>NC_141874.1:247793056-248435972 GCF_056163025.1 Triticum urartu | reverse complement strand
CAAATGGCTGATAAACAAGAAAAGTAATTGACTGTACAGACATTGTATGATGGACAGGTGCAATGGATAGTGGGGAATAAAAGAGGGCATGAAATAATTCACATTTATGTTGTCTAACCAAACAGGATAGCATGACACAATTTCACATATATGTTGGCTAACTAAATAGGATAGCATGACACAATTTCACATATATGATGGCTAACTAAAAAAGATGGAAAGACATAGTTCAAAATATGATGAATATGTAAATAGGATGACATGATATAACTACATAATGTGTTTATTAAATAGGTTGGCATGCCATAATTCACATACATGTCGCCTATGGAAACATGATAGCATGACATAATTCATGAATAGAATTACATAATTCAAAATATGATGACTGTAAACACTAAATGGGATGAAATGATATAGCTATATGATGTCTTTATTAAATGGGTTGCCATGCCATAATTTAGATAGATGATGTGTATGTAAAGATGATGGCATGATATAATTCAAATATATGATTTATATAGTAAGCAAGTAAGTAGATGGCAATTGCATATATGATGTAAAAACTAAGCAATGCAAGACAACATGCATGACATGAGTAATATAACCCTGCCAAGTTTGAGTATAGACCTCAGGGGGGAAATAGGACTAGTCATCATTCTCTGAATCCTCCTCAAATGAGCTCTCTGTAATGAGCAAGATGTTTGCTTCACCAGGTAGCATTGTCTCCTCCGAATACCTTGTTTTCACTCTAGATACTTCCATCGCCGCTTCAAATGGCTGATGCACAAGAAGAGTAGTTGAATATACAAACGTTGTCGACAAATGGAACACGTAATACAAAAAAAGGATAGCATGATATAATTTACATACATGATGATTGGCTAAACAATATGGCATTGCATAAATCACATATATAATGTCTTGCAACAAGATGGCATTGCATAATAAACATTTATGGTAATTAGACACTAAACATGTGGCACTGACACAAAGCATGTCTAAACTATCAAATGACATAGCAATGCAAGACACCATACACATGATATGAGCAGCATAACCCTGCCAAGTTAGTGTTGGGGAACGTAACAGAATTTTAAAATTTTCTACACATCACCAAGATCAATCTATGGAGTCATCTAGCAATGAGGGAGAGAGGAGTGCATCTACATAACCTTGTAGATCGTGCACGGAAGCGTTCAAGAGAACAGGGTTGATGGAGTCGTACCCGTCGTGATCCAAATCACCGATGACCTAGCGCCGAACGGATGGTACCTCCGCGTTCAACACATGTACGGTTGGGAAGACGTCTCCTCCAACTTGATCCAGCAAGGGGGAAGGAGAGGTTGATGGAGATATAGCAGCACGACGGCGTGGTGGTGGAAACTACAACGATCTCGGCAGGGCTTCGCCAAGCACAGGGAGATGGAGGAGTGTCACGGGAGGGAGAGGGAGAGGCCAGGGGCTAGGGTGCGGCTGCCCTCCCTCCCCCCCACTATTTATAGGACCCCTAGGGGGGCGCTGTCCCTAGGAGATGCCATCTCCAAGGGGGGGCGTCGGCCAAGGGGGTGGCTTGCCCCCTAAGGGAAGTGGGGCGCCCCCCCCCCACCCCTAGGGATTCCAACCCTAGGCGCAGGGGGAGGCCCATGGGGGGCGCACCAGCCCACTAGGGGCCGGTTCCCCTCCCACTTCAGCCCGTGGGGCCCTCCGGGATAGGTGGCCCCACCCGGTGGACCCCCGGGACCCTTCCGGTGGTCCCGGTACAATACCGATTACCTCCGAAACTTTCCCGATGGCCGAAACTTGACTTCCTATATATAAATCTTCACCTCCGGACCATTCCGGAACTCCTTGTGACGTCCGGGATCTCATCCGGGACTCCGAACAACTTTCGGGTTACCCTATACTAATATCTCAACAACCCTAGCATCACCGAATCTTAAGTGTGTAGACCCTACGGGTTCGGGAGACATGCAGACATGACCGAGACGACTCTCCAGTCAATAACCAACAGCGGGATCTGGATACCCATGTTGGCTCCCACATGCTCCTTGATGATCTCATCGGATGAACCATGATGTCGAGGATTCAATCAATCTGTATACAATTCCCTTTGTCAATCGGTACGTTACTTGCCCGAGACTCGATCGTCGGTATCCCAATACCTTGTTCAATCTCGTTACCGGCAAGTCACTTTACTCGTACCGTGATGCATGATCCCGTGATCAACCACTTTTTCACATTGAGCTCATTATGATGATGCATTACCGAGTGGGCCCAGAGATACTTCTCCGTCATACAGAGTGACAAATCCTAGTCTCGATTCGTGCCAACCCAACAGACACTTTCGGAGATACCTGTAGTGTACCTTTATAGTCACCCAGTTACGTTGTGACGTTTGGCACACCCAAAGCACTCCTACGGTATCTGGGAGTTGCACAATCTCATGGTCTAAGGAAATGATACTTGACATTCGGAAAAGCTACAGCAAACGAACTACACGGTATTTGAGCTATGCTTAGGATTGGGTCTTGTCCATCACATCATTCTCCTAATGATGTGATCCCGTTATCAATGACATCCAATGTCCATAGTCAGGAAACCATGACTATCTTTTGATCAACGAGCTAGTCAACTATAGGCTCACTAGGGACGTGTTGTGGTCTATGTATTCACACATGTATTACGATTTCCGGATAACACAATTATAGCATGAACAATAGACAATTATCATGACCAAAGAAATATAACAATAACCATTTTATTATTGCCTCTAGGGCATATTTCCAACAGTTAGAGCATACACCTTGGGGGAATAGGACTGGTCATCTATCTCTGGATCATCCTCTGAGGAGCTATCCATAACTAGCGAGATATGTTCTTCTTCAAATAGCATAGTTTGCTCTCAAGGCCTTATATTCACTCCAGAATTTTCCATCACTGTGTCAATTGGTTGATGCACATGAAGAGTAGTTGAATGTACTAACATTGTTCACAAATGTAATATGTAATGAAAAAAGGAGGGACTGATATAATTCACATATAAGATGACTGGCTAAGTATGATGGCATTTCAAAATTCACAGTTATGATGCCTAGCTCAACAAGATGGCATTGCATAATTCACATATACGATGAAGAAACTAAACAGATAGCATTCACACAAAGCATGTATAAACTAAGCAGATGGCATATTTGATGTATAAAGTAAGCAATGCAAGGCACCATATGGACGATATAACCAACATCAGCATGCCAAGTTAGAGCGAAGACCACAGGGGGTAAATAGGACTGGTATTCTCCTTCTGAATCCCCGTCAGAACAATTATCTTCCTTTTGATTACAATCCGAAATGGGTGGAGGGAGTCTGCCTTTGCGCCTACCATGGAGCGATGTTTGCATGAAATTTTATTGCCACGCAAGGCTCGTCTCTTTTGCTCTACATGTTCAGTTACATTGTGTACAATAATTGAAATGCATAGGAATAAAACATAGTGAGATTATGTAAGGAGTGCATGCAGAAATCCAGAGTGATGGTAGCAACCTGTGGATAGACCCAAAACCAATGATAGCAGGCAGATAATGGCTTCAGTAAAAAATACAGATAATGGCTTCTTCACTATATGTTTCCCACCCAACATGAAACTCATAGTGGACACTAGAGATTAACAAGATAGTAGATAAATACTACTGATTGCGGCCCTGATATGTACCCCACAACCATTTAAAAACTCAAGTTTGACCATTAGTTTGGAGCTGACTCAGTGTCTAATCGGTGAACAGGACGATAAAGTAGGATGTAATATTAAGAAATGCATAATGTAAGCAGACACGACAACGTGCGACCACTCTTGTGAACCCGTGTAGTCCTCGAGGTCATCTGCTTGGTTGATGATGGTAATGAAGTTGTCGTGGCTGCCGGCGGCGGCAAAGATGATTTGAGGCGGCGAAAGACAGGCTGGAGGCCGGATCCCTGCTGTGTTGGACCCTTCTGTCGTTGGAGCAGCTGAGCTAGGGTGGACGATGGCGCAGCAGGAGTGGGACAAACCACACAAGGTTTTCTTTGACAACTATCTGTAAGAGAAGTAATTCTGTAAGGGCTCGTTTGAATTGGAGGATTCTAACAAAGCAGGGACAGGAAATACACAGTAATAGGTTAGGAATGCACATGCAAAACAGAGAATTTAAAAAGACATTATTTCTGCCAATCTAGGTGTTTGGTTCACAAGAATTGGAAGATCACAGGATGCAAAGAAGCATGGTGAGATTAAGTCAAACCACAAGAAAATATACGGTTATAATGCTATTATGCTACTCTCTCTTAGTCTTGTGCTTCATGAATAGGAATTTGAAAAGGAGGACAAGTGGATATTAAAATTCCTACGGTTTTTCTTTCAAAGAGACACCAAAGGAACAAATCCTACAGTTTTCCTTTGCTCCATTCCTTTGAACCAAATGCATGAATAGTAGTAGCGTAGGAAACTCTCCAATTCCTATGTTTTTCCTTCAGTTTTCCTTTGAAGCACTGGTGATTCTAGTAGGCAGGCATGAGCAGGAAAAGCCTACTCTCAAAAAATGTTTATGTGCTACTTCTACTACTTTGGACCCAGGCCACTGCCCTACTTGCTCAACTCCCAGGCTCATCTACAAATGCACAGCTCAAATTCGCAGAGATAAATAATGATGGCGTTCAAGAGAGTCCATCATGGATAGCTAAGTTGCCTGGTACCTCACTGCTTGTCATATAGTAGGAGAAACTAATCATATTTCATGTTACTACATGTGCTTAGTGGACTATATATATATAACATGTAGAGTAAAAAAGTGATGCAACAAGTGTACAACCTCTTTGGCGAAGCCATGTCGATCTCAGCGTGATTGGGTTGGTCGATGAGGATGCTCCGGCTGATTTGGCTGTTGGAGGAGGGGAAGAAGATCTTAGGTGTCTGGAGATGGATCCCGGGGTACTGCTCCGCTGTGATGGAGGGTTTCATCGTTGGAGCAGCTCCGGTGAGTTGTACGATGGCGAGGTTGAAGCAGGACAAGAAGACAACGTTAACCTGACTGGAATTCTAATAGCATCTCCAATAGATGACGCAAAATACATAACCACAAAGTTCTAGATGTAAAATACTACATTAGCTGCTCATCTCTCAACTTAACTGTCGAAACTGAATTTTGCTGTCGAAACTGAATTTTACTGTCGAAACTAAATGCACTAGTAGTAGAAAAGCAATATAGCAGCAGCGGTGCGTGTGAGAGCCGGGGCAACTGGTCGTGTCGCAACATCTCGGGTAGGAGCTGCAGGGGCTCGAGGGAGAGCAAGATCTGTTGCTTGTGCAGCAGCAGCGCGCGCAAGAGTAGAGCAGCAGCTGCGTGCGCAAGAGTAGAGCAGCAGCTCAAGCAAGAGCAAGAGCGAGAGCAACAGCATAAGCAAGAGCAAGAGCAGTAGCCTGAGCAAGGGCAAGAGCAAGAGCAGACTAGTCAGGGGACCTGGAGGAAGAGTAGAGCAGCAGCGCGAATGAGAGCTAAAGCAGCAGCAGCTCCTACTGATGTGGACGTCGCCGCTGAGGGAGTGACGCCATGGAGGAAGTGGCCGGTGACGCCGCCGTGGATGGAGCCGCGCCATGTCGGCTCGGCACCGAGCGCCAGCAGCACCGTGAGATCGAATCAAGAAGAAAATGCGGCGATTAGTGTACAACCTCTTTGGTGGCGCCGTTTAGGCCTCAGCTTCATCCGAGGAAATGGTGATGATGTTGCTCTTCCGGTGGTGCAGGTGTAGATGGCGGTGTGGGAATGGAGGTGGCGGGAAGGACGAGGGGAACGTCGGGGCAGCTCCTTGGAGGTGGAGGACGGAGTGGCTGAATCAGCGGGATGACGAGATTGGCGATGGATCCTCATCCGATATGGTGGATGAGGGACGTCGAGGTGTTGCTATGGACGACGTCGTCAGGGAAGAGGATCTGGCTGGGTGGCGGACGGCGGAGGGTGTGGGGCTTCACGGGTTTTCGTGGCCTCGGGGTACGAATGGGTGGGCGGATGGGATGGGAGGGGGAAACCATGGATTTGGGATGCGGTTGTCCTAAATGTGGGGTAAGTTACAAAAGTACCCCACCGATTTGAGCTAGGCGGTTCTTTCGGTTCAGGCATATCACAGGCATTTCACATGTCGGGATTTTGTAGGAGGTGGGAGTTTTCGCGTGCGTTATAATTTTGGGATAGCAAGGCGCAGGTTGAGATGGAGGGAGTTTTCGGAGCACAACATGACAAAGATATATCTTAAATATTTCGGGGTAACAAGGCGCGGGTTAAAATTTCCGGAGAAGCCTAACATGTACGGTACCAAATCAATTGGCACTTCCGTCGATGAAAAAACAAAAAGAAATCAATTCGCACCACAGAAGAGATTCTAGTCACGCATACTGTACCAAATCAATTCGCATTACAAATGCCATTCAAAACTTTGAATTCATGTTATGTTCAATTAAAATAGTTCGCTACGTGTATAATGCATGCAACCTGCTACCCAATTGAACGTTTAAGTGCATTCCAAACGTATATACAACCGCTTCAATATGAACTAAATTTGAATTCGTTTATCTATTTGAATAAGATCTACAATCATTATTGTTGTGAAGTCAAACCATTTGAATTCATTTCTCTATTTTAATAAGATCTACAATCATCATTATTGTCAAGTTAAAACATCGTTTGTGTATTATCTACATAGCACACCACATGATTATTGTCGAGTTAGATATGAACTACGTGTACTATATGAACTCGAACTCGGTTTTCTAATCCACTTTATGTTGATTTCAAATCAGAGTACATTTCAAGCTCTAGCTAGATCTTCATAATCTAAACCATGTATCATATGCATAATGTGTTTATCACATAATGTATGGTGCTCCGTCCCCTAGGCCGACAAGTATTTAGATGTGAGGTTCAAACGCCACACATTACCACAAATTCAAATAAAATGTGAGATTGTTCGATATATAGCATGGTTCAGATTGTTCGACATTTAGTTGTGAGCTGCAAACGCCACACATTATCACAAATTCAAAAAAAATGTGAGATTTTTCGATGTATAGTATGGTTTAGATTGTTCAATATTTAGCTGTGAGTTGCAAACACCATGCATTATCACATTATGGTATAACATGTCCAAAACCACAGCACGCGTATCACCGCTCTATTCATGCATACATATGTTTATAACACTATGATCTCCTATTCAAATATAAGAATCCACTTTCATATCGAGTATTGATCTTTCTTAGTCTCTTACACCCACACAATCCTCTAACCATTGTAGCTAGGACTAACTTTCTCTCGTGCATGCACACGCCCTCCTCGCCCTCCCCCTCCCTCAGCATTCTATCCATCGCGCACATTCAAATTTTTTCTTTAGGTCGTTCTCCCACAGTCTCCACACCTCCTTTCCGACACTCACCGATCAATAAACCTCGCCAGCGATGTCTGCCAACAACATGCACACACACCTTCCATCTCCTCCTTTCTGTGTGCATGCGTCGTGTCTCTCATATGGTGCCACACACGTGTAAACTCTCGCCTCTCTTTTCATCGATCTCACAATCGCACACTCCTCCCCCTATCTAGCTAGTAGCTAGGCCTCTCGCACCACCTCCTAGCCCTATTCTCTCTGTCTATCTATCTCGCTGGGCCTTATTTGCCTCTAACAAATGGATGTACACCAACCGATCTCCCGCTATACATATACCCAGCTAGGTCATTATACCTCGTTTTCCCCACGCGCCGATCGATCTACCTCATTAGTTATGTCTCTCCCTTCCTCCGACAAACAACAATTGATCTACCGATCTAGTTAGGTTTGCTTGCCAAACACATGGTCCCCCTACATCATCCATGCATGTGTCCCAACACTTCTATCACGCACACGCACACACAGAAACACATGCCCACTCTTATTGATAATATTGCAGTTCTACCCTTAGATTGTCTAGTAGGCCTCTCCCACCATCTTCGACAAGCAACTCCATCACCCATCCAACACTCTACCCCTCGCCCTCCCTCTCTCTCTCCTCTCTCTCTCCTCTCTCTCTATATATATATATATCCCAACCTATTTCTCGTCCTTCACTTATGTATGGATGTCGACCGATCTGCCTCAAGACATAGCTGGGTCTCTCGTTCTCAACACATATACGAGTCGTTCTACCTCTCTAGTTAGGTCTCTACCTCCCCCCTCCACCCACACACACACCGATACATTGAGTGCTCTAGTTATGTGTCCCTGCCACACACAAACTTGCCATGTGCACTCTGATGTTCTGGTAGGTCAGTCGCCCTATATCTTTGACTTGTACACACACAATTTTGATGGCTCTCTTCATTGATCTCACACCCACCCACTTGATCCACTGTTCGAATCTATCGACATCTATGACCCCTCCCTCTCTTCTCAGGGATCGTCCCCTCTATATATGATATAGATAGGCCTCTATTTCACACACATTGCATGTGTCAAATTTTTGTTTGAGATATCATCGACACATATTGTCAGGACCCCGATTCCAAGTCACATCGATCTAGCCGGTAACACCTCATATCACTTTGCGGCCTCACGCACGGTATACCACGGGTGTCGCCTTACCATGGCCCGGGACCGTTTTCGCCTTTTGGCTCACGTATATGATAGCGTCGCTAGCATCCATATGACATAGAACCCGGGCCGACATGGCTAGTCGTGAACCCAAAGCGGCACAGACCTATGGAGACAGGCATACATGCATCACATCGAGCATGTCGGTCATCAGCGAGTGATTCCGGGATGTAGCACTAGGCTAACAGGACTCCGGGGAACCCGGGCTGTAGCAGGCTAGGCAGGACTCCGGAAATCACCGCGTGACATTTCCCCGAAGGGACAGACATAGGAACGAAGTGAAACACATGCCGGCCAGTCAAGTGTCTTGAACAGTAGTGCTGGGCTAGCAGGACTCCGGTGAACCGAGCTGTAGCGGACTACTATGGCTCGAGGAACACTAGACTACATTTCCCCATAAGAAAGGCTGCCAAGGATAAACAACTAGATTGTCAGATCCCACTCATACCAAGCATTTCAATCATACACACAATATGCCCGATATGAGTACATACAACATGGCATCACAACAAAACTCTACAACTCAAGTACTTTATTTAAAGGCTCCAGAGAGCCATACATAACAAGTTCATACAGATAGGGGTCACATGACCCGACACTCAAGTCATACACTCATACAAGCACATGCGGAAGCAACTAGTCTGAGTACAGACTCTAGAAAGAAAGAAAGCTTCTCGAAGCCTGTCTATCTACATAGGGCCCTCCATGGCCAGGATCACCACCTGGGTGGCTAGTCACTCGTCGACGTCAAGGTCTACGTAGAACCCATCGGAGGGGGTGGTGTTGTCGTCTGAAAACAGTAATTAAGCAAACATGAGTACAAAGGTACTCAGCAAGTCTTACATCAGAACCTACTATACATGCTTATTCTCAAGAAGGTGGTGGGGTTAATGCAGCAAGCCAGCTTTGACTCTTGGCTAAGCTATCCTACGGAATTTCACCAGTAAATAGTTTTCGCACACGAGTCCACTACTCACCAACACAATACTCCACCGTGGATCCTCCCTCGTCATCCTACGAGAGGGCCATCCTCGATACTCACACTTATCTTGAGTCTTTTAGTAGTGTCCATTAACTTGTCTATGAACTGTATAGGCAACCAAGTAGTCCTTTACCGCGGACGTGGCTATTCGAATAGTTTTATACCCTGCAGGGGTGTACTTCTTCATACACGCTTTCACCACTTACCGCCGCTTACACGACATGTACTCGGCAACCTTCAAGCGGAAGCCCAGCGAGGGTGTTGGCCACGGCCTACCTAAACACTTAAGTCTCTAGTCCATGTTTATCGCCTATCCAGGTTCCATCTGCAGGGAGTCCGGCTGAGGTTTCCACATATGGCCCCGAACGATGTGAATAGGGTCCCGAGATGCCAAACGGGGGCCCGGCATACCCGGCCACGGTGTATCTACCGCAACATAGCCCACCCCTAGGGTCAGTGCTACGCACGGCTGCCAACACATATCCTACAAACACCAGAAACTATTTGCAACTCCTGGACAGAGTACTAAGGTGATTAAGAAGCCGAGAGGGTCCATTGGTTTCGGGCCCAATGTACGGTAGTAACTGCATCTTAAATCACACATACAGATCTCAGTTCTTAGGGACGGCCTCAATGAAACAACCCACCATGTACTCCTACATGGCCTCTCATCGATACCTTTACCAAAGCATGTTCAACACATCCCTCACATTACCGACATAAGCATTTCACTCTAGCCCATCACCCAGATGAACCAGACCTCACACAACTCTAAGCATAGCAGGCATAGCAAGGTAGGAATCACATACATGGCTCAATCAACTCCTACACATGCTAGTGGGTTTCATCTAGTTACTGTGGCAATGACAGGTCATGCAGAGGATAAGGGTTCAACTACCGTGGCACACAGCAGTTTGAATCGCGTTGTCTTAATGCAGTAAACAAGAGCAGAAGCGAGAACATGGGTTTGTATCGGAATGATCAATGGTTGCTTGCCTGATGGAGTGGTAGTGGGATACTGCCCTTCAGTTGGATACTCGTGAATATCCTCGGAGGCAGAACCTACCACGAAGAACACATCGGAACACAATCAACTCATGACGATATACAACAATATGATGCATGCTATGACATGGCAATATGAATGTGTCTTGGCCTAATGCAAGTTATAATAGTGCATTTCCTTATTCTGCTTAAACAGCAAGGTAAACTTGTTTTTTCATGCATGAAACCATTACAGATGGATAGATTGAATTTTTCTGATCATTTTTCATATATAAATCTTTGCATTTGGAGCTATGGTTGATTTTCTATGATTTTTAGAAGTTTTGACTATTTTCTGGAATTTCCTGAATAAAAATAAATCCAGAAAATGAACTACTGCATCAGCATTGCGTCATGCTGACCTCAGCAGGTCAAAGGCACCAGCCCAGGTCAAACCTGATTGGTGGGCCCCTTCTGTCAGCCTCTCAGCTAGTTAACAGGATTTTATTAACACTAATTAGCTGTCAGTAGGGCCTGGGCCCATATGTCAGTGACTAATTTAATTAAAATTAGTTAAAACTAATCCTAATTTAGTTAGCAGACCGGCCCCACCTGTCATAGACTCAGGGGGGGTCTACCTGGGCCCACCCAGGGGTCAAACTGGGTCAAACTCGCCGGCGTTGAGCCGCCGGCGAGGCCGAGACGACGGAGGGCTTCGGATTTGGTCCTTCGGTGACCAAATCGACGACGGAGACGTGCTACGCGTAGCCGGGGCTCGTGCGCATCTAGTGGGGCAAGTGGGAGGAGCTGGGGTGGAGCGAGCTCGCCGGAATCGAGCTCGTGGCGGCGGCCGGAGTTCGGACGGAGAGGGAAACAGGGCTACGGTGCACGCCAGGGCGAGGAAGTGCGTGCGTTAGGCTCCTGGGGACGCACTGAATGCGATGGTGCGCTCGGACGCATGCTTGCACGGCTGTAGCCACGACGGCGACATGGCCGGCGGCGAGGAGCTCTCGGGTGCAGTGGAAACGGCGGCTATAGAGGCCAAACGAGCACGGGAGTTAGGGGGAAAGGAAGAGGAGCTCACAGCAGAGTCGGAGAGGGGGTCAGCGAGCTCGGGGAGGTCCCGGTGACGGCGAATCGGCCGGAGACGGCTCGGGTGCCCGAGGTTGAAAACGAGGGCATAGACGGCATTCGGCGGCGTTTGGGGTTGCGTGGGTTGGCGAAGAGGTCCAGGGCGACGAGGCGGAGCTGTTGGGCTCGTCGGAGGGGCGAGGGAGTGGCTGTGGTGGCAACTACGGCGATCGGCGGCGAGGGTCGCGCTCGGCCATCACGGGGGAGAGTGAGAGAGATGAGGGGGAGAGTGCGAGAGGATGAGAGGGGGACGTGGGGGTCGCGTGGCACCTCTAGGCGTCTCCGGGCGTCGGCGGAAGCAGGAGGTGGCCAGCACGTGGCCGGCGCGCGGCGAGCATGCGCCCCTGCCTCCTGGCGCGAGGAGGACGACGACTGGCGAAGCCAGTAGGCTGGGCCGAGCCAGGTGGGCTGGCCAGCTCAGGTAAGGCCCAGGTGGCTCCCTCTCTCTTTTTTTTGATTTGTTTCTGTTTTTCTAATTAACTGCAATTGTTGGGCTTTAAATAAAATACTAAAATGTTTCCAAAAATCCTGAAAATAATTGTGGGCTCTGTTTAGATTATTTCCAACAGCAAACATTTATTTCCAGAATTATTTGGGCATTCAAATTATTTTATAGCACTTATATGCCCAAATTCAAATACTTATGATTTAATTCAATGACCTTCTGTTGACCTAGAAAAATGTGCACCAATTTTGCCAGAGGTTTTTACCCAAGACAAAGAGGGTGAACTTTTTAGAAGGGCATTTCAGGTTCACTGAAAATAATTTTAGTAAACCCTAGTTGTTTCCAGGGGGGTGTTGGGTGTTTCTGCCTTCCCCATTTCAAATTAAAATAAATTTAAACATGATGCACACTCTAATGCCTGAACCAGCTAGGGTGTGACACATATTCCCACAAATACATTCACGAAATCACGCCCCACCAACAAAGAACACTCACGAACGAACATGCAATCTGTCTAGGTTTGTATCTATCTCACACAGACCGACATAGGTGGGGGACGTGCACGAAGAGAAGAGGTGCACGCACGGCGCACGTACTCCCGTCTCTTTCTCAACCACACCCGCACGGGTACACGGTGGAGCTCATTTCTGTAAGAAAAGGCAGCCCACGTGGTAATTTGACACGTGTACTAGATGTCCACTTGATGGAGAATCGTGTACCACGGGTGAAGAAACAAATTGCGACTTGACGTGTTATGTTAAAAAAGAGGCAAACCATGTGGGGCCTACCTTAGGCAAGGCTCTATACACTGGAGATGCTCTGTACGTATTACTTTTGATGTGTCCCGTCAACTCGCAGAACAAGGAGAAGCTTTCTTAGTACGCCGTCTCCCCCGCCCACGGGCGCGGTGGCTCACAGGACGAGGTGAAGCTTGCTTACTACACCTTACGCCTGCTCCCTCGCCCACACGCGTGGTGGCTTGCTGGATGAGGAAAAAATTTACTGCTCCCTCTGTTTACTCCTCGTCCCTACCTTGGTTAGAGATATTATCATATTGTATGAAATATATGTCTTTAGTAGATTTCAATATGAACTACTAGTACATACTCCATACACTGATGTATATAGACGTATTTTATAGTGTAGATTTACTTATTTTGCTCAGTATGTAGTCCATATTGAAACGGGCATAATAGTACGCACTCCCCCTCGCCCCTCGACCCTCGCTCGACCCTCACCCACGTGGTGGACATGCGGCAATTCATTCGGTCTCAGATAGCCAGAACGATATATACTGCAGTACCTTTATTGCTCGACTTCCCGAAGAGGCGAAGAGCCAAGCGCAAGGTTCATAGGATAACGAGTAGTAGTAGTACTAGTAGTACGTACCAGTGGTACGTACTGTATGAGGAAGAAGGCAACAAGATGTATGTTTTGTGTGACTGTCTCTTCTTACAGGACATGCTAGACCTAGTGGACCTCATTGTTGCAATGGGAGTACTCCCTATCATAGATGGCACAATTTAGAGTGGTGGGCAGCGGGCATAATTCGGAGCTGCTTAGTCTTAAACCCCATGAAGAAGTCCCATCGAAAGGAATAGCCATCCTCTACACGTGCTCCTAGGTAAAATGAGAAAATGAGACAAAAAGAGAAAGAGAAAAATCACCAGCCTTAGATCCAGCCCTATTGTATCAGTGAATGATATTTCTACATTGTGATTGACATGGCTATATTATTAACCATGCTACGAAGGTAGAAGCGGATTTTTATTTATTTGCGGAGGTAGCAGCGGATGGATATTCAACGAGGAGTGAAATGATGGCTACTTCCTCAGTCAAACATAGAGAAAGGTGGGCCTCATGATTTGATAGCTTATTAGTCATTATTACTGCATATACTCTTTGCCCATATATAATAACCATGTGGTACAGTAGTGGGCTATACTTTTAATAACCATGCTTGAAGACAAGAGATGCACACACCCACGCACATAGTACTAGTAGCACTCTTTGCATCTTCCCCAACCACACACGTGACATGGTGGATCTCATTTCTGTAAGATGATGCAGCTCACGTGATAATTTGATGCGTCTAGTAGTAGTTACTCACTTATAAATAATGGAGGGTCGGGAACCACGCATGAACGGTGCCACGTCATTTATAAATAATGTTTTTTTCTTAAGTGGCACATATGCAATCCAAATAGGTACATATGGATAGAAAAGGAAACCGCTCCACTATATACATAGCCAGGACGAGCCTACACAGTTGCTTGTTGAGGTTTCTCTCTTCACACTCTCTCACACAAAACGACTGTGGCCACATCTCTAACATCCGGGCGGATCACGTCCGCCGGGGAAGGGGTGGATGCTTTGTGTAGATGTGGTCGCCGTTGTCGACCGCGAAAACCCACGGTGGGCATGTCCCGATCTGGGGTCCCCGCCGTTCTCTCTCACAAAGTTGGTGAGGTTGCCATCGTTCCTTGCTCACTGCCGTGACATGGGCAGTTGCCACCTCCCGCCGCCCTCCTCTAGGTTAAGCTATGTCCCGACATCCCTCAGGTACAACTTCCTTACATGCGGCTTGCACCACTGCCCCAGCTGCCCACATCGCTCCATGTGGATATTTCTCTACTTCTTTGCCCCGCACATACCTCTACTGGTTTCTACTGTATTTGTGATGAGTTTATATCTCATCAACTAGTCCTAGTAGTCTTATTCTAATCACGCTTCTCCAATTTCTTTGCCACAGGGATGGTCATCTCGATTTTGGTGAAACTGCACAAAATGATCCGGTGGTCAAAGTGTTGCAAACTTCATTTCTTCGGAAGCTTCAACATTGCCAGCAAATTAAAGCTTGGATAGGGTTTACGGTTCATGGGCTAGGGACTGCATGGATCATTTTTTTGTTTAGCTGTCTCTGTTCCAAAATAAGTGTCAACTTTAGTAGTAGTACAACTTTGTACTAAAGTTTGCATAAAGTTGAGACACTTATTTTGGAACGGAGGAAGTACATATTGGCTATGATATGTCAATCATTAAGATGCCATAGCATGCATGTTAGTCTCCTTTGAATTTGATGAAATGTTGCAACGGGGCAACCTTGGATGCAAGATACATGAAACAGAACCTGGAAGCTACATAGCATTGTTCAAATTTATATCGCTGAGAAATTACAGTACGTACTGTACTACTATGTAAAGAGTAAGGTGTCGCACGGTGTCCAAAAAATATGGTACAAGTGTGAGGTGGGCCATGTAATCACTGAGCCTGCATTTTTTCACTGCTTTCGCACTCCTCCGCTGTAAGAATGGAGAAAATTGTAATCTAGTACCTCCTTTCGCCGAAGCGTGGGACATCCAGCAGTCGTACCACCTCATTAATACTGACCAATGAGCCGTCAAATCACATAGACCCAGCGGTAAGTTGGACGGACAAAGCAGCCATCACTCTTGAATCCGCTTCTCCCTTAAACGCAGGCGCCACTGAGAGGTAGTGTCCACTCTGCCCGTGCATGAATGCGACACTGATTCTTTGGAGTTGCGCGCGGGCGATGGAGGGGTTTTGGGTGGGCCAGGCTGGTGAGGTGCGGGCGTGGCAGCTGTCCCGACCGGACGCCCGGAAATGAGAGGATGCACCGACTCTCGCAGCTAAATCATACACTACACACCATATCTCTGTAGGAGTAGGTTGATATGTCGCTCTCTGTAACACACACATTGTTAAACAGACACACACACACAGCTTCATAGAATAGGAATATCGTGCGAGTGCGAAGCCACAGGAAGTGCGATACAAATGGAGTACGGACAAGAAGAGAAGAGGTGACGAATATTCCATCAACCTGGACTGAGGAGTAGTACTCCCTGCGTCAAGGTGTTAAGTCATCTCACGAAAATCAGATATTTCGAAAATGTTTAGGGGTCGTCCATTAACTTCGCATCTCAATCCCCTCCTGGCCTTGTTGCTAGCGAGCAGTGTTACATACCTTGTCTTGTTATCTCCCTCGGAAACCCAATGCATGGAGCGCAACTACGCGTTGATCAGTCAAGAAATTAAAGTCAGCTTGCATGCGAGTTAATATGTGGCTCTGCATGGTAGATAAAATGACATATCTTAGTTGTTGTGATTAATTGTTGTGTTTAGAGACAAAAATCAGGGCTTTGATTGAAGGAAGGACCGGTCAAGTTTCTCCTTCTCCTCCAATCTGCTTGCACCTTGGTCCCGCTGCACCTTCTAATGTGACTTACACCTAGATGAGGGGAGGAGTACGAGATACGGTGGCACACTGACTTTGGTCGAATACAAGTGCCCAAAATTATTGGAAGAGAGCAAAGTGTACAAAGTAAATAATTAAAATAGTAAATTAAACTGTTGGTCATTGAACTTATCTTATAAATTCACTTTGGTCACTGTACTCAAGAATACGGTTGATACGGTCACTATATACGTGATGAGGTGATTATATGGTCATTGTGAGATTGTATAACAAACACCCTCTAATAATCCCGCTGGAAAATTGAAGGAATGCCACATTTAAAAGAAAATTACATGTTTAACAAATTTTATTGTTAATATAATCTCTCTGTAAATATGAATCAATGCCACCATTTGAGAAATGCTACCGTCTTGCTTTCTTTCCCATTTAGATAAGTTAGATGCTTCTTTTTTTGGCTTTTGTGTCATCCACCATTATTGACCAATAGCTGTTTCCTTTACACCTTTGTATAAACAGGGTTATCTACTTCACCTCGTTGCTATTGTGACCTTTTGTTGCACTGCACAAAACACTTTTGTTTTAAGATTGTTTTTGCGGTTTTAACCAAAATGTCACACCGACAGCGTTGCTTGATTTCTTGATCTTAGTGGAACTTCACAAGAGGAGATCTGACTTCCTATACATGTTGGCCAACTTGGTTCAGATCTTCTTCTTGTGAGTTGTTTGAATTGCACGTCATGAGAAGTCAGTACTAGCCTTCTTTCATATGTTGTGCTACTTATACGGTAATATTGCTTGATTTTAGTGAACTGCACAAATGGAGACAAGATTTCCAATATGTATGTGCACTGTAATATCCCATTGAGGTAAGATAAGAATATTTCACAACTGTTGACCTGTATTTTGCCACTTTCATCAGAAAATTAATGTCGTTGTTTAGTTCTATACTTTTGCTCCCTAATTGACATGCCAAATCTTACATTGAAGGCAAAGCTTGTCTGTTATTGAACAAAGTGATGAAGGGGACGAACAAGCGGAAGAAAAACAAAAATCAACTCCCGGTGCTATAATGAAGCACTTGAAATGTGATGACACAAGTAATCATATAGTTTTGCATCTTAATTTATTGCTATAGCTGGAACGAGTAATTGTTTTGCCACTGATTTGATGCCACTCTTAATGTAATATGAAATTAACTCTACTTGTTCAAATAGGTATCTTCTTTGAAGTAACATATATTTTAGTGGAACTACACATGAAGATGTTGGAAACATTTAACTAATCGAGGAGTATATAGTAAGCATGGAAACGATGGTAGATAACAACAGATGGTTCTGGAGAAGTGCTTGATCTGTATGCTCTACACAATAAGCCTCCTGACAAAGGTTGGTACTCGCCCACAGATTTCATCCATATGATTGAGCTTTGTCATCCCTAATGGTGTTGTGCTATTGTTTAGATACTCTCATGAGAAAGTGATATTGTCCTTGAGAAGTTCTTCATCTGTGTTGTTTTAAATATTTCCTTTCCTTTTTCTGAGCAAACTGGGATGCTAGCATTTAGTTGTCCTCTTTTCTTTGCACAACAAGATCATCCTCCTTTGGAGAAGAATATGGAGTACGTGAAGTGCTTAGTTTCGATTATTTTCCACAAGGTTAAAAAGCCAAGCCTCTCTTCCTAAGTTGGGAGCAGCTGAGATGGTTACATTATTTCCCACAAGAACAAACTAACATCATCTCAGAAGGACTCATGGATCTCCATCTTTGTTGCTGTGATGGCTAATACAATGTTGTGTTAGGATTCCTTTCGGTGAGTTCCATTTTTTAATATGTGTGCTCTTCATGGCTCATGTAGGTTGCATGTTTAAACTGTCAATTCATAGTACAGTTTGCTTTATACTAATCACTTTTTTGTATTTGTGCAAAAGTGGTGCTCAACTTGATTTCAATGGGAACTGCACAAAATGTTCATGAATACATCGAATCATTCATTTCCACCACAAGAAAGGAGGTGTCGATATGTTCAAGGCATTGCAACATATAAAGGCAAAATCATACAAGCTATATGTGAATTTGGTTGATTTTTGTGGAACTGCACAAAAGAACAGCTGGTTTATTTAGCACGAGGTGCCATGTCAATGTTCGAACTGATGGCAAACCCTACCCATTCCATAATCATTGGCATTTGATATTTTGGAATGGTAAAACCTTGCCAAAGATTGCTCATTGATGTATGCAAAACAACATGCATTTGACATTTTGGAATGGGACAACCTTGTCAAATTTTTCTCATTGATGTTAGCAAGAAGACATGCATTTGATATTTTTGAATGGGTCTCCCTTTGCGGTCAGCAGCATCGATCGATTTTTCTTTATTCTTTAATTGTGAAATAAATATTGGCTCTGGCATGTGAATCACTGAGATGCATAATCATTGATTGTTTTGAATGTTCCCTATGAATTGCCAGGCCTGTGTGTTTGATTGCAATGTACAGGAACGCTAAAAATCTACTCAAACTCTTTGCACTCCCTCTATTCCTTTTTACTTCGCATATTAGATTTCTTTCAAGTCAGTTGATTTTACATTGGGAATGGTCATACTTTTTTCTATAAGATTGGTCAAAGTAGAGATACTTTCACTTCACACAAAACTTATATGCAGACTAAAAAGGACTGGAGGGAGTACATGTGAAACTTCTGCAAACAACGTGATCGCCCTGGGAATAATGCTAGCACATATTGTTTTGCATGGTCCTCCAACGCCGGTGATACAAGAATTCGAACTAATCGGACTAAATTCATTCATACACGATCGGATTTCATATAAACATGTCGGATTTCATTACATTTCATACATTCTTCAACTAAAAAGGGGTGCGCTAGAGGTAAAACTAATTAACCGAAGCTACCCACCCATGTTAGGCTGAGCCGAATAGAAGCTTCTTCTCCAGTGCAGCTCTCCGACTCCACGTCGAGCTAATCGGCCATCAATGGTCATCCCGCCAAGCTTGGCTTCAATCGAATGATACCAATGGTGGCCTTACTTGGACCCGAGCGGTGGCGACCTACCATGTTCTACTCTTCATCGTTTTCTGTGGGGCGGGGCCTCGACAGAGCTGGTGATGTCCTCTATCTCTTTACCGGCGGGGCAGCGCCTCGGCGGAGCGGGGGAAATCCTCCCCCTCATTGCCGGCAGGGCGGGGCCTCGACTGAGCAGGGGATGCCCTCTTCCTCGTTGTTGGCGGGGCGGGGCCTCGCCGAAGCTAGCGAGGTCCTCCTCCTCGGTGCCGACGGGGCGGGGCCTCGACAGAGCCGGCGATGTCCTCTGTCTTGTTGTTAGCGCGGTGGGACCTCGGTGGAGCAGGGCCTCATGGAAGCCGGCGAAATCCCTCGCCTCAGTGCCGGTGGGGCGGGGCATCGGCCGAGCCGGCGGTGTCCTCTGCCTCGTTGTTGGTGCCGCAGGGCCTCGATGGAGCAGGGCCTCGTCAACGCCAGTAGAGCGGAGACTTGTCAGAGCTGGCATTGTCCTCTGCCTCATCCTCTGTCTCGCCAAACAGAGCCTCACCCACTCTATCGCCCTCTTTGTAGGCGGTCGCAGCTTCTGCCACCCGCATGTAGTACCGCTAGCGCTCGAGGCGGCTCTCGCGGGCGGAGTGGAATGAGTCGAGCAGCGCCTCCTGCTCCACCTGCTCCGCGGTGATCTTCTCCTCCGCTTGTAGGTGCTCCTGGAGGACATGGTGGTTATAGGCTCCGTCGTCCTGTGCCTCCCGGAACTGCTCCTGACGCTTCTACCTCACCGTGTCCATGTATTGGGCACGGGCCTCACCAATGGTCATGGTGCAATGCACTGGTGAGGATGGTGCAGAGGAGTGGGATGGCGCCGGATCGTCGACTTCCATGTTCTGCATTGGGACATCGTCATCCTCCAGATGCCTACCAACGAGCCAGTTGGCAGCAATAGCAGCCATCTCCTTGTGGTTCATCGTCCGCCCGTCCCGAAGAGCGCTGGAGCACGACGAAGCCATGGTGGGCAGTAGTGGTGTGGATAGGAGAAAGGGAACGGAGGTGGATGATTGTGGCTATGGCCGGCGCAACAGTTTATATAGCAATGGTGGGCGGCAGAGGGATGGATAGGTGGCACCAGAGTAGCCGCCTCGGCAACCGCTTATGATTAATGTGGGCGACAGGCGCACGGACGGACGACACTTGTGTCATTTGAATGTGGAGCAATGGCCTGAACCGGGAAGCGGCGTGGGCGGCCTTGACCACTTCAGGCGGAAAGCGCGTGCGGGCGAGGGAGGCGGTCTAGGTGGGCCAGGGCGGTCAGACTCGTGCTTGGCAGCTGGTCGGTCCAGCAGCCGCACATGCTGGCTCGCTGAGCTGAGCGATGACAATTAGACAATGGACGTAGCTTTCGACCAGGAGCTGGCGCCACTGTCCAAGCCGGTTCATGCCGTGTCCACCATAGAGCAGGTGCGGCCACACTTCGACGCCCTAATGGCGGAAGAGCTACCAGTGCAGGAGGACCTGTGCTGCAACCTCCGTCTCCTCAACGAGCACCGGCGAACAAGCGAACGACAATGCCACCGCAGACATGTGGCCCTATGATCCTGGCATCCTGAATGTGCAGTGGGCGCTGTATCAGACCATCCATAGGGCTCGCGAGGCCCTCTTCGTCATCCTTTGAGTTCTTGCGCTCGCCGTGGTGCCGCCGTCTCGCATTCTCAACATGGTCAACGGACATGAGGAATGAGGAGATGACTTTACATGGAGAGGATGACACTAGGGACCCACCAGGGCCATAGCTGCACGTACGCAAGTGCCTCCTTATTATATACAACTATAATTTTTTTTCTTGCTCCTGGTTTCCTGACATCACGGTCCCACACCATTGTCAACCTCTGTAGTGAATAAACGAGAGAATTGCACAAGGAGCGGCCGACAGCTGGGACCAAGCAGCTCGAGCAGTATTTGTATTTTTGAGGTGTGAGCACTATAGAGTTTTTTAGTGATGTTTTTGTTGTTGTTCAGAGGAGAGCAGGGTATTAACTGGGCGGGCTGTGGCCCGTCTAGCCCAGGACAGATATCCATCCTAGATATTAAAAAAAATTCAAGCTAAAAACGGCTAGCCTAGCTATACTTTTTTCGAGGAATACCCAGGCAAGGTCAACTTATTATTCTCTGCCCCGCTGGGCTACAAATCTTTCCTAGGAGGGATGCATTAGGCTTAATAAGAAGATGGGCTTTAAGAAATAATAAATGGGATGTAATTATAAAAACTCAGCAGTAACTAAAAAAATGCACCAAACACATAATTAGTTTTAAAAATATTATTTTTGGATTTTGAAAAATTAAATTTCGTTAATTGTTGCGTGCACAATATTTCGTTGGATTTTTAAGTAATAAAAATTTATTTTGTAATTATATTTAATCTAACTAGAAATATCGGGATAAAAATATTTTGGATCCCATCAAAATGTGGGAAATTTTATTGAATTCTTTTTTGAGCGGTTGGTTGAAATTATTAATCATTGTCCTGGCTTGAAAATGGGTTGTACTTTTAACAAACTATAGTAAATTCCATTGGAATTCAAAAATGGGATGTGCATTCTTACAAATCGCAAATGGGCTATATGTTCTCTGCCACACACTTGTGGGCCTAGAAAGTTGACGCGCCCCCAAAAAAACTAAGTTGACGCGTATGAAAGGCTTTGTCAACTTATAGTCAACACATGGTTCTGGCAGCAGTTGCCGTTGGATGTCTGAGGGAGTCTTGGATTAGGGGGTCTCCGGATAGCCGGACTATATCCTTTAGCCGGACTGTTGGACTATGAAGATACAAGATCGAAGACATCTTCCCATGTCCGTATGGGACTCTACTTGGCGTGGAAGGCAAGCTAGGCAATAGGGATATGGATATCTCCTCCTTTGTAACCTACCTTGTGTAACCCTAGCCCCCTCCGGTATCTATATAAACCAAAGGGTTTTAGTCCATTGGACAACATACAATCATACCATAGGCTAGCTTCTAGGGTTTAGCCTCTCTGATCTCGTGGTAGATCTACGCTTGTAATACTCATATCATGAAGAACAATCAAGCAGGACGTAGGGTTTTACCTCCATCAGGAGGGCCCGAACCAGGGTAAACATCGTGTCCCCTGCCTCCTGTTACCATCCGCCTTAGACGCATAGTTCGGGACCCCCTACCTGAGATCCGCCGGTTTTGACAACGACATTGGTGCTTTCATTGAGAGTTTCAGTGTGTCGCCACCATAAGGCTTGATGGCTCCTTCGGTCATCGCTAGCGATGCGGTCCAGGGTGAGGCTTTCCTCCCGGACAGATCTTCATATTCGGCGGCTTTGTAATACGGGCCAATTCTCTTGGACATTTGGAGCGGATTGAGAGCTACGCCCCTGGCCATCGGGTCAGATTTGGAAACTTGAACTACACGGCCGACATCGCGGAGACTTGATCTTCGACGGATTGGAGCCCAGGTCGGACGCGTCGTACAGTCTTGACGAGCATGACGAACTCGGCCGTCGGACAGTGTTCGGGAGATCACATCCGCAGCTACTCCGTCCATCAATCCGGAGCAAGTCACGCCATCCGAGAGCGGGGAGATGGACACCCGCCATGGAGGTCGCCCTCTCAATGGGGATGGAGCCGGATACTGACTTCGCCCCTTACGAGAGCTGTGTCGCCAAACCACTGGATTCATCTCCGGCCACGGACTCCGAGCCGCTCATATCCGTGCCCGTCGAGTCCGACTGGGCGCCGATCATGGAGTTCACCTCCACGGACATCTTTCAGCACTCACTCTTTGGGGATGTGCTAAATTCATTAAGGTCTCTCTCGTTGTCAGGAGAACCTTAGCCGAACTATGTACGGCTAGAATGGGATGCGGACGACGAAGAAATTCGCTGCCCACCCACCACCCACTTAGTAGCCAGTGTCGACGACTTAACCGACATGCTCGACTTCGGCTCCGAAGACTTCGACGGTATGGACGACAAAGCCGGAGACGAACAGGATCCACCGCCCTAGGGGCACTGGACCGCCACCTCATCATATGATATATAAATGGTGGACACCCCCAAAGAAGCCAATGGCGACGAGAAAGCGGAGGATGACCCCTCCAAGAAGGAACCCAAGCGCCAACGTCAGCGGCGCCGCTCTAAGTCACACCACAATAAGAGCAGTGATACCGGCACATGAGATAATAACACTCCGGACAGCGCCAAAGAAAACAACAATCCCCTCCAGCACTATGCAGAGCTAGAGGGCGAACAAGCTAGCCCCCCAGAGCAGGCAGCATGTGGAGAACCGGAGGAGGACAATTACATGCCTCTCTCCGAAGACGAGGCGAGCCTCGGCGATGACGAGTTCATCGTGCCTGAGGACCCCGTCGAGCAAGAGCGCTTCAAGCGCCGGCTTATGGCCACGGCAAGTAGCCTAAAGAAGAAACAGCAACAACTTCAAGCTGATTAACGCTTGCTAGCAGACAGATGGACTGAAGTCCTTGCGGCCAAGGAGCATGAACTCGAGCGCCCATCCAAGAGTTACCCAAAACGCAGGTTGCTACCTCACCTCGAGGAGGAAGCATTGAAACCTCGTTCACCAGTGTATGATGCGGCTGACCGGCCACTACGCAGCCGAGCCAGAGAGGCATTTCAGCCTAAAGTTCAGATCGCACCCCGTCGCCACTCAGTCAAAATACTAAGGCCTAGGGCAACACAGAGGACCTGTGAGACATCTTGGACAGTAAGGCAAAAATTGCATGGTCAATATACGGGACACGAGAACGTGCGCCCACACAGGACGACGATCGTCGCGTCGGATACACCAAGAGTAAATCCGGCCGGGCCGAATACAATAGACAAGACTCATACGAACTATGTCGGGATATAGCCCGGCAAAGAGGCACCGTACACCCCCTATGCTTCACTGATGAAGTTACGAATCATGAATTCCCGGAGGGTTTCAAACCCGTAAATATCAAATGATACGACGGCACAACATATCCCGTTGTATGGATTGAGGATTTCCTCCTTCACATCCACATGGCTCGCGGTGATGATCTACATGCCATCAACTACCTCCCACTAAAACTCAAAGGATGAGCCCGACATTGGCTGAATAGCTTGCCAACAGATTCAGTTGGCAGTTGGGAGGATTTGGAAGATGCATTTCTTGACAACTTCCAGGGCACTTATGTGTGGCCACTGGATGCTGATGACCTGAGCCACATAACCCAGCAGCTAGGGGAATTGGCCAGACAATTCTGGACACGGTTCCTGACTAAGAAAAATCAAATTGTAGACTGTCCGGATGTAGAAGCCCTAGCGGCATTCAAGCACAACATCTGCGACGAGTGGCTCGCCCGCCACCTCGGCCAGGAGAAGCCAAAATCTATGGCAGCCCTCACAACACTCATGACCCGCTTTTGCGAGGGCGAGGACAGCTGGCTGGCTCGCAGCAACAACACATCAAGGAATCCAGATATCTCGGATACCAAAGACGTTAATGGTAGGCAGTGTCATAATAGACCAAAGTGCCGCAATAACGGCGATAACACGAAAGATACAGCAGTCAATGCCTGATTCAGAGGCTCTAAATCCGGTCAGCGGAAAAATCCATTTAAAATAAACACTCCGGCTCCGTCCAGTCTGGATCGCATACTGGATCGCTCATGTCAAATCCACGGCACCCCTGACAAACCAGCCAATCACACCAACAGAGAATGCTAGGTGTTTAAGCAGCCGACAAGTTAAATGCGGAAAGCAAGGACAAGGGGCTGCATAGCGATGACGAGGAGGAGCCCCGGCCGCCGAACCCAGGAGGATAGAAGGGGTTTCCCCCACAAGTGAAGACAGTGAACATGATATACACAACCCACTTTCCCAAGAGGGAGCGGAAGCATGCACTAAGGGATGTCTACGCGATGGAGCCCGTCGCCCCGAGGTTCAACCCATGGTCTGCTTGTCCGATCACCTTCGATCGCAGGGACCACCCCACTAGCATCCGTCATGGCGGATCCGCCGCACTGGTCCTAGACCCCATCATTGACGGATTTCACCTCACTCGAGTCCTTATGGATGGCGGCAGCAGCCCGAACCTGATTTATTAGGATACAGTGCGAAAAATGGGTATCGATCCCTCAAGGATCAAACCCAGCAAAACCACCTTTAAAGGCGCCATCCCAGGTGTAGATGCCCATTACACAGGCTCAATCACACCGGAAGTGGGCTTCAGATCACCGGATAACTTCTGAAGCGAAGAGTTAATCTTCCACATCATCCCGTTTCGTAGTGGCTATCATGCACTGCTCGGACGGCCAGCATTTGCAAAATTCAACGCAGTGCCGCATTACGCATACCTCAAGCTCAAGATGCCAGGACCCCGCGGGGTCATAACAATAAATGGAAACACAGAATGCTCGCTCCGAACAGAAGAGCACACTGCGGCCCTTGCAGTAGAGGCACAAAGCAGCCTGTTCAGGCAGACCACTCATTTGGCGTTACAGCCCCCGGACACCTTCAAGCGAGTCTGGAACAATCTGCAATAGGATCGCCTGTCGCGATCAACGCTCGCCTAGCAATCCGGCCCCCGTCCCAGTCCGAGTGCAGCGAAGAAATTTGTGCCGCACGTACATAACTACGCATTAAAAATACCATGGACATAGGCGGGGGCACAATCAGGACATGCCCTGCATTGTGGCTTAACCACACCAGGGGCTATATACCTTTGACATTCCTTTTCTCTTTCAGGGCCTAACACTTCGGAAGCCCTTTCCGGCAGTCCGATTGCCAGACACATTCCGGAAGCAACAACCAAGGCGGCAAGAAGCTAGGATGAACACAGGAACCGCCAGGTGGTCTCTAGTAATACTTGATATACCCGTTTTTCACTATTTATGCGTAGCTTGCCTTGGGATAGGACATTTTGAATTGTCCTACTTTATACTTATTGCACTACTTGTACCGGTATGCTTCGGTGTATTATTCAAATAACAATGCATATTATTAATCTGTCATTGCATTATTTAAGTTTTTCTCTTTCTCTTATATGTCCATTTACGACATTCCGCACCTGCACGCTCAGGTGCGGTAAGTATGCCAAGGGCTCTTGTTTACCCCGTCATACGGCGCAAGAAGTCCGAACACTTTCGACAGTGCGGCACCCCGAACTTATAGCATTATATGCATCAGCTCCAAATCATGTCTTGGGTCAAATGTTGGGTTGCCCGGCTCCCATGCTTTGGTACATTACGTTCCACTATATCGGCTAAGGTAGCAGTGGGAGAACTACTGCGATTGTGTCCTAGTTCTTCCGGACGAGCACCTCAGTAGAGAAAGCCAAAAACTGACTGTCATGATAAGGCGAGAGACTGGTCGCTGTTCGAGAGGTCTCAAGTCCTTAAAGACTTTTTCCGCTTCGGGCGAGGAGTCGGCCTTGTCCGGCTTAGGCGTGTATAGCGCGCCAAATTCGGCCCTCCGAATACCAGGGGCTTCGCCAAAAATTTAAAATCATAGACTTATATGGCTAAGTGAGAGTGATAAAGCATTATAGTCCGATTGCCTGGTTCGTTGCGCTGAGCACCTCCCTTGAACGACCCAAAATTGGGGTAAAGAGTGTTCAGATTTACCACGAACACCCCAGTACTAGTTACATGGGGGCAGAAGCCGACGACTGCCCAACTCTCAGATTTTATAAACGGCCGCATAGAAGATAATATTTTAAATTAAGAAAGCGTCGCATGGCGCAAAAGAACTCGTTTCATATTACAGGATCACATGGGCATGTTCATTCAAAGATTACATCCTTGGCACACTCATCCGCCACTAAGCAGGAACCCTTTAGGACGCTCTCATAATAATTCTCGGGGCAGCGATGCTCCTTGCCCTCCGGCGGCCCCGCCTTCACA
This sequence comes from Triticum urartu, assembly GCF_056163025.1. Lineage (NCBI taxonomy): Eukaryota > Viridiplantae > Streptophyta > Magnoliopsida > Poales > Poaceae > Triticum > Triticum urartu. Next base: position 248,408,638 of record NC_141874.1, on the reverse strand, counting down.
AGCTTCACGGTGTCCAACTTCTCCCAGTGCACCTTCGCCTAGCAAAAGCCCTACGTGCACCTTCGATGCAAACGGACCGCTTGATGACCTCATGCCGTGGGCAGGCTTCCACTAGCCGCCTCACCAGACCGAAGTAGCTGCAGGACAGTGGTTCGCCAGGCCACATCCGAACTATAAGGCCCCTCATGGCCCGTTCCGCCGCCTTGTGAAGTTCGACCAGCTTCTTCAGCTGGTCGCTCAAGGACACGGGGTGTTCGGTCCCAGTATACTGAGACTTGAACAACTTCTCCGTTGAGCTCCCCTCCTCAGCTCGGTAAAACTCCGCGGCATCCAGCACACTGCGGCGAACATCTGCAAACGCTCCTGGAGAGCTCCGAACTCGGGTAAGAAAAAGGAAAGTCTCCTTCACATGCTTGCTTTGCATATTGAATGCCTTACCCGCTGCATTCTTCTTCGCCGCATCAATCTCCGGACGCTTTCAAGTGCCTGTGCAAGCTCGGACCCTCGCGTCTTGGAGTCAAGCTCCAAGGACTCGTGCTTTTTGGCGAGAGCGTCGAGCTCTTGCTGCACCTCGACCACTCTGGCTTCTTGTCTCTCCTGTTCAATGCGTTCTTCGGCCGCTTTGTCTTCGGCCGCGGACAACGCCTTCCTCAGGGTCTCCACCTTGGTCGTGGCCCCTGACAAATTCATGATGATCCTATTACTTTACAACGAACTTCTCTTTAACTATATAAACTGGGGTAAATCTTCCTTTGTTCTCTTCGAGCTACCCCTTGGTAAGGCCGAGCTCGTCCTTGGACCGCTTCAGGGTCTGCTTCAGCGTAGAGACCTCCGCAGTACGTGCGGCAGCGGCCAGTGGGGAAGCCTGCACATACACATAGACATACTCTAATTAGACTCCTGAGTTATCATTTGATACTCTATTCGGCTTTTGTTCACGAACGCCGAACAGAGCATCAGGGTCTACTATCTATGCGGTAATATTTTTATATTTTGAATGCTTACCTCAAAGCCTGTTAGGAAGCTGGCACAAGCTTCGGTCAGTCCGTTTTTGGTGGACAGAACCTTCTTGACCACCACACTCATCGATGGAAGCGCTGTGAAGCGCTTCCTGCAAGTTATCCGGTGCCTCTGGTTGGACAGAGGACACCAGCATGGATGGTTGGCCCCCCTTAATGGGGGACCGCCTACTGGAGTCCGGAACCATTGAAGGTTCCGGTGCAGTGTCCGGCTGGGGCCCGAACTCGAAGCCCATAGGAGCCTCGCTCCCTTGGTACTCAGGGTCCGGGAGGTCGCCGTGAGGCGCCCCCAGGGTCACCTCCACTTGGGTCGGTGCCTTTAGAGACACAACCTCGGCGTTGTCCATAGGGCGAGGGGTGGAAGCCGTCGGAGGAGAACCGTTGTTCATATCCGACGAGCCCAAAGAGCCGCTCGACGAGGGTACGTCCAGATGAGCTCGGGCCGGACTGCATAATCATGTTCGGCATGAGCAAAGGCAGTACAATAAAACATACCATGAAGTACTATGGTGTTCGGACACTTACGAATTTGCCATGGACTTGTCCTTGGGTAGCCACTCGTCGCCGCTGTCGGCGGCCGTCGTGGCACAGTCCGGAGGGAGGGTCTTTCCCTTCTTGGACCCTTCGGCCTCCCCGGATGGGTCGACGTTCCTTTTCTTGTCTCCCCCAACTGTGGAGGTGAACATTTCTCATCCTCCTCGTTTCAGTGGGAGGAGTGCGCGTCAGACTCATCGGATGATGAGTCCGATAGAACCACCTTGCACCGGAGACCCTTTGGCATCGGGATCTAACTAAACCCGAGCGATTGCACTGGCTATGCGTTACTAAACCCAAGCGATCGATCCCCTTGCTGTTAACTGAACCCGATCGAGCGATTTCTTCCCTATTGCTGATAACTGAAGCCGATCAAACCTGCTGCCTCTTGATGAACAGTGAGCGTTGTTGGGGGTTGGATGAACAATTCCTGGTGGGGGTTGGATGAACAGGACCCCGTGGTAGTAGAGGCCATTGCCGCTGGATGAACAGGACCCCGATCGAGCCTGTTGGGGGTCGCTGAATAGAACCTCATGGAAGACTGGATGAACAGCAGCCGGTCGAGGGCTGGTTGAACAGTAGCCGGTGGAGGACTGGATGAACCTTAGCCCGTGGAGGGGTGGTTGAACAGGACCCCGTGGAGAGGGCTTGTTGAACAATAGTCGGTGGAGGCTGGATGAACAGGACTCCATGGTGAATAGTAGCTGGTGGAGGCTGGAGGAGGTCGACGGTGGATGAACAGTAGCAGGTGGAGGCTGGAGGAAGTCGATGGTGGATGAACAGTAGCCCGTGGAGGCAGGAGCTAGGTATTAGACGGTGGATGAATAGTAGCCCGTGGAGTCCCTTTTTGTGGTAAGCCACACCCCTGTCGATGAACAGGACTCCCGTATCGACCATAGGCGTTCCAACACAAGTCTGTTTCCTCCGTTTTGCGGTACACCACACCCCTCCCGAACAAAAGCACCCCGTTTCGACCATAGGAGCTTGAACACAAGTCCCTTTCCTCCGTTTTACGGTATGCCAGACCCATTCCGATGAACATGACCCCGTTTCGAGCGTACGTGGTCGAACACAAGGCCGTTTTCCTCCTTTTTGCAGTACGCCAAACCCCGTTCCGGTTGTTCCGTCCAAGCCAGTAGGCTCCCATTGAACACGACCCATTCCGACCCAGTCTGTTGCTCCCAATGAACAGGATGTGTTCCGACCCAGTCACTAGGCTCCCCATGAACACAACGATGTTTCCTCCATTCTGACCCAGCCGGTTGGCTACCGATGAAAAGGATGTCGTTGCTGCCCTCCACTGCCTCTGCATATACACGAGCCCTGGCCATACGTATGCGCGAGTAGGCATTGAAGACCCTGCCCGTATGTACGTACATACGTGTAGACGATATAGACGGGACTACCTGAACATCTACTGCTCCTTACTGGGCCATGGTTCATAGAGGCAGAAAGACCGATGGACCAGTATGTACGTACACGTTTGCGACCAGAATGACAATGCTACGTAGCTTCGACCGGGTGGGTACCGACTGTCAGGGAGGATAAGGAGGCACTTCCTTGCGTGCAAAGATGTAGCTGGTGGGTCCGAGCTCACAGGGGGAGGATTCTTTTTTTTTTGCGCGTAATAAGGAGGCACTTCCTTGCGTGTGAAGATGTAGTTGGTGGTTCCATCTGTCAGCCTCACCGCGTATAGTCCTCTTCCGATGGCTGTCATCCATTGACCATGTTGACCACGCCATGCGGACAACACCAGGTGGTGGAGGACGGTGGGCACGGAACAATACGGAGCCTGGGAACATGTGGAGGGTAGTACGAGGGTTAAATGGTTCGGTTGCGGTGTGTGGCTGCCGTCGCTGCAAAATAACAGGCGGTGTGGGTGAGTCGAGGGATGGCCTGGCCAGTGGTGGGAGTAATAGGGGGCGGTGAGGCCTCCACGGAAGCACAGTCGGCCACGGGAGACAGGAGCACACGGTGGTTTGGATGGTTGGAGCAAGAACATCAGAGGTTGAAGAAGCAGGATGACCATTGGATGTTAACAATCCAACAGTCACTAGTGATATAATCGTTTGTTGACTAAGTTGACAAATCCTCCGTACGTGTCAACTTAGTAGGGACACAAGTTAGCCTCCAAATCTGGTGGGCCCCAGCTGTCATGGGGAGCACTCGTTATTTTTCCCTTAATAAGGAGGCACTTCCTTCCTTGCCAAGATATAGCTGGTGGGTCCTAGCTATCATTGGGCATATTAATTCTTTTTGGTGTAATAAGGAGGCACTTGCTTGCGTGCGGCCATGGACCATGTGGGTCCCAATATCAGCCTCTCCATGTACATTCCTCTTCTAATGTTGTCGTTTCTTGACAATGTTGACCACACCGTGCCGAGAACACCAGTGCGATGGACGACGGCGAGACCCAGGAAGGGAATGACCCGGAGGCGGCGAAGCTACAACAGTGGAATGATGTGGGTGAGTAGAGGGATGGCATGGCCAGCGGTCGGAGTATTAGGGGCACTGAGGCCTGCGCGGCACCATAGCCAGCTACGGGAGGCTGGAGCAAGCGGTCCCGTCGGCGCTGGATTTGGCGGCTGGAGCAAGAAGATTAGAGATTGAAGAAGCACGACGGCCATTGGATTGACATCCAACGATTACGTCTGCCAGCATCGTTTGTTGACGTATATAATAAGTAAACGAAATTGCATACGCGTCAACTTAATAGGCCCACAAGTCAGACCATTCCATATTTTTTTAATAATTTCCAGCTCATTGCAACTTCTTATGCAATTTATTGCAGTCTTTTTTTGTTGGCTAGGGCCAGGGTTAAAAATTTAAACGAAATTTCACATATTTTTGAGGGGTCCAAACTATTTTTAATACTAAAATGTCGAGCCAGATTTAAAGTACTTTCAAGATATATTTAAATTAGGTTAAAGCCCAGTGAAATTGGAATTTAAAAATGTTATAAAAATCAGAAATTATAAAGTAATTGCCAATTTATCATTTGTTTTTATATTTATAGCCCATTTCATCTTACTTTGAAGATTTGTAGCCGTCTTGAAAGAGTTGTAGCCCATCAGGCACTACTAGGGAAAAGCCTAGTAGTAGCGTGGGTTTAATGCCTCTTAGTAGCGCGGGGAACCACGCTCCTAGTAAGGCGCTACAGCTATTACTTAGCAGTAGAGCGTGCGGCACACGCTACTGCTAAGACATATAGCTGCAGCGCGTGTTTACTCCAGCGCTACTGCTAATCTATCTAGTAGCAGCGTGTTTCCTGTCCATCGCTACTAGTATTATTATTTTTCATTTTTTTTTACTTTTTAGTGTATTTATACGCCGTTATACAAATTTTGGTATAATAACAATTATGAGGTTGTTATATCAATATATCCATAACAGTGTGTCAAATGAAGGTGGATTAGGTTCAAGTGGAGGCAACATGTGGTGCATGTCAAAAGTATACTACTAATCCAAACTTGATCTAGTTTGGACTAGTAGTACTTTCGATGTGCACCACATGATGCCTCCACTTGAATCTAATCCGCCAACACAATCTATTTAATCATCATCATAGTCATTACCACCAACAGTAGCTATTTAATCATCATAGTCATAGTGTAGCACACATCCTCATCTTCAAACTCATTCTAGCTAGCTAATCACAACCAACACTAGCTGCGGTAGCTACATCTAATCACCACCAACACTATCTAATAATAATCATCATAGTCATTACCACCAACACTAGCAATTTGATCATCTTAACTCATTTCTAGCTATCTAATCACTCCTGCTGCTCTCTCTCAGGTAAAATAGCATAAAACATGTGTAGCACTCCTACTTCATCATGTTGGAGCATGCAGATGAACCTGTCTCCTAATTGTGGGCTGCGCTTCTGATTGCTACCTCCTAGTACTTCTCTGCGATCGTTGACAATTTTGCTCTGGTCTTTTACTATTAAGCATTCCTTGCTTTTAGAAATCATGAATGCACTAAAGTGCATTGTATGATGTCTTGGCCGTAAGCTGACCATTCTCATGCGACCTTTAGTCTCGATCCAATGAGGCACAACATTCATCGGGAGTCCCTGTTGAAGAACATCGTATAGTAACATACTTAGCAATGAAGTTTAGCTTAAAAAATAATGTATGCAAAAGATGCACTAAGGACAAATAGTAAATATTTGACCATCTTTCCTAAAGAGATGTGACCGTAGTTCAATACGAACACTATTGGTCGCATGTTTTGAGTACTAAGATTTTTAAGTCCAGGAAAATAATTTGTCTTGACAGTACGAAGATCCTCAAGCCATGAAACATAATGACCTATCTCCTCGCAGTTTAGTTCAACCCCGAGACAGTGGACGGTCATGTCTACCAAGCGCCGGACATGTTTGCTTGAATGGAAATAAGCTGTCAATAGAAATTAATTGTCAACTATTTTTGAATTAACAATATCGAAGACATAAATATGGTTGAGAAACTCACATAATGGTATAACTGGAGGCGTCTGCACATCGACCCAGATGTCGATATTACCTTCAATATCATCGAAGACATAAATATGGTTAAGAAACTCACATTATAGTAGTTTTCATAGGATTGAAACCTATCTTATCCAAGACAAAAACTCTTGCATGGCAGGGGATACACTAGTAGAATAGTAAAAAAATTATAAGTTGAAGCAAATGAAGCAGATGTCATGCTTAAATACGAAAAAAGACTTGTCGTTGTGACTTACTGTATCCACTTCGAAGTTCTCGTCCAGCTTGATGCTGAAGCGCCTATCATAATCTAGGAAGATTCTGCCGCACAGGACGCGCTCGTCTTTGTAATATTCGCAAATACCGAAATCCTTTTCGTCATCAGACAGTACCTATGTTCATAGTTGAAACATTAATTGAAAATCGATCGAAGGCAACTATCAGGATATTCAACACACAAATCCGGGGCACTCGATATTTCCTACATATTCTGGCACAAGTGATGCCAAAATTCACACAAAAATCTGGCATGACTGATAAATCTCCAACGTTTCTATAATTTTTTGCTGTTGCATGCTATTATATTATCTGCTTTGGATGTTAATGGGCTTTATTTTACACTTATATTATTTTTGGGACTAACCTATTAACCCAAGGCTCAGTGCAAATTGCTGTTTTTTTGCCTATTTCAGTGTTTCGCAGAAAAGGAATATCAAACGGAGTCCAAACAGAATTAAACCTTCGGGAGGGTGATTTTTGGAACAAACGTGATCTAGAGGACTTGGAGTGGACATCAAGAAACGGACGAGGAGTCCATGAGGCAGGGGGACGCACCTACCCCCTGGGCACGCCCTCCCCCCTCGTGGCTCAACCGACCTACTGCTTCCTCCTATATATGTTCGCATACCTCGAAAACATCCAGGAGCACCATGAAACCCTATTTCCACCGCCGCAACCTTCTGTACCCAAGGGATACCATCTTGGGGCCTTTTCCGGAGCTCCGCCGAAGGGGGCACTGATCACGGAGGGCCTCTACATCAACTCCGTGGCCCCTCCGATGATGTGTGAGTAGTTTACTTCAGACCTTCGGGTCCATAGTTATTAGCTAGATGGCTTCTTCTCTCTCTTTGAATCTCAATACAAAGTTCTCCTTGATCATCTTGGAGATCAATTCAATGTAACTCTTTTTGCGGTGTGTTTGTCGAGATCCGATGAATTGTGGGTTTATGATCAATTCTATCTATGAACAATATTTGATTCTTCTCTAAAATCTTTTATGCATGATTGGTTATCTTTGCAAGTCTCTTCGAATTATCAGTATGGTTTGTCCTACTAGATTGATCTTTCTTGCAATGGGAGAAGTGCTTAGCTTTTGGTTCAATCTTGCGGTGCTCGATCACAGTGACAAAAAGGGAAACAACACGTATTGTATTGTTGCCATCGAGGATAAAAAAGATGGGGTTTATATCATATTGCTTGAGTTTATCGCTCTACATCATGTCATCTTACCTAAGGCGTTACTCTATTCTTATGAACTTAATACTCTAGATGCATGCTAGATAGCGGTCGATGTGTGGAGTAATAGTAGTAGATGCAGGCAGGAGTCGGTCTACTTGTCATGGACGTGATGCCTATATACATGATCATGCCTAGATATTCTCATAAATATTCGCTTTTGTATCAATTGCTCGACAGTTATTCGTTCGCCCACCGTAATACTTATGCTATCTGGAGAGAGGCCACTAATGAAACCTATGGCCCCTTGGTCTATTCTCCATCATATAAGTTTCCAATCTATTTTATTTTGCAATATTTAATTTCAATCTATATCATAAAAATACAAAAAAAATTTACATTATCATTATTATCTCTATTAGATCTCACTCTTGTAAGTGACCGTGAAGGGATTGTCAACCCCTTTATCGCGTTGGTTGCAAGGTTCTTATTTGTTTGTGTAGGTACGAGGGACTTGCGTGTGGCCTCCTACTGGATTGATACCTTGGTTCTCAAAAATTGAGGGAAATAGTTACGCTACTTTGTTGCATCACCCTTTCCTCTTCAAGGGAAAACCAACGCAGTGCTCAAGAGGTAGCAAGAAGGATTTCTGGCACCGTTGCCGGGGAGTCTATGCACAAGTCAAGACATACCAAATACCATCACGAAATCTTATCCCTTGCATTACATTATTTGCCATTTGCCTCTCATTTTCCTCTCCCCCACTTCACCCTTGTGGTTTTATTCACCCTCTTTTTCCGTTCCCCTTCTCTTTTCCAATTTGCCTCTTTTTGCTTGTCTCTTGTTTGCCCGTGTGTTGGATTGTTTGCCGTGATGGATTTACCTAAAGGTTTTGATCCTCACCTTAAAAGGTTGGAAGAAATTGAAAACAACATTAGAATTTTTATGTCCTTGCAGTTTGAGCATAATAATTTCTTCAGAAACGAGCTTAAAGAACAAAAACATTTTATGGGTTATATGAATAAAGAGCTCGATGATATGTCTAAAGGATTTTATGGTCTCAAATCTCAGTTCGCTCATCTTGAGAACATAATAGCCCAAATTTCGGATAATCAGGCCACCTTAGTTAATAAGATGGCCGCCAAACCGGAAGAATTTCATGGTAATAATGATGAAGATCTAAAAGTTATTGATGTGTACCCTATTAAATATTTGTTTTGCTAGATGAATCTTGATAATGATGGGTATGGATATGAGTCAACTTTAGTTAGAAGGCGTCCCAATGATTCGGAGTTTTTAGATCTTGATGCAAAAATTGATAAAAGTGGGATTGGAGAGGTCAAAACTTTAAATAGAAATATATTGGATTTCAAGGAATTTTATTATGATAATTGTTCTTTAATAGATTGTATTTACTTGTTGGAATCCGTGCTAAATTCTCCGCATGCTTATAGTCAAAATAAAGCTTTTACTAAAAATATCATTGATGCTTTAATGCAATCTTATGAGGAAAAGCTTGAATTGGAAGTTTCTATTCCTAGAAAACCTCATGGGGAGTGGGAACCTTCTATTAAAATTAAGAATAAAGATCATGAATGCTTTGCTTTATGTGATTTGGGTGCTAGTGCTTCCACGATTCCTAAAACTTTGTGTGATTTGCTAGGTTTCCGTGAATTTGATGATTCTTCTTTAAACTTGCATCGTGTGGATTCCACCATTAAGAAACCTATGGTTAGAATTAATGATGTTCTTATTGTTGCAAATAGTACCTATGTGCCCGTAGATTTCATTGTCCTTGATATAGATTGCAATCCTACATGTCCTATTTTTCTTGGTAGACCTTTCCTTAGAACGAATGGTGCAATTATTGATATGAAGGAATGGAATATTAGATTCCAATTTCTATTAATAAAGGGCATGGAACACTTTCCTAGAAAGAAAATTAACTTACCTTATGAATCTATTATGAGAGCCACTTATGGATTGCATACCAAAGATGATAATACCTAGATCTATCCTTGCTTTTATGCCTAGCTAGGGGCGTTAAACGATAGCGCTTGATGGGAGGCAACCCAATTTTATTTTTGTTTATTGATTTTTGGTTATTTTTAGTAATAAATAAGCCATCTAGACTCAGTTTATATGTGGTTTTATGCTTTTAATTAGTGTTTGTGCCAAGCAGAACCTTTGGAAGACTTGGGATAAGTCTTTGCGATCTTGCTGTAAAAAACAGAAACTTTAGCACTCACGAGATTTGCTCACATGTTTTATTGGAGAGTGAGATTTAGTTAATTCTTTTTGAAGATGATTAATATATAAATTCCTCACGTCCAGCAATTTAGTTTAGAATTTTTGGGGTTCCAGAAGTATTCGAAACCTACAGATTACTATTGACTTTCTGTTTTTGACAGATTATGTTTTTTGTGTGTTGTTTGCTTATTTTGATGAATCTATGGCTAGTAATAGAGTTTATAAACCATTGAAAAGTTGGAATACAGTAGGTTTAACACCAATATAAATAAAGAATGAGTTCATTACAGTACCTTGAAGTGGTGGTTTGTTTTCTTTTGCTAAAGGAGCTCACGATATTTTCTTTTAAGTTTTGTGTTGTGAAGTTTTCAAGTTTTGGGTAAAGATTTGATGGATTATGGAACAAGGAGTGGCAAGAGCCTAAGCTTGGGGATGACCAAGGCACTCCAAGGTAAAATCCAAGGACAACCAAAAGCCAAAGCTTGGGATGCCCCAGAAGGCATGCCCTCTTTCGTCTGCGTCCATCGGTAACTTTACTTGGAGCTATATTTTTATTCGCCACATGATATGTGTTTTGCTTGGAGTGTCTTGTATGATTTGAGTCTTTGCTTTTTAGTTTACCACAATCATCCTTTCTGTACACACCTTTTGGGAGAGACACACATGAATTAGAATTTATAAGAATACTCTATGTGCTTCACTTATATCTTTTGAGTTGGATAATTTTGCTCTAGTGCTTCGCATATATCTTTTAGAGCACGGAGGTGGTTCTATTTTATATAAATAATTGATCTATCATGCTTCACTTATATCAGTTTGAGAGTCCTTTAGAACAGAATGGTAATTCACTTTGGTTATAAAATTTAAATGCTAAGAGAAGTTGGATGCTTGATAGTTGTTTTGAGATATAAAGGTGGTAATATTAGAGGTGTGCTAGTTGAGTAATTGTGAAATTGATGAATACTTGTGTTGAAGTTGGCAAGTCCCATAGCATGCACGTATGGTAAACGTTATGTGACAAATTTGAAGCATGCAGTGTTCTTTGATAGCTTTCCTTATGAGTGGCGGTCGGGGACGGGCGATGGTCTTTTCCTACAAATCTATCCCCCTAGGAGCATGCGCGTAGTGCTTGGTTTTGATGAATTGTAGATTTTTGCAATAAGTATGTGAGTTCTTTATGATAATGTTGAGTCCATGGATTACACGCACTCTCACCCTTCCATCATTGCTAGCCTCTTCGTTACCGTGCATTGCCCTTTCTCACCTTGAGAGTTGGTGCAAACTTCGCCGGTGCATCCAAACCCCGTGATATGATACGGTCCATCACACATAAGCCTCCTTATATTTTCCTCAAAACAGCCACCATACCTACCTATTATGGCATTTCCATAGCCATTCCGAGATATATTGCCATGCAACTTTTCACCATTCCATTTATTATGACACGCATCATCATTGTCGTATTGCTTTGCATGATCATGTAGTTGACATCGTATTTGTGGCAAAGCCACCATGCTCAAATTTTTCATACATGTCACTCTTGATTCATCGCAATCCCAGTACACCGCTGGAAGCATTCACATAGAGTCATATTTTGTTCTAAGTATCGAGTTGTAATTCTTGAGTTGTAAGTAAATAAAAGTGTGATGATCATCATTAGAGCATTGTCCCATGTGAGGAAAGGATGATGGAGACTATGATTCCGCCATAAGTCGGGATGAGACTCCAGACGAAAAAAAGAGGCCATAAAAAAGGGAAAGACGGCCCAAATAAAAAAAAGATAGAAAAATAGAGAAGGGACAATGTTACTATCCTTTTTCCACACTTATGCTTCAAAGTATAACCATGATCTTCATGATAGAGAGTCTCTTATTTTGTCACTTTCATATACTAGTGGGAATTTTCCATTATAGACCTTGGCTTGTATATTCCAATGATGGGCTTCCTCAAATGCCCTAGGTCTTCGTGAGCAAGCAACTTGGATGCACACCTACTTAATTTCTTTGATGAGCTTTCATAGATTTATAGCTCTAGTGCATCTGTTGCATGGCAATCCCTACTCCTTGCATTGACATCAATCGATGGGCATCTCCATAGCCCATTGATTAGCCGTGTCAATGTGAGGCTTTCTCCCTTTTTGTCTTATCACACAACCTCAATCATCATATTCTATTCCACCCATAGTGCTATGTCCATGGCTCACGCTCATATATTGTGTAAAAGTTGAAAGAGTTTGAAAAGGCTAACTATGAAACAATTGCTTGTCTTATCATCGGGGTTGTGCATGATGAGAGCATTTTGTGTGACAAAAATGAAGCATGGCCAAACTATATGATTTTGTAGGGATAAGTTTTCTTTGGCTATGGTATTTTGATACGACATAATTGCTTGATTAGCATACTTGGAGTATTACTATTTTTATGTCAACAATAAACTTTTATCTTGAATCTTTTGGATGTGAACATTCATGCCACAATAGAGAAAAATACATTGAAGAACATACTAGAAAGCATTCCACATCAAAAATTCTGCTTTTATCATTTACCTACTCGAGGACGAGCAGGAATTAAGCTTGGGGATGCTTGATACGTCTCCAACGTATCTATAATTTTTTACACTTCCATGATATTATATTATCTGCTTTGGATGTTAATGGGCTCTATTTTACACTTTTATATTATTTTTGGGACTAACCTATTAACCCAAGGCCCAGTGCAAATTGCTGTTTTTTTGCCTATTTCAGTGTTTCGCAGAAAAGGAATATCAAACGGAGTCCAAACAGAATGAAACCTTCGGGAGCGTGATTTTTGGAACAAACGTGATCTAGAGGACTTGGAATGGACGTCAAGAAATGGACGAGGAGTCCACGAGGCCGGGGGACACGCCTACCTCCCTAGGTGCGCCCTCTCCCCTCGTGGCTCAACCGACCTACTTCTTCCTCCTATATATGTTCACATACCCGGAAAACATCCAGGAGCACCACAAAACCCTATTTCCACCGCCGCAACCTTCTGTACCCAAGAGATCCCATCTTGGGGACTTTTCGGAGCTCCGTCGGAGGGGGCATTGATCACGGAGGGCCTCCACATCAACTCCATGGCCCCTCCGATGACGTGTGAGTAGTTTACTTCAGACCTTCGGGTCCATAGTTATTAGCTAGATGGCTTCTTCTCTCTCGTTGAATCTCAATACAAAGTTCTCCTCAATCTTCTTGGAGATCTATTCAATGTAACTCTCTTTGCGGTGTGTTTGTCGAGATCCGATGAATTGTGTGTTTATGATCAACTCTATCTATGAACAATATTTGATTCTTCTCTGAAATCTTTTATGCGTGATTGGTTATCTTTGCAAGTCTCTTCGAATTATCAGTTTGGTGTGGCCTACTAGATTGATCTTTCTTGCAATGGGAGAAGTGCTTAGCTTTGGGTTCAATCTTGTGGTGCTCGATCCCAGTGACAGAAACGGAAACGACACGTATTGTATTGTTTCCATCAAGGATAAAAAGATGGGGTTTATATCATATTGCTTGAGTTTATCGCTCTACATCATGTCATCTTACCTAAGGCGTTACTCTATTCTTATGAACTTAATACTCTAGATGCATGCTAGATAGCGGTCGATGTGTGGAGTAATAGTAGTAGATGCAGGCAGGAGTCGGTCTACTTGTCACGGACGTGATGCCTATATACATGATCATGCCTAGATATTCTCATAATTATTCGCTTTTCTATCAATTGCTCGACAGTAATTCGTTCACCCACCATAATACTTATGCTATCTTGAGAGAAGCCACTAGTGAAACTTATGGCCCCCGGGTCTATTCTCCATCATATAAGTTTCCAATCTATTTTATTTTGCAATCTTTACTTTCAACCTATATCATAAAAATAAAATAAATATTTATATTATCATTATTATCTCTATCAGATCTCACTCTCGTAAGTGGCCGTGAAAGGATTGACAACCCCTTTATCGCGTTGGTTGCGAGGTTCTTATTTTTTTGTGTAGGTACGAGGGACTTGCGTGTGGCCTCCTACTGGATTGATACCTTGGTTCTCAAAAATTGAGGGAAATACTTACGCGACTTTGCTGCATCACCCTTTCCTCTTCAAGGGAAAACCAACGCAATGGTCAAGAGGTATCAATGACCTTTGCTAAAATAGGACATATCGAGCGCCTGCGGTTTGCCGGAACGGAAATGAATCAAAACTCTAGCAAAACATAGGTCACTCAGAGGTGTAGCCTGCAAACATGACCGGCCACTTGGGAAAGCACATATCCCATTTCAGCAACACAAGATATACATTTCAAAATATCTTATAGGACTCTTATTGACATGAGCATTCAATAAGCAAAACCAAATCATAAAATAAATAAGTATTCAAATTAGCATGCATTCAATAAGCAAAAGTAAATCACCTCATGCATCTATACATCGTCGAATATTAACACTAATACATCCTGAATAGTATCATACATATAACAACACTAATACAACTAAAACCCTAGCGCACGACGGGTATCGGTGCGGGCGGTGAAACCCAAAGAGAACGAACCATCACAAGATCATAGCTCAAGTGAGATCCCTAGAGAACCTGCCAGGTATTGGAGAACCTGTGCTCCAACGCAAACAAGTAGCGACGGACATGCGCTTCCTCCTCGCTGACATGATGACGTACCACCTCTGTGGGGTCCTCAAGCCTCTGCACCGTCACTGGCTCACACGACCGCCACCAAAGAAGGTTCTGGTCAACGACGGGCTGGCTCCTCACCAAGCTACGCCCTCGGTAGGTAGTGCCTCGTAGTACCAGCCCGGCGGAGCCCAGTCCCGGACCTGGCCATCTGGTCAAGCAGGTGTCCTCCACCGAGTCGACGATGAGGATCCGGGATAGGCACCGTCAACGTCGATGCAGGAATAATTGCTTTAACTAAAAAAATAACAACAATGTGACATGTTCAACTAGTTCTATTAATTCAACTAGTTCTTACAAAAAATAAACTTACAAAAAAATAAACTTACTAGTTCTTACAAAAAACAAACATAACATAGTGGCAAGAGCGTCGCAGTTCATTACACACCCCAGCACGGCCCTCTACTTTTTCCAAATGTAGGAGAAAGGAAAGGGAAAACAAAAGCATGCCTCACAACCACAATACCTCCTGCGGTCAAGCTCACGCAAAGCCCGAAGCTCAGCCCAAGCCTTCCTCCAGCTTCACCGGAGCACGGTGGTGATATGGACCGTCGCGTTCCCCGATCCGAGCCTGGCGGCGCGGTGACTCATCATAGCCACCGCTGCTGGTGCTCTCCCTGGAGGGGGAGCCACTGCTACTGGAGGTGGAGCGGCTGTCGCCAAGGGCAAGCTCACCCTCGTCGTCGTTGTGTCCATCGCCAAGGCCAGGCTCATCGCCGCTATTGCCATCTTCAGGGTAGCACCCCGCGCGGCGGCCGTCTTCCCCAAACACGCTAGCGTTGAGGGTTGCAAGGCCGTCGTACCTGAAGTGGAGGGTCCACCTCCCACTAAGGCCTCGCGCACGGGCAAACACCTACCAACCTCGGGTGAAGGACACGTTGCCCGCGACTGTGACTTTAACCCCCGCCCACGAGGCTCTGCTGCAGCAGTCGTCAGCCCGCAGCCAGAGGTCATCAAGCCCCACGGTCTGCAGCGCACCCGCAAAGAAGCGCGGGAGCGTGAGCCAGGTGCCAGCGGGCCTCTCCGACCACACGACAAACTCCGGAAACGCTTCCGCCGAGTGGAAGCACGGCCGGGGAGGCCGGGCAACCATGGCGCGCCTTCCCCCATCACAGGACCTGCCTTATACATGGTCCCTCCCCCACAAGAAGAAGCACCGCCAAGGCCGCCAGAGGCAGCGCCCGCTCTTGGAGGAGTGTGCCCTAAGGTGCCACCATTAGGGTCGCGACGTACTTGCACGGACGTCCGCGGACCCTCTTGGGCGGCGGCGAATCCGGTCCCTCCTTGGGGGCCTTCCCATTCTCTACGGCGGAGAACTTCCTCGTTGGTGCCATGAGCACTTCGACAAGACGGGGAGACAAAGGAGAAGAAGAAGCAGCGGGCAACGAGAACATGGAGATGAGCAAGGGGGGATTCGCCCCTCCCCTCATTTATAGCCAGAGGGAGGCCAACCGCCGGCATCCATGATCCCACGCAATGATGATCTTTCTCTGGATGCAGCAGCTCTTGTCAAGTCGGACGATTGCCGAGGCAGCATGGGCAAGTAGAGACGCCCTCGTCCCATCAATTGCCACACGTAGACCAAGGCCGAAGGTGGTTAGGGCCCACGGTGCATCGCACTTGCCCTTTGGCTACACCTCGAAGCCAAGTTCGAGCGCGCCTTGGGCCTGGGGGCTACTGTCGGTGTTCTATGAATGGGGGTACCTAGACTTGCCTGTCTGCGGCCCACGGCGTGGCTCGATTGACGGCCCGGTACTGCCCACCTTCAGCATCAACAAACTCAATATCCTCGCGAGGGGCCAAGCGTCACGAGGTGGTCGATACCAAGACCTACAGAAGGAGCGGCCTCCTCAAGTTGGCTCCTGAGGAGCGGACCTTTCTATGCAAGCCTCACCTCGTGAGGTTCAGATGACATGAGTCGTGATGACCAAGGCCAGGCAGGCGCCATCGGGTGCAGGACAACGTTTTCCTCTTTGGTGCTAATGCGGCAAGCGCAGGCGCGGAGTCCTAAGGAATCAGCCAAAGGTTTCCATTCCCATGCAACAAGACCAAGACCGCCAGGACGGCAGGATGGAGGTCATCACCGAGCCCACCATGGCGTCACGACAAGAAGCTTTGCAGGCGAAGACTATTTTTGTCAGGATAAGATGTACTAGTTGTCTCCCTTCGAATTTGGCCGTTGTTGGATCCCTTCCCGACTTCATTTGGGAAGAGGACCAAGGCCACTATAAACAGGACCTAGGCACCACCGTAGAAGGGGAGGAGGGAAAAACCCGGATCACTCAGATCATCCTCTATCCCACCAGCTCAAGAACACACCGCCTGAGGTTGTTCCTCCACTGTACCAGTTCATCCTCGACCCACCTCGAGGCCAATCCACCACAAAGGAGGAGTAGGGTTTTACACCGCAAGGTGGCCCAAACCTAGGTAAACTGATGTGTCCCATTTCCTTCCTGTTCATCAAGCTAGGCCATGAGATTGGCGAGTAGGCAGACTGGGAGGTTTTGTTCTTCGCACGAACCCAGAGTTCAAATCTATCGAGGGTCTGAGGAGCCCGAAATCCGACACATGGGACTAGAATTCTCGGTGGGTTCGATAAACCCTGCAATACAAACATATATTGGAGTGTAACCATAATTGATAAACCATCCTAAAAAAAGATGATCTGGATACTTCAAAATATACAGACTGAATTGAGCGGACAGACATTAACATAGACTGTTCTCAGGACTCACCACACAACAAAAGCGGCAGTACTAAACAACACAGGGTTCACACACACAAATCAAGTACTGAACAATAGTACTTACTACAGACAAGTAAAGTTGCACTAATTAAACTCTACAGACTATTTCTTGCCACCGACCTACGGGATGAACCCCAGATAACTCACTAGGCCATGGACTTCTTGAGAGATGTCTACTAGCTAGCAGCACCATCACCATCTCGTCAACATTGGAGAACCTAACAGTGTGGTCTTTCCACTCATAAACATGACGATGAAGACAGTCCGCATCAGATTTGGTGGGAAGCTTTACAAGACCCACACCCTTCATAATTCAAGGCACAGCCAGGAAATTATTTTGGTCAAGTACACCCCCGAGAACACGTCTCACAACAGTGCTACAGGAAAATACTAGTTCAGGACACGTGGCGACAAGGACACAGTTGCTGGATAGTTTAGCAGTAGAACTCATCCTCAGGTCTTCTAGTTCACACGGCATGACGTTGAGAACTTCATCTCCACCGCAGACCTGGTTCTAATTCAAACAGAAACCAAATATTTTATTACTACCTCCGTTCAGAAAGATAAGATGATTTTCGATATTTTACTACATATAAGACTACATATACGCACAGAAATAAGTGAACACAGACACTAGAACATGCCTTCAAAGGAATCAGAGCAGAGGGATTACTTACACTATCCATAACACAAGTTACTGAGGCAAACATACTATCTTCAAAGGTAGCATTGACATTCATAAAGTAGTTGAAAGTAATCTATAAGAAATCAGTGTCAACCTCTCGCATGTTTTGGTCAAAAGAGGAATGTAGAACCGTCATTTGGCACACAAAAATCACATGCAAGATCACCCAGAAAGTTGTACTACTAGTACTAGTACTACGTGTTAGATAAAAACATGAGCAAGATCGAGAAAAAGATCGTCAAGAAGAGATATTACCTAGACTTGCTTGATGATGGATCCTAGAGGGGGGGCTTGGATAGGGCGATGACCTTGAGCTTGTCTACGGTAGTCTCGATAGGGTGCTTGCGCTTCTTCATACCATGAGCCTCGATGGTTTTGGCAAGAGCCATAGACATCACTTCGGCCAGTGCTCCAGTGTCCATCAAGAAACTGCCAAATATAAATAAACGAAAAGAAACCATAATCACAAACCCAAAACAAGAACAGAGAGGGAGTTATAGGATCAGTCTCGGGGTTGCATGACCGGGCCTTGGCCAGAATCAACACCTTTGATGTGCTCACCTTTCCTTCTTTGGGAGAGAAAAACAATGGCAGAAGCTGGTCAGGGTTTTCTTGAAGAAATGAGGAACAAGATGAGGGAGAAGTGAGTTGGGGTTTTCTTCAAGAGAGGAAGCTGATGATAAGAGTGAAATGATGGTTGCTTCGTCCGTCCAACTTACTGCTAGAAAGGTGGGGGTTTTGTGATTTGATGGCTCATTGGGCATTACTGCGGTGCTTCGATCGGGGTAGTCTACCGTGCAGTTCGTCACTCTAGAACAGAGTAATTTAGTGCCTGGCTAGTGGACCCCGATGCCGGTTGTCCCACATGTCGGTAAAAGTGAGTAGCAAGGTTCGCGACGACCATCGAGGAGGATCCGCAAGGTAGAGCATGTTCACTGTTTCTGAAGAAGAAAAATGATTACAACAAGCATTTCCACTCTTACGATGGAGAAGTGCGAATCACGACAGCCACTTGAACTTACATAGTGCTCCTGGTACTAGGCATGCACTGGTACGTGTCGGTGCTATTAAAACAGTTTTTGACCCCTTTCCGCGACGGCATTTGGAACCGTCACCTAGTGACACTACAAGAAAAAGACACATCCGTGGCATTTTGGGCTGAACGAAAAAAAAATTCTGTCATGCTTATGACACTTCTATGACAATAATTGTGAGAAAACCCAACATCATCATAGATGTGGTGGGCTCCTACTTCTATGACAAAAAATCATGACAAAAATGGGCTTTTTGTCCTGGGCGGGCCAAAGACGCATCTGCATGACATTCTTTGGGCTGTCCATGATGAAAAAACTATGGTAGAAGCGAGGGCAAGGAAAATATTGGGGGAGTTCCCGGTTATGGTGGGTGGTTGGGTGCCGAGCAATGCACATTTCTCTCGCATGTACGCGTGTGTGTGTGAGGCGTTGCACTTTGACTGAAACCGAGCGATTGCACTAGCTACGTTACTGAACCCGAGCGATCGATCCCTTGTAGTTAACTGAACCCGAGTGATTTCTTCACTACTACTGCTAACTGAAGTCGATCGTTGCTACCTCTGCATGAAGAGTGAGAGTTGTTGGGGGGGGGGTTGGATGAATTGTTCCTGGTGGGGGGTTGGATGAATAGGACCCATGGTAGTAGAGGCCGTTGCCGCTGGCTGAACAAGACCCCGTGTATGGAAGGCTGGATGAACAGGACCCCATGGAGGGCAGGATGAATAGGACACCGTGGAGGGCTGGTTGAACAGTAGCCGGTGGAGGGCTGGTTGAACAGTAGCCGATGGAGGGCTGGATGAACAGTAGACCATGGAGAGGTGGTTGAACAGGACCCCATGGAGAGGGCTGGTTGAATAGTAGTCGATGGAGGAGTTGTGGAGGCTGGATGAACAGGAGCCTGTGGTTGAACAGTCGCAGGTGGAGGCTGGAGGAGGTCGATGGTGGATGAACAGTAACTTGTGGAGGCTGGAGGAGGTCGACGGTGAAGATGAACAATATCCTGTGGAGTCCCGTTTTGCGATATGCCACACCCCTCCTGATGAACAGGACCCCCGTTTCAACCGTAGCGCTCCAACACAAGTTCGTTTCCTCCAGTTTATGGTACGCCACACCCCTCCCGATCAACAGGACCCTGTTTCAAATGTAGGAGGTCCGAGAGAAGTCTGTTTCCTCCATTTTACGGTACGCCAGACCCCTCCCGATGAACAGGATCCCGTTTCGATGGTGGCCGGTCGAACACATGGCCGTTTCCTCCATTCTGTGGTACGCCATGCCTCGTTTCCAACAGCTATTCCATCCAAGCCGGTTGGCTCCCGATGACCATGACGTATTTCGTTGCCCCCCCAAGAATACGATGATGTTTCTCTGTTCCGACCCAGCCGGTTCGCTGCCCGATGAACAGGACGCCATTGCTCACGTCTTTGCCTCTCCATGTACACAAGCCCTGGCCATCCGTATATTTATGCATGAGTAGGCGTTCGATACACTGCCCTTATGTACGTATGTGGTCATAATTACTTTCTTGCACCCTGGCCGATGTACGTACGCGTAAATGTCACGTGCGTGCCTCTACTACGACACATGCACGCCTATACTATGACACGTGCCCTTCCTTACACGGCCACGGTTCATCGATGTAGCCTGCAGATAGACCGATCGACCAGTATGTATGTACACGTTCGCGACCAGAATGACAACTCTATGTATGCTTCGACCAGGTGGGTCCTGACTGTCAGCCACTTCCTTCCGTGCGAAGATGTAACTAGTGGGTCCCTTCATTCAGGGGGGACATTTTTTTGTGAAATATGGTGGCCCGTCCGGTGGGTCCCTGCTTTCAGGTGGAGGAATAATTATTTTGCGCGTAATAAGGAGGCACTTCCTTGCTGCTGTCGTGCACCCAACTGTCGGCCTCTCCATGTACAGTACTCTTCCGATGGAAGTCGTTCCTTGACCACGTTGACCATGCCGCACTAAGAGCGCCAGGGCGGTGGACGACGGCAAGGCCTAGAAAGGGGACGATGCGGAGCTGGGGAAGACGCGACAGTGGATGCCCATGCAGAGAGGAGTACGAGGGTTTACTAGTTCGGCTGTGCTGTGAGGATGTCGTCGGCACAGGGCCTGGCCAGTGGTGGTAGCAGTAGGGGGCGGTGAGGCCGCCACGGCAGCACAGCTGACCGCGGGAGGCAAGAGCACGCGGTGGTTTGGACGGCTGGAGCAAGAAAATTAGAGGTTGAAGAAGCTGGACAGCCATTCGATGTTAACAATCCAATGGTCACTAGTGATAGAATCGTTTGTTGACTAAGTTGACAAAGCCCTCCATCCGCGTCAACTTAGTTGGCCCACAAGTCAGCCTCCCACTATGGTGGGTCCCCGCTAGCAGGGGGAGTATTCATTTTTTGTGCATAATAAGGAGGCACTTCCTTGCGTGCGGAGATATAGCTGGTGTATCCGAGTTGTCAGCGGGAGTATTCATTCTTTTTGGCGTAATAAGGAGGTACTTTCTTGCGTGCAGCCATGGACCATGTGGGTCCCAACTGTCAGCCTCTCCATGTACATCCCTCTTTCAATGTTGTCGTTTGTTGACAACGATGACCACGCCGTACCGAGAACATCAGCGCGATGGACGACGGCTAGACCCAGGAAGGGAATGACCCGGAGGCGGCGAAGCCACATCAGTGGAGGGATGTTGCTGAGTAGAGGGATGGCCCGGCCAGCGGTGGGCATAGTAGGGGCGGTGAGGCCTGCGCGGCAGCACAGCTGGCCACGGGAGGCGGTAGCAGGCAGTCCCGCCGGCACTGGATTTGGCGGCTGGAGCAAGAAGATAAGAGATTGAAGAAACACGACAGCTGTTGGATTGACACCCAATGGTTACATCTGTTAGAATCGTTTGTTGACGTATATAATAAGTAAAAAATCTTGCATACGTGTCAACTTAATAGGCCCACAAGTCAGACCATTCCCTATTTTTTTAATAATTTATATATAGCTCATTGGAACTTCTTATGCAATTTATTGCTGTCCGTTTTGTTTTTGTTGGCCAGGGCCAGGGTTAAAAATTTAAAAGAAATTTCGCATATTTCTGTGGGTTCCAAACTATTTTTAATACCGAAATGTCGAGCCCAATATAAAGTACTTCAAAGATATATTTAAATTAGGTTAAAGCCCAGTCAAATAGGAATCTAGAAATGTGAAAAAAATTCAGAAATTATAAAGTAATTGCCAATTTGTCATCTGTTTTTATATTTACAACCCATTTCATATTAATTTCAAGATTTGCATGCGTCTTGAAAGAGTTGCAGCACATCAGGGCATATAAAATAACTAGCTGGGCTCATTTTCAAAAAAAATAGACTGGGCTCATTTTCACAAAGAAAAAATATAAGCCTGGGTTAGACAGGCCACATCCCAGTTGAAACCCTGCTCCGTCTCAACAATAACAAAAAAAATACTGCTCGAGCAGTTGTGTCCTAGGTGTCAGCAGATCTTGTGTTGTTCTCTTGTCTATTGACTATATACGCTGACAATGTCGTGGGTCCCAGATGTCCAGAAACCACTAGGAGGAAGCATTTTCTTTTTCCATACGCTGACATGGTGGGCCCTACTGTCATCCTCTCCATGTACTTCTCCCGATTCATGTCGTTTGTTGACCATGTTGACAACACGAGAGGGCGGCGCCACGGCGAGCGCAGCAAAGCGTGCGGAGGATGACGGCGAGGCCTCGGACATTCGCGGTAACGATTTAGGAGACATTGGGGCGGCGATGCGTGCGCTAAGGCGCAACCAGGCGTGGGAGGCGGAAGCAGGTGGCCCCGCCGGCGCTGGTTTGGTTTTGGCAGCTGGGGGAAACATGACTGAAGAAACACGATAGACTGTAAAAGCAGCAGGAGTAATTAACAACCTTAATTGAAACCAGCAGGGGCACTTAACAACCATACTTAAAACAGTATCAGTACTTATATAGGGTCAACCGTACAAAGCACGCCTCGAACAGTGCTACTTTGCCAATAGTTAACGAAGGGTGAGGCCGCCAAGCCCCAGGACATGGCCCAGGCACCACCCCGCGCATCCACACCTTCTGAAAGCGGCTTCATCTCACAATGTGGTCAAACAACAGGATATTCGCTTTAGAGCCATGGAAAAGCAGGAACATAATCTTTTGTCCTATTCTCCAAGATGGACTGGCCTTCATTATTTGAGACCACCCATGAATAAGTATCTTTTGACCTCCTAGGGGAATGGAGTAGGTCGACATAAACATCATGTTGTGACCAAGCGCAAGTATGACCCGACCATGGCCAGGCATCTATATAGGAACAATAGAACTGGGCAATTTCTGTTTGAAGAAGATCACAGTTGTGAAATTATGTATAAGCAATAGTTTATGAACAACATATATAACAGAAAACAGCTCGTACCATAAGTTTCTCGACACAATTGGACCTGCTCAATGAGTGCAGTAGTGGCACACATATCCCACATGGCCTTCCACCATTGAAACGCCCCACACGGACCTCAAGACAATCAATAAAGTGTAGGAACTTATAGATGTCGTCCCAGTCAACTTCGATGCCATCAGTAACAGCCGAGTTCTTATAGAATAACAAACGAGTAGCCTGCTTAACTCTGAAAAAACCTATGCATGCCACCAATTATAAGAAAATTTTAGTTAGAAGTAGCATCTTCGTGAGAGATTCGTTGCTACTTCTAAAGTTAAATTGAGATTAGTTAGACAGAATAGGTGGATTAAGAAGTAATCGAGGGTACAAGCAAGAACCAGATACAAAACTAACATGGATGAACAATTGGAATGGTGTCGGGGTCGTAGATCGCAGTGAAGATGAGACCAGGTTCGGCTATTTCCATCAACGTTTGAGCGCCAACTTTCAGTCTGTAACACTTGAGAAGGTTTATCCAAGTTTGGCCATAAAAAAGCGGTGATCTTCTTGGTTCGTGAACCCAACTCGGAACTTATATCCATGGCTTGTGTTCGCAGTGACCAGTAAACTGGTGTATTCAGTTATGGCAAGGCCGAGCATCTTGAGTACATGTGTTCTAGCAGAGCAAGGAGTGCACTGCAGGAAAAATAATATGAGAACACAATGTATTCCCTGTCCAAATCTAGAAAAAATTTCCTCCTTCACATCAGTGTTGACCATGGTACTAGTACCTTTTAGCCAAATATAGCAATCCAAATTTCCAAATTAGTCGATAGCATGGTGAAAAAAACCCACCCTCTAGGATAGAAAAGAAGATTCTAGGAACATATTATGCGTTTTTGAAATTCCTATGTCAGTATGAGAAGGAACAAGTGTGGCGTCTCGCCGAGGGCGGAAAAACCTGTAGGGTCCTCACACTTTGGGCACTGCAAATGAAACGCACTAGATTCAGTAGGAAGAAAATGCGTCAGCAGTGGTGGCTACAATCCTAGGATTACCCGCGACCAAGGGACTTGGGTTTATCGGGGATGGATGAAGAACTTGTAGTTGGTTCTCCATGAGAAAATCCTATGCAATCGCCGAGAGGGGGTTTTCTCTGAACAAGCACATGATGGAGAAGGGGATTCAGGCCTAGTGAAATATTGCCGCTTCGTCTGTCCAGCTTACTGCTAAAGCTGGAAAGGTGGGGGTTTTGTGATTTGATGGCTCATTGGGCATTACTGCGGCACTACGACCGGGGTGTGTCTACCATGTAGTTGTGCACTCTAATTTGGTGCATATGGCACGTGGACCCCACTGCCGGATGCCCCACATATCAGTGAAAGGAAGTAGAAAGATAGGAGTAACTAGTTACACATAAATATATTTTTGACAGAGAGATGCTCCCTTTGTAAAGAAATATAAAAATCTTTTATATCACAACTTTATGCATAAGGAAAATAAAGTGGAATATATATAACATATATAATTATAAAAACAGAGTTTATTTTAACACAGTATAGACGAGTTGGTGATGATGGTGTGCCTGCCATCCTGCAATATAGGTCGTCCGGTTTATATTTGACGGATAGGAAGGAAACTATGGAAATTTTGCAAAACAGTACCCACACACCTCTCCACATTTGCAAATAAGGCCTTCCCTCATTCATCCTTTTCCCTCACAAGATAAAATACTCAAACAAATGCATCTTGATGTTACGTGCAACGCAAGGGCATTATGGGGGTTCAGCTGAGAATATAATACTCAGACAGGCTCACACTCTAGACTTTGGGCCACAGTCCGGTTGGCCTGCATGTTGGGGGCCCATGTGTTCTACCTCAACACTTTTCATATTGCAAGAGATTGGTTCGGTGCTCGTTTTAGATGTTGTTGCAAGGCGAATACACAAAATTGAATAAAGCACATCAGTTGTTGGAATGAAATCGAATGACAGTTCCTAACCAGTAATCCGAGTTGCAATTCTATCAACGATATACCATGTGATAAATAATACTGTCGTACTACTTATACACACAGGACACTTGTTTAACCATGCCAGATTATTACCTAAAATCTCTCGGAGGATAGATTAGTTCCACAGTTGCGTGCTGCTACTGAATAATTTCAAAGTTGATTTGGACCAGCACTCCTTGCCGAGAAAGTTCGATTTTGACATCATCCCCTGCCGCAAGATATGATTTAGATTTGAACCTTGACCATCCTTTAGCATAAATCATCATGCGACCATCCTTTGTACTTACAGTATATTGAGCAGGTTCATTCACACCAAGGCTGCGCGTGGTAAGAGAAACTTGGCCACGGTCGTCCAGATTATTGAACGACTCCCTCGTTGCTCTAGGAATTCTCTGTTTGCAAACAAGAAGACATACACAAATAGTTAGATCAACATAGTGAACCATGTGAAACAACATGGAAACAAAAAAGAACGAAGCACTTGGGCGGCCAATTGTAATAGCCTGGATTTTGGCCCTTTTCTTTTTCTTTTGATTTATTGGGTTTTTGCTCTGTTTTTCTTTTTGGAGTGGTTAGTGGCCATGTCACCTGGGAAATCATATTCATTTCCTCTCCCAAGTGGCTCATCATTCTTAAAACCTTGCCAAGATCATGTCACTCCAATGCTTGACCGAACTCTAAAATCTTTTTCTAGGAAATATTCATTTTCCTATTAAAGGAATAACCGTATCTGCCCTAGGTTGTGAAGCAACCTGTATTTTGCCCATCCAAAAATCCACAAATAATTATTATAAATTGTTTGGGTCATATCTTCCTCAAATACGGCAAAATACTTCATTGGCCATATTTTTTATCATGCTCAATAAATTCATTTCCTCTTCTGTCCTAAATGGCACATTGTGAAGCAAGTGTTATTTATCTTTACCCTTTTGACCCCAAACTTTTTGGACATCTTCTCCTGTCCAAATAATTGCCCTATGCCAAAATTCAACTTTATTTTCCTAGCCAAACTTCCTTAGTGATTTTTCCAAGTTCCTGTCTGAGGGAAGCCTTTGTGAAGGAAGTGCTAGCTAGGGTTATCCAAATTTTGCACACTCCTTCATGTGCTCATATGATCCCACTCCTCCAAACTTCAGCTCCATCCAATCATCTATGTGAGCACAGGGCCAAATCTTTACTTCTGGTAAAAATTTTAGGTTATGAAGCAAGTGCATTTTATATTGCTTCAAAAATCCTTATTAATTACCAGACTGTTCTCCTACCCAAATAACTTATCTCCACCAAATTTGGGATCAATTCATCTAGCAAATATTTCTCTAGAATTTTTGCAAGTTTCAGGACAAAGGGAATAGTTGTGATGGAAATACCATTTTGGTGAATTCATTTGGTGCAAAAAAATTTCAGCATCTTACTATGTCCAAATCCCTAAGCCTTGCCAAATTTCAACTCAAGTGGAATCACCATGTGAGTGCATCATCCAAATCTTGATTCTGGACCAATTTTGGGGGTTACACAACAACTATATTAGTTTGTGCTCCATTATGCCCCCAAACCTCCAGGATCATAGTCCTTGCATAGATAATCACCCCAGACAAACTCTTTGGCGCCAGTAAAGTTCCTGTTGTTCTCCAGTGCACGGCCAAGTTTAATGCAGTAAACTTCAGGCGGTGATTACCATTTAACCATATCATTTTTATCCAAAACTACCACCTCAGTTGCAACCTCCCCTGGATGAACTATCAACTAGACAACATTTTGGGTGTTGTAGATCATTGAATGCCCCGGTTCAAATGGTGACTACGATGATGGCAAGCCTATGCGCGCGCTCTGTGCATAGTGGCCACGTCCAGTGCGCCGTTTCTGTTTCGTCTGCTCCCCTTTCAACATCTTAGAGCTCGTGAGCATGTCCAGTGGCTGCATCTCGTCGTCGCCGTTCCCCTGGACCCCTCTTCCCCTCCATCAGCTTCCTCACCGATGCAAACCGCCGTGTGCACATGGACGTACAGTGGCGTTTTGGCTCGGTTCATCGTCGTCGTCTTTCTCCATGCGCCTCCATTGGCATCCTCCTCCCCGTGATTGCTCCCATGTGCCTCAATCGTCGCCTGCCTCCGAGCTAATGCGCGTGCACACGCGTCCGCGGCACCGGCCACGCGTCCGCGGCGATGACAGCTCGGCACCTCGCCCGCGCCTATTTATAGGCCTCCCCCGAGCCTTTCGAGCACACCAACAGCCTCCCCGCACTCCACTACCCCTCCCCAGCCACTCGCCTAAGACCCAGAGCCCCTCCTCGCCTCCCATGTCAACCGCAGCTGCCATTGGGCTCCGCTCGAATCCGAGCAGCCCCGGGATCCTCCCCTCTATCTTTCTCTACCAAAGGCCCTCACCATCGAGCTTGATCTCTCCCTATAGTCCCCCACCCACCTAAATCGCCGGAGTGCAGCACCCCACTCAAGCTGAAGCTCCTGTCCACCGGTGCCGAGCTCATTGTCATCTCGGTCCCCTACTCCAGCCGTGGACAGGATAGATGGATGCGGCTCGATCCCCTGATCACGGAGGTGTGCAGCACGCCCCGAGGGGTGGCCTACACCACCGGAGGTCTTCATCGGGGCTGGCTCTGCCACAGCCAGGCGCGGGTGAGAGGAAGGAGACAAAAGTCCCGACGCCCTCCTTGCCAGCTGGTTGGTGGACCCCGTGGTCCCACCCATCAGCCGCACACACCGCTGACCCCACCACCGCTGAGGTGGATAAGTGGAAGCGGTATTCCAGTGGATACGTTTTCCTCCAATGAAAGCATACTCTATTGTTCTGCGGTCAGAAATGTGCTTTGGCTTCCATGAAAGCGTATTCTCTGGATCACGCTTTCTGTTTTTTCAGTGAGGGACTTGTTTGTGGAGAAATTTTTTACAGAAAGGTCCCTGGCAGAAAAACCCTTGTATCTTCTCAACCACAACTCCAAATGAGGTGATTACAAAGCCCACTTCTTCGTTTTGTCGAGCCCGTTCTGTTGGTCTCATTTTCACCATGTGACAACATTCTGAAGATGACCATTTTTCCCTTGCCATTAACCAGCCCCTTACAAGAGAGTATGTTTTCCGGCGATTCTTTCTGCGAGCTTCTCGCACTTTCTTCGTGGTGTTTTCTTCCACCCCAGGCAAGCCATACCCTCCATTTGCATGATTGCAATGCAGTGACATGGTTTAAATTATTTGAACTTTTTTAAAATATTGCATTAGGTATTTATGATTTATTCATGGCTTTTCTTGGAGTATTGTTTTGATCTTGATATTGCCATGATATTGCTTGGAGTTCTAGGACTTATGTTTTGATGATTATGTGGATGACATGTGCCTTTGGATTCTTAATGACTATTATGATTGTTTTCATGATGGTATGTGGTATTATCTTGGAGCATTACTTTGGATATCATGTTGCCTTTGGATTATTAGTGACTAGTGTTAGTTTCGTCATGATGCTAGATGATATTATGTTCTGGAGTAGGATGTTGGAGATGATGCTTGCTGTGGATCATAGTTGGATACTTAGTTCTTGATATTTTAGTAGTAGTCTTATCATTCTTGGATTCATCATGATAGTAGTGTTATGTTGTCCTCGGAGTATTTTGCAAATACGATATTCAGCTTTAGATTATTTGTCGGATATTGCTATGACTTGGATTATAGGTAGATAGATGATATCGCAGTGTTAGTCATTACTATTTTATTTTGGGGATAAATTCTGTCATTAAGTTGGCCAGGTGCCACTGAACCGGGCTTTTTCCAGTCCAACCACATTCGCCTTTTATGGGAAGGCCCTAATGCGGTCTATTGTCGTGCCTCTCGCTGTTGCCTCCAATGAGGGAAGGTTATGGGTGTGCGGTACCCTGGCCCGGTAAGCATACATAAGCTTGCGTGCCCGTTGTTGTTGTTATGTGCATGTGTCCCCGTTTGGGATGGTTTATTGTTTTTGGCCACGACGGTGGTCGTTGTGTCTTTGCTGGACACGGGGCCACCCAGGACTAGCCCAGTGGGGAGTGAGTCGGAGTGGCCGGGAGAGTGCCATGGCAGTAGATTGGTTTTGTCGGAACGCCGTTGGTCCACCCGAATAGGAGTGCAAGGCCATGGGTTCCGTGGTGTGGGTAGAGTGCGCTTCCTCTACAGAGTTTATTTAAATCTATCGATAGTCGCGTCCTCGGTCATGGGCAAGGGTTCGTACTAGGTCACACCATTCGATCAACACTCACATGACGGAATGACTTATAGGTGATTTATATGTTGATATTTTGAGAACTACAAAGTGATAGGATGTTGATGATAATGTTGGAGACCAAGTGTTGGTCATGGTAGTGATCGCCAGAAAGATCACGTTTGAGACCAAGTGTTGGTCGTGGTAGTGATCGCCGGAAAGATCACCATTTGAGACCAAGTGTTGGTCATGGTTGTGATCGCCTGAATGATCACCGTTTGGTTTTGATCACAAGGTGATCGAGATGGTATATTGCTTGGCCGGTTAGCCAAGAGAGATATGGTTATGGAGATCTGAGATGGTGATTTATTAGTATTGTATCAGTTTCGTAACATTCTTAGTAGTTGTTTCATCATAATAGTTGTTAATTTAATTAACCTTTTAAATGCAATGTTATTGTCTTGCCTTGATGTTTATGGTTTTTGTGAGCTTGCAAGTACATTCAATGTACTGACCTGGCATGTCATGCCAGATTGCAGGTGATGCCATGATTGCTTGATTGCTTGTCGAGGTTGCCGTGCGTGCGAGCTAGATCGTGTCCCAACCAGAGTCCCTGCGGAGTGGAGTTCACCACCTTCGTCGTTGTTCCGCTGCTACGAGTTGTTCTGCTGCTAGCATAGAGCAAGTGTAGTATCGCAGGCGTAGTGTCACCGTGCTGATGTGCTTCTTTGTAACATTAGACTCTTGTATTATTATTCTTGTAATAAGAGTTGATTTTTCTATCAAGCAGTGCCATATTCCAGAGACTTCTCCTCGATCTCTTGGCTGGAATACGGGCTGTTCCGGTTTCTCTGAATCGGGGTGCCACAGGCTTGGTATTGGAGCAGGTCTGGCTGTAGGATGCCCTAGTCAGCTCAAGCGGTAGAAATCGGTAGTATAGAGTCTGGCTTGTTTATTGCATTTGGTTGCTGCATTTGTTTGTTGCATAGCATGCATATAGCCTTATTATTTTGCTACTAACGGTTTAATCTGGTGAGTGTAGATGGCATCGGTTCGGATCCACTACAACTCAGCCTTTGCATTTCTCCAGTTTTCTTTTCTTGCTTGTTCTTCGGTGTTTGGTGTCATTCCTGTCCCAGCAGAGTGATGCCAAGTGATCCCGACACTGTTTGTAAAAATGGTGCTCAGGTATCGCGCCGAATTCCTTCCTTTAGCCCCATTTTGTTTCGGTGGTAGACATGCTTCTACCCCGGGCCGTCCTTTTTCTTGTCATGTTGGCAACCCTTAATGGTCTTAGTGATCAAGAAACGGCAATGCCAGCAGACCCAGTTTCCCCGCTATCCTTATTTCTTGGACGAGTAGGAATATTTTCCGTCCCCTTGATAATAATATGGCAACGACACTTGTGTCCTGCTACATGGTTACCAAGTACGTCCTCGCCTCCGAGCTAGTCCAGGTTGCTACCTGGCTAAGCTAGCACTTGGTGTAGCGTTGTTTACACCAATTCTTCCATACATTTATTCGTCTGCATGCACATCGTCACAACATGCTAGATCGTAGAACCGGAGATCCAGCGAGATTTGTGTGCTTAAGTAGGCATGCATATTGTGTGACTAGCAGTAATATGTGACCCTGATTGTGTATGAATTGATTGTTGTTGTGTGCTTTTGTTTAGTTGAGTTTTCTTTTGCTTCTTTCTTTTTCGGCCCCGGTGTTACATTATTTTTTCCCCTATAAAGAGTTTCTCATCAACTGACACCGGACTCGAAGGACTAATAAGGAGTTCAAATATTTGGAAACTCAGCTAAACAGAATGGAATTCTCAGCCGACTGCAGTGAAATGGGGAATATCTGGTTTTGAGGCTGATAATCAATTTTGCATTAGTGTACACTCCTCACAACAGTACTGATAACTCAAGTCTACATCAGTACAAAATCCTCAGGGCAGTAATGATCAAGTCAGCAGCAAGACAAGTCAGGTACATACTCAACGGTATATTTTTAGTCAAAGGTATGGAGCATATAAAAAAATTTGGCTCAACAATGCATGATGTTTGAAATATATTATCATCCAAAATAAAGTCAGCATGTGATATGCTCAAGGAAGACAGTCAAACAAATTTTCTCATGCAAATAATCAGCCACAAAATATTATGGGCGTGTGTGTAGATTTCTGTCTGCATATTAGTAAGAAGCTTTGGTTGTAAGAAACTCAGTCTTCTTTCACACGCTATCGGAAGAAATTTATGATGCAAGGCTCCTCAATTTTTCTCAGCATGACATGTGGACAATTTCTGGTCCAAGATACCCGGTCTTTCTTAGCAAGATACCTCAGTAAAAGCTTCTGACAGACGAAAAATGAATCCTTCTAGACAACCAACCCGAGGAGAAGCTTCTCAAGTATGGAAACCCTATTTCTCCTGCACAATACTCTGGTCAAGCTTCATGTGTAAGCTATCGAGGCTTCTTCTGCATGCTACCCAGACAAAAGCTTCAAGAAGAAGCTAACGAGCCTTCCTCGGCAAGCTACACGAATGGCTTTTCTCTGCAGTTCAAGGGTCAGATTTGCAATAATTTTTTCAGAGGTACAATGTAGTCAAAACATATGCCTACCGCAAGAATCAAGTGTTTGGTTGCATATGATTTTTATATATGGTGGGAATGCATCCCCAGTCTCATCAGTCAGTCATACGAGATGCGGCAAGGATCCAACAGATATACCTAAGGAAAGTAAGGATCCCACAACCTCATGAATCATGAAATTAAGATAAACAGAGATATATTTCCTATGATACAAGGATCGACAAGATCTAGAGATGACATCACACAATCAACGACCTTGACAATGGTCATCAAGGTCATTATTCTCGCAACTGACAAGGAGATGTCCTAAAACCTTGTCACTTTCTTGTATGATTGGTCTCAACAATGAGCTCAGCACAGCTACGAACCTTGGGAATGTGTCATATGTGTGTGAACCCAGGTCAGAAAACAGGCACAAGAAATGATGTCAAAAATATTGCATTAATCACGTCCCTGGTCATATGAAGAATCAAGGACATGTGTGGCCAAGTTATTCCAGTAAGGTATCCTCACAAAGAAAATCATGACCGTTATAGGGTGAGACTGACAGCAAAGGTATGATGATTTTTGCACGACCATCAAGGTCCGGATACCCGAATCAGTTGGAGGCCGTAATTCCATATGATCCCCAAAGGCATACCCTCATAGGACTACTCTGTTTTACAAGGATTTCATATCTCGCTGACCCGCTTAAAATGGTTAATATGGAAAAATCCAAATAGGTATACCGACAAAATGAGAAAGTCAAAAGCCGAACAATCAGCTCAGACCCGGTATACTCACCAATGGAATCAAGTACATGGTCAGTCTGTTAGGAAAAGCATTTGTCTGTTAGCCCCCTGTCGGGCAAAGTCTCAAGATGTAAATATTTGAGGTATGACAGAACTATAACTCCATACACCGTTAATTGCTCCTGACAAAAGGCAGTCAGATCTTTGGTACATATCTCACGCTCGAGCCAAAGAAATAAATCAAAATCAGTACCACCTATGAGCAGTCAGATCCCTTCAGAAGAAGGCCCTGATTAATTCTCAGCATTTATTGAAACCAGAAGGCCTGCATTTATTTGAAGCAACCCCATGATAGAAGTAAAAGGTTTGCCTGACCAAAGGAAAATTTTATGCTCAGATCCATTGGATATCACGTCAGATCTGAGGGAATCAATGTTAGAAAAAGAAATTGGTATATGAGCAAAAATCTGACATGATTTCGGGAAAGGTGAAGCAAACTAGCCCTGAGCAAAGATAATCAAATCATATAAAATTCTTGGGGGAACAATAATTAAAGAAAGAAGGATACCCGATCTGGAAATGGTGTCCTCAAGTCATACTTGTTCCCTGAACAACTAAATCTCGAGGATGAGATTTCTTTAAGGGTTTAAGAGTTGTAACAGCGTGGATTTTGGCCCTTTTCTTTTTCTATTGATTTATTGGGTTTTTGCCCTGTTTTTCTTTTTCGAGTGGTTCTGTGGCCTTGTCACCTAGGAAATCATCTTCATTTCCTCTCCCAAGTGGTTCATCATTCTAGAAACCTTGCCAAGATCATGTCACTCCAATGCTTGACCAAACCCAAAAATCTTTTTCTAGGAAATATTCCTTTTCCTATTAAAGGAATAACCCTATCTACCCTAGGTTGTGAAGTAACCTGTATTTTTTCCCATCCAAAAATCCCCAAATAATTCTTATAAATTTTTTGGGTCATATATTCCTCAAATATGGAAAAATACTTCATTGGCCATATTTCTCATCATGCTCAATAAAATCATTTCCTCTTCTGTTCTAAATGGTACATTGTGAAGCAAGTGCTATTTATCTTTGCCCTTTTGACCCCAAACTTTTTGGACATCTTCTCTTGTACAAATAATTGCCCTGTGCCCAAATTCAACTTTATTTTCCTAGCCAAACTTCCTTAGTGATTTTTCAAAGTTCCTGTCTGAGGGAAGCCGTTGTGAAGGAAGTGCTAGCTAGGTTTATCCAAATGAGTTGAAATTTTGTACACTCGTTCACGTGCTAATATTATCCCACTCCTCCAAAATTCAGCTCCATCCAATCACCTATGTGAGCACAGGACCAAATCTTTATTTCTGGTAAATTTTTCAGGTTGAGAAGCAACTTAATTTTATATTGCTTTAAAAATCTTGATAAATTACCAGACTATTATCCTACCCAAATTATTTCTCTCCACCAAATTTGGGATCAATTCATCTAGGAAATATTTCTCTAGAATTTTTGCATGTTTCTAGACAGAGGGAATAGCTGTGAAGGAAATACCATTTTGGTGAATTCATTTGGTGCAAAAAATTTACAGCATCTTACTATGTCCAAATCCCTAAGCCTTGCCAAATTTCAGCTCATGTGGAATCACCATGTGAGTGCATCATGCAAATCTTGATTCTGGACCAATTTTGGGGGTTACACAGCAACTATATTAGTTTGTGATCCATTATGCCCCAAAACCTCCAGGATCATAGTCCTTCTATAGATAATCACCCCAGAAAAACTCTTTGGCACCAATAAAGTTCATGTTGTTCATCAGTGCACGGCCAAGTTTACCGCAGTAAACTTCAGGCGGTGATTACCATTTAACCATAGCAGTTTTAACCAAAACTATGACCGTAGTTGCAACCTCCCCTGGATGAACTATCAGCTAGACAACGTTTTGGGTGCTGTAGAGCATTGAATGCCCCGGTTCACATGGTGACTACGATGATGGCAAGCCTGTGCGCGCGCTCTGTGCGCAGTGGCCGTGTCCATGTCGTCGTTTCTGCTTCATCTGCTGCCCTCTTCTCGTCTTAGAGCTCATGAGCATGTCCAATGGATGCATCTCATCAATGTTGTTCCCCTGGAACCCTCTTCCCCTCCGCCAGCTTCCTCACCGAAGCAAACCGTCATGTTCCCACGGACGTACAGTGGCGTTTTGGCTCGGTTCATCACTGTCGTCTTCCTCCCTGCGCCTCCTTTGGCATCCTCCTCCCCGTGAGCTCTCCCCTATGCCTCACTCATTGCCTACCTCCGATCTCATGCGCGCGCACACGCGTCTGTGGCACCGGCCACGCGTCCGCGGCGATGACAGCTCGGCACCTCGCCCTGCGCCTATATATAGGCCTCCCCCGAGCCTTTCGAGCACACCAGCAGCCTCCCCGCACTCCTCTACCCCTCCCCAGCCACTCGCCCGAAACCCGAAGCCCCTCCTCGCCTCCCATGTCCACCGTAGCACCGTCGGGCTTCGCTCGAATCCAAGCAGCCCCGGGCTCCTTCCTTCTCTCTGTCTCTACCAGAGGCCCTCACCACCGACCTTGATCTCTCCCTATAGTCCCCCACCCACCTGCGTCGCCGCAGTGCAGCGCCCCACTCAAGCCGAAGCTCCTGACCGCCGGCGCCGAGCTCGTCGTCATCTCGGTCCCCTACTCTAGCCATGGACGGGATAGATGGATGCGGCTCGATCCCCTAATCACGCCGGCGGTCGTCATCGGGGCTGGCTCTGCCGCGGCCAGGCCCGGGCGAGAGGAAGTAGGCGAAGGTCCCAACCCCTCCCTGCCAGCTGGCTGGTGGACCCCGCGGTCCCACTCGTCAGCCGCACACCCCGCTGACCCCACCACCGCTGAGGTGGATAAGTGGAAGCGGTATTCCACTTGAGACGTTTTCCTTCGATAACAGCGTACACTGCTGTTCTACGGTCAGAAATGCGCTCTCGCTTCCATGAAAGCGTATTCTCTCGATCGCGCTTTCTGTTTTTCATTCAGGGACTTGTTTGTGGAGATAATTTTTACAGAAAGGTCCCTGGCAGAAAAACCCTTGTATATTCTCAACCACAACTCCAAATGAGGTGATTCCAAAGCCCACTTCTTCGTTTCGTCAAGCCCGTTCTGTTGGTATCATTTTCACCATGTGACAACAATCTAAATATGACCATTTTTCCCTTGCCGTTAACCAGCCCCTTATAAGAGAGTACATTTTCCGGTGATTCTTTCCGCGAGGTTCTCGCACTTTCTTCCCAGTGTTTTCTTCCACCCCAGGCAAGCCACACACTCCATTTGCATGATTGCAATGTAGTGACATGGTTTAAATTATTTGAACTTGTTTAAAATATTGCATTAGCTATGTATGATTTTTTCATGGCATTTCTCGGAGTATTGTTTTGATCTTGATATTTCCATGATATTGCTCGGAGTCCTAGGACTTAGGTTTTGATGATTATGTGTATGACATGTGCCTTTGGATTCTTAGTGGCTATTATGAATGTTTTCATGATGGTATTTGGTATTATCTTGGAGCATTACTTTGGATATCATGTTGCCTTTGGATTATTAGTAGCTAGTATTAGTTTCATCATGATGCTAGATGATATTATGTTCTGGGGTAGGATGTTGGAGATGATGCTTGATGTGGATCATAGTTGGATAGTTAGTTCTTGATATTTGAGTAGTAGTCTTATCATTCTTGGATTCATCATGATAGTAGTGTTATGTTGTCCTCGGAGTATTTTGGAAATACGATATTCAGCTTTGGATTATTTGTTGGATATTGCTATGACTTGGATTATAGGTAGATAGATGATATCGGAGTATCAGTCATTACTATTTTATTTTGGGGATAAATTCAGTCATTGAGTTGGTCAGGTGCCACCAAACCGGGCTTTTTCCAGTGAAACCACATTTACCTTTTATGGGAAGGCCCTAATGCGGTCTATTGTCGTGCCTCTCGCCGGTGCCTCCAATGAGGGAATGTTATGGGTGTGCGGTACCCTGGCCCGATAAGCAGACATAACCTTGTGTGCCCGTTGTTTTTGTTATGTGCACGTGTCCCCGTTTGGGACGGTTTATTGTTTTGGCCACGACGGTGGTCATTGTGTCTTTGGTAGACACGGGGCCACCCAGGACTAGCCTAGTGGGGAGTGAGTAGGAGTGGTCGGGAGAGTGCCATGGTAGTAGATCGGTTTTATCGGAACGCTGTTGGTTCACCCGAATGGGAGTGTGAGGCCATGGGTTCCGTGGTGTGGGTAAAGTGCGCTACCTCTGCAGAGTGTATTTAAATCTATCGATAGCCGCGTCCTCGGTCATGGGCAAGGGCTCGTACTAGGTCACACCGTTCGATCAACACACACATGACGGAATGACTTATAGGTGATTTATATGTTGATATTTTGAGTAGTACAAAGTGGTAGGATGTTGATGATAATGTTGGAGATCAAGTGTTGGTCATGGTAGTGATCGCCGGAAAGATCATGTTTGAGACCAAGGGTTGGTCGTGGTAGTGATCGCCGGAAAGATCACCGTTTGAGACCAAGTGTTGGTCATGGTTGTGATCGCCGGAATGATCACCGTTTAGTTTTGATCACAAAGTGATCGAGATGGTATATTGCTTGGCCGGTTAGCCAAGAGAGATATGGTTATGGAGATCTGAGATGGTGATTTATTAGTATTGTATCAGTTTCGTACCATGCTTAGTAGTTGTTTCAATAATAGTTGTTAATTTAATTAACCTCTTAAATGCTATGTTATTGTCTTGCCTTGATGTTTATGGTTGTTGGGAGCTTGCAAGTACATTCAATGTACTGACCTGGCGTGTCATGCTAGATTGCAGGTGATGCCATGATTGCTTGATTGCTTGTCGAGGTTGCCGTGCGTGCGAGCTAGATCGTGTCCCAGCCGGAGTCCCTGCAGAGTGGAGTTCACCACCTTCGTCGTTGTTCCGCTGCTAGTATAGAGCAAGTGTAGTATCACAGGCGTAGTGTTGCCGTGCTGATGTGCTTCTTTGTAACATCAGACCTTGTATTATTATTCTTGTAATAAGAGCTGATTTGTTCTATGTCAAGCAGTGCCGTATTCCAGAGACTTCTCCTCGATCTCTGGACTGGAATACGGGGCGCTCCGGTTTCTCTGAGCCAGGGTGCCAGACCAATGCTTACCAAGAAGGTGGACATGTCGGTTTTTGTAAGGACTTTGGTATATGAAGTGCGAAGTGCAGCCCAGTTTGTTGCCGGTGCAACGGCTGGTTCCATTGCCGCTGCACAGGCTGGAGCAGATGCAAGTCCAAGTGTTGCTATAGGTGCGGAAGCCGTTGCCGGTGCCCGTGCCGGTGCGACTGGTAATGCCGTTGTTGCTGCCGGAGACAGTGCTCCTTGTAGAGCTGGTGCCGGTGTCAAAGCAGGTGCCGGTGTTGATGCCTGATCCTCCAGTAGATCAGCCTGATTCGCTGAGTCGGTTGGTGCCCAATCATCAGCTGGATCAGACTGAGCTGCTGCTGCTATCAGTGCTAGAGCAACTGCCGGTGCTCGATCCATTGCTGAAGGTGGTACCGATGTGTGAGACAGCGGCGATCGTGTCTGGTCTGCTATGATCAGCTTTCTAACTTGACTAAGCTCCATGACCGTGATCCAATCTTTTTCTTCATTTCTTTTAAATGCGAGAAGGACTAATTGTGGCGTGTTTGTTAAACCAAACTGCAGTTCATCATAGGGATTTAGCTTGTACTCAGACAACTAACTGATCCAATTTTTTCTAGTAATATCAGTGATGGACAGTGCCTTCGTTACTGACATGACATAAGAAGTGAAACCTGCAAAAATGGCCATCGTAGAGCAAACCAAATGGTTTATTCTGTGATGTATATCACATGGAAAAACCTGTAGCATAAAATTGTAGCAAAAGAAAGAAAACATGACATTAAATCAATAAGATTTAGACAGTAAATCAATAAGATTTACTTGATGTGACACGAGTGAATCCTTACCAGGAAATCACTATGTTGAAGTACTAAACAGAAGATTGATCGTCCAACTACGCGTGGCATGCAGGGCCCTCGCCTACTCCCACAAGCAGGATAGTCCAAAGGTCGTGACAAATCGTATGGTCCGAACATCCATGGGACTGGAAATCCGGGTGGGTGCGATAAACCCTGAAATGCATATAGATGTTGGAGTGTAACCATAATTGATAAACCGTCCTCACAAAAAACATGATCTAGATACTTTAAAATATGCAGACTGAATTGAGTGGACACACATTAACATAGACTATTCTCAAGACTGACCACACACCAAAAGCGACAACATTAAAAAATGCAGGGTTAACAAACACAAATCTAGTATTGAACAATAGTACTTACTAAAGACAACCAAAGTTGCACTAATTAAACTCTGCAGACTATTTCTTGCCGCCGACCTACGGATGAACCCCGCATACCTGACTAGGCCTCAAACTTCGTGAGAGATGTATACCAGCACCATCACCATCTCGTCAACCTTGGACATCCTAACAAAGTGGTCTTTCTGTTGGGGAACGCAGTAATTTCAAAAAAAAGTATCCCTCTGACATTCCGTTTTTCTCCGAAATCACCCAGAACACTTCCGGTGTTTGAATATAGCCATCCAATATATCAATCTTTATCTCTCGACCATTTCGAGACTCCTAGTCATATCAGTGATCATATCCGGGACTCCGAACTACCTTCGGTACATCAAAACACATAAACTCATAATACCGATCGTCATCGAACGTTAAGCGTGCGGACCCTATGGGTTCAAGAACTATGTAGACATGACCGAGACACGTCTCCTGTCAATAACCAATAGCGGAACCTGGATGTTCATATTGGCTCCCACATATTCTACGAAGAACTTTCTCGGTCAAACCGCATAACGATATACGTTGTTCCCTTTGTCATCGCTATGTTACCTGCCCGAGATGCGATCATCGGTATCTCAATACCTAGTTCAATCTCGTTACTGGCGAGTCTCTTTACTCGTTCCATAATGCACCATCCCGCAACTAACTCATTTGTCATATTCCTTGCAAGGCTTATAGTGATGTGCATAACCGAGAGGGCCCAGAGATACCTCTTCAATACTCGGAGTGACAAATCCTAATCTCAATCTATGCCAACCCAACAAACACCATCAGAGACACATGTGGAGCATCTTTATAGTCACCCAGTTACGTTGTGATGTTTGATAGCACGCTAAGTGTTCCTCCGGTATTCGGGAGTTGCATGATCTCATAGTCATAGGAACATGTATAAGTTATGGAGAAAGTAATAGCAACAAACTAAACGATCATCGTGCTAAGCTAACAGATGGGTCTAGTCCATCACATCATTCTCTAATGATGTGATCCCATTCATCAAATGACAACACATGTCCATGGCTAGGAAACTTAACCATCTCTGATTAATGAGCTAGTCAAGTAGAGGCATACTAGGGACACTCTGTTTGTCTATGTATTCACACATGTACTAAGTTTCTGGTTAATACAATTCTAGCATGAATAATAAACATAAATAACTACTTTATTGTTGCCTCTAGGGCATATTTCCTTCACTTTCCACTCATAAACATGACGATGAAGATAGGCCGCATCAGATTTGACAGGAAGCCTTACAAGAACCACACCCTACATAATCGAGGGCACAGCCAGGAAATTGTTGTGGTCATGTACAGCCTCGAGAACACGCCTGACAACAATACTATAGGAAATCACTAGTTTGGGACACGTGGCGACATGGACACATCAGCTGGATAGTTTAGCAGTAGAACTCATCCTCAGGTCTTCCAGTTCACATGACATGACTTTGAGAACTTCATATCCATCGCGGACCTGGTTCTAATACAAACAGAAACCAAATATTTTATTACTACCTCCGTTCATAAATATAAGATGATTTTCGATATTTTACTCCATATATGACTACATATACGCACAGAAATGAGTGAACAAGGACACTAGAACGTGTCTTCTAAGGCATGAGAGCAGAGGGATTACTTGCAATATCCATAACACAAGTTACTGAGGCAAATATACCCTCTTCAAAGGTAGCATTGATGTTCAGAAAGTAGTTGAAAGTAATCTATAAGAAATCAGTGTCAACCTCTCGCATGTTTTGGTCAAAAGAGAGCTTAGAACCGTCATTTGGCACACAAAAATCCCATGCAAGATCACCTAGAAAGTTGTACTACTAGTACTAGTACTGCGTGTTAGCTGAAAAAACACAATCAAGATCGAGAAAAAGATCGTCAAGAAGAGATATTACCTGGACTTTCTTAATGAGGGATCCAAGAGAGGGGGGCTTGGACAGGGCAATGGCTTTGAGCTTGTGTGTGATAGTCTCGGTGGGGTGCTTGCGCTTCTTCGTACCATGAGCCTCGACGGTTTTGGCCAGACCCATAGAAATCACTTTGGATGGTGCTGCAGCATCCATCAAGAAACTGTCAAATACTACCTCCTTTCCGATTTATAGTGCTCAATTCAGAAATCTCACCAACCAAGGTAGATGATGAGTGCTGGAATAATTTTTGTAGTTTGCAAAAGCACTCAATTAGTGTGCCCATTTTCGTCACAAAATTGTGTTTCCAATGCATTAATTGCAATGCATGCATGAATAAACTACATGCATTGGTCAAATTTCTCTTAACCCTCGCATGCAATGATTAAATGCACCTTGAAATCTGAACATGTGATGGGAAACAATCAAATTGAGACTTATAAAATGGGAAATCTAAAATTTTGAGATAAGCCCTATAAAACGGAAAGGAGGGAGTAGAAATAAAATAAAATAAACCATAATCACAAACCCAAAACAAGAGCAGAGAGGGAGTTATAGGATCAGTCTCGGGGTTGCAAGACCGGGCCTTGGACAGAATCAACACCATTCATGCGCACACCTTTCCTTCTTTGGGAGAGAAGAATAATGGAAAATTCAGGTCTGGGGTTTTCTTGAAGAAATGAGGAACAAGATGAGGGAGAAGCGAGTGGGGGTTTTCTTCAAGAGAGGAAGTTGAGAGAGAAGAGTGAGATGATGGTTGCTTCCTCCGTCCAACTTACTGCTGGAAAGGAGGGGGGTTTTGTGATTTGATGTCTCATTGGGCATTACTGTGGCGCTTCGACCGGGGTAGTCTACCATGCAGTTGGGCACTCTACTACGGAGTAATTTAGTGCATGGCTGGTGGACCCGATGCTGGCTGTCCCACACGTCGGAGAAAGTGAGTAGCAAGGTTCCCGATGACCGTCGAGGAGGATACGCATGGTAGAGGATGTCCACAGTTTTTCTAAAGACCAAAAATGATTACAGCAAGCGTTTCCAATCTTACGACGGAGGAGTACGAAACACGGCAGCCACTTGAACATACATAGTGCTCCTACTACTAGGCATGTGTAGTGGTTCATACGTCAGTACTACATAATTTTGTTGATATTGTAATAAGATATGACGATACCAAATGATGTTGTGCGCATGTCAACTATATGAATAGTAATGTAACATAGTAGTACCGCTTTTTCGACTATCCAACCGAGAACGAACGGTGAGATCAATGTTAACAAAACTAGGTCTACAGCGCACGGAGAGTACGGTGCTACAGTGCTCCACGAAATGAACCATATGAAGCACAAATCAGTGTTAGGAAGGGTGTATGAAGGGTGCATGACATGGGAGAAAAAGTTCCCTTGTCGACCCACTTTTGGGTGTTTGGCAGAGTGCATGAAGGGTGCATGAGTCCACACTAGTACGTTAACACAAATACACGAAGAGGGAGCAACTATATTGAGATGAGAATGCAACCAAACACACCCACACGCTTTGGGCTACATTGACTGATCTGCACGCTCTGAGTTTGATCCAACGATCATGTTGCGCCGAGACATGGACATGCCCATGCAGAGGACACCTAAACACCACCGAAGTCCCTCTGCTTCTCGAGGCACACGACGTTCGTGATGCAGGGTGCAACCGCCCGCAAAGCCCGCTCCTAGTCGACGGGAGCCAGCTCGTCAAAGACGGCGTCCAATGGCATGAATGGATTCCGGTGACGGAACCCTGATAGGATTCTCCCGGCAATGGCGACGACAGACCGCAACCCCTCCTTGTCCAGCTCCGCCCCCACCATCGCGGGGAGACGGCTCAGCTCCTCGGAGATATAAGTTAAAAAGGAGACCAGGTCAGGAAGTCGTAGCTCATTGAAGTCGACGGGGTGGTCGAACGGGTTTAGCCCGACGACCGGCGTGGTCGTGCTAGCACGATGGTAGGCATCGCACAGTCGCAACACGTGTGTGGCAACTTGGCAGACCAAGTGGCTGAGGCGATCCTGGACCTCGTCACGATCGGCCTGGTCGCGCTCTAGCCGGCTCCCCTAACGGCATAGCATATCTCCCTCTTTGTGGTCTTTCGTGATTTGACGACTCATTTACTTGCTTCGGCGCTACGACCGAGGAGGACCCATAAAACGCGTGGTAGGGTGTCCCATGTCTCGTTAAGGAATAATATATGAGTGCACCACCCAGGAGGACCCCAAAACCGCGTGGTAGGGTGTACCATGTCTTGGCACGGAGGAAAAATGTGCGTGTAAGAATATACTGTATCAGACGTTGTACCTATGGTTCTGCCTCGGGACCCAGCCAGTTGGTCAAAAACACCCCACTAGCCACACAGCTTCATCATGCTAACGTGGCAGGGAGGATAGGTGTGGTTAGCTCCGTCTCGGCCAGACACAATGTCTCTTGTTCTAGGTGTGGTTAACTCCACGGAAAGCTAGCGCCGCTCTTCATGTGTGCCCGTGCATCTAAAGGTTAGACGATGGAGAGGAGAGAGAGATCGCGGACCTAGGACCCACTAATAAGTGAGTCAACGGTCATGCACGTGTTGACGAGGCACACCCTCTACTCTAGTCAACGTAATACTGTATAAAATCAAGTTATGGGACAAAGCCAACAACTGTTGTTGTTTCAGGCTATCGACTTACGCTTTGTAGTCCAGGTTGCCAGTTCGAAACTCATCTTTCATATTTGCTAGTTTTAGGTCCAAATTTGATCAATGACAAGTGGGACCCCCGTGTGTTGTTCCGATATTTCAGTGTAGGATGGTTTTTTTGAACAAACACTTTGCATGATTAGACAAGTAACGGCATGAGTTACACGTATTTTGCAAGTTTACGAACAAAAATGATTCACCCCACAGCTTAGATTCTATGGTGATACGAGTCTTTACATCGATGGAACTGCGATCCAATGGCTTGGGAGTAGTCTTCGTAATTATGTGCAATTTCCAAACTCTCCAAGGCTTTTTTGCAAATAAAACATTCAGGCCTCGTGTGTGTGACTGCATCTTGGATCCAATGGCTCCCCGTTGCTCATATTAGGTGCTCCTTGTAGCTTAATTAGCCACTACGGTGATACGAGCATCTAGGTCATATGATCTGTGATCAGATGCCACATGTGTAGTACTTGTACTTTCTACACAATTCCCAAAATCTCTCAGGCATATATTGCAAAAACATTCAAACCTCCTACTGTGAGCTGTTAGATCTCCGTGCACTCGTATCACCATAGAATCTACGGTGTTGGAGCACCTCATATTCGTGCGAGAAAACATCAGGTGCTCTCGCAGCTTGGATGCAACGGTGATACGAGCTTCGAAGTCATTTGATTTGAGATCCAATGGCATCTGAGCAGTCTTTGTGCTTGTAAGCAGTCTTTTAGGGCTTTTCTGCAAAAAACATTCGAACAACCGAGGAGTTATTGGGTCACAAATCCAACGGCTCCGAAGAGCTTGTATCACCAAAACATCTAAGGTGTGGTAGCACACGATATTTGTCGGCAATCTGGGAACGGGGGTCCCCAGACTTGCTTGCCTACGGCCCACGGTGTGGCTCTGCGAGCGAGCCCATACGGTCCATCGTCACCAACAAGCACTCAAGACCCTCCCGAGGGGCAAAGCCTCACGAGGCAGACGACACAAGACCTCCTCGGGAGCGCCCTCACCATGCTGGCTCACGAGTGGCATAGAGTTCAAGGAAAGGCAAACCTCGCGAGGTTCCAATGACATGAGCCATGATGAGCAAGATCGGGCAGGCGCCAGATGGGCGCCAGCGCGAACAGTGTCATTGTTTCCTCTTATGTGCTAAGGAAGCAAGCGCAGGAGCGGAGTACCGAGGTGTCAAGCAAAGGTTTACA
This sequence comes from Triticum urartu, assembly GCF_056163025.1. NCBI lineage: Eukaryota > Viridiplantae > Streptophyta > Magnoliopsida > Poales > Poaceae > Triticum > Triticum urartu. The sequence goes on along the minus strand of NC_141874.1, from coordinate 248,363,652 downwards.
TATCTATGCAATGACACCAGGACCAGCAGGATGGCAAGACGGAGGTCACCATGGAGCCCAAGGCGGCGTCACCACTAGAGCCTTTTGCATGCGAAGACTGCTTTTGTCAGGATAAGCTATACTAGTTGTCCCCTTTCAAATTGGCCGTTGTTGGCTCCCTTCCCGCTCAATATTTGGGGAGAGGACCAGGGCCTATATAAATAGGATTAGCCACCATAGCAGAAGGCAACTGGTGTGGAACTCATTCAACTCATCCTCACACCCACCAAGCACAAGAACACCTCGCCTCAGGAGGCTGTTCTTCCCATTGTATTGTTCATCCTTAGCCCAAGAGGCAATCCACCACCACCACACTGAAGTAGGGTGTTACACCACAACGGTGGCCCAAACTAGTATAAATCTTGTGTCCTTCGTGTTGCGAGCTCGTCGAGTTAGCCCTTGAGATCTTAGCGAAGCTAGGACGTGGATCAGTAGGGGGAGATCTTCGTGCGCACCCCAGTGTTCGAACCTTGAGGGTTTTGCCAGAACCGGAGATCCGACATTTGGCGCGCCAGATAGGGCTGCGCCGTAGCTTTCCTTCCATCGATCTACGCTCCGCCGCCACCTTGCTTCGTCCTCATGGCCGGCGTCTCTCTCCCGGCTCCGAAACCGGTGCCGACGGCGGGGCCTTGGGCTCCTAGCCTTGGCCCACGCCCTACGGCAGGTGCATTGGCCGCCCAAGTTCAAGCCGGAGATGCCGCCGCGCTACAAAGGTGTGGTGGACCTGTCGGCTTTTCTGCTAGCGTATGAGGAGGCCATCCTCAAGGCCGGGGGCGACGATAAGGTCATGGCCAACTGGCGCACCGCGCACCTGGCTACTCCACCTTCCCGAATCCACGATGGCATCTTGGCAGATGCGGGTGATGTCGAAGTTGACCAGCTCGGTGTGGTAGTTGTCGCACGTGCAGAAGGTGACATGGAGGCGGATCTGTCCCAGAGAGTGGGCGATGCCGCCTCCAACCCCTGAGAAGGACATGATGAGGTGAAGCCGCTCGAGCGGTACGTGCAAAAGGCCTCCCTTACAACGCCATCCTTGGGTACCCAGCTCTGGCCCAGTTCATGGCAGTAAACCATCCAGCTTACAACCTCATGAAGATGCCGGGGAGCAAGTGTGTCCTCACCATCAAGGAGGACACCAAGGAGGCCATGGCGACACTCAAGCTTGCCCTCAAGACCACCGTGGTGGGACAGCCCGCCGGCGCGGGCGCCTCCGGGGCTAAGGGAGTGGCACCAACCACGAAGAAACAGCTGTTCACCCAAGACAAGGCAGAAACCAAGCAGGTGTCGGTCGATGAGGACGGGTCCTCGGGAGCCACCTTTACCTTAGGTGCCGACCTCGACCCAAGCCAAGAGGAAGCGTTGGTGAAGTTCTTGCGCCCAAACAAGGACATATTCGCATGGGAACCCAAGCAGCTGGTGGGGGTCCCGAGAGAGGTGATTCAGCATCACTTAAGGGTGTGCCCCAATGTACGCTCTGTGAAGTAGCAGGTGAGACAGCAGTCCATGGAGAAGCAGGCCTTCATCGTCTAAGAAACCGACAAGTTAGAGGCGGCAGGTGCCATTCGCGAGGTTCGGTACCCCGAATGGCTAGCGAACCCCATCTTTGTGACGAAGAAAGGCGGGACGGAGCGAATGTGCGTCGACTTCACCAACCTCAACAAGGCTTGCCTCCAAGATCCGTTCCCACTCCCACGCATCGACCAGATCGTAGACTCCATCTCCGAGTGCGACCTGATGTGCTTCCTGGATGTGTTCTTAGGGGATCACCAGATCAAGATGGCGTTAGAAGATGTAGAGAAGACAGCCTTCCTGACCCCGTGTGGGGTGTACTGCTACACTTGCATGCCTTTTGGACTGCGTAACGCGGGCGCGACCTTTCAGTGGTTGATGCACATCGCCTTAGGGCGGCAGCTTGGGAGAAACGCGGAGGCCTACATCAATGACATTGTGGTGAAGTCTCGGGAGGCGAGAACCTTGGTCCGAGATCCGGACGAGACTTTCGCGAGCCTAAGCCAGGTGAACTTGCGGCTTAACCCAGAGAAGTGTGTGTTTGGTGTCCCTTCCGGCAAGCTCATGGGTTTCCTCATATCCCATACAAATTTGAAGTGGACATGTCATATGTTGAACATGTCATCTTTTTCCGAGTGGCCTATGTTTTGCCAGAAATATCAATTCATTTACATTCTGGCAAATTTCAAGCGCTCGATATGTCCTGTTTTTAGCAAAGGTCATGCCAAATTTTGCTAAGTGTTTATTAATTTTGTTTTGATAATTAAGCATTTTGTTCTCGACGTCGATGATGCCTATCCCGCATCCTCGTCGTCGACTCGGCGGAGGACTCCTGGTTGAGCCGAGGGGCCATGTCCGGTACTGGGCCCAGCCGGGCTGGTACTAGGTTGTGCTACCTTCTGTTGAGCGCAGCTTAGTGAGGAGCTAGCCCGTCGTCGACCCGGAGCTTCTTTGGTGGTGGTCACGTGGGCCTGCATCGGTGGACAGGCTTGAATCCCCCGCGCAGGTGGTACAGCACCGTGTCACGGATGAGAACGCGCATGTCCAGCGCTACTTGGTTGCGTTGGCGAAGGGTCGGTTCTCCAATACTTGGTTCCTTCTCTTTGGGTGTCCACCGCGGCCCACTGAACCTAGAGGAGCTATTATTCGAGATGTATTAGTGATATTATATGATGATCTTTGCTACAAACTACTATATATGTATTCGATGATGGATTATTAGTTACCTATTAGTTATTTGCTTATTGAATGCAAAAGATTAGCGAGGTTTGTGCTACAAACTACTATATATGTATTCATGATGGATTATATGATGATCTGAGCTACAAACTACTACAGACTACAAATTTTAGGTGTTTTAGTTGTTATATGATGATCTTTGCTACAAACTACTATATATGTATTCGATGATGGATTGTTAATTACCTATTAGGAATTGTCTGACGACGAAAGGGAATTCGCTATGAGCGAGTACTGCGAAGATGAGTGCGGTCTGTGCAACAGGCCTCACTTGGTAGAAGGTTGGCGCTTCAGCATCAAGCTCCAAGAGACCTTCGATGTTGAAATGGTACGCAACGACAACAAGTGTTTTTTTATTTTTTGCACGACTTCTGTGCTTCTTCAACGTGTAATTTCCGTCTTTTACAATTCAACTAGCTTATACCATGCCAGGCAAGACGCTATGTCTTGGAGAAGATGGGTTTTGAAGATCATGAAAGAATGGAGACAAAGATAATTCAACTAAGGACCCATCATGGTTATGATTTTGCTGTAAATCTATACAATTTTGTGAATTCATCCAATTTTGGTTGCCTGAATTGGGAAGCCCTTTGCAAGGCATATGATTTTCATGAGGGTATGCTTCTCACCTTCGATCTTGGTGATCCTCACATCGATGAAAATGATATGACCATTTGGGTCCTTGTTGACACGCTTCCAGTTCTACCGCTGTGTGAGTTTCTTAAACATATTTACTTAGCAATTTATATAGTTTATTTCAAAATATTTGACAGTTTATTTCCATTGACAGCTTATTTTCATTCTTCAAAAAATGTACGGAAAATGGTAGACAGAACCTACTACTACAATGATGAAGCATAATTAACTTATAAAGAGCAATATGGTCTTATCGCATTTTTTTTACTGATATTGAGAATTACAATAGCTATTATCAAACTCCTCCACATTACGGTCAATACGTGCCACTAGTGAACGTGTTGAACTACTGTAACATCAATGGAGATATCATGGTAAGATTTTATACTATTACGACATCCGTGCATCTTTTGCATAAATTGTTCTAAAACTAAAATATATTGCTAACTACAAAGTTATTACTATGTTTTTGAATAGAAAATCTCGATGGATTGTGTGCCTCATCTGATGTTGACAAGAGGTCGCGTTAATGTTATGAGCTTATGGCCACCACGGCCAGGTCAGCCGCAGTATCCACATCACTCCTGTCGATACCAGATTTCTAAAAGCGAGGAAGCCATGATAATAGATGATTTCAAAAAATGTTTGAACCATCGTAGAGAGCTACTTGGAAGCAACATTGTGAGTAGGCCAAGACTTGGAGACAGGATGATCTCCGTTCAGTCAATTTTCCTTAATGTAGCGTCAATGCCTATCTTGTTTTATGATATTTCACCTAAGAGAGGGTAGAGTAGGTCCTATGAGAGGAGTAGGTCGTAGCTAGAATGTGTTATTATGTGCTACAATGTGTTAGAGTTGATGATGATGATGAGGAGTTGTGATTATGACTAGTGACCAACTTGTTATATGATGTCTCATTGACGAACATTGTTTGATGGTGATGACAAGTGGTAATGAATATGCTATTTAAATAGACTAGTTCATGATGAGTTGTTATTGTATAAAAGATATATCTGTTTAAACATGTACAGCACCAAAATGCTAACAAAACATAAATGTTGCAGTAGCGCGGTCCTGAAAACGCGCTACTAGTACTTGAACTTACCAGTAGCACTGGCCTAAAAACGCGCTACTGCTACAAAATAGCTTTAGCGCCGTAGCAGTAGCGCTGGTGCCCACGCTACTGGTAGCTCAAAAACCAGCGCTACTGGTAGCTCAAAAACCAGCGCTACTGGTAAGCATTTTCCTAGTAGTGTGACGAAGAAGAAGGGCCTATTCGAGTGGACCCTGGAGGCCGACCGAGCTTTTCATGACCTCAAGATATACCTGACCAGCCCTCCAGTGATGGTGGTGCCACGACCTCTCGAGCCCCTAGTGCTTTGTCTTGCCGCCACCCCATACTCCACCCGCACGGCTCTGGTGGCGGTTCGGGAAGAGCACCAGGCTAAAGGCTCGTCGCGCCGAGCTACGCCAGCAGCGGAGATGACACAAGACTAGGAAGGCGCCGCAAGAGCCGTAGCAACATCAATTGAGGACCAAGCTTAGCAGGACGACACCGTCGAGGTCTCGACAAGCGATCAAGCGTCGGGGGTTCCACTACCTCAGAAAATGCCCCAACTTCCGCAAGACACGAGCCTCACCAACGCGCCAGCTCTCGTCGAGCATCTGGTGTATTTCGTCGGCTCATTGTTGCGGGACACAAGGGAACGAGATCCCATGCCTCAGAAGCTCTTACTCGTGCTCTAGGTGGCCTCGCGTAAGTTGCGGCACTACTTCCAGGGCCACCCCATCAAGGTCATCTCAGCCTACCCATTGGAGAGAGTGCTCAGCAGCCCCAACTCTACTGGAAGGGTCACTGAGTGGAACATCGAGTTGCAAGCATTCAAGTTGGAGTTCAGCACAACCAGGGTCATCAAGGGAGCCACACTCGCTGATTTCGTGGCATACGAGCCGAAGGACGAGCACATGGAAGCATACCTCACGGAGGTGCGCAAGATGGAGAAGCAATTCATGGGCCTGGAGTTGCAGCACGTGCCCCGTGGCACCAACAAGGAAGCTGGCGACATTGCTAGAAGGGCATCCAAGTGGCAGCCCCAAGAGCCTGGCGTCTTCGAGGAGCGGCTCTTCAAGCCATCAGCAACACCACCGCTTTCAAGAACATCTCAGCCTCGGGAGGAACTCCCGCAGCCGCCTGCCACAGGAGCCTCAGCCTGTGGCCCGACAGCGGGAGCACGCCAACTCTTGGTGCTCGAGCCCCAGGAGGGATGCTGGACCAAGGAATTCAAGGAATACCTGATGCAAAGGGACGTTGTCGGAGAAGGAGGAAGACACAGAGCATGTGGCCCGACAGGACACGTCATACTGCATCCAGGACGGTGAGTTATACAGGAAGCGACCAAATGACGTTTCACTGTGTTGTATATCCAGGGAACAGGGGAAAGAGCTGATAGCCGACATACACGGCGGGGACTACGGGCACCATTCGTCGTAGCGAACCCTCGTCAGCAAGGCATTCCGCTGTGGATTCTATTAGACTACGGCGCTTAACGACGCAGCTGAGCTGGTGACGTCCTACGAGGCCTGTCAATTCCACGCCAAGCAAATCCATCAGCCGGCTCAGGCCTCAGGGCCTCCAGACCATCCCACTCTCGAGGTCGTTGGCAGTCTGGGGACTGGACATCCAGGGCCCATTCCCTCGAGCGCCAGGGGGCTACCGGTACCTCTACATTGCCATCGACAAGTTCACCAAGTGGGAAGAGATGGAAGCCGTGCGCACCATCCCAGCCGGCTCTGCGGTCAAGTTCATCAACGGTCTCGTGAGTCGATTCGGGGACCCCAACCGCATCATCACCGACAATGGCTCGTAGTTCACCAGTAATCTCTTCAAAACATATTATGCTGACCTTGGAACGCAGATCTGCCATGCTTCAGTGGCGTACCCCTAGAGCAATGGACAGGCCGAATGCACCAACGAGGAGCTCCTAAGGGGCCTCAAGACTAGGACCTTCGAGAAGAAGATCGAAGCCTATGGCAGGGGCTGGCACGACGAGCTATAGTCTGTGTTGTGGCCAATCCGCACCACCGCCACCAAGCCAACGGGCGAAACTCCATTCTTCCTCATCTATGGAGCAGAAGAGGTCCTCCCTCACGAGGTCAAGCATCGCTCCGCACAGGTCCTGGCATTTGATGAGACGCAGCAGGACGCCACACAGGGGATGGACCTCGTGCTGGCGCTGCGGCGGTACCACTGTCACAGCGTCCGCTCCACGACTCTCGAGGTGGGTGACCTCGTCCTGAGGCGGATGCTCTCTAGGGAAGGGTTGCACAAGCTTTCACCGATGTGGGAGGGCCCGTTCAAGGTCGCTAACGTCTCCAGGCCTGGCGCCACGCGCCTAGAGACGCAGGACGGGGTACCCATCGAGAATGCACAGAACATCCAGCACCTCCCGAAGTTCTACCCATGAAGAAAGGCCCAGCGCCTATGAAGATCGCCGCCCGTGACACTCTCACGTAATAATGAGTGGGGCTGTACACACCCCAGAGTCTCAGGAGTGCCACCCTCGGGCCTCAGGGGCTCCCTCCCATGTCCAAGTGGTAGCACTTAGCTCCACACTAGTGAGAAGACCTGAAGACTAGACTAGGTGCCGGACACAGCTTTTCATTTGCTTTCTGTAGTTGGCTCGCACCCTTTATATTGAAATTTGCTTCTGGAGTTCATTGTTGATTTGGTGATGTTGCCTTTTATCGTTGTTTCCGGCTCAAGTTTAACTTGCACTCTCTCTCTCTCTCTCTCGCACCTCGCGAGGGGGCTGGGCAGGCGACCTTGTGAGCATTTTTCCTTTCTCCCTTTCTCTGCCTTTCGAATATTTTTTCGCGAGGCATCCTCGTTCGAGCCCACAAGCTGGCGCACCTGTCCTAAACCGTGCCCCTCGGGTATCGCGGTACGAAGCACTGGGTCAAGGCTCGAGTGAACGATAAGCCTCCTAGCGAGCCTCCTAATGAGTTTTTTGCAGCTCCCTAGCACCCGCCAAGTCAAGGAAGGCCTTCAGAGGCACTAGGAAAGCAAGTCCCTCGTGAAGAGGAGGCTACCCCAAATGTGCCAAGCTAAGTTACCTCTACACAAAATAACGACACGGCACAGAAACAACAAACATAGCATAATGATTGACATCATAGTTCGATACACGCACCTCTGGGGCCCATTCTAGTTTCTTTTTGATGCAGGAAGGAAAGGAAGAAAAAAAATAAAAGTGGCGCCTTCCCCTACAGCGGTCCATGGGGGCAGGCTCCTGGCGCCATCCTAAGCTCAGCCGGACCCCTCCTCGCGCTTCACGGAGGCGCGGCGAAGAGACGACCCGCTACCGCCTTCAAAGCGGGCACGGCGGCGTGGCGGCTGGTTGTAACCACCGCTGCTGGAGCTGTCGCTGGGGGAAGAGCCGCCATACCTGGACGAGACGTGGTCGACACCAAGGGCGGGTTCACCCTCATCCACGTCACGACCGTCGCCAAGGACGAGCACCTCCTCGCCGTCGTTCACCTCGGGGCAGCACCCGGTGCGGTGACCATCTTCCCCAAACACCCTCACATACAGGGTCGCATCATCGTCGTACCTGAAATGGAGGGTGCACCACCTGCCCAGGCCGCGTGCGCGGGCGAACGTCTGCCAACCGCGGGCCAGAGCTATATTGCCCATGGCAGAGACCTCAACCGCAACCCAAGAAGCCCTACTGCAGCAACCGTCCGCCTGCAGCCAGAACCCGCCTGGACCAGAGGCTGGCAGCTCATCGACGAAGAAACACGGGAGCTGAAGCCAGTTGCCAGCCAGGTTCTCCGACCAGACGACGAACTCCGGCAGCACCTCCGCCGAGTGGAAGCGCGACCGGGGAGGCCGCGCCACCACGGCACGTCTCCCTTCATCGACAGGGCTACCGTGACCGGAGCGACCCCTGCCACGTGCAGCGGCGCCACCACGAGAACGGGGGGCGCGGCGGGGGTCGCGGTGTGCTTGCGGAGACGACCGCGTCCACGCTTGGGCGCCGGAGAGCCGAGCCCCTCGCAAGGGGCCTTCCCCTTCTTCGCGGCAGAGAACCTCCTCGACGGCGCCATTGGTGGCGGTGATGGAGAAAAGGGGGAGAAGCAAGTAGAATAGGAAGAGATGGGCGATGGGGGCTCCGCCCCTCCCATTTATAGCAGGAGAAGGCCAACCAGCGCCCCCAACGATCACATGTAATGATGGTTTTTTCCTTGCATTCAGGCAGACCACTCATTCGGCGTTACAGCCCCCGGACACCTTCAAGCGAGTCCGGAACAATCTGCAACAGGATCGCCTGTCGCGATCAACGCTCGCCTAGCAATCCGGCCCCCGTCCCAGTCCGAGTGCAGCGAAGAAATTTGTGCCGCACGTACATAACTACGCATTAAAAATACCATGGACATAGGCGGGGGCACAATCAGGACACGCCCTGCATTGTGGCTTAACCACACCAGGGGCTATATACCTTTGACATTCCTTTTCTCTTTCAGGGCCTAACACTTCGGAAGCCCTTTCCGGCAGTCCGATTGCCAGACACATTCCGGAAGCAACAACCAAGGAGGCAAGAAGCTAGGATGAACACAGGAACCGCCAGGTGGTCTCTAGTAATACTTGATATACCCGTTTTTCACTATTTATGTGTAGCTTTCCTTGGGATAGGACATTTTGAATTGTCCTACTTTATACTTATTGCACTACTTGTACCGGTATGCTTCGACGTACTATTCAAATAACAATGCATATTATTAATCTGTCATTGCATTATTTAAGTTTTTCTCTTTCTCTTATATGTCCATTTACGACATTCCGCACCTGCACGCTCAGGTGCGGTCAGTATGCCAAGGGCTCTTGTTTACCCCGTCATACGGCGCAAGAAGTCCGAACACTTTCGACAGTGCGGCACCCCGAACTTATAGCATTATATGCATCAGCTCCAAATCATGTCTTGGGTCAAATGTTGGGTTGCCCGTCTCCCATGCTTTGGTACATTACGTTCCACTATATCGGCTAAGGTAGCAGTGGGAGAACTACTGCGATTGTGTCCTAGTTCTTCCGGATGAGCACCTCAGTAGAGAAAGCCAAAAACTGACTGTCATGATAAGGTGAGAGACTGGTCGCTGTTCGAGAGGTCTCAAGTCCTTAAAGACATTTTCCGCTTCGGGCGAGGAGTCGGCCTTGTCCGGCTTAGGCGTGTATAGCGCGCAAAATTCGGCCCTCCGAATACCAGGGGCTGCACCAAAAATTTAAAATCATAGACTTATATGGCTAAGTGAGAGTGATAAAGCATTATAGTCCGATTGCCTGGTTCGTTGCGCTGAGCACCTCCCTTGAAGGACCCAAAATTGGGATAAAGAGTGTTCAGATTTACCACGAACACCCCAGTACTAGTTACATGGGGGCAGAAGCCGACGACTGCCCAACTCTCAGATTTTATAAACGGCCGCACAGAAGGTAATATTTTAAATTAAGAAAGCGTCGCACGGCGCAAAAGAACTCGTTTCATATTACAGGATCACATGGGCATGTTCATTCAAAGATTACATCCTTGGCACACTCATCCGCCACTAAGCGGGAACCCTTTAGGACGCTCTCATAATAATTCTCAGGGCAACGATGCTCCTTGCCCTCCGGCGGCCCCGCCTTCACAAGCTTCACGGTGTCCAACTTCTCCCAGTGCACCTTCGCCCTGGCAAAAGCCCTGCGTGCACCTTCGATGCAAACGGACCGCTTGATGACCTCATGCCGTGGGCAGGCTTCCACTAGCCGCCTCACTAGACCGAAGTAGCTGCAGGACAGTGGTTCGCCAGGCCACATCCGAACTATAAGGCCCCTCATGGCCCGTTCCGCCGCCTTGTGAAGTTCGACCAGCTTCTTCAGCTGGTCGCTCAAGGACACGGGGTGTTCGGTCCAAGTATACTGAGACTTGAACAACTTCTCCGTTGAGCTCCCCTCCTCAGCTCGGTAAAACTCCACGGCATCCAGCACACTGCGGCGAACATCTGCAAACGCTCCTGGAGAGCTCCGAACTCGGGTAAGAAAAAGGAAAGTCTCCTTCACATGCTTGCTTTGCATATTGAATGCCTTACCCGCTGCATTCTTCTTCGCCGCATCAATCTCCGGACGCTTTCAAGTGCCTGTGCGAGCTCGGACTCTCGCGTCCTGGAGTCAAGCTCCAAGGACTCGTGCTTTTTGGCGAGAGCGTCGAGCTCTTGCTGCACCTCGACCACTCGGGCTTCTTGTCTCTCCCGTTCAATGCGTTCTTTGGCCGCTTTGTCTTCAGCCACGGACAACGCCTTCCTCAGGGTCTCCACCTTGGTCGTGGCCCCTGACAAATTCATGATGATCCTATTACTTTACAACGAACTTCTCTTTAACTATATAAACTGGGGTATATCTTCCTTTGTTCTCCTCGAGCTACCCCTTGGTAAGGCCGAGCTCGTCCTCGGACCGCTTTAGGGTCTGCTTCAGCGTAGGGACCTCCGCAGTACGTGCGGCAGCGGCCAGTGGGGAAGCCTGCACATACACATAGACATACTCTAATTAGACTCCTGAGTTATCATTTGATACTCTATTCGGCTTTTGTTCACGAACGCCGAACAGAGCATCAGGGTCTACTATCTATGCGGTAATATTTTTATATTTTGAATGCTTACCTCAAAGCCTGTTAGGAGGCTGGCACAAGCTTCGGTCAGTCCGTTTTTGGTGGACAGAACCTTCTTGACCACCACACTCATGATAGTGCGGTGTTCTTCATCGATGGAAGCGCTGTGAAGCGCTTCCTGCAAGTTATCCGGTGCCTCTGGTTGGACAGAGGACACCAGCATGGATGGTTGGCCCCCCTTAATGGGGGACCCCCTGCCGGAGTCCGGAACCATTGAAGGTTCCGGTGCAGTGTCTGGCTGGGGCCCGAACTCGAAGCCCGTAGGAGCCTCGCTCCCTTGGTACTCAGGGTCCGGGAGGTCGCCGTGAGGCGCCCCCAGGGTCACCTCCACTTTGGTCGGTGCCTTTTGAGACACAACCTCGGCGTTGTCCATAGGGCGAGGGGGGGAAGCCGTCGGAGGAGAACCGTTGTTCATATCCAACGAGCCCAAAGAGCCGCTCGACGAGGGTACGTCCAGATGAGCTCGGGCCGGACTGCATAATCATGTTCGGCATGAGCAAAGGCAGTACAATAAAACATACCATGAAGTACTATGGTGTTCGGACACTTACGAATTTGCCATGGACTTGTCCCTGGGTAGCCACTCGTCGCTGCTGTCGGCGGCCGTCGTGGCACAGTCCGGAGGGAGGGTCTTTCCCTTCTTGGACCCTTCGGCCTCCCCGGATGGGTCGGCGTTCCTTTCGTTGTCTCCCCCAACTGTGGAGGAGAACATTTCTCATCCTCCTCGTTTCAGTGGGAGGAGTGCGCGTCAGACTCATCGGATGATGAGTCTGATAGAACCACCTTGCGCCGGAGACCCTTTGGCATCGGGATCTAACTAAACCCGAGCGATTGCACTGGCTATGCGTTACTAAACCCAAGCGATCGATCCCCTGGCTGTTAACTGAACCCGATCGAGCGATTTCTTCCCTACTGCTGATAACTGAAGCCGATCAAACCTGCTGCCTCTTGATGAACAGTGAGCGTTGTTGGGGGTTGGATGAACAATTCCTGGTGGGGGTTGGATGAACAGGACCCCGTGGTAGTAGAGGCCATTGCCGCTGGATGAACAGGACCCCGATCGAGCCTGTTGGGGGTCGCTGAATAGAACCTCATGGAAGACTGGATGAACAGCAGCCGGTCGAGGGCTGGTTGAACAGTAGCTGGTGGAGGACTGGATGAACCTTAGCCCATGGAGGGGTGGTTGAACAGGACCCCGTGGAGAGGGCTTGTTGAACAATAGTCGGTGGAGGCTGGATGAACAGGACTCCATGGTGAATAGTAGCTGGTGGAGGCTGGAGGAGGTTGACGGTGGATGAACAGTAGCAGGTGGAGGCTGGAGGAAGTCGATGGTGGATGAACAGTAGCCCGTGGAGGCAGGAGCTAGGTATTAGAAGGTGGATGAATAGTAGCCCGTGGAGTCCCTTTTTGTGGTAAGCCACACCCCTGTCGATGAACAGGACTCCCATATCGACCATAGGCGTTCCAACACAAGTCTTTTCCTCCGTTTTGCGGTACACCACACCCCTCCCGAACAACAGCACCCCGTTTAGACCATAGGAGCTTGAACACAAGTCCCTTTCCTCCGTTTTACGGTATGCCAGACCCATTCCGATGAACATGACCCCGTTTCGACCGTACGTGGTCGAACACAAGGCCGCTTTCCTCCTTTTTGCAGTACGCCAAACCCCGTTCCGGTTGTTCCGTCCAAGCCAGTAGGCTCCCATTGAACACGACCCATTCCGACCCAGTCTGTTGCTCCCGAGAACAGGATGTGTTCCGACCCAGTCACTAGGCTCCCCATGAACACAACGATGTTTCCTCCATTCTGACCCAGCCGGTTGGCTACCGATGAACAGGATGTCGTTGCTGCCCTCCACTGCCTCTCCATGTACACGAGCCCTGGCCATAGGTATGCGCGAGTAGGCATTGAAGACCCTGCCCGTATGTACGTACATACGTGTAGACGATATAGACGGGACTACCTGAACATCTACTGCTCCTTACTGGGCCATGGTTCATAGAGGCAGAAAGACCGATGGACCAGTATGTACGTACACGTTTGCGACCAGAATGACAATGCTACGTAGCTTCGACCGGGTGGGTACCGACTGTCAGGGAGGATAAGGAGGCACTTCCTTGCGTGCAAAGATGTAGCTGGTGGGTCCGAGCTCACAGGGGGAGGATTCTTTTTTTTGCCCGTAATAAGGAGGCACTTCCTTGCGTGTGAAGATGTAGTTGGTGGTTCCATCTGTCAGCCTCACCGCGTATAGTCCTCTTCCGATGGCTGTCATTCATTGACCATGTTGACCACGCCATGCGGACAACACCAGGTGGTGGAGGACGGTGGGCACGGAACAATACGGAGCCTGGGAACATGTGGAGGGTAGTACGAGGGTTGAATGGTTCGGTTGCGGTGTGAGGCTGCCGTCGCTGCAAAATAACAGGCGGTGTGGGTGAGTCGAGGGATGGCCTAGCCAGCGGTGGGAGTAATAGGGGGCGGTGAGGCCTCCACGGAAGCACAGTCGGCCACGGGAGACAGGAGCACGCGGTGGTTTGGATGGTTGGAGCAAGAACATCAGAGGTTGAAGAAGCAGGATGACCATTGGATGTTAACAATCCAACAGTCACTAGTGATATAATCATTTGTTGACTAAGTTGACAAATCCTCCGTACGTGTCAACTTAGTAGGGACATAAGTTAGCCTCCAAATCTGGTGGGCCCTAGCTGTCATGGGGAGCACTCGTTATTTTTCCCTTAATAAGGAGGCACTTCCTTCCTTGCCAAGATATAGCTGGTGGGTCCCAGCTATCATTGGGCATATTAATTCTTTTTGGTGTAATAAGGAGGCACTTGCTTGCGTGCGGCCATGGACCATGTGGGTCCCAATTATCAGCCTCTCCATGTACATTCCTCTTCTAATGTTGTCGTTTCTTGACAATGTTGACCACACCGTGCCGAGAACACCAGTGCGATGGACGACAGCGAGACCCAGGAAGGGAATGACCCGGAGGCGGCGAAGCTACAACAGTGGAATGATGTGGGTGAGTAGAGGGATGGCATGGCTAGCGGTCGGAGTAGTAGGGGCACTGAGGCCTGCGCGGCACCATAGCCAGCTACGGGAGGCTGGAGCAAGCGGTCCCGTCGGCGCTGGATTTGGCGGCTGGAGCAAGAAGATTAGAGATTGAAGAAGCACGACGGCCATTGGATTGACATCCAACGATTACGTCTGCCAGCATCGTTTATTGACGTATATAATAAGTAAACGAAATTGCATACGCGTCAACTTAATAGGCCCACAAGTCAGACCATTCCCTATTTTTTTAATAATTTCCAGCTCATTGCAACTTCTTATGCAATTTATTGCAGTCATTTTTTGTTGGCTAGGGCCAGGGTTAAAAATTTAAACGAAATTTCACATATTTTTGAGGGGTCCAAACTATTTTTAATACTAAAATGTCGAGCCAGATTTAAAGTACTTTCAAGATATATTTAAATTAGGTTAAAGCCCAGTGAAATTGGAATTTAAAAATGTTATAAAAATCAGAAATTATAAAGTAATTGCTAATTTATCATTTGTTTTTATATTTACAGCCCATTTCATCTTACTTTGAAGATTTGTAGCCGTCTTGAAAGAGTTGCAGCCCATCAGGCACTACTAGGGAAAAGCCTAGTAGTAGCATGGGTTTAATGCCTCTTAGTGGCGCGGGGAACCACGCTCCTAGTAAGGCGCTACAGCTATTACTTAGCAGTAGTGCGTGCGGCACACGCTACTGCTAAGACATATAGCTGCAGCGCGTGTTTACTCCAGCGCTACTGCTAATCTATCTAGTAGCAGCGTGTTTCCTGTCCATCGCTACTAGTATTATTGTTTTCATTTTTTTTACTTTTTAGTGTATTTATACGCCGTTATACAAATTTTGGTATAATAACAATTATGAGGTTGTTATATCAATATATCCATAACAGTGTGTCAAATGAAGGTGGATTAGGTTCAAGTGGAGGCAACATGTGGTTCATGTCAAAAGTATACTACTAATCCAAACTTGATCTAGTTTGGACTAGTAGTACTTTCGATGTGCACCACATGATGCCTCCACTTGAATCTAATCCGCCAACACAATCTATTTAATCATCATCATAGTCATTACCACCAACAGTAGCTATTTAATCATCATAGTCATAGTGTAGCACACATCCTCATCTTCAAACTCATTCTAGCTAGATAATCACAACCAACACTAGCTGCGGTAGCTACATCTAATCACCACCAACACTATCTAATAATAATCATCATAGTCATTACCACCAACACTAGCAATTGATCATCATAACTCATTTCTAGCTAGCTAATCACTCCTGCTACTCTCTCTCAGGTAAAATAGCATAAAACATGTGTAGCACTCCTACTTCATCATGTTGGAGCATGCAGATGAACCTGTCTCCTAATTGTGGGCTGCGCTTCTGATTGCTACCTCCTAGTACTTCTCCGCGATCGTTGACAATTTTGCTCTGGTCTTTTACTATTAAGCATTCCTTGCTTTTAGAAATCATGAATGCACTAAAGTGCATTGTATGATGTCTTGGCCGTAAGCTGACCATTCTCATGCGACCTTTAGTCTCGATCCAATGAGGCACAACATTCATCGGGAGTCCCTGTTGAAGAACATCGTATAGTAACATACTTAGCAATGAAGTTTAGCTTAAAAAATAATGTATGCAAAAGATGCACTAAGGACAAATAGTAAATATTTGACCATCTTTCCTAAAGAGATGTGACCGTAGTTCAATACGAACACTATTGGTCGCATGTTTTGAGTACTAAGATTTTTAAGTCCAGGAAAATAATTTGTCTTGACAGTACGAAGATCCTCAAGCCATGAAACATAATGACCTATCTCCTCGCAGTTTAGTTCAACCCCGAGACAGTGGACGGTCATGTCTACCAAGCGCCGGACATGTTTGCTTGAATGGAAATAAGCTGTCAATAGAAATTAATTGTCAACTATTTTTGAATTAACAATATCGAAGACATAAATATGGTTGAGAAACTCACATAATGGTATAACTGGAGGCGTCTGTACATCGACCCAGATGTCGATATTACCTTCAATATCATCGAAGACATAAATATGGTTAAGAAACTCACATTATAGTAGTTTTCATAGGATTGAAACCTATCTTATCCAAGACAAAAACTCTTGCATGGCAGGGGATACGCTAGTAGAATAGTAAAAAAATTATAAGTTGAAGCAAATGAAGCAGATGTCATGCTTAAATACGAAAAAAGACTTGTCGTTGTGACTTACTGTATCCACTTCGAAGTTCTCGTCCAGCTTGATGCTGAAGCGCCTATCATAATCTAGGAAGATTCTGCCGCACAGGACGCGCTCGTCTTTGCAATATTCGCAAATACCGAAATCCTTTTCGTCATCAGACAGTACCTATGTTCATAGTTGAAACATTAATTGAAAATCGATCGAAGGCAACTATCAGGATATTCAACACACAAATCCGGGCACTCGATATTTCCTACATATTCTGGCACAAGTGATGCCAAAATTCACACAAAAATCTGGCAAGACTGATAAATCTCCAACGTATCTATAATTTTTTGTTGTTCCATGCTATTATATTATCTGCTTTGGATGTTAATGGGCTTTATTTTACACTTCTATAGTATTTTTGGGCCTAACCTATTAACCCAAGGCGCAGTGCAAATTGCTGTTTTTTTGCCTATTTCAGTGTTTCGTAGAAAAGGAATATCAAACGGAGTCCAAACAGAATGAAACCTTCGGGAGGATGATTTTTGGAACAAACGTGATCTAGAGGACTTGGAGTGGACATCAAGAAACGGATGAGGAGTCCATGAGGCAGGGGGACGCGCCTAACCCCTGGGCACGCCCTCCCCCCTCGTGGCTCAACCGACCTACTTCTTCCTCCTATATATGTTCGCATACCTCGAAAACATCCAGGAGCACCATGAAACCCTATTTCCACCGCCGCAACCTTCTGTACCCAAGGGATACCATCTTGGGGCCTTTTCCGGAGCTCCGCCGAAGGGGGCACTGATCACGGAGGGCCTCTACATCAACTCCGTGGCCCCTCCGATGATGTGTGAGTAGTTTACTTCAGACCTTCGGGTCCATAGTTATTAGCTAGATGGCTTCTTCTCTCTCTTTGAATCTCAATACAAAGTTCTCCTTGATCATCTTGGAGATCAATTCAATGTAACTCTTTTTGCGGTGTGTTTGTCAAGATCCGATGAATTGTGGGTTTATGATCAAGTCTATCTGTGAACAATATTTGATTCTTCTCTAAAATCTTTTATGCATGATTGGTTATCTTTGCAAGTCTCTTAGAATTATCAGTTTGGTTTGTCCTACTAGATTGATCTTTCTTGCAATGGGAGAAGTGCTTAGCTTTTGGTTCAATCTTGCGGTGCTCGATCACAGTGACAGAAAGGGAAATGACACGTATTGTATTGTTGCCATCGAGGATAAAAAAGATGGGGTTTATATCATATTACTTGAGTTTATCGCTCTACATCATGTCATCTTACCTAAGGCGTTACTCTATTCTTATGAACTTAATACTCTAGATGCATGCTAGATAGCGGTCGATGTGTGGAGTAATAGTAGTAGATGCAGGCAGGAGTCGGTCTACTTGTCATGGACGTGATGCCTATATACATGATCATGCCTAGATATTCTCATAAATATTCGCTTTTGTATCAATTTCTCGACAGTTATTCGTTCACCCACCGTAATACTTATGCTATCTTGAGAGAGGCCACTAATGAAACCTATGGCCCCTTGGTCTATTCTCCATCATATAAGTTTCCAATCTATTTTATTTTGCAATCTTTAATTTCAATCTATATCATAAAAATACAAAAAAAACTTACATTATCATTATTATCTCTATTAGATCTCACTCTTGTAAGTGACCGTGAAGGGATTGACAACCCCTTTATCGCGTTGGTTGCAAGGTTCTTATTTGTTTGTGTAGGTACGAGGGACTTGCGTGTGGCCTCCTACTGGATTGATACCTTGGTTCTCAAAAATTGAGGGAAATACTTACGCTACTTTGTTGCATCACCCTTTCCTCTTCAGTGCTCAAGAGGTAGCAAGAAGGATTTCTGGCACCGTTGCCGGGGAGTCTATGCACAAGTCAAGACATACCAAATACCATCACGAAATCTTATCCCTTGCATTACATTATTTGCCATTTGCCTCTCATTTTCCTCTCCCCCACTTCACCCTTGTGGTTTTATTCGCCCTCTTTTTCCGTTCCCCTTCTCTTTTCCAATTTGCCTCTTTTTGCTTGTCTCTTGTTTGCCTGTGTGTTGGATTGTTTGCCGTGATGGATTTACCTAAAGGTTTTGATCCTCACCTTAAAAGGTTGGAAGAAATTGAAAACAACATTAGAATTTTTATGTCCTTGCAGTTTGAGCATAATAATTTCTTCAGAAACGAGCTTAAAGAACAAAAACATTTTATGGGTTACATGAACAAAGAGCTCGATGATATGTCTAAAGGATTTTATGGTCTCAAAGCTCAGTTCGCTCATCTTGAGAACTTAATAGCCCAAATTTCGGATAAGCAGGCCACCTTAGTTAATAAGATGGCCGCCAAACCAGAAGAATTTCATGGTAATAATGATGAAGATCTAAAAGTTATTGATGTGTACCCTATTAAATATTTGTTTTGCTAGATGAATCTTGATAATGATGGGTATGGATATGAGTCAACTTTAGTTAGAAGGCGTCCCAATGATTCGGAGTTTTTAGATCTTGATGCAAAAATTGATAAAAGTGGGATTGGAGAGGTCAAAACTTTAAATAGAAATATATTGGATTTCAAGGAATTTTATTATGATAATTGTTCTTTAATAGATTGTATTTACTTGTTGGAATCCGTGCTAAATTCTCCGCATGCTTATAGTCAAAATAAAGCTTTTACTAAAAATATCATTGATGCTTTAATGCAATCTTATGAGGAAAAGCTTGAATTGGAAGTTTCTATTCCTAGAAAACCTCATGGGGAGTGGGAACCTTCTATTAAAATTAAGAATAAAGATCATGAATGCTTTGCTTTATGTGATTTGGGTGCTAGTGCTTCCACGATTCCTAAAACTTTGTGTGATTTGCTAGGTTTCCGTGAATTTGATGATTCTTCTTTAAACTTGCATCTTGTGGATTCCACCATTAAGAAACCTATGGTTAGAATTAATGATGTTCTTATTGTTGCAAATAGTAACTATGTGCCCGTAGATTTCATTGTCCTGGATATAAATTGCAATCCTACATGTCCTATTTTTCTTGGTAGACCTTTCCTTAGAACGATTGGTGCAATTATTGATATGAAGGAATGGAATATTAGATTCCAATTTATGTTAATAAAGGGCATGGAACACTTTCCTAGAAAGAAAATTAACTTACCTTATGAATCTATTATGAGAGCCACTTATGGATTGCATACCAAAGATGATAATACCTAGATCTATCCTTGCTTTTATGCCTAGCTAGGGGCGTTAAACGATAGCGCTTGATGGGAGGCAACCCAATTTTTTTTTTGTTTATTGATTTTTGATTATTTTTAGTAATAAATAAGCCATATAGACTCTGTTTATATGTGGTTTTATGCTTTTAATTAGTGTTTGTGCCAAGTAGAACCTTTGGAAGACTTGGGATAAGTCTTTGCGATCTTGCTGTAAAAAACAGAAACTTTAGCGCTCACGAGATTTGCTCACATGTTTTATTGGAGAGTGATATTTAGTTAATTATTTTTGAAGATGATTAATATATAAATTCCTCACGTCCAGCAATTTAGTTTAGAATTTTTGGGGTTCCAGAAGTATTCGAAACCTACAGATTATTATTGACTTTCTGTTTTTGACAAATTATATTTTTTGTGTGTTGTTTGCTTATTTTGATGAATCTATGGCTAGTAATAGAGTTTATAAACCATTGAAAAGTTGGAATACAGTAGGTTTAACACCAATATAAATAAAGAATGAGTTCATTACAGTACCTTGAAGTGGTGGTTTGTTTTCTTTTGCTAAAGGAGCTCACGATATTTTCTTTTAAGTTTTGTGTTGTGAAGTTTTCAAGTTTTGGGTAAAGATTTGATGGATTATGGAACAAGGAGTGGCAAGAGCCTAAGCTTTGGGATGACCAAGGCACCCCAAGGTAAAATCCAAGGACAACCAAAAGTCGAAGCTTGGGATGCCCCAGAAGGCATGCCCTCTTTCGTCTGCGTCCATCGGTAACTTTACTTGGAGCTATATTTTTATTCGCCACATGATATGTGTTTTGCTTGGAGCATCTTGTATGATTTGAGTCTTTGCTTTTTAGTTTACCACAATCATCCTTGCTGTACACACCTTTTGGGAGAGACACACATGAATTAGAATTTATAAGAATACTCTATGTGCTTCACTTATATCTTTTGAGTTGGATAATTTTGCTCTAGTGCTTCGCATATATCTTTTAGAGCACGGAGGTGGTTCTATTTTATATAAATAATTGATCTATCATGCTTCACTTATATCAGTTTGAGAGTCCTTTAGAACAGAATGGTAATTCACTTTGGTTATAAAATTTAAATGCTAAGAGAAGTTGGATGCTTCATAGTTGTTTTGAGATATAAAGGTGGTAATATTAGAGGTGTGCTAGTTGAGTAATTGTGAAATTGATGAATACTTGTGTTGAAGTTGGCAAGTCCCATAGCATGCACGTATGGTAAACGTTATGTGACAAATTTGAAGCATGCAGTGTTCTTTGATAGCTTTCCTTATGAGTGGCGGTCGGGGACGAGCGATGGTCTTTTCCTACAAATCTATCCCCCTAGGAGCATGCGCGTAGTGCTTGGTTTTGATGAATTGTAGATTTTTGCAATAAGTATGTGAGTTCTTTATGACTAATGTTGAGTCCATGGGTTACACGCACTCTCACCCTTCCATCATTGCTAGCCTCTTCGTTACCGTGCATTGCCCTTTCTCACCTTGAGAGTTGGTGCAAACTTCGCCGGTGCATCCAAACCCCGTGATATGATACAGTCCATCACACATAAGCCTCCTTATATTTTCCTCAAAACAGCCACCATACCTACCTATTATGGCATTTCCATAGCCATTCCGAGATATATTGCCATGCAACTTTTCACCATTCCATTTATTATGACACGCATCATCATTGTCGTATTTCTTTGCATGATCATGTAGTTGACATCGTATTTGTGGCAAAGACACCATGCTCAAATTTTTCATACATGTCACTCTTGATTCATCGCAATCCCAGTACACCGCTGGAAGCATTCACATAGAGTCATATTTTGTTCTAAGTATCGAGTTGTAATTCTTGAGTTGTAAGTAAATAAAAGTGTGATGATCATCATTAGAGCATTGTCCCATGTGAGGAAAGGATGATGGAGACTATGATTCTGCCATAAGTCGGGATGAGACTCCAGACGAAAAAAAGAGGCCATAAAAAAGGGAAAGACGGCCCAAATAAAAAAAGAGAGAAAAAGAGAGAAGGGACAATGTTACTCTCCTTTTTCCACACTTATGCTTCAAAGTAGAACCATGATCTTCATGATAGAGAGTCTCTTATTTTGTCACTTTCATATACTAGTGGGAATTTTCCATTATAGACCTTGGCTTGTATATTCCAATGATGGGCTTCCTCAAATGCCCTAGGTCTTCGTGAGCAAGCAAGTTGGATGCACACCTACTTAATTTCTTTGATGAGCTGTCATAGATTTATAGCTCTAGTGCATCTTTTGCATGGCAATCCCTACTCCTTGCATTGACATCAATCGATGGGCATCTCCATAGCCCATTGATTAGCCGCGTCAATGAGAGGCTTTCTCCCTTTTTGTCTTATCACACAACCTCAATCATCATATTCTATTCCACCCATAGTGCTATGTCCATGGCTCACGCTCATATATTGTGTAAAAGTTGAAAGAGTTTGAAAGGCTAACTATGAAACAATTGCTTGTCTTATCATCGGGGTTGTGCATGATGAGAGCATTTTGTGTGACAAAAATGAAGCATGGCCAAACTATATGATTTTGTAGGGATAAGTTTTCTTTGGCTATGGTATTTTGATACGACATAATTGCTTGATTAGCATACTTGGAGTATTACTATTTTTATGTCAACAATAAACTTTTATCTTGAATCTTTTGGATGTGAACATTCATGCCACAATAGAGAAAAATACAATGAAGAACATACTAGAAAGCATTCCACATCAAAAATTCTGCTTTTATCATTTACCTACTCGAGGACGAGCAGGAATTAAGCACGGGGATGCTTGATACGTCTCCAACGTATCTATAATTTTTTACTCTTCCATGATATTATATTATCTGCTTTGGATGTTAATGGGCTTTATTTTACACTTTTATATTATTTTTGGGACTAACCTATTAACCCAAGGCCCAGTGCAAATTGCTGTTTTTTGCCTATTTCAGTGTTTCGCAGAAAAGGAATATCAAACGGAGTCCAAACAGAATGAAACCTTCGGGAGCGTGATTTTTGGAACAAACATGATCTAGAGGACTTGGAATGGACGTCAAGAAACAGACGAGGAGTCCACGAGGCCGGGGGACACGCCTACCTCCCTGGGCGCGCCCTCTCCCCTCGTGGCTCAACCGACCTACTTCTTCCTCCTATATATGTTCACATACCCCGAAAACATCCAGGAGCACCACAAAACCCTATTTCCACCGCCGCAACCTTCTGTACCCAAGAGATCCCATCTTGGGGCCTTTTCCGGAGCTCCGTCGGAGGGGGCATTGATCACGGAGGGCCTCCACATCAACTCCATGGCCCCTCCGATGACGTGTGAGTAGTTTACTTCAGACCTTCGGGTCCATAGTTATTAGCTAGATGGCTTCTTCTCTCTCGTTGAATCTCAATACAAAGTTCTCCTCAATCTTCTTGGAGATCTATTCAATGTAACTCTTTTTGCGGTGTGTTTGTCGAGATCCGATGAATTGTGTGTTTATGATCAACTCTATCTATGAACAATATTTGATTCTTCTCTGAAATCTTTTACGCTTGATTGGTTATCTTTGCAAGTCTCTTCGAATTATCAGTTTGGTGTGGCCTACTAGATTGATCTTTCTTGCAATGGGAGAAGTGCTTAGCTCTGGGTTCAATCTTGTGGTGCTCGATCCCAGTGACAGAAACGGAAACGACACGTATTGTATTGTTTCCATCAAGGATAAAAAGATGGGGTTTATATCATATTGCTTGAGTTTATCGCTCTACATCATGTCATCTTACCTAAGGCGTTACTCTATTCTTATGAACTTAATACTCTAGATGCATGCTAGATAGCGGTCGATGTGTGGAGTAATAGTAGTAGATGCAGGCAGGAGTCGGTCTACTTGTCACGGACGTGATGCCTATATACATGATCATGCCTAGATATTCTCATAATTATTCGCTTTTCTATCAATTGCTCGACAGTAATTCGTTCACCCACCATAATACTTATGCTATCTTGAGAGAAGCCACTAGTGAAACTTATGGCCCCCGGGTCTATTCTCCATCATATAAGTTTCCAATCTATTTTATTTTGCAATCTTTACTTTCAACCTATATCATAAAAATAAAATAAATATTTATATTATCATTATTATCTCTATCAGATCTCACTCTTGTAAGTGACTGTGAAGGGATTGACAACCCCTTTATCGCGTTGGTTGCGAGGTTCTTATTTTTTGTGTAGGTACGAGGGACTTGCGTGTGGCCTCCTACTGGATTGATACCTTGGTTCTCAAAAATTGAGGGAAATACTTACGCGACTTTGCTGCATCACCCTTTCCTCTTCAAGGGAAAACCAACGCAATGGTCAAGAGGTATCAATGACCTTTGCTAAAATAGGACATATCGAGCACCTGCGATTTGCCGGAACGGAAGTGAATCAACACTCTAGCAAAACATAGGTCACTCAGAGGTGTAGCCTGCAAACATGACCGGCCACTTGGGAAAGCACATATCCCATTTCAGTAACACAAGATATACATTTCAAAATATCTTATAGGACTCTTATTGACATGAGCATTCAATAAGCAAAACCAAATCATAAAATAAATAAGTATTCTAATTAGCATGCATTCAATAAGCAAAAGTAAATCACCTCATGCATCTGTACATCGTCGAATATTAACACTAATACATCCTGAATAGTATCATACATATAACAACACTAATACAACTAAAACCCTAGCGCACGACGGGTATCGGTGCGGGCGGTGAACACCCAAAGAGAATGAACCATCACAAGATCATAGATCCAGTGAGATCCCTAGAGAACCTGCCAGGTATTGGAGAACCTGTGCTCCAACGCAAACAAGTAGCAACGGACATGCGCTTCCTCCTCGCTGACATGATGACGTACCACCTCTGTGGGGTCCTCAAGCCTCTGCACCGTCACTGGCCCACACGACCTCCACCAAAGAAGGTTCTGGTCAACGACGGGCTGGCTCCTCACCAAGCTGCGCCCCCGGTAGGTAGCGCCTCGCAGTACCAGCCCGGCGGAGCCCATTCCCGGACAGGGCCATCTGGTCAAGCAGGTGTCCTCCACCGAGTCGACGATGAGGATCCGGGATAGGCATCGTCAACGTCGATGCAGGAATAATTGCTTTAACTAAAAAAATAACAACAATGTGACATGTTTAACTAGTTCTATTAATTCAACTAGTTCTTACAAAAAATAAACTTACAAAAAAATAAACTTACTAGTTCTTACAAAAAACAAACATAACATAGTGGCAAGAGCGTCGCAGTTCATTACACACCCCAGCACGGCCCTCTACTTTTTCCAAATGTAGGAGAAAGGAAAGGGAAAACAAAAGCATGCCTCACAACCACAATACCTCCTGCGGTCAAGCTCACGCAAAGCCCGAAGCTCAGCCCAAGCCTTCCTCCAGCTTCACCGGAGCACGGTGGTGATATGGACCGTCACGTTCCCCGATCCGAGCCTGGCGGCGCGGTCACTCGTCATAGCCACTGCTGCTGGTGCTCTCCCTGGAGGGGGAGCCACTGCTACTGGAGGTGGAGCGGCTGTCGCCAAGGGCAAGCTCACCCTCGTCGTCGTTGTGTCCATCGCCAAGGCCAGGCTCATCGCCGCTATTGCCATCTTCAGGGTAGCACCCCGCGCGGCGGCCGTCTTCCCCAAACACGCTCGCGTTGAGGGTTGCAAGGCCGTCGTACCTCAAGTGGAGGATCCACCTCCCACTAAGGCCTCGCGCACGGGCAAACACCTACCAACCTCGGGTCAAGGACACGTTGCCCGCGACTGTGACTTTGACCCCCGCCCACGAGGCTCTGCTGCAGTAGTCGTCAGCCCGCAGCCAGAGGTCATCAAGCCCCACGGTCTGCAGCGCACCCGCAAAGAAGCGCGGGAGCATGAGCCAGGTGCCAGCGGGCCTCTCCGACCGCACGACAAACTCTGGAAACGCTTCCGCCGAGTGGAAGCACGGCCGGGGAGGCCGGGCAACCATGGCGCGCCTTCCCCCATCACAGGACATGCCTTATACATGGTCCCTCCCCCACAAGAAGAAGCACCGCCAAGGCCGCCAGAGGCAGCTCCCACTCTTGGAGGAGTGTGCCCTAAGGTGCCACCATTAGGGTCGCGACGTACTTGCACGGACGTCCGCGGACCCTCTTGGGCGGCGGCGAATCCGGTCCCTCCTTGGGGGCCTTCCCATTCTCTACGGCGGAGAACTTCCTCGTTGGTGCCATGAGCACTTCGACAAGACGGGGAGACAAAGGAGAAGAAGAAGCAGCGGGCAACGAGAAGATGGAGATGAGGAAGGGGGATTCGCCCCTCCCCTCATTTATAGCCAGAGGGAGGCCAACCGCCGGCATCCATGATCCCACGCAATGATGATCTTTCTCTGGATGCAGCAGCTCTTGTCAAGTCGGACGGTTGCCGAGGCAGCATGGGCAAGTAGAGACGCCCTCGTCCCATCAATTGCCACACGTAGACCAAGGCCGAAGGTGGTTAGGGCCCACGGTGCATCGCACTTGCCCTTTGGCTACACCTCGAAGCCAAGTTCGAGTGCGCCTTGGGCCTGGGGGCTACTGTCGGTGTTCTATGAATGGGGGTACCCAGACTTGCCTGTCTGCGGCCCACGGCGTGGCTCCATTGACGGCCCGGTACTGCCCACCTTCAGCATCAACAAACTCAATACCCTCGCGAGGGGCCAAGCGTCACGAGGTGGTCGATACCAAGACCTACAGAAGGAGCGGCCTCCTCAAGTTGGCTCCTGAGGAGCGGACCTTTCTATGCAAGCCTCACCTCGTGAGGTTCAGATGACATGAGTCGTGATGACCAAGGCCAGGCAGGCGCCATCGGGTGCAGGAAAACTTTTTCCTCTTTGGTGCTAATGCGGCAAGCGTAGGCGCGGAGTCCTAAGGAATCAGCCAAAGGTTTCCATTCCCATGCAACAAGACCAAGACCGCCAGGACGGCAGGATGGAGGTCATCACCGAGCCCACCATGGCGTCACGACAAGAAGCTTTGCAGGCGAAGACTATTTTTGTCAGGATAAGATGTACTAGTTGTCTCCCTTCGAATTTGGCCGTTGTTGGATCCCTTCCCAACTTCATTTGGGAAGAGGACCAAGGCCACTATAAATAGGACCTAGGCACCACCGTAGAAGGGGAGGAGAGAAAAACCCGGATCACTCAGATCATCCTCTATCCCACACCGCCTGAGGTTGTTCCTACACTGTTCCAGTTCATCCTCGACCCACCTCGAGGCCAATCCACCACAAAGCAGGAGTAGGGTTTTACACCGCAAGGTGGCCCAAACCTGGGTAAACTGATGTGTCCCATTTCCTTCCTGTTCATCAAGCTAGGCCATGAGATTGGCGAGTAGGCAGACTGGGAGGTTGAGTTCTTCGCACGAACCCAGAGTTCAAATCTATCGAGGGTCTGAGGAGCCCGAAATCCGACACATGGGACTGGAATTCTCGGTGGATTTGATAAACCCTGCAATACAAACATATATTGGAGTGTAACCATAATTGATAAACCATCCTAAAAAAGATGATCTGGATACTTCAAAATATACAGACTGAATTGAGCGGACAGACATTAACATAGACTGTTCTCAGGACTCACCACACAACAAAAGCGGCAGTACTAAACAACACAGGGTTCACACACACAAATCAAGTACTGAACAATAGTACTTACTACAGACAAGTAAAGTTGCACTAATTAAACTCTACAGACTATTTCTTGCCACCGACCTACAGGATGAACCCCAGATAACTCACTAGGCCATGGACTTCGTGAGAGATGTCTACCAGCTAGCAGCACCATCACCATCTCGTCAACATTGGAGAACCTAATAGTGTGGTCTTTCCACTCATAAACATGACGATGAAGACAGTCCGCATCAGATTTGGTGGGAAGCTTTACAAGACCCACACCCTTCATAATTCAAGGCACAGCCAGGAAATTATTTTGGTCAAGTACACCCTCGAGAACACATCTCACAACAGTGCTACAGGAAAATACTAGTTCAGGACACGTGGCGACAAGGACACAGTTGCTGGATAGTTTAGCAGTAGAACTCATCCTCAGGTCTTCTAGTTCACATGGCATGACGTTGAGAACTTCATCTCCACCGCAGACCTGGTTCTAATTCAAACAGAAACCAAAAATTTTATTACTACCTCCGTTCAGAAAGATAAGATGATTTTCGATATTTTACTACATATAAGACTACATATACGCACAGAAATAAGTGAACACAGACACTAGAACATGCCTTCAAAGGAATCAGAGCAGAGGGATTACTTACACTATCCATAACACAAGTTACTGAGGCAAACATACTATCTTCAAAGGTAGCATTGACATTCATAAAGTAGTTGAAAGTAATCTATAAGAAATCAGTGTCAACCTCTCGCATGTTTTGGTCAAAAGAGGAATGTAGAACCGTCATTTGGCACACAAAAATCACATGCAAGATCACCCAGAAAGTTGTACTACTAGTACTAGTACTACGTGTTAGATAAAAACATGAGCAAGATCGAGAAAAAGATCGTCAAGAAGAGATATTACCTAGACTTGCTTAATGATGGATCCTAGAGGGGGGGCTTGGATAGGGCGATGACCTTGAGCTTGTCTACGGTAGTCTCGATAGGGTGCTTGCGCTTCTTCATACCATGAGCCTCGATGGTTTTGGCAAGAGCCATAGACATCACTTCGGCCAGTGCTCCAGTGTCCATCAAGAAACTGCCAAATATAAATAAAAGAAAAGAAACCATAATCACAAACCCAAAACAAGAACAGAGAGGGAGTTATAGGATCAGTCTCGGGGTTGCAAGACCCGGCCTTGGCCAGAATCAACACCTTTGATGTGCTCACCTTTCCTTCTTTGGGAGAGAAAAACAATGGCAGAAGCTGGTCAGGGTTTTCTTGAAGAAATGAGGAACAAGATGAGGGAGAAGTGAGTTGGGGTTTTCTTCAAGAGAGGAAGCTGATGATAAGAGTGAAATGATGGTTGCTTCGTCCGTCCAACTTACTGCTAGAAAGGTGGGGGTTTTGTGATTTGATGGCTCATTGGGCATTACTGCGGTGCTTCGATCGGGGTAGTCTACCGTGCAGTTCGACACTCTAGAACGGAGTAATTTAGTGCCTGGCTAGTGGACCCCGATGCCGGTTGTCCCACATGTCGGCAAAAGTGAGTAGCAAGGTTCGCGACGACCGTCGAGGAGGATCCGCAAGGTAGAGCGTGTTCATTGTTTCTGAAGAAGAAAAATGATTACATCAAGCATTTCCACTCTTACGATGGAGAAGTGCGAATCATGACAGCCGCTTGAACTTACATAGTGCTCCTGTTACTAGGCATGCACTGGTACGTGTCGGTGCTATTAAAACAGTTTTTGACCCCTTTCCGCGACGGCATTTGGAACCGTCACCTAGTGACACTACAAGAAAAAGACACATCCGTGACATTTTGGGCTGAACGAAAAAAAAATTCTGTCATGCTTATGACACTTCTATGACAATAATTGTGAGAAAACCCAACATCATCATAGATGTGGTGGGCTCCTACTTCTATGACAAAAAATCATGACAAAAATGGGCTTTTTGTCCTGGGCGGGCCAGAGACGCATCTGCATGACATTCTTTGGGCCGTCCATGATGAAAAAACTATGGTAGAAGCGAGGGCGAGGAAAATATTGGGGGAGTTCCCGGTTATGGTGGGTGGTTGGGTGCCGAGCAATGCGCATTTCTCTCGCATGTACGCGTGTGTGTGTGAGGCGTAGCACTCTGACGGAAACCGAGCGATTGCACTAGCTACGTTACTGAACCCGAGCGATCGATCCCTTGTAGTTAACTGAACCCGAGTGATTTCTTCACTACTACTGCTAACTGAAGTCGATCGTTGCTGCCTCTGCATGAAGAGTGAGAGTTGTTGGGGGGGGGGGGTTGGATGAATTGTTCCTGGTGGGGGTTGGATGAACAGGACCCATGGTAGTAGAGGCCGTTGCCGCTGGCTGAACAAGACCCCGTGTATGGAAGGCTGGATGAACAGGACCCCATGGAGGGCAGGATGAATAGGACACCGTGGAGGGCTGGTTGAACAGTAGCCGGTGGAGGGCTGGTTGAACAGTAGCCGATGGAGGGCTGGATGAACAGTAGACCATGGAGAGGTGGTTGAACAGGACCCCATGGAGAGGGCTGGTTGAATAGTAGTCGATGGAGGAGTTGTGGAGGCTGGATGAGCAGGAGCCTGTGGTTGAACAGTCGCAGGTGGAGGCTGGAGGAGGTCGATGGTGGATGAACAGTAACCTGTGGAGGCTGGAGGAGGTCGATGGTGAAGATGAACAATATCCTGTGGAGTCCCGTTTTGCGATATGCCACACCCCTCCTGATGAACAGGACCCCGGTTTCAACCGTAGCGCTCCAACACAAGTTCGTTTCCTCCAGTTTATGGTACGCCACACCCCTCCCGATCAACAGGACCCTGTTTCAAATGTAGGAGGTCCAAGAGAAGTCTGTTTCCTCCATTTTACGGTACGCCAGACCCCTCCCGATGAACAGGATCCCGTTTCGACGGTGGCCGGTCGAACACATGGCCGTTTCCTCCGTTCTGTGGTACGCCATGCCTCGTTTCCAACAGCTATTCCATCCAAGCCGGTTGGCTCCCGATGAACATGACGTATTTCGTTGCCTCCCCAAGAATACGATGATGTTTCTCTGTTCCGACCCAGCCAGTTCGCTGCCCGATGAACAGGACGCCATTGCTCACGTCTTTGCCTCTCCATGTACACAAGCCCTGGCCATCCGTATATTTATGCACAAGTAGGCGTTCGAGACACTGCCCTTATGTACGTATGTGGTCATAATTACTTTCTTGCACCCTGGCCGATGTACGTACGCGTAAATGTCACGTGCGTGCCTCTACTACGACACATGCACGCCTATACTATGACACGTGCCCTTCCTTACACGGCCACGGTTCATCGATGTAGCCTGCAGATAGACCGATCGACCAGTATGTATGTACACGTTCGCGACCAGAATGACAACTCTACGTATGCTTCGACCAGGTGGGTCCTGACTGTCAGCCACTTCCTTCTGTGCGAAGATGTAACTAGTGGGTCCCTTCATTCAGGGGGGACATTTTTTTGTGAAACATGGTGGCCCGTCCAGTGGGTCCCTGCTTTCAGGTGGAGGAATAATTATTTTGCGCGTAATAAGGAGGCACTTCCTTGCTGCTGTCGTGCACCCAGTTGTCGGCCTCTCCATGTACAGTACTCTTCCGATGGAAGTCGTTCCTTGACCACGTTGACCATGCCGCAATAAGAGCACCAGGGCGGTGGACGACGGCAAGGCCTAGGAAGGGGACGACGCGGAGCTGGGGAAGACGCGACAGTGGATGCCCATGCAGAGAGGAGTACGAGGGTTTACTAGTTCGGCTGTGCTGTGAGGATGTCGTCGCCACAGGGCCTGGCCAGCGGTGGTAGCAGTAGGGGGCGGTGAGGCTGCCACGGCAGCACAGCCGACCGCGGGAGGCAAGAGCATGCGGTGGTTTCGACGGCTGGAGCAAGAAAATCAGAGGTTGAAGAAGCTGGACAACCATTCGATGTTAACAATCCAATGGTCACTAGTGATAGAATCATTTGTTGACTAAGTTGACAAAGCCCTCCGTCCGCGTCAACTTAGTTGGCCCACAAGTCAGCCTCCCACTATGGTGGGTCCCTGCTAGTAGGGGGAGTATTCATTTTTTGTGCATAATAAGGAGGCACTTCCTTGCGTGCGGAGATATAGCTGGTGGATCCGAGTTGTCAGCGGGAGTATTCATTCTTTTTGGCGTAATAAGGAGGTACTTTCTTGCGTGCAGCCATGGACCATGTGGGTCCCAACTGTCAGCCTCTCCATGTACATCCCTCTTTCAATGTTGTCGTTTGTTGACAACGATGACCACGCCGTGCCGAGAACATCAGCGCGATGGACGACGGCGAGACCCAGGAAGGGAATGACCCGGAGGCGGCGAAGCCACATCAGTGGAGGGATGTTGCTGAGTAGAGGGATGGCCCGGCCAGCGGTGGGCGTAGTAGGGGCGGTGAGGCCTGCGCGGCAGCATAGCTGGCCACGGGAGGCGGGAGCAGGCAGTCCCGCCGGCACTGGATTTGGCGGCTGGAGCAAGAAGATAAGAGATTGAAGAAACACGACAGCTGTTGGATTGACACCCAATGGTTACATCTGTTAGAATCGTTTGTTGACATATATAATAAGTAAAAAATCTTGCATACGTGTCAACTTAATAGGCCCACAAGTCAGACCATTCCCTATTTTTTTAATAATTTATATATAGCTCATTGGAACTTCTTATGCAATTTATTGCTGTCTGTTTTGTTTTTGTTGGCCAGGGCCAGGGTTAAAAATTTAAAAGAAATTTCGCATATTTCTGTGGGTTCCAAACTATTTTTAATACCAAAATGTCGAGCCCAATATAAAGTACTTCAAAGATATATTTAAATTAGGTTAAAGCCCAGTCAAATAGGAATCTAGAAATGTGAAAAAAATTCAAAAATTATAAAGTAATTGCCAATTTGTCATCTGTTTTTATATTTACAACCCATTTCATATTAATTTCAAGATTTGCATGCGTCTTGAAAGAGTTGCAGCACATCAGGGCATATAAAATAACTAGCTGGGCTCATTTTCAAAAAAAATAGACTGGGCTCATTTTCACAAAGAAAAAATAGCTGGGCTAGTCATACGGTGGACATAAAATATAAGCCTGGGTTAGACAGGCCACATCCCAGTTGAAACCCTGTTCCATCTCAACAATAACAAAAAAAATACTGCTCGAGCAGTTGTGTCCTAGGTGTCAGCAGATCTTGTGTTGTTCTCTTGTCTATTGGCTATATACGCTGACAATGTCGTGGGTCCCAGATGTCCAGAAACCACTAGGAGGAAGCATTTTCTTTTTCCATACGCTGACATGGTGGGCCCTACTGTCATCCTCTGCATGTACTTCTCCCGATTCATGTCGTTTGTTGACCATGTTGACAACACGAGAGGGCGGCGCCACGGCGAGCGCAGAAAAGCGTGCGGAGGATGACGGCGAGGCCTCGGACATTCGCGGTAACAATTTAGGAGACGTTGGGGCGGCGATGCGTGCGCTAAGGCGCAGCCAGGCGTGGGAGGCGGAAGCAGGTGGCCCCGCCGGCGCTGGTTTGGTTTTGGCAGCTAGGGGAAACATGACTGAAGAAACACGATAGACCGTAAAAGCAGCAGGAGTAATTAACAACCTTAATTGAAACCAGCAGGGGCACTTAACAACCATACTTAAAACAGTATCAGTACTTATATAGGGTCAACCGTACAAAGCATGCCTCGAACAGTGCTACTTTGCCAATAGTTAACGAAGGGTGAGGCCGCCAAGCCCCAGGACATGGCCCAGGCGCCACCCCGCGCATCCACACCTTCTGAAAGCGGCTTCATCTCACAATGTGGTCAAACAACAGGATATTCGCTTTAGAGCCATGGAAAAGCAGGAACATAATCTTCTGTCCTATTCTCCAAGATGGACTAGCCTTCATTATTTGAGACCACCCATGAATAAGTATCTTTTGACCTCCTAGGGGAATGGAGTAGGTCGACATAAACATCATGTTGTGACCAAGCGCAAGTATGACCTGACCATGGCCAGGCATCTATATAGGAACAATAGAACTGGGCAATTTTTGTTTCAAGAAGATCACAGTTGTGAAATTATGTATAAGCAATAGTTTATGAACAACATATATAACAGAAAACAGCTCGTACCATAAGTTTCTCGACACAATTGGACCTGCTCAATGAGTGCAGTAGTGGCACACATATCCCACATGGCCTTCCACCATTGAAACGCCCCACACGGACCTTAAGACAATCAATAAAGTGTAGGAACTTGTGGATGTCATCCCAGTCAACTTCGATGCCATCAGTAACAGCCGAGTTCTTATAGAATAACAAACGAGTAGCCTGCTTAACTCTGAAAAAACCTATGCATGCCACCAATTATAAGAAAATTTTAGTTAGAAGTAGCATCTTCGTGAGAGATTCGTTGCTACTTCTAAAGTTAAATTGATATTAGTTAGACAGAATAGGTGGATTAAGAAGTAATCGAGGGTACAAGCAAGAACCAGATACAAAACTAACATGGATGAACAATTGGAATGGTGTCGGGGTCGAAGATCGCAGTGAAGATGAGACCAGGTTCGGCTATTTCCATCAACGTTTGAGCGCCAACTTTCAGTCTGTAACACTTGAGAAGGTTTATCCAAGTTTGGCCATAAAAAAGCGGTGATCTCCTTGGTTCGTGAACCCAACTCGGAACTTATATCCATGGCTTGTGTTCGCAGTGACCAGTAAACTGGTGTATTCAGTTATGGCAAGGCCGAGCATCTTGAGTACATGTGTTCTAGCAGAGCAAGGAGTGCACTGTAGGAAAAATAATATGAGAACACAATGTATTCCCTGTCCAAATCTAGAAATAATTTCCTCCTTCACATCAGTGTTGACCATGGTACTAGTACCTTTTAGCCAAATATAGCAATCCAAATTTCCAAATTAGTCGATTGCATGGTCAAAAAAACCCACCCTCTAGGATAGAAAAGAAGATTCTAGGAACATATTATGCGTTTTTGAAATTCCTATGTCAGTATGAGAAGGAACAAGTGTGGCGTCTCGCCGAGGGCGGAAAAACCTGTAGGGTCCTCACACTTTGGGCACTGCAAATGAAACGCACTGGATTCAGTAGGAAGAAAATGCATCAACAGTGGTGGCTACAATCCTAGGATTACCCGTGACCAAGGGACTTGGGTTTATTGGGGATGGATGAAGAACTTGTAGTTGGTTCTCCATGAGAAAATCCTATGCAATCGCCGAGAGGGGGTTTTCTCTGAACAAGCACATGAGGGAGAAGGGGATTCAGGCCTAGTGAAATATTGCCGCTTCGTATGTCCAGCTTACTGCTAAAGCTGGAAAGGTGGGGGTTTTTGTGATTTGATGGCTCATTGGGCATTACTGCGGCACTACGACCGAGGTGTGTCTACCGTGTAGTTGTGCACTCTAATTTGGTGCATATGGCACGTGGACCCCACTGCCGGATGCCCCACATATCAGTGAAAGGAAGTAGAAAGATAGGAGTAACTAGTTACACATAAATATATTTTTGACAGAGAGATGCTCCCTCTATAAAGAAATATAAAAATCTTTTATATCACAACTTTATGCATAAGGAAAATAAAGGGGAATATATATAACATATATAATTATAAAAACAGAGTTTATTTTAACACATTATAGACGAGTTGGTGATGATGGTGTGCCTGCCATCCTGCAATATAGGTCGTCCGGTTTATATCTGACGGATAGGAAGGAAACTATGGAAATTTTGCAAAACAGTACCCACACACCTCTCCACATTTGCAAATAAGGCCTTCCCTCATTCATCCTTTTCGCTCACAAGATAAAATACTCAAACAAATGCATCTTGATGTTATGTGCAACGCAAGGGCATTATGGGGGTTCAGCTGAGAATATAATACTCAGACAGGCTCACACTCTAGACTTTGGGCCACAGTCCGGTTGGCCTGCATGTTGGGGGCCCATGTGTTCTACCTCAACACTTTTCATATTGCAAGAGATTGGTTCGGTGCTCGTTTTAGATGTTATCGCAAGGCGAATACACAAAATTGAATAACGCACATCAGTTGTTGGAATGAAATCGAATGACAGTTCCTAACCAGTAATCCGAGTTGCAATTCTATCAACGATATACCATGTGATAAATAATACTGTCGTACTACTTATACACACAAGACACTTGTTTAACCATGCCAGATTATTACCTAAAATCTCTCGGAGGATAGATTAGTTCCATAGTTGCGTGCTGCTACTGAAGAATTTCAAAGTTGATTTGGACCAGCACTCCTTGCCGAGAAAGTTCGATTTTGACATCATCCCCTGCCGCAAGATATGATTTAGATTTGAACCTTGACCATCCTTTAGCATAAATCATCATGCAACCATCCTTTGTACTTACAGTATATTGAGCAGGTTCATTCACACCAAGGCTGCGCGTGGTAAGAGAAACTTGGCCACGGTCGTCCAGATTATTGAACGACTCCCTCGTTGCTCTAGGAATTCTCTGTTTGCAAATAAGAAGACATACACAAATAGTTAGATCAACATAGTGAACCATGTGAAACAACATGGAAACAAAAAAGAACGAAGCACTTGGGCGGCCAATTGTAATAGCCTGGATTTTGGCCCTTTTCTTTTTCTTTCGATTTATTGGGTTTTTGCTCTGTTTTTCTTTTTGGAGTGGTTAGTGGCCATGTCATCTGGGAAATCATATTCATTTCCTCTCCCAAGTGGCTCATCATTCTTAAAACCTTGCCAAGATCATGTCACTCCAATGCTTGACCGAACTCTAAAATCTTTTTCTAGGAAATATTCATTTTCCTATTAAAGGAATAACCGTATCTGCCCTAGGTTGTGAAGCAACCTGTATTTTGCCCATCCAAAAATCCACAAATAATTATTATAAATTGTTTGGGTCATATCTTCCTCAGATACGGCAAAATACTTCATTGGCCATGTTTCTAATCATGCTCAATAAATTAATTTCCTCTTCTGTCCTAAATGGCACATTGTGAAGCAACTGTTATTTATCTTTACCCTTTTGACCCCAAACTTTTTGGACATCTTCTCCTGTCCAAATAATTGCCCTATGCCAAAATTCAACTTTATTTTCCTAGCCAAACTTCCTTAGTGATTTTTCCAAGTTCCTGTCTGAGGGAAGCCTTTGTGAAGGAAGTGCTAGCTAGGGTTATCCAAATTTTGCACACTCCTTCATGTGCTCATATGATCCCACTCCTCAAAACTTCAGCTCCATCCAAGCATCTATGTGAGGACAGGGCCAAATCTTTACTTCTGGTAAAATTTTCAGGTTATGAAGCAAGTGCATTTTATATTGCTTCAAAAATCCTTATTAATTACCAGACTGTTCTCCTACCCAAATAACTTCTCTCCACCAAATTTGGGATCAATTCATCTAGCAAATATTTCTCTAGAATTTTTGCAAGTTTCAGGACAAAGGGAATAGTTGTGATGGAAATACCATTTTGGTGAATTCATTTGGTGCAAAAAAATTACAACATCTTACTATGTCCAAATCCCTAAGCCTTGCCAAATTTCAACTCAAGTGGAATCACCATGTGAGTGCATCATCCAAATCTTGATTCTGGACCAATTTTGGGGGTTACACAACAACTATATTAGTTTGTGCTCCATTATGCCCCCAAACCTCCAGGATCATAGTCCTTGCATAGATAATCACCCCTGACAAACTCTTTGGCGCCAGTAAAGTTCCTGTTGTTCTCCAGTGCACAGCCAAGTTTAATGCAGTAAACTTCAGGCGGTGATTACCATTTAACCATATCATTTTTATCCAAAACTACCACCTTAGTTGCAACCTCCCCTAGATGAACTATCAACTAGACAACATTTTGGGTGTTGTAGATCATTGAATGCCCCGGTTCGAATGGTGACTACGATGATGGCAAGCCTATGCGCGCGCTCTGTGCGTAGTGGCCACGTCCAGTGCGCCGTTTCTGCTTCGTCTGCTACCCTTTCATCATCTTAGAGCTCGTGAGCATGTCCAGTGGCTGCATCTCGTCGTCGCCGTTCCCCTGGACCCCTCTTCCCCTCCATCAGCTTCCTCACCGATGCAAACCGCCGTGTGCACACGGACGTACAGTGGCGTTTTGGCTCGGTTCATCGTCGTCGTCTTTCTCCATGCGCCTCCATTGGCATCCTCCTCCCCGTGATTGCTCCCCTGTGCCTCAATCGTCGCCTGCCTCCGAGCTAATGCGCGTGCACACGCGTCCGCGGCACCGGCCACGCGTCCGCGGCGATGACAGCTCGGCACCTCGCCCACGCCTATTTATAGGCCTCCCCCGAGCCTTTCGAGCACACCAACAGCCTCCCCGCACTCCACTACCCCTCCCCAGCCACTCGCCTGAGAACCAGAGCCCCTCCTCGCCTCCCATGTCAACTGCAGCTGCCATTGGGCTTCGCTCGAATCCGAGCAGCCCCGGGATCCTCCCCTCTATCTTTCTCTACCAAAGGCCCTCACCATCGAGCTTGATCTCTCCCTATAGTCCCCCACCCACCTGCATCGCCGGAGTGCAGCACCCCACTCAAGCTGAAGCTCCTGTCCACCGGTGCCGAGCTTGTTGTCATCTCGGTCCCCTACTCCAGCCGTGGATAGGATAGATGGATGCGGCTCGATCCCCTGATCACGGAGGTGTGCCGCACGCCCCGAGGGGTGGCCTACACCACCGGCGGTCTTCATCGGGGCTGGCTCTGCCACAGCCAGGCGCGGGTGAGAGGAAGGAGACAAAAGTTCCAACCCCCTCCCTGCCAGCTGGTTGGTGGACCCCATGGTCCCACCCATCAGCCGCACACACCGCTGACCCCACGACCGCTGAGGTGGATAAGTGGAAGCGGTATTCCAGTGGATACGTTTTCCTCCAATGAAAGCATACTCTATTGTTCTGCGGTCAAAAATGCGCTTTGGCTTCCATGAAAGCGTATTCTCTGGATCACACTTTCTGTTTTTTCAGTGAGCGACTTGTTTGTGGAGATAATTTTTACAGAAAGGTCCCTGGCAGAAAAACCCTTGTATCTTCTCAACCACAACTCCAAATGAGGTGATTACAAAGCCCACTTCTTCGTTTTGTCGAGCCCGTTCTGTTGGTCTCATTTTCACCATGTGACAACATTCTGAAGATGACCATTTTTCCCTTGCCATTAACCAGCCCCTTACAAGAGAGTATGTTTTCTGGCGATTCTTTCTGCGAGCTTCTCGCACTTTCTTCGTGGTGTTTTCTTCCACCCCAGGCAAGCCATACCCTCCATTTGCATGATTGCAATGCAGTGACATGGTTTAAATTATTTGAACTTTTTTAAAATATTGCATTAGGTATGTATGATTTATTCATGGCTTTTCTTGGAGTATTGTTTTGATCTTGATATTGCCATGATATTGCTTGGAGTTCTAGGACTTATGTTTTGATGATTATGTGGATGACATGTGCCTTTGGATTCTTAATGACTATTATGATTGTTTTCATGATGGTATGTGGTATTATCTTGGAGCATTACTTTGGATATCATGTTGCCTTTGGATTATTAGTGACTAGTGTTAGTTTTGTCATGATGCTAGATGATATTATGTTCTGGAGTAGGATGTTGGAGATGATGCTTGCTGTGGATCATAGTTGGATACTTAGTTCTTGATATTTTAGTAGTAGTCTTATCATTCTTGGATTCATCATGATAGTAGTGTTATGTTGTCCTCGGAGTATTTTGCAAATACGATATTCAGCTTTAGATTATTTTTCGGATATTGCTATGACTTGGATTATAGGTAGATAGATGATATCGCAGTGTTAGTCATTACTATTTTATTTTGGGGATAAATGATGTCATTAAGTTGGCCAGGTGCCACCGAACCGGGCTTTTTCCAGTCCAACCACATTCGCCTTTTATGGGAAGGCCCTAATGCGGTCTATTGTCGTGCCTCTCGCTGTTGCCTCCAATGAGGGAAGGTTATGGGTGTGCGGTACCCTGGCCCGGTAAGCATACATAAGCTTGCGTGCCCGTTGTTGTTGTTATGTGCATGTGTCCCCGTTTGGGATGGTTTATTGTTTTTGGCCATGACGGTGGTCGTTGTGTCTTTGGTAGACACGGGGCCACCCAGGACTAGCCCAGTGGGGAGTGAGTCGGAGTGGCCGGGAGAGTGCCATGGCAGTAGATCGGTTTTGTCGGAACGCCGTTGGTCCACCCGAATAGGAGTGCAAGGCCATGGGTTTCGTGGTGTGGGTAGAGTGCGCTTCCTCTACAGAGTTTATTTAAATCTATCGATAGTCGCGTCCTCGGTCATGGGCAAGGGTTCGTACTAGGTCACACCATTCGATCAACACTCACATGACGGAATGACTTATAGGTGATTTATATGTTGATATTTTGAGAAGTACAAAGTGATAGGATGTTGATGATAATGTTGGAGACCAAGTGTTGGTCATGGTAGTGATCGCCGGAAAGATCACGTTTGAGACCAAGTGTTGGTCGTGGTAGTGATCGCCGGAAAGATCACCATTTGAGACCAAGTGTTGGTCATGGTTGTGATCGCCTGAATGATCACCGTTTGGTTTTGATCACAAGGTGATCGAGATGGTATATTGCTTGGCCGGTTAGCCAAGAGAGATATGGTTATGGAGATCTGAGATGGTGATTTATTAGTATTGTATCAGTTTCGTAACATTCTTAGTAGTTGTTTCATCATAATAGTTGTTAATTTAATTAACCTTTTAAATGCAATGTTATTGTCTTGCCTTGACGTTTATGGTTTTTGTAAGCTTGCAAGTACATTCAATGTACTGACCTAGCGTGTCATGCCAGATTGCAGGTGATGCCATGATTGCTTGATTGCTTGTCGAGGTTGCCGTGCATGCGAGCTAGATCGTGTCCCAACCAGAGTCCCTGCGAAGTGGAGTTCACCACCTTCGTCGTTGTTCCGCTGCTACGAGTTGTTCTGCTGCTAGCATAGAGCAAGTGTAGTATCGCAGGCGTAGTGTCACCGTGCTGATGTGCTTCTTTGTAACATTAGACTCTTGTATTATTATTCTTGTAATAAGAGTTGATTTTTCTATGTCAAGCAGTGCCATATTCCAGAGACTTCTCCTCGATCTCTTGGCTGGAATACGGGCTGTTCCGGTTTCTCTGAATCGGGGTGCCACAGGCTTGGTATTGGAGCAGGTCTGGCTGTAGGATGCCCTAGTCAGCTCAAGCGGTAGAAATCGGTAGTATAGAGTCTGGCTTGTTTATTGCATTTGGTTGCTGCATTTTTTTGTTGCATAGCATGCATATAGCCTTATTATTTTGCTACTAACGGTTTAATCTGGTGAGTGTAGATGGCATCGGTTCGGATCCACTACAACTCAGCCTTTGCATTTCTCCAGTTTTCTTTTCTTGCTTGTTCTTCGGTGTTTGGTGTCATTCCTGTCCCAGCAGAGTGATGCCAAGTGATCCCGACACTGTTTGTAAAAATGGTGCTTAGGTATCGCGCCGAATTCCTTCCTTCAGCCCCATTTTGTTTCGGTGGTAGACATGCTTCTACCCCGGGCCGTCCTTTTTCTTGTCATGTTGGCAACCCTTAATGGTCTTAGTGATCAAGAAACGGCAATGCCAGTAGACCCAGTTTCCCCACTATCCTTATTTCTTGGACGAGTACGAATATTTTCCGTCCCCTTGATAATAATATGGCAACGACACTTTTGTCCTGCTACATGGTTACCAAGTACGTCCTCGCCTCCGAGCTAGTCCAGGTTGCTACCTGGCTAAGCTAGCACTTGGTGTAGCGTTGTTTACACCAATTCTTCCATACATTTATTCGTCCGCATGCACATCGTCACAACATGCTAGATCGTAGAACCAGAGATCCAGCGAGATTTGTGTGCTTAAGTAGGCATGCATATTGTGTGACTAGCAGTAATATGTGACCCTGATTGTGTATGAATTGATTGTTGTTGTGTGCTTTTGTTTAGTTGAGTTTTCTTTTGCTTCTTTCTTTTTCGGCCCCGGTGTTACATTATTTTTTACCCTATAAAGAGTTTCTCATCAACTGACACCGGACTCGAAGAACTAATAAGGAGTTCAAATATTTGGAAACTCAGCTAAACAGAATGGAATTCTCAGCCGACTGTAGTGAAATGGGGAATATCTGGTTTTGAGGCTGATAATCAATTTTGCATTAGTGTACACTCCTCACAACAGTACTGATAACTCAAGTCTACATCAGTACAAAATCCTCAGGGCAGTAATGATCAAGTCAGCAGCAAGACAAGTCAGGTACATACTCAACGGTATATTTTTAGTCAAAGGTATGGAGCATATAAAAAAATTTGGCTCAACAATGCATGATGTTTGAAATATATTATCATCCAAAATAAAGTCAGCATGTGATATGCTCAAGGAAGACAGTCAAACAAATTTTCTCATGCAAATAATCAGCCACAAAATATTATGGGCGTGTGTGTAGATTTCAGTCTGCATATTAGTAAGAAGCTTTGGTTGTAAGAAACTCAGTCTTCTTTCACACGCTATCGGAAGAAATTTATGATGCAAGGCTCCTCAATTTTCCTCAGCATGACATGTGGACAATTTCTGGTCCAAGATACCCGGTCTTTCTTAGCAAGATACCTCAGGAAAAGCTTCTGACAGACGAAAAATGAATCCTTCTAGACAATCAACCCGAGGAGAAGCTTCTCAAGTATGGAAACCCTATTTCTCCTGCACAATACTCTGGTCAAGCTTCGTGTGTAAGCTATCGAGGCTTCTTCTGGACGCTACCCAGACAAAAGCTTCAAGAAGAAGCTAACGAGCCTTCCTCGGCAAGCTACACGAATGGCTTTTCTCTGCAGTTCAAGGGTCAGATTTGCAATAATTTTTCAGAGGTACAATGCAGTCAAAACATATGCCTACCGCAAGAATCAAGTGTTTGGTTGCATATGATTTTTATATATGGTGGGAATGCATGCCCAGTCTCATCAGTCAGTCATACGAGATGCGGCAAGGATCCAACAGATATACCTAAGGAAAGTAAGGATCCCACAACCTCATGAATCATGAAAATTAAGATAAACAGAGATATATTTCCTATGATACAAGGATCGACAAGATCTAGAGATGACATCACACAATCAACAACCTTGACAATGGTCATCAAGGTCATTATTCTCGCAACTGACAAGGAGATGTCCTAAAACCTTGTCACTTTCTTGTATGATTGGTCTCAACAATGAGCTCAGCACAGCTACGAACCTTGGGAATGTGTCATATGTGTGTGAACCCAGGTCAGAAAACAGGCACAAGAAATGATGTCAAAAATATTGCATTAATCACGTCCCTGGTCATATGAAGAATCAAGGACATGTGTGGCCAAGTTATTCCAGTAAGGTATCCTCACAAAGAAAATCATGACCGTTATAGGGTGAGACTGACAGCAAAGGTATGATGATTTTTGCACGACCATCAAGGTCCGGATACCCGAATCAGTTGGAGGCCGTAATTCCATATGATCCCCAAAGGCATACCCTCATAGGACTACTCTGTTTTACAAGGATTTCATATCTCGCTGACCCGCTTAAAATGGTTAATATGGAAAAATCCAAATAGGTATACCGACAAAATGAGAAAGTCAAAAGCCGAACAATCAGCTCAGACCCGGTATACTCACCAATGGAATCAAGTACATGGTCAGTCTGTTAGGAAAAGCATTTGTCTGTCAGCCCCCTGTCGGGCAAAGTCTCAAGATGTAAATATTTGAGGTATGACAGAACTATAACTCCATACACCGTTAATTGCTCCTGACAAAAGGCAGTCAGATCTTTGGTACATATCTCACGCTCCAGCCAAAGAAATAAATCAAAATCAGTACCACCTATGAGTAGTCAGATCCCTTCAGAAGAAGGCCCTGATTAATTCTCAGCATTTATTGAAACCAGAAGGCATGCATTTATTTGAAGCAACCCCATGATAGAAGTAAAAGGTTTGCCTGACCAAAGGAAAATTTTATGCTCAGATCCATTGGATATCACGTCAGATCTGAGGGAATCAATGTTAGAAAAAGAAATTGGTATATGAGCAAAAATCTGACATGATTTCGGGAAAGGTGAAGCAAACCAGCCCTGAGCAAAGATAATCAAATCATATAAAATTCTTGGGGGAACAATAATTAAAGAAAGAAGGATACCCGATCTGGAAACGGTGTCCTCAAGTCATACTTGTTCCCTGAACAACTAAATCTCGAGGATGAGATTTCTTTAAGGGTGTAAGAGTTGTAACAGCGTGGATTTTGGCCCTTTTCTTTTTCTCTTGATTTATTGGGTTTTTGCCCTATTTTTCTTTTTGGAGTGGTTCTGTGGCCTTGTCACCTAGGAAATCATCTTCATTTCCTCTCCCAAGTGGCTCATCATTCTAGAAACCTTGCCAAGATCATGTCACTCCAATGCTTGACCAAACCCAAAAATCTTTTTCTAGGAAATATTCCTTTTCCTATTAAAGGAATAACCCTATCTACCCTAGGTTGTGAAGTAACCTGTATTTTTTCCCATCCAAAAATCCCCAAATA
Source organism: Triticum urartu (assembly GCF_056163025.1). Classification (NCBI taxonomy): domain Eukaryota; kingdom Viridiplantae; phylum Streptophyta; class Magnoliopsida; order Poales; family Poaceae; genus Triticum; species Triticum urartu. The sequence continues at coordinate 248,319,808 of NC_141874.1, read as the reverse complement.
ATTCTTATAAATTGTTTGGGTCATATATTCCTCAAATATGGAAAAATACTTCATTGGCCATATTTCTCATCATGCTCAATAAAATCATTTCCTATTCTGTTCTAAATGGTACATTGTGAAGCAGGTGCTATTTATCTTTGCCCTTTTGACCCCAAACTTTTTGGACATCTTCTCTTGTACAAATAATTGCCCTGTGCCCAAATTCAACTTTATTTTCCTAGCCAAACTTCCTTAGTGATTTTTCAAAGTTCCTGTCTGAGGGAAGCCGTTGTGAAGGAAGTGCTAGCTAGGTTTATCCAAATGAGTTGAAATTTTGTACACTCGTTCACGTGCTAATATTATCCCACTCCTCCAAAATTCAGCTCCATCCAGTCACCTATGTGAGCACAGGACCAAATCTTTACTTCTGGTAAATTTTTCAGGTTGAGAAGCAAATGAATTTTATATTGCTTTAAAAATCTTGATAAATTACCAGACTATTATCCTACCCAAATTATTTCTCTCCACCAAATTTGGGATCAATTCATCTAGGAAATATTTCTCTAGAATTTTTGCAAGTTTCTAGACAGAGGGAATAGCTGTGAAGGAAATACCATTTTGGTGAATTCATTTGGTGCAAAAAATTTACAGCATCTTACTATGTCCAAATCCCTAAGCCTTGCCAAATTTCAGCTTATGTGGAATCACCATGTGAGTGCATCATGCAAATCTTGATTCTGGACCAATTTTGGGGGTTACACAGCAACTATATTAGTTTGTGCTCCATTATGCCCCAAAACCTCCAGGATCATAGTCCTTCTATAGATAATCACCCCAGAAAAACTCTTTGGCACCAATAAAGTTCATGTTGTTCATCAGTGCACGGCCAAGTTTACCGCAGTAAACTTCAGGCGGTGATTACCATTTAACCATAGCAGTTTTAACCAAAACTATGACCGTAGTTGCAACCTCCCCTGGATGAACTATCAGCTAGACAACGTTTTGGGTGCTGTAGAGCATTGAATGCCCCGGTTCACATGGTGACTACGATGATGGCAAGCCTGTGCGCACGCTCTGTGCGCAGTGGCCGTGTCCATGGCGTCGTTTCTGCTTCATCTGCTGCGCTCTTCTCGTCTTAGAGCTCATGAGCATGTCCAATGGATGCATCTCATCAATGTTGTTCCCCTGGAACCCTCTTCCCCTCCGCCAGCTTCCTCACCGAAGCAAACCGTCATGTGCCCACGGACGTACAGTGGCGTTTTGGCTCGGTTCATCGCCGTCGTCTTCCTCCCTGCGCCTCCTTTGGCATCCTCCTCCCCGTGAGCTCTCCCCTGTGCCTCACTCATTGCCTACCTCCGATCTCATGCGCGCGCACACGCGTCCGTGGCACCGGCCACGCATCCGCGGCGACGACAGCTCGGCACCTCGCCCCGCGCCTATATATAGGCCTCCCCCGAGCCTTTCGAGCACACCAGCAGCCTCCCCGCACTCCTCTACCCCTCCCCAGCCACTCGCCCGAAACCCGAAGCCCCTCCTTGCCTCCCATGTCCACCGTAGCACCGTCGGGCTTCGCTCGAATCCAAGCCACCCCGGGCTCCTTCCTTCTCTCTGTCTCTACCAGAGGCCCTCACCACCGACCTTGATATCTCCCTATAGTACCCCACCCACCTGCATTGCCGCAGTGCAGCGCCCCACTCAAGCCGAAGCTCCTGACCGCCGGCGCCGAGCTCGTCGTCATCTCGGTCCCCTACCCTAGCCGTGGACGGGATAGATGGATGCGGCTCGACCCCCTAATCACGTCGGCGATCGTCGTCGGGGCTGGCTCTGCCGCGGCCAGGCCCGGGCGAGAGGAAGTAGGCGAAGGTCCCAACCCCTCCCTGCCAGCTGGCTGGTGGACCCCGCGGTCCCACCCGTCAGCCGCACACCCCGCTGACCCCACCACCGCTGAGGTGGATAAGTGGAAGCGGTATTCCACTTGAGACGTTTTCCTTCGATAACAGCGTACACTTCTGTTCTACGGTCAGAAATGCGCTCTCGCTTCCATGAAAGCGTATTCTCTGGATCACGCTTTCTGTTTTTTCATTCAGGGACTTGTTTGTGGAGATAATTTTTACAGAAAGGTCCCTGGCAGAAAAACCCTTGTATATTCTCAACCACAACTCCAAATGAGATGATTCCAAAGCCCACTTCTTCGTTTCGTCAAGCCCGTTCTGTTGGTATCATTTTCACCATGTGACAACAATCTAAATATGACCATTTTTCCCTTGCCGTTAACCAGCCCTTTATAAGAGAGTACGTTTTCCGGTGATTCTTTCCGCGAGGTTCTCGCACTTTCTTCCCAGTGTTTTCTTCCACCCCAGGCAAGCCACACACTCCATTTGCATGATTGCAATGTAGTGACATGGTTTAAATTATTTGAACTTGTTTAAAATATTGCATTAGCTATGTATGATTTGTTCATGGCATTTCTCGGAGTATTGTTTTGATCTTGATATTTCCATGATATTGCTCGGAGTCCTAGGACTTAGGTTTTGATGATTATGTGTATGACATGTGCCTTTGGATTCTTAGTGGCTATTATGAATGTTTTCATGATGGTATCTGGTATTATCTTGGAGCATTACTTTGGATATCATGTTGCCCTTGGATTATTAGTAGCTAGTATTAGTTTCATCATGATGCTAGATGATATTATGTTCTGGAGTAGGATGTTGGAGATGATGCTTGATGTGGATCATAGTTGGATAGTTAGTTCTTGATATTTGAGTAGTAGTCTTATCATTCTTGGATTCATCATGATAGTAGTGTTATGTTGTCCTCGGAGTATTTTGGAAATACGATATTCAGCTTTGGATTATTTGTTGGATATTGCTATGACTTGGATTATAGGTAGATAGATGATATCGGAGTATCAGTCATTACTATTTTATTTTGGGGATAAATTCAGTCATTGAGTTGGTCAGGTGCCACCAAACCGGGCTTTTTCCAGTGAAACCACATTTACCTTTTATGGGAAGGCCCTAATGCGGTCTATTGTCGTGCCTCTCGCCGGTGCCTCCAATGAGGGAATGTTATGGGTGTGCGGTACCCTGGCCCGATAAGCAGACATAACCTTGTGTGCCCGTTGTTTTTGTTATGTGCACGTGTCCCCGTTTGGGACGGTTTATTGTTTTGGCCACGACGGTGGTCATTGTGTCTTTGGTAGACACGGGGCCACCCAGGACTAGCCCAGTGGGGAGTGAGTCGGAGTGGTCGGGAGAGTGCCATGGTAGTAGATCGGTTTTATCGGAACGCTGTTGGTTCACCCGAATGGGAGTGTGAGGCCATGGGTTCCGTGGTGTGGGTAAAGTGCGCTACCTCTGCAGAGTGTATTTAAATCTATCGATAGCCGCGTCCTCGGTCATGGGCAAGGGCTCGTACTAGGTCACACCGTTCGATCAACACACACATGACGGAATGACTTATAGGTGATTTATATGTTGATATTTTGAGCAGTACAGAGTGGTAGGATGTTGATGATAATGTTGGAGATCAAGTGTTGGTCATGGTAGTGATCGCCGGAAAGATCATGTTTGAGACCAAGTGTTGGTCGTGGTAGTGATCGCCGGAAAGATCACCGTTTGAGACCAAGTGTTGGTCATGGTTGTGATCGCCGGAATGATCACCGTTTAGTTTTGATCACAAAGTGATCGAGATGGTATATTGCTTGGCCGGTTAGCCAAGAGAGATATGGTTATGGAGATCTGAGATGGTGATTTATTAGTATTGTATCATTTTCGTACCATGCTTAGTAGTTGTTTCAATAATAGTTGTTAATTTAATTAACCTGTTAAATGCTATGTTATTGTCTTGCCTTGATGTTTATGGTTGTTGGGAGCTTGCAAGTACATTCAATGTACTGACCTGGCGTGTCATGCTAGATTGCAGGTGATGCCATGATTGCTTGATTGCTTGTCGAGGTTGCCGTGCGTGCGAGCTAGATCGTGTCCCAGCCGGAGTCCCTGCAGAGTGGAGTTCACCACCTTCGTCGTTGTTCCGCTGCTAGCATAGAGCAAGTGTAGTATCACAGGCGTAGTGTTGCCGTGCTGATGTGCTTCTTTGTAACATCAGACCTTGTATTATTATTCTTGTAATAAGAGCTGATTTGTTCTATGTCAAGAAGTGCCGTATTCCAGAGACTTCTCCTCGATCTCTGGACTGGAATACGGGGCGCTCCGGTTTCTCTGAGCCAGGGTGCCAGACCAATGCTTACCAAGAAGGTGGACATGTCGGTTTTTGTAAGGACTTTGGTATATGAAGTGCGAAGTGCAGCCCAGTTTGTTGCCAGTGCAACGGCTGGTTCCATTGCCGCTGCACAGGCTGGAGCAGATGCAAGTGCAAGTGTTGCTACAGGTGCGGAAGCCGTTGCCGGTGCCCGTGCTGGTGCGACTGGTAATGCCGTTGTTGCTGCCGGAGACAGTGCTCCTTGTAGAGCTGGTGCCGCTGTCAAAGCAGGTGCCGGTGTTGATGCCCGATCCTCCAGTAGATCAGCCTGATTCGCTGAGTCGGTTGGTGCCCAATCATCAGCTGGATCAGACTGAGCTGCTGCTGCTATCAGTGCTAGAGCAACTGCCGGTGCTTGATCCATTGCTGAAGGTGGTACCGATGTGTGAGACAGCGGCGATCGTGTCTGGTCTGCTATGATCAGCTTTCTAACTTGACTAGGCTCCATGACCGTGATCCTATCTTTTTCTTCATTTCTTTTAAATGCGAGAAGGACTAATTGTGGCGTGTTTGTTAAACCAAACTGCAGTTCATCATAGGGATTTAGCTTGTACTCAGACAACTAACTGATCCAATTTTTTCTAGTAATATCAGTGATGGACAGTGCCTTCGTTACTGACACGACATAAGAAGTGAAACCTGCAAAAATGGCCATCGTAGAGCAAACCAAATGGTTTATTCTGTGATGTATATCACATGGAAAAACCTGTAGCATAAAATTGTAGCAAAAGAAAGAAAACATGACATTAAATCAATAAGATTTAGACAGTAAATCAATAAGATTTACTTGATGTGACACGAGTGAATCCTTAATAGGAAATCACTATGTTGAAGTACTAAACAGAAGATTGATCGTCCAACTATGCGTGGCATGCAGGGCCCTCGCCTACTCCCACAAGCAGGATAGTCCAAAGGTCGTGACAAATCGTATGGTCCGAACATCCATGGGACTGGAAATCCGGGTGGGTGCGATAAACCCTGAAATGTATATAGATGTTGGAGTGTAACCATAATTGATAAACCGACCTCACAAAAAACATGATCTAGATACTTCAAAATATGCAGACTGAATTGAGTGGACAGACATTAACATAGACTATTCTCAAGACTGACCACACACCAAAAGCGACAACATTAAAAAATGCAGGGTTAACAAACACAAATCTAGTATTGAACAATAGTACTTACTAAAGACAAGCAAAGTTGAACTAATTAAACTCTGCAGACTATTTCTTGTCGCCGACCTACGGATGAACCCCGCATACCTGACTAGGCCTCAAACTTCATGAGAGATGTATACCAGCACCATCACCATCTCGTCAACCTTGGACATCCTAACAAAGTGGTCTTTCTGTTGGGGAACGCAGTAATTTCAAAAAAAAGTATCCCTCTGACATTCCGTTTTTCTCCGAAATCACCCAGAACACTTCCGGTGTTTGAATATAGCCATCCAATATATCAATCTTTATGTCTCGACCATTTCGAGACTCCTAGTCATATCAGTGATCATATCCGGGACTCCGAACTACCTTCGGTACATCAAAACACATAAACTCATAATACCGATCGTCATCGAACGTTAAGCGTGCGGACCCTATGGGTTCAAGAACTATGTAGACATGACCGAGACACGTCTCCTGTCAATAACCAATAGCGGACCCTATGGGTTCAAGAACTTTCTCGGTCAAACCGCATAACGATATACGTTGTTCCCTTTGTCATCGCTATGTTACCTGCCCGAGATGCGATCATCGGTATCTCAATACCTAGTTCAATCTCGTTACTGGCGAGTCTCTTTACTCGTTCCGTAATGCACCATCCCGCAACTAACTCATTTGTCATATTCCTTGCAAGGCTTATAGTGATGTTCATAACCGAGAGGGCCCAGAGATACCTCTTCAATACTCGGAGTGACAAATCCTAATCTCAATCTATGCCAACCCAACAAACACCATCAGAGACACATGTGGAGCATCTTTATAGTCACCCAGTTACGTTGTGACGTTTGATAGCACGCTAAGTGTTCCTCCGGTATTCGGGAGTTGCATGATCTCATAGTCATAGGAACATGTATAAGTTATGGAGAAAGTAATAGCAACAAACTAAACGATCATCGTGCTAAGCTAACAGATGGGTCTAGTCCATCACATCATTCTCTAATGATGTGATCCCGTTCATCAAATGACAACACATGTCCATGGCTAGGAAACTTAAACATCTCTGATTAATGAGCTAGTCAAGTAGAGGCATACTAGGGACACTCTGTTTGTCTATGTATTCACACATGTACTAAGTTTCTGGTTAATACAATTCTAGCATGAATAATAAACATAAATAACTACTTTATTGTTGCCTCTAGGGCATATTTCCTTCACTTTCCACTCATAAACATGACGATGAAGATAGGCCGCATCAGATTTGACAGGAAGCCTTACAAGAACCACACCCTACATAATCGAGGGCACAGCCAGGAAATTGTTGTGGTCATGTACAGCCTCGAGAACACGCCTGACAACAATACTATAGGAAATCACTAGTTCGGGACACGTGGCGACATGGACTCATCCTCAGGTCTTCCAGTTCACACGACATGACTTTGAGAACTTCATATCCATCGCGGACCTGGTTCTAATACAAACAGAAACCAAATATTTTATTACTACCTCCGTTCATAAATATAAGATGATTTTCGATATTTTACTCCATATATGACTACATATACGCACAGAAATGAGTGAACAAGGACACTAGAACATGTCTTCTAAGGCATGAGAGCAGAGGGATTACTTGCAATATCCATAACACAAGTTACTGAGGCAAATATACCCTCTTCAAAGGTAGCATTGATGTTCAGAAAGTAGTTGAAAGTAATCTATAAGAAATCAGTGTCAACCTCTCGCATGTTTTGGTCAAAAGAGAGCTTAGAACCGTCATTTGGCACACAAAAATCCCATGCAAGATCACCTAGAAAGTTGTACTACTAGTACTAGTACTGCGTGTTAGCTGAAAAAACACAATCAAGATCGAGAAAAAGATCGTCAAGAAGAGATATTACCTGGACTTTCTTAATGAGGGATCCAAGAGAGGGGGGCTTGGACAGGGCAATGGATTTGAGCTTGTGTGTGATAGTCTCGGTGGGGTGCTTGCGCTTCTTCGTACCATGAGCCTCGACAGTTTTGGCCAGACCCATAGAAATCACTTCGGCTGGTGCTGCAGCATCCATCAAGAAACTGTCAAATACTACCTCATTTCCAATTTATAGTGCTCAATTCAGAAATATCACCAACCAAGGTAGATGATGAGTGCTGGAATAATTTTTGTAGTTTGCAAAAGCACTCAATTAGTGTGCCCATTTTCTTCACAAAATTGTGTTTCCAATGCATTAATTGCAATGCATGCATGAATAAACTACATGCATTGGTCAAATTTCTCTTAACCCTCGCATGCAATGATTAAATGCACCTTGAAATCTGAACATGTGATGGGAAACAATCAAATTGAGACTTATAAAATGGGAAATCTAAAATTTTGAGATAAGCCCTATAAAATGGAAAGGAGGGAGTAGAAATAAAATAAAATAAACCATAATCACAAACCCAAAACAAGAGCAGAGAGGGAGTTATAGGATCAGTCTCGGGGTTGCAAGACCGGGCCTTGGACAGAATCAACACCATTCATGCGCACACCTTTCCTTCTTTGGGAGAGAAGAACAATGGAAAATTCAGGTCTGGGGTTTTCTTGAAGAAATGAGGAACAAGATGAGGGAGAAACGAGTGGGGGTTTTCTTCAAGAGAGGAAGTTGAGAGAGAAGAGTGAGATGATGGTTGCTTCCTCCGTCCAACTTACTGCTGGAAAGGAGGGGGGTTTTGTGATTTGATGTCTCATTGGGCATTACTGTGGCGCTTCGACCGGGGTAGTCTACCATGCAGTTGGGCACTCTACTACGGAGTAATTTAGTGCATGGCTGGTGGACCCGATGCTGGCTGTCCCACACGTCGGAGAAAGTGAGTAGCAAGGTTCCCGATGACCGTCGAGGAGGATACGCACGGTAGAGGATGTCCACTGTTTTTCTAAAGACCAAAAATGATTACAGCAAGCGTTTCCAATCTTACGACGGAGGAGTACGAAACACGGCAGCCACTTGAACATACATAGTGCTCCTACTACTAGGCATGTGTAGTGGTTCATACGTCAGTACTACATAATTTTGTTGATATTGTAATAAGATATGACGATACCAAATGATGTTGTGCACATGTCAACTATATGAATAGTAATGTAACATAGTAGTACCGCTTTTTCAACTATCCAATCGAGAACGAACGGTGAGATCAATGTTAACAAAACTAGGTCTACAGCGCACGGAGAGTACGGTGCTACAGTGCTCCACGAAATGAACCATATGAAGCACAAATCAGTGTTAGGCAGGGTGTATGAAGGGTGCATGACATGGGAGAAAAAGTTCCCTTGTCGACCCACTTTTGGGTGTTTGGCAGAGTGCATGAAGGGTACATGAGTCCACACTAGTAGGTTAACACAAATACACGAAGAGGGAGCAACTATATTGAGATGAGAATGCAACCAAACACACCCACACGCTTTGGGCTACATTGACTGATCTGCATGCTCTGAGTTTGATCCAACGGTCATGTTGCGCCGAGACATGGACATGCCCATGCAGAGGACACCTAAACACCACCGAAGTCCCTCTGCTTCTCGAGGCACACGACGTCCGTGATGCAGGGTGCAACCACCCGCAAAGCCCGCTCCTAGTCGACGGGAGCCAGCTCGTCAAAGACGGCGTCCAATGGCATGAATGGATTCCGGTGATGGAACCCTGATAGGATTCTCCCGGCAATGGCGACGACAGACCGCAACCCCTCCTTGTCCAGCTCCGCCCCACCATCGCGGGGAGACGGCTCAGCTCCTCGGAGATATAAGTCAAAAAGGAGACCAGGTCAGGAAGTCGTAGCTCATTGAAGTCGACGGGGTGGTCGAACGGGTTTAGCCCGACGACCGGCGTGGTCGTGCTGGCACGATGGTAGGCATCGCACAGTCGCAACACGTGTGTGGCAACTTGGCAGACCAAGTGGCTGAGGCGATCCTGGACCTCGTCACGATCGGCCTGGTCGCGCTCTAGCCGGCTCCCCTAACGGCATAGCGTATCTCCCTCTTTGTGGTCTTTCGTGATTTGACGACTCATTTACTTGCTTCGGCGCTACGACCGAGGAGGACCCATAAAACGCGTGGTAGGGTGTCCCATGTCTCGTCAAGGAATAATATATGAGTGCACCACCCAGGAGGACCCCAAAACCGCGTGGTAGGGTGTACCATGTCTTGGCACGGAGGAAAATGTGCGTGTAAGAATATACTGTATCAGACGTTGTACCTATGGTTCTGCCTCGGGACCCAGCCAGTTGGTCAAAAACACCCCACTAGCCACACAGCTTCATCATGCTAACGTGGCAGGGAGGATAGGTGTGGTTAGCTCCGTCTCGGCCAGACACAATGTCTCTTGTTCTAGGTGTGGTTAACTCCACGGAAAGCTAGCGCCGCTCTTCGTGTGTACCCGTGCATCTAAAGGTTAGACGATGGAGAGGAGAGAGAGATCGCGGACCTGGGACCCACTAATAAGTGAGTCAACGGTCATGCACGTGTTGACGAGGCACACCCTCTACTCTAGTCAACGTAATACTGTATAAAATCAAGTTATGGGACAAAGCCAACAACTGTTGTTGTTTCAGGCTATCGACTTACGCTTTGTAGTCCAGGTTGCCAGTTCGAAACTCACCTTTCATATTTTCTAGTTTCAGGTCCAAATTTGATCAATGACAAGTGGGACCCCCGTGTGTTGTTCCGATATTTCAGTGTAGGATGGATTTTTTGAACAAACACTTTGCATGATTAGACAAGTAACGGCACGAATTACACGTATTTTGCAAGTTTACGAACAAAAATGATTCACCCCACAGCTTAGATTCTATGGTGATACGAGTCTTTACATCGATGGAACTGCGATCCAATGGCTTGGGAGTAGTCTTCGTAATTATGTGCAATTTCCAAACTCTCCAAGGCTTTTTTGCAAATAAAACATTCAGGCCTCGTGTGTGCCACTGCATCTTGGATCCAATGGCTCCCCGTTGCTCATATTAGGTGCTCCTTGTAGCTTAATTAGCCACTACGGTGATACGAGCATCTAGGTCATATGATCTGTGATCAGATGCCACATGTGTAGTACTTGTACTTTCTACACAATTCCCAAAATCTCTCAGGCATATATTGCAAAAACATTCAAACCTCCTACTGTGAGCTGTTAGATCTCCGTGCATTCGTATCACCATAGAATCTACGGTGTTGGAGCACCTCATATTCGTGCGAGAAAACATCAGGTGCTCTCGCAGCTTGGATGCAACGGTGATACGAGCTTCGAAGTCATTTGATTTGAGATCCAATGGCATCTGAGCAGTCTTTGTGCTTGTAAGCAGTCTTTTGGGGCTTTTCTGCAAAAAACATTCGAACAACCGAGGAGTTATTGGGTCACAAATCCAACGGCTCCGAAGAGCTTGTATCACCAAAACATCTAAGGTGTGGTAGCACACAATATTTGTCGGCAATCTGGGAACGGGGGTCCCCAGACTTGCTTGCCTACGGCCCACAGTGTGGCTCTGCGAGCGAGCCCATGCGGCCCATCGTCACCAACAAGCACTCAAGACCCTCCCGAGGGGCAAAGCCTCACGAGGCAGACGACACAAGACCTCCTCGGGAGCGCCCTCACCATGCTGGCTCACGAGTGGCATAGAGTTCAAGGAAAGGCAAACCTCACGAGGTTCCAATGACGTGAGCCATGATGAGCAAGATCGGGCAGGCGCCAGATGGGCGCCAGCGCGAACAGTGTCATTGTTTCCTCTTATGTGCTAAGGAAGCAAGCGCAGGAGCGGAGTACCGAGGTGTCAAGCAAAGGTTTCCATATCTATGCAATGACACCAGGACCAGCAGGATGGCAAGACGGAGGTCACCATGGAGCCCAAGGTGGCGTCACCACTAGAGCCTTTTGCATGCGAAGACTGCTTTTGTCAGGATAAGCTATACTAGTTGTCCCCTTTCAAATTGGCCGTTGTTGACTCCCTTCCTGCTCAATATTCGGGGAGAGGACCAGGGCCTATATAAATAGGATTAGCCACCATAGCAGAAGGCAACTGGTGTGGAACTCATTCAACTCATCCTCACACCCACCAAGCACAAGAACACCTCGCCTCAGGAGGCTGTTCTTCCCATTGTACTGTTCATCCTTAGCCCAAGAGGCAATCCACCACCACCACACTGAAGTAGGGTGTTACACCACAACGGTGGCCCGAACTAGCATAAATCTTTTGTCCTTCGTGTTGCGAGCTCGTCGAGTTAGCCCTTGAGATCTTAGCGAAGCTAGGACATGGATCGGTAGGGGGAGATCTTCGTGCGCACCCCAGTGTTCGAACCTTGAGGGTTTTGCCAGAACCGGAGATCCGACATTTGGCGCGCCAGATAGGGCTGCGCCGTAGCTTTCCTTCCATCGATCTATGCTCCGCCGCCACCTTGCTTCGTCCTCACGGCCGGCGTCTCTCTCCCGGCTCCGAAACCGGTGCCGATGGCGGGGCCATGGGCTCCTAGCCTTGGCCCACGCCCTACGGCAGGTGCATTGGCCGCCCAAGTTCAAGCCGGAGATGCCGCCGCGCTACAAAGGTGTGGTGGACCTGTCGGCTTTTCTGCTAGCGTATGAGGAGGCCATCCTCAAGGCCAGGGGCGACGATAAGGTCATGGCCAACTGGCGCACCGCGCACCTGGCTACTCAACCTCCCCGAATCCACGATGGCATCTTGGCAGATGCGGGTGATGTCGAAGTTGACCAGCTCGGTGTGGTAGTTGTCGCACATGCAGAAGGTGACATGGAGGCGGATCTGTCCCAGAGAGTGGGCGGTGCCGCCTCCAACCCCTGAGAAGGACATGATGAGGTGAAGCCGCTCGAGCGGTACGTGCAGAAGGCCTCCCTTACAACGCCATCCTTGGGTACCCAGCTCTGGCCTAGTTCATGGCAGTAAACCATCCAGCTTACAACCTCATGAAGATGCCAGGGAGCAAGTGTGTCCTCACCATCAAGGAGGACGCCAAGGAGGCCATGGCGGCACTCAAGCTTGCCCTCAAGACCACCGTGGTGGGACAGCCCGCCGGCGCGGGCGCCTCCGGGGCCAAGGGAGTCGCACCAACCAAGAAGAAACAGCTGTTCACCCAAGACAAGGCAGAAACCAAGCAGGTGTCAGTCGATGAGGACGGGTCCTCGGGAGCCTCCTTTACCTTAGGTGCCGACCTCGACCCAAGCCAAGAGGAAGCGTTGGTGAAGTTCTTGCGCCCAAACAAGGACATATTCGCATAGGAACCCAAGCAGCTGGTGGGGGTCCCGAGAGAGGTGATTCAGCATCAATTAAGGGTGTGCCCCAATGTACGCCCTGTGAAGCAGCAGGTGAGACAGCAGTCCACGGAGAAGCAGGCCTTCATCGTCTAAGAAACCGACAAGTTAGAGGCGGCAGGTGCCATTCACGAGGTTCGGTACCCCGAATGGCTAGCGAACCCCATCTTTGTGACGAAGAAAGGCGGGACGGAGCAAATGTGGGTCGACTTCACCAACCTCAACAAGGCCTGCCTCCAAGATCCGTTCCCACTCCCACGCATCGACCAGATCGTAGACTCCATCTCCGAGTGCGACCTGATGTGCTTCCTGGATGTGTTCTTAGGGGATCACCAGATCAAGATGGCGTTAGAAGATGTAGAGAAGACAGCCTTCCTGACCCCGTGTGGGTGTACTGCTACACTTGCATGCCTTTTGGACTGCGTAACGCGGGCGCGACCTTTCAGTGGTTGATGCACATCGCCTTAGGGCGGCAGCTCGGGAGAAACGCGAAGGCCTACATCAATGACATTGTGGTGAAGTCTCGGGAGGCGAGAACCTTGGTCCGAGATCCGGACGAGACTTTCGCGAGCCTACGCCAGGTGAACTTGCGGCTTAACCCAGAGAAGTGTGTGTTTGGTGTCCCTTCCGGCAAGCTCATGGGTTTCCTCATATCCCATAGAGGGATCGAGGAGAACCCAGAAAAGATCAAGGCCATTGAAGACATGAGCCCACCACAGACCCTCAAGGAAATGCATTGGTTGGTCGAGTGACTGTGTTGGGGCGCTTCATCTCCAAGCTGGGAGAGCGCGCACTACCCTTCTTCAAGCTGACACTACTAGGAAAACGCTTATAGATAGATGTTTACTAGTAGCGTTTGTTTATAACCCCACGCTACTACTAGTTAGTAGTAGCGCTGGCTATAAAGAGCGCTATTGGTATCTGTTAGCAGCAGTGCTTGTTACACAGCCCCACACTACTGCTAAGGGTAATACACCGCACCCCCCGGTGAAAAAGTAGCAGTAGCGCCTGTCGTCCAACCTGCGCTACAGCTAGTGGGCCTAGCAGTAGCGCTGGCCAATTTCCCGCACTATTGTTAAGCCACTACCCCCCCCCCCACGCCCCCGGCCCGGCCGGCCTCATCTCACTCTCGCTCACACTCCCACACTCCTACGGCCATCTCGATCCCCCGTGCGCCGCCGTCGACCCCCGCACTGCCGTCCCCTACGCCGGCCCTCCTCCCTGCGTCGGTCGCCCTTGCCCGCGCTAGCCCTCCTCCCCGTCGGCCACCCAGCTCCCCCGCGTCGGCCTCCCTCCTCTGCCCGCCGCCCCGGCCCCCGTGTCGGCTCTCCTCCCGCGCCGGCCCTCCTCCACCGAGAGGTACTCCTCCCTCCTTCCTCCTCCTCCCTCCCTAGTTATAGTTATTAGAGTAGTTATTTTGAATTCTATAGTTGAAAAAATGTAGGTTATTAGAATAATTTAGCTTATGCATGATCGAACCCTTGCTTGGACAAATTAGGTATGAACCCTAGTTAATTCGTATGAACCCTAGGTTTTTAAATTTAGCTTGGTTTTAAAGTTAGGACGAAATTTTAGCTAGGTTTTTAATTAGGTGTTTTAAGTGTATTTAAAAGAGTTTTATGTGTTTTAGTTGTTTTAGGTGTAGTTAACAGAATTTTAGGTGTTTTAGTTGTTTTAGGTGTAGTTAACAGAATTCTAGGTATTTTTTTAGTTAAAGCAATTGTTGTTATTTTTTTAGTTAAAGCAATTTTCCTGTTATATACAAATTTGAAGTGGACATGTCATAATTTGAACATGTCATCTTTTTCCGAGTGGCCTATGTTTTGCCAGAAATATCAATTCATTTACATTCTGGCAAATTTCAAGCGCTCGATATGTCCTGTTTTTAGCAAAGGTCATGCCAAATTTTGCTAAGTGTTTATTAATTTTGTTTTGATAATTAAGCATTTTGTTCTCGACGTCGATGATGCCTATCCCGCATCCTCGTCGTCGACTCGGCGGAGGACTCCTGGTTGAGCCGAGGGGCCATGTCCGGTACTGGGCCCAGCCGGGCTGGTACTAGGTTGTGCTACCTTCTGTTGAGCGCAGCTTAGTGAGGAGCCAGCCCGTCGTCGACCCGGAGCTTCTTTGGTGGTGGTCACGTGGGCCTGCATCGGTGGAGAGGCTTGAATCCCCCGCGCAGGTGGTACAGCACCGTGTCACGGATGAGAACGCGCATGTCCAACGCTACTTGGTTGCGTTGGCGAACGGTCGGTTCTCCAATACTTGGTTCCTTCTCTTTGGGTGTCCACCGCGGCACACTGAACCTAGAGGAGCTATTATTCGAGATGTATTAGTGATATTATATAATGATCTTTGCTACAAACTACTATATATGTATTCGATGATGGATTATTAGTTACCTATTAGTTATTTGCTAATTGAATGCAAAAGATTAGCGAGGTTTGTGCTACAAACTACTATATATGTATTCATGATGGATTATATGATGATCTGAGCTACAAACTACTACAGACTACAAATTTTAGGTGTTTTAGTTGTTATATGATGATCTTTGCTACAAACTACTATATATGTATTCGATGATGGATTGTTAATTACCTATTAGGAATTGTCTGACGACGAAAGGGAATTCGCTATGAGCGAGTACTGCGAAGATGAGTGCGGTCTGTGCAACAGGCCTCACTTGGTAGAAGGTTGGCGCGTCAGCATCAAGCTCCAAGAGACCTTCGATGTTGAAATGGTACGCAACGACAACAAGTGTTTTTTTATTTTTTGCACGACTTCTCTGCTTCTTCAATGTGTAATTTCCGTCTTTTACAATTCGACTAGCTTATACCATGCCAGGCAAGACGCTATGTCTTGGAGAAGATGGGTTTTGAAGATCATGAAAGAATGGAGACAAAGATAATTCAACTAAGGACCCATCATGGTTATGATTTTGCTGTAAATCTATACAATTTTGTGAACTCATCCAATTTTGGTTGCCTGAATTGGGAAGCCCTTTGCAAGGCATATGATTTTCATGAGGGTATGCTTCTCACCTTCGATCTTGGTGATCCTCACATCGACGAAAATGATATGACCATTTGGGTCCTTGTTGACACGCTTCCAGTTCTACCGCTGTGTGAGTTTCTTAAACATATTTACTTAGTAATTTATATAGTTTATTTCAAAATATTTGACAGTTTATTTCCATTGACAGCTTATTTTCATTCTTCAAAAAATGTACGGAAAATGGTAGACAGAACCTACTACTACAATGATGAAGCATAATTAACTTATAAGGAGCAATATGGTCTTATCGCATTTTTTTACTGATATTGAGAATTACAATAGCTATTATCAAACTCCTCCACATTACGGTCAATACGTGCCACTAGTGAACGTGTTGAACTACTGTAACATCAATGGATATATCATGGTAAGATTTTATACTATTAAGACATCCGTGCATCTTTTGCATAAATTCTTCTAAAACTAAACTATATTGCTAACTACAAAGTTATTACTATGTTTTTGAATAGAAAATCTCGATGGATTGTGTGCCTCATCTGATGTTGACAAGAGGTCGCGTTAATGTTATGAGCTTATGGCCACCACGGCCAGGTCAGCCGCAGTATCCACATCACTCCTGTCGATACCAGATTTCTAAAAGCGAGGAAGCCACGATAATAGATGATTTCAAAAAATGTTTGAACCATCGTAGAGAGCTACTTGGAAGCAACATTGTGAGTAGGCCAAGACTTGGAGACAGGATGATCTCCGTTCAGTCAATTTTCCTCAATGTAGCGTCAATGCCTATCTTGTTTTATGATATTTTACCTAAGAGAGGGTAGAGTAGGTCCTATGAGAGGAGTAGGTCGTAGCTAGAATGTGTTATTATGTGCTACAATGTGTTAGAGTTGATGATGATGATGAGGAGTTGTGATTATGACTAGTGACCAACTTGTTATATGATGTCTCATTGACGAACATTGTTTGATGGTGATGACAAGTGGTAATGAATATGATATTTAAATAGACTAGTTCATGATGAGTTGTTATTGTATAAAAGATATATCTGTTTAAACATGTACAGCGCCAAAATGCTAACAAAACATAAATGTTGCAGTAGCGCGGGCCTGAAAACGCGCTACTCGTACTTGAACTTACCAGTAGCACTGGCCTAAAAACGCGCTACTGCTACAAAATAGATGTAGCGCCGTAGCAGTAGCGCTGGTGCCCACGCTACTGGTAGCTCAAAAACCAGCGCTACTGGTAGCTCAAAAACCAGCACTACTGGTAAGCATTTTCCTAGTAGTGTGACGAAGAAGGAGGGCCTATTCGAGTGGACCCTGGAGGCCGAGCGAGCTTTTCATGACCTCAAGATATACCTGACCAGCCCTCCAATGATGGTGGTGCCACGACCTCTCGAGCCCCTAGTGCTTTGTCTTGCCGCCACCCCGTACTCCACCCGCACGGCTCTGGTGGCGGTTCAGGAAGAGCACCAGGCCAAAGGCGCGTCGCGCCGAGCTACGCCAGCAGCGGAGATGACACAAGACTAGGAAGGCGCCGCAAGAGCCATAGCAACATCAATTGAGGACCAAGCTCGGCAGGACGACGCCGTCGAGGTCCCGACAAGCGATCAAGCGTCGGGGGTTCCACTACCTCAGAAAATGCCCCAACTTCCGCAAGACACGAGCCTCACCAACCCGCCAGCTCTCGTCGAGCATCCGGTGTATTTCGTCGGCTCATTGTTGCGGGACACAAGGGAACGAGATCCCATGCCTCAGAAGCTCTTACTCGTGCTCTAGGTGGCCTCGCGTAAGTTGCGGCACTACTTCCAGGGCCACCCCATCAAGGTTGTCTCAGCCTACCCATTGGAGAGAGTGCTCAGCAGCCCCAACTCTACTGGAAGGGTCGCTGAGTGGAACATCGAGTTGCAAGCATTCAAGTTGGAGTTCAGCACAACCAGGGTCATCAAGGGAGCCACACTCGCTGATTTCATGGCATACGAGCCGAAGGACGAGCACATGGAAGCATACCTTGCGGAGGTGCGCAAGATGGAGAAGCAATTCATGGGCCTGGAGTTGCAGCAGGTGCCCCGTGGCACCAACAAGGAAGCTGGCGACATCCCTAGAAGGGCATCCAAGCGGCAGCCCCAAGAGCCTGGCGTCTTCGAGGAGCGGCTCTTCAAGCCATCAGCAACACCACCGCTTTCAAGAACATCTCAGCCTCGGGAGGAACTCCCGCAGCCGCCTGCCACAGGAGCCCCAGCCTGTGGCCCGACAGCGGGAGCACGCCTACTCTTGGTGCTCGAGCCCCAGGAGGGATGCTGGACCAAGGAATTCAAGGAATACCTGATGCAAGGGACGTTGTCGGAGAAGGAGGAAGACGCAGAGCATGTGGCCCGACAGGCCACGTCATACTGCATCCAGGACGGTGAGTTATACAGGAAGCGACCAAATGACGTTTCACTGTGTTGTATATCCAGGGAACAGGGGAAAGAGCTGATAGCCGACATACATGGCGGGGACTACGGGCACCATTCGTCGTCGCGAACCCTCGTCAGCAAGGCATTCCGCTGTGGATTCTACTAGACTACGGTGCTTAACGACGCAGCTGAGCTGGTGATGTCCTACGAGGCCTGTCAATTCCACGCCAAGCAAATCCATCAGCCGGCTAGGCCTCAGGGCCTCCAGACCATCCCACTCTCGAGGTCGTTGGCAGTCTGGGGACTGGACATCCAGGGCCCATTCCCTCGAGCGCCAGGGGGCTACCGGTACCTCTACATTGCCATCGACAAGTTCACCAAGTGGGAAGAGATGGAAGCCGTGCGCAGCATCCCAGCCGGCTCTGTGGTCAAGTTCATCAAGGGTCTCGTGAGTCGATTTGGGGACCCCAACCGCATCATCACCGACAATGGCTCGTAGTTCACCATTAATCTCTTCAAAACATATTATGCTGACCTTGGAACGCAAATCTGCCATGCTTCAGTGGCGTACCCCTGGAGCAATGGACAGGCCGAATGCACCAACGAGGAGGTCCTAAGGGGCCTCAAGACTAGGACCTTCGAGAAGAAGATCGAAGCCTATGGCAGGGGCTCACACGATGAGCTATAGTCCGTGTTGTGGCCAATCCGCACCACCGCCACCAAGCCAACGGGCGAGACTCCATTCTTCCTCATCTATGGAGCAGAAGAGGTCCTCCCTCACGAGGTCAAGCATCGCTCCGCACAGGTCCTGGCATTTGATGAGACGCAGCAGGACGCCACGCAGGGGATGGACCTCGTGCTGGCGCTGCGGCGGTTCCACTGTCGCAGCGTCCGCTCCACGACTCTCGAGGTGGGTGACCTCGTCCTGAGGCGGATGCTCTCTAGGGAAGGGTTGCATAAGCTCTCACCCATGTGGGAGGGCCCGTTCAAGGTCGCCAACGTCTCCAGGCCTGGCGCCACGCGCCTAGAGACGCAGGACGGGGTACCCATCGAGAATGCACAGAACATCCAGCACCTCCCGAAGTTCTACCCATGAAGAAAGGCCCAGCGCCTGTGAAGATCGCCGCCCGTGACACTCTCACGTAATAATGAGTGGGGCTGTACACGCCCCAGAGTCTCAGGAGTGCCATCCTCGGGCCTCAGGGGCTCCCTCCCATGTCCAAGTGGTAGCACTTAGCTCCACGCTAGTGAGAAGACCTGAAGACTAGACTAGGTGCCGGACACAGCTTTTCATTTGCTTTCTGTAGTTGGCTCGCACCCTTTATATTGAAATTTGCTTCTGGAGTTCATTGTTGATTTGGTGATGTTGCCTTTTATCGTTGTTTCCGGCTCAAGTTTAACTTGCACTCTCTCTCTCTCGCGCGCGCACCTCGCGAGGGGGCTGGGCAGGCGACCTTGTGAGCATTTTTCCTTTCTCCCTTTCTCTGCCTTTCGAATATTTTTTCGCGAGGCATCCTCGTTCGAGCCCACAAGCTGGCGCACCTCTCCTAAACCGTGCCCCTCGGGTATCGCGGTACGAAGCACTGGGTCAAGGCTCGGGTGAACGATAAGCCTCCTAGCGAGCCTCCTAATGAGTTTTTTGCAGCTCCCTAGCACCCGCCAACTCAAGGAAGGCCTTCAGAGGCACTAGGAAAGCAAGTCCCTCGTGAAGAGGAGGCTACCCCAAACGTGCCAAGCTAAGTTACCTCTACACAAAATAACGACACGGCACTGAAACAACAAACATAGCATAATGATTGACATCATAGTTCGATACACGCACCTCTGGGGCCCATTCTAGTTTCTTTTTGATGCAGGAAGGAAAGGAAGAACAAAATAAAAGCGGCGCCTTCCCCTACAGCGGTCCATGGGGGCAGGCTCCTGGCGCCATCCTAAGCTCAGCCGGACCCCTCCTCGCGCTTCACGGAGGCGCGGCGAAGAGACGACCCGCTACCGCCTTCAAAGCGGGCACGGCGGCGTGGCGGCTGGTTGTAACCACCGCTGCTAGAGCTGTCGCTCGGGGAAGAGCCGCCATACCTGGACGAGACGCGGTCGACACCAAGGGTGGGTTCACCCTCATCCACGTCACGACCGTCGCCAAGGCCGAGCACCTCCTCGCCGTCGTTCACCTCGGGGCAGCACCCGGTGCGGTGACCATCTTCCCCAAACACCCTCACATACAGGGTCGCATCATCGTCGTACCTGAAATGGAGGGTGCACCGCCTGCCCAGGCCGCGTGCGCGGGCGAACGTCTGCCAACCACGGGCCAGAGCTATATTGCCCACGGCAGAGACCTCAACCGCAACCCAAGAAGCCCTACTGCAGCAACCGTCCGCCTGCAGCCAGAACCCGCCTGGACCAGAGGCTGGCAGCTCATCGACGAAGAAACACGGGAGCTGAAGCCAGTTGCCGGCCAGGTTCTCCGACCAGACGACGAACTCCGGCAGCACCTCCGCCGAGTGGAAGCGCGATCGGGGAGGCCACGCCACCATAGCACGTCTCCCTTCATCGACAGGGCTATCGTGACCGGAGCGACCCCTGCCACGTGCAGCGGCGCCACCACGAGAACGGGGGGCGCGGCGGGGGTCGCGGTGTGCTTGCGGAGACGACCGCGTCCACGCTTGGGCGCCGGAGAGCCGAGCCCCTCGCGATGGGCCTTCCCCTTGTCCGCGGCAGAGAACCTCCTCGACGGCGCCATTGGTGGCGGTGATGGAGAAAAGGGGCAGAAGCAAGTAGAATAGGAAGAGATGGGCGATGGGGGCTCCGCCCCTCCCATTTATAGCAGGAGAAGGCCAACCAGCGCCCCCAACGATCACATGTAATGATGGTTTTTTCCTTGCATGTCGCAGGGACTTGTCAAGTCGTGCAGTTGCCAAGTCATCGTGGGGAAGCGGAGACGCCCACGTCCAATCAACCGCCACGCGCAGACTAAGGCCGCAGGTTATTGGGGACCGCGCTGCTCCGCACTTGACCTTTGGCTTTTCCTCAAAGCCAAGCCCGAGCGCGCCATGGGCCCGGGGGCTACTGTCGGTGTTCTGGGAATGGGGGTCCCCATACTTGCCTGCCTGCGGCCCATGGCGTGGCTCTGCGAGCGGGCCCGTACGGCCCATCTTCACCGACAAGCACTCAAGACCCTCGCAAGGGGCCAAGCCTCGCGAGGTAGACGACACAAGACCTCCTCGGGAGCGCCCTCACAAGGCTGGCTCGCGAGGGGCAGAGAGTTCAAGCCAAGGCAAACCTCGCGAGGTTCCAATGACGTGAGCCATGACGATCAAGATCGGGCAGGCGCTAAGGAAGCAAGCGCACAGTGTCCTTGTTTCCTCTTTGGTGCTAAGGAAGCAAGCGCAGGCACGGAGTACCGAGGCGTCAATCAAAGATTTCCATATCAGTGCAATGAGACCAAGACCAGCGGGATGACAAGATGGAGGTGACCATGGAGCCCAAGGCGGCGTCACCACCAGAGCCTTTTGCAAGCGAAGACTGCTTTTGTCAAGATAAGTTGTACTAGTTGTCCCCATTCAAATTGGCCGTTGTTGGCTCCCTTCCCGCTCAATATTTGGGGAGAGGACCAGGGCCTCTATAAATAGGATTAGCCACCACAGTAGAATGCAACTGGTCTAGAACTCATTCAGCTCATCCTCACACCCACCAAGCACAAGAACACCTCGCCTGAGGAGGCTGTTCTTCCCCTTGTACTATTCATCCTTAGCCGAAGAGGCAATCCACCACCACCACACTGGAGTAGGGTGTTACACCACAACAGTGGTCCGAACCAGTATAAATCTTGTGTCCTTTGTGTTGCGAGCTCTCCGAGTTAGCCCTTGAGATCTTAGTGAAGCTATAACGTGGATCGGTAGGGGGAGATCTTCTTGCGCACCTCAGTGTTTGAACCTTGAGGGTTTTGCCGGAACCTGAGATCTGACAATATTCTTACATACAGGAGAATATGCTATGATAATACGAGCTTCGAGGTCATTGGATATGGTATCCAAGGGCATCTGAGTAGTTTTTGTAAAAATTGTGTGCAATTCTCAAACTCATTAAGGTTTCCTGTAAAAATATAAAGACATCCTGTGAGCTGCTATATCTCAGATCTACAAGCTCCAAGAAACACGTATCAACATATGGCATCTAAGGTGTGGGGGACACATGATATTCTCCCGAGGAGGAGGGGGTGCACAACCAATTGGTGTTTGATAGGGTGGGGACAAATATAATCTAAACAATCCTAAACAGAGCTTCATGATACGTCTCCAACGTATCTATAATTTTTGATTGTTCCATGCTATTATATTATCAACCTTGGATGTTTTATATGCATTTATATGCTATTTTATATGATTTTTGGGACTAACCTATTAACCCAGAGCCTAGTGCCAGTTTCTGTTTTCCCCTTGTTTTAGTGTTTCGCAGAAAAGGAATATCAAACGGAGTCCAAACGGAATGAAACCTTCAGAAAAGTTATTTTTGGAAAGAAAGCAATACAGGAGACTTGGAGTGCACGTTGGTATGTCTTGAGCATGCGTTGGTTTTCACCGAAGAGGAAGGGATGATGCAGCAGAGTAGCGTAAGTATTTCCCTCAATTTTTGAGAACCAAGGTATCAATCCAGTAGGAGCCCACGGTCAAGTCGCTCGTACCTGCACAAAGCGATAGCTACTCGCAACCAAAGCGATTAGGGGTTGTCAAGCCCTTCTCGGTCACTTACGAGAGTGAGATCTGATAGATATAATATTTTTTGTATTTTTGGTATAAGATGCAAAGTAAAAAGTAAAAGCAAAGTAAAAAATCAAAGCAAGATTAAAGTGGTGGAGATTGATATGATGAGAATATACCCGGGGGCCATCAGTTTCACTAGTGGCTTCTCTCAAGATCATAAGTATTCTACGATGGGTGAACAAATTACTGTTGAGCAATTGACAGAATTGAGCATAGTTATGAGAATATGTAGGCATGATCATGTATATAGGCATCACGTCCGTGACAAGTAGATCGAAATGATTCTGCATCTACTACTATTACTCCACTCATCGACCGCTATCCAGCATGCATCTAGAGTATTAAGTTAAAAACAGAGTAACGCCTTAAGCAAGATGACATGATGTAGAGATATAAATTCATGCAATATGAAATAAACCGCATCTTGTTATCCTCGATGGCGACGATACAATACGTGCCTTGCTACCCCTTCTATCACTGGGTAAGGACACCGCAAGATTGAACCCGAAGCTAAGCACTTCTCCCATGGCAAGAACTACCAATCTAGTTGGCCAAACCAAACGGATAATTCTAAGAGACTTGCAAAGATAACCAATCATACATAAAAGAGTTTAGAGAAGATTCAAATATTATTCATAGATAGACTTGATCATAAACCTACAATTCATCGATCTCAACAAACACACCACAAAAAGAAGATTACATTGAATAGATCTCCACAAGAGAGGGGGAGAACTTTGTATTGAGATTCAAAGAGAGAGAAGAAGCCATCTAGCTACTAACTATGGACCCGAAGGTCTGAGGTAAACTACTCACACTTCATCGGAGGGGCTATGATGATGTAGAAGCCCTCCGTGATGACGGCCCTCTTCCGGCGGAGCTCCGGAACAGGCCCCAACATGGGATCTCGTGGATACAGAAAGTTGCGGTGGTGGAATTAGGTTTTTGGCTCCTGTTCTGATCGTTTGGGGGTACGTGTGTATATATAGGAGGAAGAAGTACGCCAGAGGAGCAATGAGGGGCCCTCGAGGCAGGGGGCACGCCCTAGGGGGGGCGGCCCCCACCCTCGTGACCGCCTCTTTTGTTCCTTGGAGCAGGGTCCAAGTCTCCTGGATCACATTCGGTGAAAAAATCACGTTCCCGAAGATTTTATTCCGTTTGGACTCCGTTTGATATTCTGTTTATCCGAAACACTGAAATAGGCAAAAAACAGCAATTCTGGGTTGGGCCTCCAGTTAATAGGTTAGTCCCAAAAATAACATAAAAGTGGAAAATAAAGCCCAATATAGTCCAAAACAGTAGATAATATAGCATGGAGCAATCAAAAATTATAGATACGTTGGAGATGTATCAGGCATCCCCAAGCTTAATTCCTGCTCGTCCTCGAGTAGGTAAATGATAAAAAAAGAATTTTTGATGCGGAGTGCTACTTGGCATAATTTCAATGTAAATCTTCTTAATTGTGGTATGAATATTCAGATTAGAAAGATTCAAGACAAAAGTTTATATTGACATGAAAATAATAATACTTCAAGCATACTAACAAAGCAATTATGTCTTTCCAAAATAACATGGCCAAAGAAAGTTATTCCTACAAAATCATATAGTCTGGCTATGCTCCATCTTCACCACACAAAGTATTCAATTCTTGCACAACCCCGATGACAAGCCAAGCAATTGTTTCATACTCTAACTTTTTCAAAACTTTTTCAATCTTCACGCAATACATGAGCGTGAGCCATGGATATAGCACTATAGGTGGAATGGAATGGTGGTTGTGGAGAAGACAAAAAGGAGGGGAAGATAGCCTCACATCAACTAGGTGTATCAACGGGCTATGGAGATGCCCATCAATAGATATCAATGTGAGTGAGTAGGGATTGCCATGCAACGGATACACTAGAGCTATAAATGTATGAAAGCTCAACAAAAGAAACTAGTGGGTGTGCATCCAACTTGCTTGCTCACGAAGACCTAGGGCAATTTGAGGAAGCCCATTATTGGAGTATACAAGCCAAGTTCTATAATGTAAAATTCCCACTAGTATATGAAAGTGACAACATATGAGACTCTCTATATGAAAAACATGGTGCTACTTTGAAGCACAATATATGAGACTCGCTATATCATGGTGCTACTTTGAAGCAAAAGTGTGGTAAAAGCGTAGTAGCATTGCCCCTTTTTATTTATTTTCTTTTTTTTGGGCCTTCTTTTTTCTTTGGCCTTTCTCTTCTCTTTTTTTATTGGGACAATGCTCTACTGAATGATGATCATCACACTTTTATTTATTTACAACTCAATGATTACAACTCGATTCTACAACAAAGTATGACTCTATATGGATGCCTCCGGCGGTGTACCGGGATATGCAATGAATCAAGAGTGACAAGTATGAAGGAATTATGAATGGTGGCTTTGCCACAAATACATATGTCAACTACATGATCATGCTAAGCAATATGCCAATGATGAATGTGTCATGATGAACTAGATGGTGGAAAGTTGCATGGCAATATATCTCAGAATGGCTATGGAAATGCCATAATAGTTAGGTAAGGTGGCTGTTTTGAGGAAGGTATATGGTAGGTGTATGATACCGGCGAAAGGTGCGCAGTATTAGAGAGGCTAGCAAAGGTGGAAGGGTGAGAGTGCGTATAATCCATGGACTCAACATTAGTCATAAAGAACTCATATACTTATTGCAAAAATCTAGAAGTTATCAAAGCAAAGTATCACGCGCATGCTCCTAGGGGGATAGATTGGTAGGAAAAGACCATCGCTCGTCCCCGACCACCACTCATAAGGAAGACAATCAATAAATAAATCATGCTCCGACTTCGTTACATAACGGTTCACCATACGTGCATGCTACGGGAATCACAAACCTTAAAACAAGTATTCTATAAATTCACAACTACTCAACTAGCATGATTTTAATATTATCACCTCCATATCTCAAAACAATTACATGCTTCAATCTTTTCTTAGTATTCAACACACTCAAAAGAAAGTTTCACAAATCTTGAATACCAAGCATATTATTATTAAGCAAATTACCATGCTATTAAGAGACTCTCGAAATAATTTAAGTGAAGCATGAGAGATCAATAGTTTGTTTAAAACAAATCCACCACCGTGATCTAAATTATCTAAGTGAAGCACATAGAGCAAAATTATCTAGCTCAAAAGATATAAGGGAAGCACATAGAACAAAACTACTTAGCTCAAAAGATATAAGTGAAGCACATAGAGTATTCTATCAAATTTTTATTCATGTATGGCTCTCTCAAAAGGTGTGTACAGAAAGGATGATTGTGGCATACTAAGACACAAAGACACAAATAATACAAGACGCTCCAAGAAAAACACATATCATGTTGGTGAATAAAAATATAGCTCCAAGTAAATTACCGATGGAAGTGGACGAAAGAGGGGATGCCTTCCAGGGCATCCCCAAGCTTTGACTTTTTGGTGTCCTTGGATTATCTTGGGGGTGCCTTGGGCATCCCCAAGCTTAGGCTCTTCCCACTCCTTGTTCCATGATCCATCAAAAGAATTCACCCAAAACATGAAAACTTCACAACACAAAACTCAAAATAGAAAACTCGTGAGCTCCGTTAGCGAAAGAAAACAAAGACCACCTAAATGTACTGTAATGAACTCATTATTTATTTATATTTGTGTTAAACCTACTGTATTCCAACTTCTATATGGATTATAAACTAATTTACTAGCCATAGATTCATCAAAATAAGCAAACAACACACGAAAAACAGAATCTGTCAAAAACAGAACAGTCTGTAGTAATCTGTAGCTAGCGCAAGATCTGGAACCCCAAAAATTCTAAAATAAATTTATGGACGTGAGGAATTTATCTATTAATCATATTCAAAAAGAATTAACCAAATAGAACTCTTCAAATAAAAATGACAGCAGTTCTAGTGAGCGCTAAAGTTCCTGTTTTTTACAGCAAGTTCAACAAGACTTTCCCCAAGTCTTCCCAACGGTTCTACTTGGCACAAACACTAATTAGACACAAAAAAACACAACCAAAACAGAGGATAAATAATTTATTTATTAATAAACAGGATCAAGAAGCAATTAATAAAAATAAAATTGGGTTGCCTCCCAACAAGCGCTATCGTTTAACGCCCCTAGCTAGGCATAAAAGCGAGGATAGATCTAGGTATTGCCATCTTTGGTAGGCAATATATAAGTGGCTCTCATGATAGTTTCATATGGTAATTTTATTCTATTTCTTGGGAAGTGTTCCATGCCCTTTTTTAATGGAAATTTAAATCTAATATTCCTTTCCTTCATATCAATAATCGCACCAACCGTTCTAAGGAAAGGTCTACCAAGAATAATAGGGCAAGAAGGATTGCAATCTATATCAAGAACAATGAAATCTACGGGCACATAATTCCTATTTGAAACAATAAGAACATCATTAATCCTTCCCATAGGTTTCTTAATAGTGAAATCCGCAAGATGCAAGTTTAGAGAGCAATCATCAAAGTTACGGAAATCTAGCAAATCACACAAAGTCTTGGGAATAGTAGAGACACTAGCACCCAAATCACACAAGGCATAAAACTCATGATCTTTAATTTTAATTTTAATAGTTGGTTCCCACTCATCATAGAGTTTTCTAGGTATAGAAACTTTCAACTCAAGTTTTTCTTCATTAGATTGCGTCAAGGCATCAACAATATGTTCGGTGAAGGCTTTATTTTGACTATAAGCATGTGGAGAATTTAGCACGGATTGCAACAAGGAAATACAATCAATTAAAGAGCAACTTTCATAATTAAATTCCTTGAAATCCAATATGGTGGGTTGAGCAACATCTAAATTTTTATTTCTTTCAATCCCACTTTCATCAATTTCATCATTAAGATCTAAATACTCCGAATTTTTAGAACGCCTTCTAGGTAAAGGAAGATCATATTCAGTTTCATCAAGATTCATATTGCAAAATAAAGATTTAATAGGAGACACATCAATAACTTTTAGATCATCTTGATTTTCATAGGTATCCGGTTTAGCAGCCATCTTATTAACTAAGGTGGCTTGGATGTCCGAAATTTCAGCAGTCATCTTTTCTAGACGAGCAATTTGGGATCTTATACCCTCAAATTCTTTAGACATATCATCAAGCTTTTTATTCATATAACTCATAAAACTTTTTTGTTCCTTAAGCTCGTTTCTAAAGAAATTATTATGCTCAAATTGCAAAATCGTAAACTTCCTAACATTGGTTTCGATCTCCTCTATCCTTTTAAGGTGAAGATCACCAAATCTTGGTTGAGTCATCACGACAAACAAACAATCTAACACACGAGCAAACAAAAGCAAACGGGAAAAAAGACGCAAATAGAGAGGCAGGATAGAGAGAGAGAGGGCGAATAAAACAACAAGGGTGAATTGGGGGGAGATGAAAACGAGAGGCAAATGGCAAATAATGTAATGCGAGAGATAGGGATTGTGATGGGTACTTAGTATGTTGACTTTTTGCGTAGACTCCCTGGCAACGGCGCCAGAAATCCTTCTTGCTACGTCTTGAGCTTGCATTAGTTTTCCCCGAAGAGGAAGGGATGATGCAGTAGAGTAGCGTAAGTATTTCCCTCAGTTTTTGAGAACCAAGGTATCAATCCAGTAGGAGCCCACTCTCAAGTCCCTCGTACCTACACAAAGCGATAGCTACTCGCAACCAACGCGATTAGGGGTTGTCAAGCCCTTCATGGTCACTTACGAGAGTGAGATCTGATAGATATAATATTTTTGGTATTTTTGGTATAAAGATGCAAAGTAAAAAGTAAAAGCAAAGTAAAAAGCAAAGCAAGATTAAAGTGATGGAGATTGATATGATGAGAATAGACCCGGGGGCCATAGGTTTCACTAGTGGCTTCTCTCAAGAGCATAATTATTCTACATTGGGTGAACAAATTACTATTGAGCAATTGATAGAATTGAGCATAGTTATGAGAATATCTAGGCATGATCATGTATATAGGCATCAAGTCCGTGACAAGTAGATCGAAACGATTCTGCATCTACTACTATTACTCCAATCATCGACCGCTATCCAGCATGCATCTAGAGTATTAAGTTAAAAGCAGAGTAACGCCTTAAGCAAGAGGACATGATGTAGAGAGATAAATTCATGCAATATGAAATAAACCCCATCTTGTTATCCTCGATGGCAACGATACAATACGTGCCTTGCTGCCCCTTTTGTCACTGGGTAAGGACACCGCAAGATCGAACCCAAAGCTAAGCACTTCTCCCATGGGAAGAACTACCAATCTAGTTGGCCAAACCAAATGGATAATTTGAAGAGACTTGCAAAGATAACCAATCATACATAAAAGAGTTCAGAGAAGATTCAAATATTATTCATAGATAGACTTGATCATAAACCCACAATTCATCGGTCTCAACAAACACACCGCAAAAATAAGATTACATCGAATAGATCTCCATGAGAGTGGGGGAGAACTTTGTATTGAGATTCAAAGAGAGAGAAGAAGCCATCTAGCTACTAACTATGGACCCGAAGGTCTGAGGTAAACTACTCACACTTCATCGGAGGGGCTATGATGATGTAGAAGCCCTCCGTGATGATGGCCCTCTTCCGGCGGAGCTCCCGAACAGGCCCCAAGATGGGATCTCGTGGATACAGAAAGTTGCGGCGGTGGAATTAGGTTTTTGGCTCCTGTTCTGATCGTTTGGGGGTACGTGTGTATATATAGGAGGAAGAAGTACGCCGGAGGAGCAACGAGGGGCCCACGAGGCAGGGGGCGCGCCCTACGGGGGGCCCCCCACCCTTGTGACCGCCTCTTTTATTCCTTGGAGCAGGGTCCAACTCTCCTGGATCATGTTCGGTGAGAAAATCACGTTCCCGAAGATTTTATTCCGTTTGGACTCCGTTTGATATTCCGTTTATCCGAAACACTGAAATAGGCAAAAAATAGCAATTCTGGGCTGGGCCTCCGGTTAATAGGTTAGTCCCAAAAATAATATAAAAGTGGAAAATAAAGCCCAATATAGTCCAAAACAGTAGATAATATAGCATGGGGCAATCAAAAATTATAGATACGTTGGAGACGTATCACACGTCAGGGGATCAACAAGGAGAGCATGAGGCAGGGGGTGCGCCCACCACCATGGGCGCGCCCTCCACCCTCGTGGGCCCCTTGTGGCTCCCCTGATGTATTTCTTCCGCATATATATATATCCATATACCCTAAAACTATCGGGGAGCACAATAGATTGGGAGTTCCGCCACCAGAAGCCTCCGTAGCCACCGAAAACCAATCTAGACCCGTTCTGGCACCCTGTCGGAGGGGGGAGCCCCTCTCAGGTGGCCATCTTCATCATCCCGGTGCTCTCCATGACGAGGAGGGAGTAGTTCTCCCTCGGGGCTGAGGGTATGTACAAGTAGCTATGTGTTTGATCTCTGTCTCGCATTATTGAGGTGATACGATCTTGATGTATCGCGAGCTTTGCTATTATAGTTGGATCTTATGATGTTTCTCCCCCTCTACTCTCTTGTAATGGATTGAGTTTTCCCTTTGAAGTTATCTTATCGGATTGAGTCTTTAAGGATTTGAGTACAATTGATGTATGTCTTGCATGGGATACCCGTGGTGATAATGGGGTATTCTATTGATCCACTTGATGTATGTTTTGGTGATCAACTTGCGGGTTCTGTAACCTTGGGAATCTATGCATAGGGGTTGGCACACGTTTTCGTCTTCACTCTCCGGTAGAAACTTTGGGGCACTCTTTGAGGTCCTATGTGTTGGTTGAATAGATGAATCTAAGATTGTGTGATGCATACCGTATAATCATACCCACGGGTACTTGAGGTGACATTGGAGTATCTAGGTGACATTAGGGTTTTGGTTGATTTGTGTCTTAAGGTGTTATTCTAGTACGAACTCTAGGGATGTTTGTGACACTTATAGGAATAGCCCAATGGATTGATTGGAAAGAATAACTTTGAGGTGGTTTCGTACCCTACCATAATCTCTTCGTTCGTTCTCCACTTATGTTATTATTGTTGAGGGAACTTGCACTAGTGAAAGTATGAATCCTAGGCCTTGTTTCAACGCACTGCAATACCATTTGTGCCCACTTTTATCATTAGTTACCTTGCTGTTTTTTTATTTTGAGATTACAAAAACCTATATCTACCATCCATATACCACTTGTATGACCATCTCTTCGCCGAACTAGTGCACCTATACAATTTACAATTGTATTGGCTGTGTTGGGGACACAAGAGACTCTTTATTATTTGGTTGCAGGGTATCTTGAGAGAGACCATCTTCATCCTATGCCTCCTACGGATTGATAAACCTTAGGTCATCCACTTGAGGGAAATTTGCTACTGTCCTACAAACCTCTGCACTTGGAGGCCCAACAACGTCTACAAGAAGAAGGTTGTCTAGTAGACATCACTTCACTATTTTATCTAAGGTCGAGGGGTTAACCCCCGACAATCTACATAGCTCCGCCTAAACACATAATTTGCATGTACTGTAGTACTAAACTTAATATTCATGTTTTAGTTTCCTATTCATTTTAAATATTGAATTGAGGACCACGCATGTCTTATATTTTACTCCCTCCATTCCTAAATAATAGTCTTTTTAGAGATTTCAAATGGACTGCCACATACGGATGTATATAGACATGTTTTAGAGTGTAGATCCACTCATTTTGCTCCGTATGTAGTCACTTGTTGAAATCTCTAAAAGACTAATATTTAGGAACAGAAGGAGTATTTTTTAATTCGTGTCATACATGCATGGTTTGGAAAAATAGATGCACTATACTTATTGGATTGTTGTTGTGTTCGTGTGTGTGTGTGGTCATATGCTTGATACATACAAAGTTTTCTCACCACCATACCATTCATCTTTTAAATTTGAATTTGCAATGAAAAACTTACTAGGGATACCATGAAATGTGAAATCCATGTTGAGATCACTATATCACAAACTCACTCTAATTCAAGAACTCGTCATAAATCAATTACCACGTTGAGATTACTATTTGCAAGGAAAATACGGGCATTGTAATACACATAGATTCGTTCGGCAATTTAAAAGATTCCGTTCATATTCTTGAATGGTAGGACCCAACGACTTACCGGCCAGACCTTGGCATGTGTTAATCCTAAAAAAACAAGGCTTGTGTCCTTCTGATGGTGTGCGTCGTATGCACATTAGCCAACCCCAACCAGTCGAGCCTCCGCGTTTCGAGTTGAAATATCTGGCGGCCAGAATTCCAGCCCTAGGAAATTCCCCTCATGTCCCGGTCCATAATGACTACCGATGAGCAATGGAGGGATGCTTTAGTAACTAGGCAACGTTAGCTACCGTGCCGAGCACGATTCAATTCCCTCGGTCGCCGCTCCCCAAGGTCACCCGTCAACTGCATGCCTAGTACTACTACTACACCAGGATAAGCACAGAATTGAGCCTGTTTGTTCGTACCTAGTACTTGAGTTAATATATCAGGCAATGCACTGGTATGGGGGGATTATCCTTTTACTGTGCATATATAACTTGTCTGAAGTCTAAATAAGCAAAATGTTTGACCAAATCCTTCCTTAAAAATAGAACAGGAAAGATGTATCGCTTGAAAATTTATTGCATGATGCAGGTTATGATATTGTTTCGAATCCTGGATTTTACATTTCAGAAAATCCAAAAGTGACCAGAAATTCATGAACTGAGCATGGTCACGTGATATGGCACAAATATTCCTACGTAATGTTTTTCTTCAATTTGAGACAAGCTGCTTATGAGAAGTTGCCCAAATGAAGAGCCAAGGTATTTTGGAACAAAGACCTATCATGTTAAGGCGATCGCTTTCACTATTGAAACCGTGGGCGTTTACGTGCCGCCACGACTCATGCTTCTCATCGGCAGGTGCCGTCCGAGCAAGCGTGTGAGTCGACTGGAGGCGTGCGAGCAGACCGCTGCGCCGGCTGATAGGGAGGCGTGCGAGCAGACCGCTGCGCAGGCTCACCGGGAGACAAGCCCTTTGACCAGGTTCCGCCGACCACCTTCGTCCGAACTACGCCCACTTTTAATGTCGTCGGCGCCGCAGTTTAAAATTAACCCCGCACTACCCGGCATCGCTACAATCTTCTCTCTTCCTCTCCGATTCTCCTGTTGTCTACCTCCAACCAGCCTGACCTAACCGTATGCCATGTTGCATCACGATGGTCTACCCTTAGTCTTCCAGTTTCCTGAGGAAGACACCCAGCCGGAGTCTCTAGACCATAAGGTGCTTTGGGATGAGCTTGCACCGGCCTTGCGTGAAGACGCCGCGCCTGTCCCCGCTTCTGTTCTGGCTCCTGTTGCCCCGACTGTGCCAGCGCCCATCCCTATGGCATTGATGGGTTGAGAGCCGCATATTGTCGCCGAGCTTGATGCCACGGGGTTCCACGAGGTCCCAGCCGACTTTCACGCGCTTGTGCACCTGCCTGCGCATGCACTGACGCACACACCCGTGCCGGTGCCCATGCACTTGCCAGCGTATCACTACAAAAAAAGACACATCTGTGACATTCTGGGCCAAACAAAAAAAATTCTGTCATACTTATGACACTTCTATGACGATAATTATGACAAAGCACGGTATCATCATAGATGTGGTGGGCTGATACTTCTATGACAAAAAATCATGACAGAAAATGGGCTTTTCGCCCTGGGCGGGCCGGAGACGTAGCTGCATGACATTCTTTGGGCCGTCCATGGCAGAAAAACCCGTGGTAGAAGTGAGGGCGAGGAACATATCTGGGTGTTCCCGGTTACGATGGGTGGTCGGGGCCAAGCGATGCGCGTTTATCTTGTACATGCACGCGCGTGGGTGTGAGGCGTTGGGATCTAACTGAACCCGAGCAAGGCGTTCTCCTACTGAACCCAAGCGATTGCACTGCAGGCTACGCGTTACTGAACCTGAGTGATCGATCGATGGTTGTTAACTGAACCCGATCGAGCGATTCCTTCGCTGCTGCTGCTAACTGAAGCCGATCGATGCTGCCTCTGGATGAATAGTGAGCATTGCTGGGGGGTTTGGATGAACAGTTCCCCGTGGGGGTGGATGAACAAGACCACGTGGTGTTGCCTCTGGATGAACAGGACCCCGATCGATCGAGCCAATTGGGGCTAGATGAACAGGACCCCGTGGAGGGCTGGATGAATAGGACCACCCCATGGAGGCCTTGATGAACAGTACACAATGGAGGGCTGGATGAACAGTAGCCCGTGGGGGTGGTTGAACAGGAGACCGTGGAGAGGGCTGGTTGAACAGTAGCCGGTGGAGAAGCGCGCGGTGGAGGCTGGATGAACAGGAGCCCATGGATGAACAGTCGCAGGTGGAGGCTGGAGGAGGTCGACGGTGGATGAACAGTAGCCCGTGGAGGCTAGAGGGGGTTGATGGTGGAGATGAACAGTATCCCGTGGAGTCCCGTTTTGCGGTATGCCACACCCCTCCCGATGAACAGGACCCCTGTTTCGACCGTAGCACTCCAACACACTACTAGGAAAAGGCCTACTAATGGCGCACCTAATTTGGCCATTAATGGCGCATTAGTGGTGCGCCATTAGTAGCACGCCATTAGTATATTTTACTAATGGCGCACCACGGGTACGCCATTAGTATCTGGTATACTAATGGCGCACCTCGGATGCGCCATTAGTATATATAACAGTGCGCCATTAGTATGCCTCCCAGGGGGCCATGTATACCCAGGTGCTTTGGCATACTAATGGCGCACGACAACGAGATGCGCCATTAGTAAGTTCGGCATACTAATGGCACACTGTTTAATGATGCGCCATTAGTATCCTTTGGCATACTAATGGCGCACTATGATGTGATGCGCCATTAGTATGAATATTAGGTTTTTTTTATTTTTTTATTTTCTGTTTTTTGCGCAGGTTACAAAATGTATAATTGGACAAAATATAAACAGCACACATCAACAAAAGATTCATCGAATACAATAGAAGATTAGTCTCTGAATACAATTCATCATTTTAGTCTTCGAATACAATTCATCATATTAGTCTCCGAATTGAGAAGACCGAACAAAGATAGAACACTATATTACAAGTCTCGAGACCGCGAGTTTGTCTTCACATTACAAGTCGATATCGATCATCTAAACTACCATCACATAGAAGAGAGCTGCGGTCATCACGATGAGCATCATCACGATGAAACTCGTCTTCATTCGGTTCCTCCAACGCTCCCTCCCCTCTCCCGCTAGATAGCGGGTGTATCTAGATTCGGCCTCGGACCTAGTGGCGTACCCTTTGTAACTGTTGCCGCTGAATCGGTGAACCTGTCTCCGACACTCCTCCCAGTCGTCATAGACTCCGGGAACCTTACCCTTGTACACGACATACCACGGCATGGCTATGCAGTAGCCAAATGAAACGTTAGTACCAATTCACAGACAATACATAAGCAATATATAAGTATGCAACAGAACGATCGAAAGAGAAAAGCAAGACATTAATAGCATCGATTACATCTTAAGTTGAACGACTCTCGAAACCAAAGAGACATACTACAAGTTCATTAAAGTTTAATTACAACATGAGCCAATCGATGTTTCAGAACTAGACACAGCATCACTGCTTTCGACTCGACTCAAGGGACCGGAGCATGGATGAAGCCGCCGTCTATCGTGGGAGTCATGAAAGAACGGGCGTTGTCAGCCTGCATTTGTAGGATTGTGTCGATGTCACTGTTGGATGGTTGATTTCTGAGGTAGAACTGCCCCGAGGTACGAACGACATCTTGATGGATGATTTCCGCAAACTCCGACTGGATGCAAAAGAATTCTTGTCTGATGTCCGCGTCCTGGATTGCTGACACGCTCGCGGCCCAATCTTTGAGTCTACTCGGTAGCAGAAGGTGATGATGGTCCCGTACGATCGCCCGCATGTGATGGATGGCGTAGTAGTCACCCTTCTGACCGCCAGGCGGCTGCTTGACGCAGCAGAACATCGTATTGTGGGAGAACACATGCTTGCCGTACTTACGAATAGGCCTGGTGAAGGTGCCTCCAGATTTGACATAGCCGGGGAGAACATCATCAAGAACCTTCTTGACATTTGTGTAGTCTACGTTCGACTGACGGTCCGGGTCGAAATACGTGGCCATGGAATATTTGGGGCTTAGGAGGATGAGCGTGCAATGTGTGTCACTGCAGAAAACACGGAATGTTAAAAGAAAAACGATCGAAATCTAAGAATTCATATGTTACGGGGCGGTTGAGGGGAGGACTTACTCGGGAAAGTAAGGCATGAGGAAGTTATCCTTATCTTGGTTTGCCAGAATGACGCCTTCGAGGTAAGAACTCGTGACTTGCCGGTCCCCAGCGCTGCCCAAGATCTTGGCACGCATGTAGAAGGGGTCGACTATCACGATGTCCGGGGTCTTGTCGCGAATGATCCGCATCTCCATACTCAGCGAAAATAGCCGAACGAAGGTGTAGTGCAGCCGATGAAGGTTCAACATAGCGTGGATGTCATCAAACCGCAGGACGATCGTACCCCCGATGGAGTTATCCACAAAGCCCTTGCCCTCTGGAACCTTGGCCGCAAAAACCGGGTATGCCACATCCTTCTCATCGAGACGCCGCTTCTCCAAAGAAAGAACATTGTCATGCAAACTCCGCATAGCACCGGTTGCAGCATCGAGCATATTTCTCGGTAGCATCGGCCTACCCGCCACATGCACCCTCCTCGAGATATCCTCAGGTGAAGGTGGCCCGTCCTGAGCATGGATCGTACTCGGTGCCGGCTGGCCCGCACCCTTGTTAGTCTTTCTTTTGTGTGCCTTCTTCTTCTCCTGTAATGGGACCGAGTTTTGCTCACAGACCGCCTTCTTGAGTATGTTGGGGTTGATCATATTTCGCACCTCGCCTATCTGAGGCTCGGTGAAGTCGGCAGCTGGAGGCGTTTCCTGAGAGCTGAACTGCAGACGACGCCTGTTGCAACTTGGCTTCTCCGCGGTACCAGCTAGATCGCGCACGTCTTTTGTTGGGTTGGGTTCTTGAGAAGGAGGCCCCATGAATTCGCCACCGTACCCATGATCGGCAAAGTACTGATCGACGTTGGCAAATGTATTGTCGTCGTCGTCGTTCTGATCCTGTGCCATATGCATGTTTGGATCCAGTGGCATAGGGATGTCCGCACCGTTGCGGCGGTCTTGCCATGGGGCCGACTTGGCGGCGGCGTGGCGGTGTTGTCTTTGGGGTGGTGTCCCCCGCCCCCAAACGAATCTGGCTCTTCGGCCAAAGCAGGGGCCAGCTCAGGCAAGCGCTGAGGGTCATCACGTCATCATCGTCGGCCCCGACGGGTCGAATCGGAGGTAACAACTCATCGCAGCCTGGCAGCACCCGAACCAGTTGAACCCTAAACAAGTTGGGTGGCATCTGGGTACCGTGGAACAAGGGGTTGCCCGGTTGAACGATTTTGCCCTTGGCGACATCGACCAACTCGTTGTTCACGAAGTGCAGGAGAGTGCACGGAACGTCGGCGGCGTCCTGCGAAAACATGTAGGGCGTCAGGGATGCCCAGTCAAAGGCAAGGAGATGAAGTCCTCGGCCGAGAGAGGCTTAATTAGTTACCGTGATGATGGCGTCAAGCTCGGCTAATGTCGAGGCACCGCCAACGGCGGGCGTGCAGTTGACGGAGGGGCCACTTGCTGCAGAGGTGCCGGCCGGCGTACACCCGGGTGCATTAAGCTCCCGTGCCGCCTCCGCCGGAAACACCAATGCCGCCTCCGCCGGAGACACCAATGGCCCCGCCATTGCGTTCTGTGAGTTGCTGGCCGTGAAGCTAGGAATCGGGGGCGGCCCGTGTTGGCCACCCGCAATCCACGCACTAATCCCCTGGATCAAGGTAGGCACAATGGCGGTGATCGTCGCTCCGAGTTGTTGTTGCACTTGCTCTTGGACAATCTCCGGAATCCGCGCCACCTGTGCCCTGAGTTCTTGAACCTCGCGCGCCTGGCTTTCTGAGCTGGTCTTTTTCTCCTTTCGCCCACCAGTGTTATAGTATGACGACCATTTTGTCGACAAGCCTTTGCCGGCCACACGACCAGATGATGTCGGCTTACTGAGCTTATCCTTGTTCTTCATTACATTCAATGCCCTATTTAGAGTGGTGTCCCAAGGGTTGCTCATAGTCGACCCCGCGCTACTGCTTTCAGTCGCCTGTGGAAGGAATGTGAACAATTTAGAAATTTGGCTTCATTAATTAGAATGCAACCATATGGAGCTAATTACGCGAGGGTGTATTCCTTACCAGAACAAGCTCAAGTGCCCTGGTCTTCGGATCCGTGGTAAGCTCCTTTGTTTTCGGGTCCTTCTTGTACCGGGCCCTGACAAAGTTCCTGGTCTTCTTGTCACCGTATTTATCGAAGAGGGGCGGTAGGCCTTGCTCGGCACGGTCCGCCTCCTCCTTGTCCCATATAGGCTCCGCCACTCTGTAACTGCCGGGACCGAGTGTGTGTTCCCCTAAGTTCAGCTCCCGCATTTCTTTCGCCCACTTACTTGATTCGGAGCTTGCGGTGCTTGAGCAATTGATCTTGAAGTCATTGTAGTCATCTTCGGTGATCGAAGGATTTTTCTCCTTGATCTTCTCATAACTCTCACCTTTCTCGATCATTCTCTTCACATTGCTTTTCCATGTAGACAGGGCCGTGCTCATCTTCGTGAGGGCAGCATTGTTCACTTTATTCCCTTTGAGGCTTGTGTTTTCAAATTCAGCGGGGAACTTGTATCGTTCGTGCAGCTTCGTGAAGAGGAGGTTGCGCAAATTCCCTCGGTCAGGATGCCTGAGGTTCTCGGTGTTGATCGAGACGGTGCTCCGGAGAATGCACCCAAGCTGAAGCGAGTACCCTTGACTATTCGTTCGGGCACCGTTGGATTCCCATTGGAGTCCACTTCAGTAACTTCCTCCTTGAGGGTGCGGAGCACGGTCATGCGCCGGTCCTTCCGTTGCCTCTTCGGTTGGCTGCCATCTGTGCGTGCGCCGCCATCATCAGTGGTGGCATCCTCGGCAGCACCATCAGTGGTGGCATCCGTGGGGTCATCCTCGGCGGTACCATTAGTGGTCTCAGGATCGGTGGGGAAGGCAGCGTT
Source organism: Triticum urartu (assembly GCF_056163025.1). Lineage (NCBI taxonomy): Eukaryota > Viridiplantae > Streptophyta > Magnoliopsida > Poales > Poaceae > Triticum > Triticum urartu. The sequence goes on along the minus strand of NC_141874.1, from coordinate 248,280,764 downwards.
CTCATACAAGTGAGGTTGTTCCTCCATCTCCTGGGACAGCTCCCAGAATTTCTTGCCGCCCGAACCCCCGGCCTCATCGTTGTTGGCCATGTTTCTCTATAAATAGGAACAAAGTTTGGTCAAAAAGTTGGTTATTGTCAAGGAACAAGATCATGGTCTCATCATTTAGGGTTTGTCGACACCGAGGAGAATTCTATGTTGGGCTACATTTGGTCTGCGTAGAGGCTCATGGAGTAAAATAGCATAGATGTCTGGGTTCTAGCTCATCGCATGCTTTTTAGAAATGAAGCATTGGTCCACTTGGGAAGCCAGTACCCATGGCTCATTTTTCTCGGTGACGTTTGCGCCCGCGGTCTTGGATTTGGCTTCGGGTATAACCATGGTGGTGAAATACCGGTCTTCTTTTAGGACTTTCTTGGCCCATCTGACACGGAACATCGGGACCTTCTCTCCAGCGTAGCTCAGCTCCCAGATCTCCTCGATCCTTCCGTAGTATCTGTCCTTGTCGTTACCGGTGTAGGATTCCATCGTTACCCCGGAGTTCTGACAACCATCGCTCTTCATGTCCTTGGCCTCGGTGTAGAATGTGTAGCCGTTGATATCGTACGCCTCATAGGTCATCAGGTTGTGCTCGGCGCCCTGTGACAAGGCGAATATGAGTTGTTCTTCCGCGGAAGAATCCTCATGTAAAGGGTACGACAGAAGCTTCTGCTTGAACCAACGCGTGAAACATGAGTTGTGCTCTTTGAGTATATCTCCGTCCGTCCTCTGTTGGCCTCGGTCATTGTACGTCTTCTTAATAAAGGTTTTGTGCTGTACCACCCAAGGATCGACCACGTCTATGTGTTGTAGCACGACTATGTTTGCTCTTTCAAAGTCGGCGAGTCGACCCTCGAAGTCGACATGCATTTCGCGACGACCCTCACGGTGACCCCATCCAGCGAGCCTGCTGAGGTGCCTGTTGACGGGCAGACCAACGGGGTTCTCGATGCCTAGATAATTCGTGCAGTAGGAGATGCACTCTTCGGTCAGAAAGCCCCTGGCTATGCTTCCCTCTGGACGTGACATGTTGCGAACGTATCCTTTGATGACACCATTCATCCTTTCGAACGGCATCATGCTGTGCAGGAATGTCGGCCTGAGTTGGATGATATCGTCCACGATATGGACCAGCAGATGCACCATAACGTCGAAGAATGCGGGCGGGAAGTACATCTCAAGCTCGCATAGTATCACCACGATCTCTTCCTGTAGCCTTCTGAGTTGCCTCACGCCAACAGACTTCCGAGAGATGACGTCGAAAAAGTTGCATAGGCCAAATAGGGTTTCATGGACGTGCGCGTCCATGATCCCACGGATTGCAACTGGAAGTATCTGCATCATCAGCACGTGACAGTCGTGAGACTTCATCCCGCTGAACTTCAGCTTCGCTGGGTCTAGGTATCTGCTTATCTTCCCCGTGTAACCGTAAGGAAGTTTTACTCCTACGAGGCAGGTGAAAAACTGCTCAATCTCCTCCTGACTTAGAGTGAAGCACGCGGGAGGGTAGTCATTTCCGGTCTTCTTGGCCTTTTTGCCTTTGTGACGACTTTCCGTGTCCTGCTTCACCTCATCATCATCATCATCATCATGATCATCATATATAGCGTGAAGCTCCTGCCTGATGCCCATTGATTTCAAGTCTGCCCTTGCTTTCGGCCCATCTTTGGTCCTCTCTAGCATATTGAGCAGGGTACCAAGCAGACTCTCGCACACGTTCTTCGTGATATGCATGACATCAAGGCTGTGAGGCACACGGTGGATCTTCCAGTACGGCAAGTCCCAGAAAACAGACCTCGTTTTCCATACCTTCAGCAGCGGCTCTGGTGCCTTTCGCTTCTTTCCCGGCTCTGGCGCCTTTTGCTTCTTTCCCGGCAGTGGGCAGTCTTTCCAATTTTTCAACAGCTCGTCTATTTCCTCGCCGCTCCTCGTACGCAGGCGTCCTCGGGGTTCGGTTTCACCATCAAACAGATCCTTGCGTTTTCTCCACGGGTCATCGTTGCGAAGCCACCTTCGATGTCCCATGAACACGGTTTTAGAAGAACCGGGATCTCTATCTAGCTGGCGATACATTGTGTCATCCATGCACCTGACGCATCCAGAAAATCCGTGGACCACCTGCCCCGCGACATATCCGTAACCGAGATAGTCGTGCACCGTCATGAGCAGCGCGGCTCTCATAGGGAAATATTCTTTCTCTGCGGCGTCCCACGTATTGGCTGGCGTTTTCCACAGCGTGTCAAGCTCCTCTTTCAGCAGCCCCAGATACAGACTGATGTTGTTCCCTGGTTGTTTCGGTCCTTCAGTTAGCATACTCATGTGAATGTACTTCCTCTTCATGCACAACCAGGGGGGAAGGTTGTACATCCACACAAACACAGGCCAGGTGCTATGTGTGCTTCTATGGCTGCCAAACGGATTGACTCCATCGGTGCTCGCGCCCAGCATGATGTTCCTTGGATCATTCCCAAATTCTGGGTCTTCGAAGTTCAACGCTTGCCACTGGCTCGCATCCTTAGGGTGACTCAGCATCTTGTCTTTTTATCTATCTCCGGATCATTTGTGTCATCTTCTTGCTTCTTCTCCTCCCTATCCGCGTGCCAACGCAGGAGCTTTGCTACCTTAGGGTCTGCGAAATACCGCTGTAGACGAGGAGTGATCGGAAAGTACCACACCACTTTTCGAGGAGCTTTCTTCCTCTTCTTGTATCGAGTGACGCCGCACACCGGACATATGGTAGACTCCACGTGCTCATCCCGATAAATGATGCAATTGTTCATGCACACATGGTATTTCACGTGCGGGAAATCCAGAGGACACACGATTTTCTTCGCCTCCTCCAAACTGGTCGGGCACTTGTTCCCCTCGGGAAGACGTTCATGCCAGAATGACATGTTCTCGTCGAAGCATGCGTCGGTCATTTTGTGTTTTACCTTCATCTCCAGAGCCATGAGCGTTACTTTCAGGCGGGTATCCTCGGGCCTGCATCCTTCATACAATGGAGTAACCGCATCTAACTCAAGTTGATCCATCTTGGCTTTCTCTCGGGCGGCAGCTCTTGCGTTATCCGTCTGCTTGAGAAGCAGCTCTTGAATATGAGGGTCCTGCACCCAGCCCATCGATGGTCCAGCGTCGTCTGCTCCGCCGGCATCATCATCTTCATGATCATGCTCGTCGACTGCTCCGGCATCTTCCTCATCATCATGTCCTGCATCTTCTACATGATGACTATGTACAACATCACCGTCGTGATCATCTCCTCGGGATTCTTCGTCTTCTCGCCCGCCCGAGCCACGGTGGTTGTCTTGCTGCCCTTCCTCATTTCTTGCCCGGCCCCCATGGACGACTTCGTAGTCATCTTCATCACCTTGCCACCGATAGCCATCCATGAAACCACGCAAGAGCAGGTGGTCCCGCACCTGCCCGGATTCCGGGTCCGCAATAAGGCTCTTCAGCTTGCATCTTCGACACGGACATCTTATCTCCGTCTCGTTCTTTTGAAGCATCTCGGCCTTTGCGGACCTCAAAAACCTATTCACGATGCCTTCGGTCATCATGCGGACCATGGTCGCCTGTGGGGTAGAGCAAAACGATATTTTAGAACCAAGAAAAAATTTGGCATGACTTTCCCTAAAAATAGGACCAAAAAGAATGCTTAATGCCAAAATTCTCGCCGAAACGGAAATGAATCAACATTCCGGCAAAATATTGGCAACTATCGAATTTCAAATACCGGTACACCTCCAAACACAAACACATATGCAACACCACAAACATATGCAACACCACGAACATACATAGATCTAGCTAGGCCATAAAAAGTGCATGTGCACATTGTTGTAGGGAGAACAACATAAATATAGCTTCCCCCCTTACTTACCTATCAAAACAAGGTAATTTAACCACTTAAATTGAATGAATCTATGGTGGAAATGAGGTGAAAAAGAGGAGGCACCCGAGACAAGGAGGAGGTGGAGAGAATGAAGTGGGGAGAAAGTGAGTGTGGGTAGGAGAGGCTGTCCAAAATATCTTGTTGCTGCACACTTACTAATGGCGCACCAACTCTAAATGCGCCATTAGTAATCCAAGTTACTAATGGCGCACCTCCTGGTGCTGCGCCATTAGTAGTTTTGCAAAAAAGAAATACTAATGGCGCACTGTCCCACAGTGCGCCACTACTAGTTTAAAGTAGTAATGGCGCACGGTGGAACAGTGCGCCATTAGTAGTTTTGCAAAAAAGGGAATAAAAAATATAATAAAAAACAACATTAGTGGCGCACTTTCCGGCTGGTGCGCCATTACTAGTTACAACTAGTAATGGCGCACTGTATCTGGATGCGCCATAATTAGTATGTTTGGACAGGTGCACTAGTTAAAAAAAATTTGATACTAATGGCGCACCCTGGGCCAGGTGCGCCATTAGTAGTTTCAACTCTAATGGCATATCAGTAGGTGGTGCGCCATTAGTATATACTAATGGCGCACCGCTTGTCTGGTGCGCCATTAGTATCAATCCCATCTATAGCCCTTTTTCTATTAGTGACACATGTCTATTTCCTCCATTTTGCGGTACGCCACACCCCTCCCGATCAATAGGACCCCTGTTTCGACCGTAGGAGGTCCGTTTCCTCCATTTTGTAGTACACCAGACCGCTCCCGATGAACAGGATCCCGTTTCGAGCGTGGCTGGTCGAACGCACGGCCGTTTCCTCCGTGTGCGGTATGCCAGGCCTCGTTTCCATCTGCTATTCCATCCAAGCCCTCCTGATGAGCACGACGACGCATTCCGTTCCGACCCAACCGGTTGGCTCCCCATGAACATGACGAGGACGCAGTTTCTCTGTTCCGACCCAGCCATGTACATGAGCCCTGGCCGTACGTAAGCGCGAGTAGGCGTTCGAGACCCTGCCCGTATGTACGTACGTGGCCGTATTTTCTTTCTTGCACACTGGCCGCTGTACGTATGTGTACATGCTACGTGCGCGCCTCTACTACAACACGTGCATGCCTCTACATAGACCAGTATGTACGTACACGTTCGCGACCAGAATGACAACGCTACATACGCTTAGACCAGGTGGGTCCCGACTATCAGGCACTTCCTTGCGTGCGAAGATGTAGCTGGTGGGTCACAGCAGTCAGGGGGAGAATCGTTTTTTTGCCCGAACGCACTTCCTTGCGTGCGAAGATGTAGCTGGTGGGTCCCAGCAGTCAGGGGGAAAAGTTTTTTTCACAAAATACGGTGGCCCCTCCGGTGGGTCCCCGCTGTTAGGTGGAGGAATAATTATTTTGCGCGTAATAAGGAGGCACTTCGTTGCGGCTACCGTGGACCCAACTGTCAGCCTCTCCACATACAGTACTCTTCCGAGGGAAGTCAGTCATTGACCACATTGACCATGCCGCACCGAGATCACCACGGCGGTGGACGACAGCGAGGCCTAGGAAGGGGACAACGCGAAGCCGGGGATGACGCGGCAGTGGATACCCACGTAGAGAGGAGTACGAGGGTTCACTGGTCTAGCTGCGGTCTGAGGCTGCCATCGCCGCAGAATAACAGGGGGTGTGGGTGAGTGGAGGGATGGCCTGGCCAGCGCTGGGAGTAGTAGGGGGCGGTGAGGCCTCCACGGCAACACACCCGGCCACGGGAGGCAGGAGCTGGCGGCACGACCGGCGCTGCTTTGGGAGGCTGGAGCAAGAAGAGCAGAGGTTCAAGAAGCACGATGGCCATTGGATGGACATCATACAGTCATTGCAGCTAGAATCCTTTATATTGACTAAGTTGACAAAGCCCTTGGTACGCGTCAACTTAGTAGGCCCATAGGTCATCTTTCGAAACGGTGCGCCCCAAATGTCAGGGGGACGAACCATTTTTTGGGCGGGTGAAGCTAGAATATCCGACATTGAAGAAGAAGCACGGCATGCGTAGGATGGACATCCGACGGTCACTTCTGCTAGAACCGTGTGTTGACTATAAGTTGACAAAGCATTGCATACACGTCAACTCTCTTTTTTTTCTGAGGGGACGCGTCAACTTATAGCTCATATGAGATTTGTAAGAATGTGCAGCCAATGTTTCAATTCTAATGGAATTTACTATAGCCCATTTACAGTTTGTTAAAAGTATGGCCCATTTCAACCAACTGTTCAAAACAGAATTCAATAAAATTTCCCACATTTTGATGGGATCCGAAATATTTTTATCCTGAAATTTCTAGTCAGATTAAATACAATTTCAATATAAAATTATATTATGTAAAAATCCAATGAAACATTGTGCTCGCAACAATTAATGAAATTAAAATTTTCAATATCCAAAAATAATATTTTATAAAGTAATTACGTGTTTGGTGCGTTTTTTATAGTTACTCCCTAGTTTTTATAATTACATCCCATTTATTATTTCTTAAAGCCCATTTTCTTGTTAAGCCTAATGCATCCCTACTAGGAAAGATTTGCAGCCTAGCAGGGCGAAGAATAACAACATCACCTTGCCTGGGTATTCCTAAAAAAAGTATAGCTGGGCTAGCCATTTTCAGCTGGAAAAAAAGGTAATATCTGGGCTGGATATCTGGCCTGGGCTAGATGAGCCACAACCCGCCCAGTTAATACCTGCAGCGATGTTTTCGTTGTTGTTCAGAGGAGAAAAATTAATATCTGGGCTAAACATCGCTGAAGAAAAACTCTGTAGTGCTCACACCTCAAAAACACAAATAATGCTCGAGCTGCTTGGTCCCAGCTGTCGGCCGCTTCTTGTGCAATTCTCTCGTTTTTTGACTACATAGGTTGAAAATAGTGTGGGACTATGATGTCAGGAAACCAGGAGGAAGCAAAAAAATTTATACTTTTATATACTAATAAGGAGGCACTTGCGTACGTGCGGCTATGGCCCTGGTGGGTCCCCACTATCATCCTGTGCAAGTAAAGTCATCTCCTCATCCTCATGTCCGTTGACCATGTTGACAACGCGAGACGGCGGCACCACGACGAGCGCAACAACTCGAAGGACGATGAAGAGGGCCTCACGGGCCCTACGGATGGTCTGATGCAGCGCCAGCTGCTCATTCGGGAAGCCAGGATCATAGGGCCACATGTCCGCGACGGCATTGTCGTTCGCTTGTTCACCGGTGCTTGTTGAGGAGACGGAGGTTGCAACATAGGTCCTCCTGCGCTAGTAGCTCTTTCACCATTATAGCGTCGAAGTGCGGAAGCACTTGCTCTATGGTGAACACAGCATGAACCGGCTTAGACAGTTGCGCCGACTCTTGGTCGAAAGCTACGTCCATCGTCTGATTGTCGTCGCTCAGCTCGGCGGGCTAGCTGGCAAGCCAGCATGTCCGACTGCTGGACCGACCCGCTGCCAAAGACGAGTCTGACTGCCCTGGCCCACCCAGACCGCCTCCCTCGCCCGCGCGCGCTTTCTGCCCGAAACGGTCAGCATCGCCCGCCCCGCTTCCTGGTGCAGGCGATTGCTCCGCCTTCAAACGTCACAAGTGTCGTCCGTCCTTCTGCCGCCCATATTAATGATACGCGGTTGCCGAGGCGGCTACTCTCGCGCCACACGTCCTTCCCTCCGCCGCCCACCATTTCTATATAAACTGCTGTGCCGGCCATAGCCGCAGTCATCCGCATCGATTCCCTTTCTCCTGTCCACACCACTACTGCCCACCATGGCTTCCTCACGCTTCAGCACACTTCGGGACGGGCAGACAACGGACCACAAGGAGATGGCAGCCATTGCTGCCGACTGGCTAGCCGACAGGCAGCCGGAGGACGACGACTTCCCAATGGAGAACATGATAATCGATGATCCAGCGCCAACCCCCTCCTCCGCGCCATCCTCGCTGGTGCATTGCACCATGATACGTCTCCAACGTATCTATAATTTTTTATTGCTCCATGCTATATTATCTACTGTTTTGGGCACTATTGGGCTTTATTATCCACTTCTATATTATTTTTGGGACTAACCTATTAACCGGAGGCCCAGCCCAGATTTGATGTTTTATGCCTATTTTAGTGTTTTGAAGAAAAGGAATATCAGACGGAGTCGAAACGGAATGAAAGCAACTGGAGAAGTTATTTTTGGAAGGAAACACACCTGATGGACTTGGACCCCACATCAGAAGATACGGGAGCAGCCCACGAGGGTGGGGGTGCGCCCACTGTAACATCCCAAATTTTCAATTTGGAATGTTATACATAGATCATCCATGCATATCATGTTTTATTGCTTTTCTGTTCCGTAATCCTCGAAATCTTAAGCAGCTCAAGGACCCTCCGAGAGAGTTGGGGATTTCCCGGTCTTCATATTTGATTCTTTTATCAAATAATTAAAAGAGGATTTGATTTCAATTATTTCTCTTCGAAAAATATTTCACATTAAAAATTAAAGAGAGGAGATAATATGACTTCTCCAAAATAAATGAAATATTGGAGGAAAAATATTAAAATCATTAAATTGATTTTTATTTGATTTTATTCGGATTTTATTTGCATTAGAAAAATTGCATGTTTTTCAAAAATTGCATTTTAGGGCCAAGAAAATGTTCATCTTGTTCTAAATATTTTATTTACACGGTGAAAAATTGTTTTGGCATTTTTTTAGGATTTTATTTCGGTCGGCGAAGTTTAAAAAAAAGGTTCTGCGCCGACTCGGCCTAAGGCCCAGCCGCGCCAGGCCGCCGCCTCCTGCACGCGCGCGTTGCCGCCGCCGCCACCACTCAGACCGGAGTCCGAGTTGGACTCCGCCTCCGCCGCGCCTTGCCCCCTCCTCCAAGTCGCCGCCCCCGCCCCCTTTATATACACCGCCACCCCCGCCCCAACACCACCACCACCGCTGCCAAGCCCCGCTGCCTAGCGCCGCCGCCGCCGCCCGCGCTCGTCGCCGCCGCCGCCGCCTAGCGCCGCCGCCGCCGCCAAGCCCGGCGCCCCGCCTCGCCGGACCTCTTGCCGGAGGTATTTGCCGGATCCGAGCCGTCAGTTTTTTATAAAAAAACCATTCGGTTTATTTTTTTTCGAAACCCTAGTTTTCGTTTTTTTATTAATAGACTGTTTTTCTCCGGTTTATTATTTTAGCGAGAGTTCGCTCGTTCGTTCCTTTTAATGAATGGTTCCTCACCCGTTAGAAACAACTCATGAACGCTCATACATTAGTGTGTTCGTGAGTTTTCTTTTATCGGATTTATTCCGCAATTTTTTTGGTCGCGATTTCTTATCCGATCTTAGTTTCTGTTTATCTTTTCGCTCGTTTAACGGAATCAGGCGATTCAAGCGCCTGGAGTTTCATCTCATCCTCTTTCCGTTTAGCCAACTCAAACAAGTTTTTGCTGCTGTAAAATTTGACCTAAGTTCAAATTAGTAAATGAAGTGGTTTTCTTTCGCCGTTTGACTTTCGTTGCTTCGTTTGATTTGATTCTTTTTGCGTACCGGAGTTCTTAAGTTGAACTTTCTGGTTAACCTCTCTTATTTGAGTTTTTCTTGTGCATCGTTGCTTGTTACTTATGTATGTTATTGTTTGCTTGTGATAGAATTCCCAGAGTGCGAAGCGTGTTACTACGAGTCTCTAGGATTCGCGGATCGTCAACAAGGCAAGTAACACTTTGATCATATCCCATTATTACCCAGTTTTGATGCATTAGTTCCAATCCTCAAACATTGCATGATTAGGAGGTCATTAACTTGTGGGTTGGGAAGTAGTTGCTGAGGTAGAACCTATTGCCCTGTTATATTCAAACCCTTGGGAGTTACTTCTACGTTTTGCCTATATTGCTATGCTATGCTCGTAGACGTGGTATCGGTTTGAGTGAAATTCATGACAGATGTGAGATTATTAATTAATGGTTCAACTTAAGGTGGCAACTTAATCAAAAAACTGGGTGGATTGAGGCACCTGGGGAACCCAGTGTTGTCTGTTTTTTTTGGAAATCCCGGGGTACCCGTGTGATCTTCCTATGGACCGCCACCCAGTCTCAAATGGAACTGAGATGATTCATGCTAGAAACTTCCATGTGCAGCCACAAGCTATTATGGGCTCTAGCATAGTTGAGTAAGTTACGTGAAGCTCTTGAAGAGCTAGATCAGCAGGTCGTGGGATTTGTAGGTTTGGTATGGTCTACCCGGAGTAGAGAGTTAACGTTTCTGAAAGACTGTGTCTCAGTCATCCGTTTCTCAAACACCATGTAGTGCGAGAAATCCAACGGAGGCGATCGAGTGTTGTGGGGATAAGTGTGCAAACCTCTGCAGAGTGTACAATCTAATCATGGTTAGCCGTGTCCCCGGTTATGGACAATTCTTGAGTACCTAGCGTTATCACATGTATCTCACCATGCTTAATTAATATTGTTGGGTTGTTAATCACTTTAATTGGGATTGAGTTGGAGATACCTTCTCAATGATGTTTCAACCACCATGATAGTAAAATTAAAACCTATTCCGTTGTTGTAGGGAAAAATTGGCTTTTCGCAAAACTACAACCATACAGCTTTCCACCAGCCATATATGCATGTAGTGATAGCATTGTTCTGTTTCTGCTCTACTGTGTTATATTGCCAGCATATTCCATGTGCTGACCCGTTTTCGGGTTGCAACGTATTATGTTGCAGACTTTTCAGACGAGAAGTAAGGTTCGTTAGGCCATTGCCGTGTAGCTCAGCTATGTCGTTGGAGTTGATGGACTCACCTTATCTTCCAAGCCTTCCGCTGTTATCGCATTAGATGGCCTTAAGCCATATTATTAATAGGTTCTCTTTGGAGACATTCGATGTAATAGTGTGTGATTGCTACTCTGTTATAAATCCTTCGAGTACTGTGTGTGTCAGCATTACCGATCCAGGGATGACACTGAAGCACAGAGACTTGACCATCTGAGGTCTGGTCGCTACACCCACCCCCTAGGGCGCGCCCCCTGTCTCGTGGGGCTCCCGTGGCTCCCCTAACGTGCTTCTTCTGCCTATATAACTCCATACACCCTAAAACTTCCAGAACACAACATAGATCGGGAGTTCTGCCGCCAGAAGCCTCCGTAGCCACCAAAAGTCAATCGGGACCCTGTTCCGGCACCCTGCCGGAGGGGGGAACCCTCACCAGCGGCCATCTTCATCATCCCGGTGCTCTCCATGACAAGGAGGGAGTAGTTCTCCCTCGGGGCTGAGGGTATGTACTAGTAGCTATGTGTTTGATCTCTCTCTCTCTCGTGTTCTTGATTTGGCACGTTCTTGATGTACCGCGAGCTTTGCTATTATAGTTGGATCCTATGTTTCTCCTCCCCTCTTCTCTCTTGTAATGAATTGAGTTTCCCCTTTGAAGTAATCTTATCGGATTGAGTCTTATAAGATTTGAGAACACTTGATGTATGTCTTGTCATGCATATCTGTGGTGACAGTGGGATACCACGTGATTCACTTGATGTATGTTTTGGTGATCAACTTGCGGGTTCCGCCCATGAACCTATGCATAGGGGTTGGCACATGTTTTTGTCATGATTCTCCGTTAGAAACTTTGGGGCACTCTTTGAGGTCCTTTGTGTTGGTTGAATAGATGAATCTGAGATTGTGTGATGCATATCGTATAATCATACCCACGGATACTTGAGGTGACAATGGAGTATCTAGGTGACATTAGGGTTTTGGTTGATTTGTGTCTTAAGGTGTTATTCTAGTACAAACTCTAGGGCTATTTGTGACACTTATAGGAATAGCCCAACGGATTGATTGGAAAGAATAACTTTGAGGTGGTTTCGTAACCTAGCATAATCTCTTCATTCGTTCTCCGCTATTAGTGACTTTGGAGTGACTCTTTGTTGCATGTTGAGGGATAGTTATGTGATCCAATTATGTTAGTATTGTTGAGGGAACTTACACTAGCGAAAGTATGAACCCTAGGCCTTGTTTATCATCATTTCAATACCGTTTACGCTCACTTTTATCACTTGCTACCTTGCTGTTTTTATAATTTCAGATTACAAATACTCATATCTACTATCCATATATCACTTGTATCACCATCTCTTCGCCGAACTAGTGCACCTATACAATTTACCATTGTATTGGGTGTGTTGGGGACACAAGAGACTCTTTGTTATTTGGTTGCAGGGTTGCTTGAGAGAGACCATCTTCATCCTATGCCTCCTACGGATTGATAAACCTTAGGTCATCCACTTGAGGGAAATTTGCTACTGTCCTTCAAACCTTTGCACTTGGAGGCGCAACAACGTCTACAAGAAGAAGGTTGTGTAGTACACATCAAGCTCTTTTCTGGCGCCGTTGCCGGGGAGGTGAGTGCTTGAAGGTATATCTTTAGATCTTGCAATCGAGTCTTTTAGTTTCTTGTTTTATCACTAGTTTAGTTTATAAAAGAAAACTATAAAAAATGTAATTGAGTTTGTCTAATATTCTTCACCTTTTTAATATCTTTCATGAGTATGATGGAAAGGATAATTGTGCTCAAGTGCTAGAAGAAGAAATCTATAAAATGTTTGGCACTAAATATGTGAATGATGGGCATGATTGCAATGTTGTTAGTATGAATTCCTTGAATATCCATGATGCTAATGATATGCAAAGCCACAAGCTTGGGGAAGCTATGTTTGATGAAGATGATGTTTTTTGTCCCCCAAGTTTTGATGAGCAAATTTATTATGATGAAAGCATGCCTCCCATTTATGATGATTATATTGATGAAAGTGGAGTTGGAGAGGTCATGACTTTAATTTGTGATGAATCCACTATTCCAGAAGAGGTTCCAATTGATTATGAGAACAAAGTTGCTATCTATGATGATTATTGTGATGACTTGTATGCTATAAAGAATAATGATAACCATGAAAATTGTCATCATGATTTTAGTTTTCAATTGGATTATGCCTCACATGATAATTATTTTGTTGAGTTTACTCCCACTATTCTGAATAAGAAGAATTTTGGTTATGTGGAGAGTAATAAATTTTCTATGCTTGTAGATCATGAAAAGAATGATTTAGGTGCTGGTTATATTGTTTAATTCATTCATGATGCTACTGAAAATTATTATGAGGGAGGAACATATGCTTGTAGGAATTGCAATAATATCAAGTTTCCTGTCTATGTGCTTAAAATCTTGAAGTTATGCTTGTTTTGCTTTCCTATGCAAGTTGATTCTCATTCCCATAAGTTGTTTGCTCGCAAAATCCATGTGCATAGGAAGTGGGTTAGACTTAAATGTGCTAGTAATATTCTTCATGATGCTCTCTTTAAAGTTACAATTCTTATCCTTTATGTGAGCATCATTGAAATCATCATGCCTAGCTAGGGGCATTAAATGATAGCGCTTGTTGGGAGGCAACCCAATTTTATTTTAGTTCCTTGATTTTTGTTCCTATTTAGTAATAAATAATTCATCTAGCCTATGTTTAGATGTGGTTTTATGTCTTTAATTAGTGTTTGTGCTAAGTAGAACCTTTGAGAAGACTTGGGGAAAGTCTTGTTGATCATGCTGTAAAAAACAGAAACGTTAGCGCTCACGAGAATTGCTTCCATTTTTATTTGGAGAGTGCTATTTAGTTAATTATTTTTTCAGATGATTAATATATAAATTTCACAGGTCCAGAAATTTATTTGAGAATTTTATGAGTTTCATAAGTATACGTTTGATTCAGATTACTACAGACTGTTCTGTTTTTGACAGATTCTGTTTTTTGTGTGTTGTTTGCTTATTTTGATGAATCTATGGCTAGTAAAATAGTTTATAAACCATATATAAGTTGGAATACAGTAGATTTAATACCAATATAAATAAAGAATGAGTCCATTACAGTACCTTGAAGTGGTGATTTATTTTCTTATACTAACGGAGCTTACGAGTTTTCTGTTAAGTTTTGTGTTGTGAAGTTTTCAAGTTTTGGGTAAGGATTCGATGGACTATGGAATAAGGAGTGGCAAGAGCCTAATCTTGGGGATGCCCAAGGCACCCCAAGGTAAGATTCAAGGATAACCAAGAGCCTAAGCTTGGGGATGCCCCGTAAGGCATCCCCTCCTTCGTCTTCGTTCATCGGTAACTTTACTTGGAGCTATATTTTTATTCGCCACATGATATGTGTTTTGCTTGGAGCGTCAATTTATTTTGTTAGGATTTTCTTGATTTTATTTAGAACAATGTTTTTCATATTTTATTTGAATAAAAGTGGCATTGATAGCCTTTACTATGCCTATGTTACAAGTATACATGTTGCTGTTTGAAAACAGGAAGTTTACCGCTGTTGCAATAATTCCCTAGAAAAGTAAGAATGTGCTAAAATTTTGAAACCTTTTGCATATTAAGCTCTGATAAATTTACTACAGTGGGAATTTTATTTCATAATTTTTGGAGTTAGGGAAGTATGGATGTTGCAGCATTCTTTAGAGACTATCCTGTTTAGGCAGATTGCTGTTTTGTTTGCATATGTTTGCTTCTTTAATGATTCTATTTGAGGATAGGACTATTAAATATGCAGAGGCATTTAGTATGCAATGTTGAATAATAATTTTAGTGATTTTCTACAGTAGAGTATGATAAGGTTTTGGCAATGGTTTATACTAACTTATCTCACGAGTCCTTGTTGAGTTTTGTGTGGATGAAGCTTTTGAGATTTAGGGAGACCGTGATATGAGAGGAATTAAGGAGACACGAAAGCTCAAGCTTGGGGATGCCCAAGGCATCCCAAGATAATATTTCAAGAAGTCTCAAGCATCTAAGCTTGGGGATGCCCCAGTTGGCATCCCACCTTTCTTCTTCAACAATTATCAGTTAGTATCGGTTGATCCTAAGTTTTTGCTTCTTCACCTGATGTTTGCTATTCTTAGATGTCATTTTATTTTGCTTTTCTCAGTGTTTGAATAGAGTACCAAGATCTGAAATTATTAAATGTTAGAGAGTCTTCACGTAGTTGCATAATTATTCGACTACTCATTGATCTTCACTTATATCTTTTGGAGTAGTTTGTGATTTGCTCTAGTGCTTCACTTATATCTTTTAGAGCATGGTTGTAGTTTTATTTTGAAGAAATAGATGAACTCTCATGCTTCACTTTGATTATTTTGAGAGTCTTAAATAGCATGGTAATTTGCTTAAAATCCTAACATGCTAGGTATTCAATAATAATAAAATTCTCTTATGAGTGTGTTGAATACTATGAGAAGTTTGATACTTGATAATGGTTTTGAGATATGGAGATGGTGATACTAGAGTCATGCTAGTTGAGTGGTTATGAATTTGAGAAATACTTGTGTTGAAGTTTGTGATTCCCGTAGCATGCACGTATGGTGAACCATTATGTGAGGAAGTCGGAGCATGATTTATTTATTGATTGTCTTCCTTATGAGTGGCGGTTGGGGACGAGCGATGATCTTTTCCTACCAATCTATCCCCCTAGGATCATGCGCATAGTACTTTGTTTTAATAACTAATAGATCTTTGCAATAAGTATGTGAGTTCTTTATGACTAATGCTGAGTCCATGGATTATACGCACTCTCACCCTTCCACCTTTGCTAGCCTCTCTAGTACCGCGCAACTTTCGTCGGTACCATACACCCACCATATACCTTCCTCAAAACAGCCACCATATCTACCTATTATGGCATTTCCATAGCCATTCCGAGATATATTGCCATGCAACTTTCCACCATCCAGTTTATCATGACACATTCATCATTGTCATATTGCTTAGCATGATCATGTAGTTGACATAGTATTTGTGGCAAAGCCACTGTTCATAATTCTTTCATACTTGTCACTATTGATTCATTGCATATCCCGGCACACCACCGGAGGCATCCATATAGAGTCATACTTTGTTCTAGTATCGAGTTGTATCATTGAGTTGTAAATAAATAGAAGTGTGATGATCATCATTCAATAGAGCATTGTCCGAAAAAAAAGAAAGGCCAAATAAAAATAAATAAATAAATAAGTAAAAGGGACAATGCTACTATCATTTTACCACACTTGTGCTTCAAAGTAGCACCATGATCTTCATGATAGAGAGTCTCCTATGTTGTCACTTCATATTCTAGTGGGAATCTTTCATTATAGAACTTGGCTTGTATATTCCAATGATGGGCCTCCTCAAAATGCTCTAGGTCTTCATGAGCAAGCGACTTGGATGCACACCCACTAGTTTCTTTTGTTGAGCTTTCATAAATTTATAGCTCTAGTGCATCCGTTGCATGGCAATCCCTACTCACTCACATTGATATCTATTGATGGGCATCTCCATAGCCCGTTGATACGCCTAGTTGATGTGAGACTATCTTCTCCCTTTTTGTCTTCTCCACAACCACCATTCTATTCCACCTATAGTGCTATGTCCATGGCTCACGCTCCTGTATTGCGTGAAGATTGAAAAAGTTTGAGAACATCAAAAGTATGAAACAATTGCTTGGCTTGTCATCGGGGTTGTGCATGATTTAAATACTTTTTGTGGTGAAGATGGAGCATAGCCAGACTATATGATTTTGTAGGGATAGCTTTCTTTAGCCATGTTATTTTGAGAAGACATGATTGCTTAGTTAGTATGCTTGAAGTATTATTATTTCTAAGTCAATATGAACTTTCGTCTTGAATCTTATGGATCTGAATATTCATACCACAATTAAGAAGAATTACATTGAAATTATGCCAAATAGAATTCCACATCAAAAATTATCTTTTTTATCATTTACCTACTCGAGGACGAGCAGGAATTAAGCTTGGGGATGCTTGATACGTCTCCAACGTATCTATAATTTTTGATTGCTCCATGCTATATTATCTACTGTTTTGGGCAATATTGGGCTTTATTATCCACTTTTATATTATATTTGGGACTAACCTATTAACCAGAGGCCCAGCCCAGATTTGCTGTTTTATGCCTATTTCAGTGTTTTGAAGAAAAGGAATATCACACGGAGTCGAAACGGAACGAAATCAACTGGAGAAGTTATTTTTGGAAGGAAACACACCTGATGGACTTGGACCCCATGTCAGAAGATACGGGAGCGCCCCCCTATCTCGTGGGGCCCTCGTGGCTCCCCTGACGTGCTTCTTCTGCCTATATAACTCCATATACCCTAAAACTTCCAGAACGCAACATAGATCGGGAGTTCCGCCGCCAGAAGCCTCCGTAGCCACCAAAAGTCAATCGGGACCCTGTTCCGGCACCCTGCTGGAGGGGGGAACCCTCACCGGCGGCCATCTTCATCATCCCTGTGCTCTCCATGATGAGGAGGGAGTAGTTCTCCCTCGGGGCTGAGGTTAGGTACCAGTAGCTATGTGGTTGATCTCTCTCTCTCTCTCGTGTTCTTGATTTCGCACGATCTTGATGTATCGCGTGCTTTGCTATTATAGTTGGATCCTATGTTTCTCCTCCCCCTCTTCTCTCTTGTAATGAATTGAGTTTCCCCTTTGAAGTAATCTTATCGGATTGAGTCTTTAAAGATTTGAGAACACTTGATGTATGTCTTGTCGTGCGTATCTGTGGTGACAATGGGATACCACGTGATTCACTTGATGTATGTTTTGGTGATCAACTTGTGGGTTCTGCCCATGAACCTATGCATAGGGGTTGGCACACATTTTCGTCGTGATTCTCTGGTAGAAACTTTGGGGCACTCTTTGAGGTCCTTTGTGTTGGTTGAATAGATGAATCTGAGATTGTGTGACGCATATCGTATAATCATACCCACGGATACTTGAGGTGACAATGGAGTATCTAGGTGACATTAGGGTTTTGGTTGATTTGTGTCTTAAGGTGTTATTCTAGTACAAACTCTAGGGCTGTTTGTGACACTTATAGGAATAGCCCGACGGATTGATTGGAAAGAATAACTTTGAGGTGGTTTCGTACCCTACCATAATCTCTTCGTTCGTTCTCCGCTATTAGTGACTTTGGAGTGACTCTTTGTTGCATGTTGAGGGATAGTTATGTGATCCAATTATGTTAGTATTGTAGAGCGAACTTACACTAGCGAAAGTATGAACCCTAGGCCTTGTTTATCATCATTGCAATACCGTTTACGCTCACTTTTATCACTTGCTACCTTGCTGTTTTTATAATTTCAGATTACAAATACTCATATCTACTATCCATATACCACTTGTATCACCATCTCTTCGCCGAACTAGTGCACCTATACAATTTACCATTGTATTGGGTGTGTTGGTGACACAAGAGACTCTTTGTTATTTGGTTGCAGGGTTGCTTGAGAGAGACCATCTATATCCTACGTCTCCTACGGATTGATAAACCTTAGGTCATCCACTTGAGGGAAATTTGCTACTGTCCTACAAACCTCTGCACTTCGAGGCCCAAAAACGTCTACAAGAAGAAGGTTGTGTAGTAGACATCACACCATGACCATCGGCAAGGCCTGTGCCCAATATATGGACATGGTGAGGCAGAAGCGTGAGGAGCAGTTCCGGGAGGCGCAGGCCGACGCCGCCTACAACCACCATCTCCTAGAGGAGCACCTGCAGGCGGAGGAGCAGATCGCCGCAGAGCAGGCGGAGCAGGAGGCACTGCTCGACTCGTACCGCTCCGCCCGCGAGGGCTGCCTCGAGCTCTGGCTGTACCACATGCGGGTGGCAGAGGCTGCGGCAGCCTACAAAGAGGGCGATGAAGCGGGCAAGGCGGTGTTTGGCGAGAACGAGGACGAGGCAGAGTTCGATGCCGGTTTCGACGAGTCCCCGCTCCGCTGCCGTCCAGGAGGCCCTACTCCGTCGAGGCCCAATGGTGCCAACAACGAGGCAGAGGACACCACCGGCTCCGCCGAGGCCCCGCGGCGCCAACAACGAGGCAAAGGACCCCGCCGGCTCTGCCGAGGTCCCACCCTGTAGGCAACGAGGGGGAGGATTCCCCCCGCTCCGCCGAGGCGCCGCCCGCTGACAACCAGATAGAGGACATCGCCGGCTCTGCCGAGGCCCCGCCCCGCTGCCAACGAGGCCGCGCCACACAGAAAATGAGGAAAAGTAGAACACAGTAGGTCGCCGCCGCTCGGGTCCAAGTAAGGCCACCGCCACTACCCTCCGGTTGCTGGCACTGAGCTATACATCATGGAGCAATTCTATGATTACAGGATGATTGAAGACTGCTCCGTGGTTGAGCAAGCTCATGAGATATAGTCAGATGCTAGAGAACGTGAGCACTTCAGTTGTATGCTACCGGACACAGGTGGGTAGCTTCGGTTAATTAATTATACATCCAGGGCACCCCTTTTTAGTTGAAGAATGTATGAAATGTAATGAAATCCAGCATGTTTATATGAAATCCGACCGTGTATGAATGAATTTATTTCGATTAGTTCAAATTCTTTATCACTGGCATTGGATAAACATGCAAAACAATACATACAAGCATTATTCCCAGGGTGATCACCTCGTTTGCAGCAGTTTCACATGTACTCCCTCCGGTCCTTTCTAGTTTGCATACAAGTTTTGTCTGCAGTCAAAGTATCTCTACTTTGACCAATCTTATAGAAAAAGTATGCACTTTCACAATGTGAGAAGTAAAAAGGAACAAAAGGAGTACAAAGAGTTTGAGCAGCTTTTTAGCGTTCCTGTACATTGTAATCAAACACAGAAGCCTGGCAATTCATAGAGAACATTCAAAACAATCGATGATTATGCATCTCTGCGATTCACATGTCAGAGCCAATATTTACTTCACAACTAAAGAATAAAGAAAATATGGATCGATGCTGCTCACACCAAAGGGTGTCCCATTCGAAAATATCAAACGCATGTCCTCATGCTAAAATCAATGAGCAAAATTTGACAAGGTTGTCCCATTCCAAAATATCAAATGCCTACGATTGTGGAATGGGCAGGGTTTTCCATCACTTCGGACATTGACATGGCACCATGTGCTACATAAACCAGATGTTCTTCTTGTGCAGTTCCACCAAAATCAACCAAATTAGCTCGGCACCTCCTTTCTTGTGGTGGAAATGATTGATTCGATGTATTCATGAACATTTTGTACAGTTCCCATTGAAATCAAGCTGGGCACCCCTGTTTGCACAAATACAAAAAAATTGATTAGTATAAAGCAAATTGTACTATGAATTGACAGTTTAAACAGGCACCTACATGGTCCATGTAGAGCACACTTTTAGAAAAATGGAACTCACCGGAAAGAATCCTAGAACAACATTGTACTCGTGCATCACAACAATAAAATGGAGATTTGTCCGTCCTTCTGAGCTGAAGTTAGTTTGGTCTTGTGGGGGATAATGTAACCATCCTTCAACTGCTCCTTCTGATGAGAAGATAGGCAGGGCTTCTTTATCTTGGCATAATCGGAACTAGTCACTTCACGTACTCCATATACTAATTCAGAGCAGGATGATCCTGTTGTGCAAAGACAAGAGGACAACTAAATGCTAGCATCCCTGTTTGCTAAAAAAGAAAAGGAAATATTTAAAACAGCACAGATGAAGCACTTCTCAAGGACAATACCACTTTTTGATGACAGTATCTTAATAGTAGCACAACACAAATAGAGATGACAAAGCTCAATCATATGGATGAAATTAGTGGGCGAGTACCAACCTTTGTCGTGAGGCTTATTGTTTAGAGCATACAGATGAAGCATCTCTCCAGAACCATCTGTTGCTATCTACTGTGCTGGCCATGCTTACTATATACTCCTCGATTAGTTTAATGTTTCCAATATCTTCTTGTGCAGTTCCTCTAAAATATATGGTATCTTCAAGGAAGATCCCTGTTTTCACAAGTAGAGATAATTACGTATTACATTAAGAGTGGCATCAAATCAATTGCAAAACAATTGCTCGTTCGAGCCATAGCAATAAATTAAGATGCAAAACTATATCATTACTTATGTCACCACAGTTCCAGTGCTTCATTACAGCACTGGGAGTTGATTTTTGTTTTTCTTCCGCTTGTTCTTCCCCTTCATCACTTGGTTCAATAACAAACAAGCTTCGCCTTCAATGTAAGATTTGGCATGTCAATTATGTTGCACAAGTATAGCACTAAAGAATGACATTAATTTTATGATGAAAGTGGCAAAATACAGGCCAACAGTTGTGAAATATCCTTACCTTACCTCAATGGGATATTACGGTGCACATACATATTGGAAGTCTTGTCTCCATTTGTGCAGTTCACTAAAATCAAGCAACATTACCATAAAAGTAGCACAACATACGAAAGCACACTGCAGAATCATGTGAAAGAAGGCTAGTACTGACCTCTCATGACATGGAATTCAAACAACTCACAAGAAGAAGATGTGAACCAAATTTGCCAACACAGATAGGAAGTCAGATCTCCTCTTATGCAGTTCCACTAAGATCAAGCAATCAAGCAACGTTGTCGATGTGACATTTTGGTTGAACATCACAAAATGTCGGCGTTCTGGGAACGGGGGTCTCCAGACTTGCCTGCCTGCGGCCTGTGGCGTGGCTCAAAAGGGGCCCAGCGCGGCGCATCTTCACCAACACAAACCCAAGACCCTCGTGAGGGGCCAAGCCTTGCGGGGCGGACGACACGGAGCCTCCTTAGGCACGGCCTCGTCAGGCTAGCTCACGAGGAGGCGGAGAGACCAAGGCGGGGTACCTCACGAGGTGCCCATGACGCAAGCCATGACGACCAAGGGTGCCAGGCGGGTGCCAGCCCGCGTAGTGTCCTCCTTTCCTCTTTGGTGCAAAGGGGGCAAGCGCAGCCACGGAGTACCGAGGCATCAGGCAAAGGTTGCCATTTCGGTGCAACGAGACCAAGACCAGGAGGACTACGAGATAGAGGTCACCGTGGAGCCGAAGACGGCGTCATCACCAGAGCTTTGCGCAGGCGAAGACTACTTTTGTCAGGATAGCTAGTACTAGTTGTCCCCCTTCAAATTAGCCTGCCATTGTTGGCTCCCTTCCCGCTCGATATTTGGGAAGAGGAACAGGGCCCCTATAAATAGGACCGGCCACTCGCTAGATAGGGGGGAGAGGACGGACGGAGAAAGAGAGAGAGAGAGAGAGAGAGAGAGAGAGAGAGAGAGAGAGAGAGAAAGGTGACTAAGCTCCTCCCAGCAGTTCATCGCCCCAGCCTAGAACAGACCCTCGCGAGGCTGTTCTTCCTTGTATTGTTCATCATCATCAGCCCAAGAGGCAATCCACCACACCACACACTCGAGTAGGGTATTACACCACAACGGTGGCCCGAACCAGTATAAACCCTGTGTCTCGTGTGTTGTTCTTTCCTTAGTTTAGATCCTAGCAAGGCGGAGGGGTGCAGGTAGGTAGGAGACGAAAGCTCCATGTGCACCCAGTGTTCGAACCTCAATGGTCTGCCGGAACCCGAAATCCGACACAAAACACTCTTGAAACAAAAGTGTTTTGTGCAGTGCAACAAAAGGTCACAATGGCAACGAGGTGAAGTAGATAACCATGTTTACACAGAGGTGCAAACGAAACAACTAGTGGTTAATAACGGTGGATGACACAGAAGCCAACAAAAAGAAGCATCTACCTTATCTAAATGGGAAAGAAAGCAAGACAGTAGCATTTCTCAAACGGTGGAATTGATTAATATTAACAGAGAGATTATATTAATAATAAAATTCATTAAACATGTAACTGACTTTTAACTGTAGCATTGTATCAATTTTCCAGCGGCATTATTAGAGGGTGTTTGTTTACAGGGATATTTTGGTGGAGGGACTAAAAAAACTCCGTGTCAGTCCCATCTAAACCAAACATGAGGGACTTTTAGGGACTAAAAGTGGGCATTTGGGACTAAAGAAAGAAGACCACGCCACGCATCGCACCTTGTCTCTATTAGTTCATTACTAGGGGTAACATGGTCTTTTAGCATGTCAGTTAATAACCTCTACTACATGTTTAGTCCCTAGGAACCAAGTAGGTAGGGACTAGGGAGTTTTAAACCAAACAGGGCCTTAGATTAACAACAGCTAAAGAGTTGCATGGGATAGTGAACGCACCAGCACCATGTGCATCTACTGATGTACTGGGGTGATGCAGAGTCTGTTGCAACAAAGAACAAACATCCAAGGAGTTGTGTTGGTCCCAGTTGTGTTACCTTTAGACACCTTTGCCTATTTGAGCGCAGAAAATCTAGTCCTGCTCAAACTCTACAGCCTTGTCCCCCAAAACAAAACAAAAGATCAGTTTGTTACAGATGTGCGTACTGTGTTTGTCATTGTTTTCCCTTTTCGACCAACATAGGTGCTGGATAGCCAGTCTGTACTAATACTTTCCCCCTTCCTTTCCTCTTTGAACCACGTCCTAGATTTATGCTATACATCTTTGCCCACTACTTTCCCCCATTCCTTTACTCTTTGAACCATGTCTTAGATTCATGTGATACAACTTTCCCCCTTCCTTTTCTTTTTGAACCACGTCCTAGATTCATGCTATACAACTTTTCCCACAACTTTCCCCCATTCCTTTCCTCTTTGAACCACGTCCTAGATTCATGGTATACAACTTTACCCACTACTTTCCTGTTTGATCCAACACCTAGATTCGAGTGCAGAAGCGGAAAAATCCCACATGCAGCTAGAGCAATGCATGTGGAATAAGTAAATTATACCTTAAAGTTCTTGGGTGTGGTTCGGTGGGCGACCGGAGGCCGTTCAGCCCACACTATGTACGGCGACGAAGAAGAAGGGGTCGGAGGCCCTCCCACGCCACCGCTGGGTAAAAGTGAATAGCCGACGGCGACAACGTTAAGCCTCCTTCCCTTCCCGGCGGACGGATCCTGCCGGCTCTTCGACCAGCGGTGATGGGAGAGAGAGAGGCCAACGAAGTCTTATTTAGATCTGGAGAGGGTGAGAGAGTGTGGAGAGAGCAACTACAAGCAGGCCAGCAGTGAGGGGAGAGAGAGAGGCCAATGAAGTCTTGTTTAGATCCGTAGAGGGTGAGAGAGTGTGAAGAGAGCAACTACAAGTGCTGAGGCTCCAGTGTGTATATATATACTTGAGAGAGAGTGGAGAGCGCAAACCTTAGAAAATAAGCATCGAGGCTGCAGCTGATCGTATAGCTCCGTATCCATCCATTTTGAGCAGTCAAAGAATCCTCCTGGCACGAATTATGCTCAAGTGTAGTTATCGAACCCAAGACCTCAAGTTTGATGAGGGAACAGGCTAACCAGCTACACAACCCTCCCGTTATGTTCAACGAGAGGAAAATAACCTTTTATACATTCCTGTATTCGTGTGACAAGCATTCCCTGTTTTTTTTGTGTGTGAGTCATTGGGATTTAAATCATAATCGTGTCATGTGGCTTTGGTGGAAAGACTATCCACAGTGGTACAAAAATAATGCAGCCTTAGTCACCTTCCCTCTCTCCACGTAGTACATTGGGTCCCACCAGTCAGAGGGTGAAACAAACAAATTAATAAGAAAAATTAAAAGCGCCAACGGTGTATCTTACCTCACACATCTCTCTACTGCTCAGGAACACTATCCAATTGATCCCTCTGTGCGCTCACGTACTATTTTAAGTGAATCCTTATTATAACAGGCACACAATTTTGGGAAATTGTATTCGACCTAAGTCAGTGTGCCACCGTATCTCGTATGACTCCCTCCATCTAGGTGTAATAAGTCACGTTAGAAGGTGCAGTGGGACCAAGGTGCAAGCAGATTGGAAGAGAATGAGAAACTTGTTCGGTCATTCCTCCAATCAAATCCCTGATTTCTGTCTCTAAATGCAACAATTAATCCAAACAACTAAGAGATGTCGTTTTAGCCACTATGCAGGTCCACTTATTAACTCGCATGCAAGCCGACTTTGATTTCTTGACTGGTCAACGCGTAGTTGCGCTCCATGCATTGGGTTTCCGGGGGAGACAATAAGGCAGAGTAAGGAGCGTTTGCTTACATTGCTTAGGCTGATCATAGTGGTGAGTAACTTGGACTAGTAACATGCATATGTTACTAGTCTATGTTTCTACTACACGAAGTTTGCCGTCAGAAGCAAGCCGATCTGGCTCTCCTGATCTAGCAAGGTCTTTCTAGCCCACCCAAGCTAGCTGGCCCACAAAAGCTAACATATTTTAACAGTTCCAAATGCCTAACCTTGCCCGGCTATGCTATAAGTTGTTCTTGCTAAGCATCCAAATGCTCCCTAAGTAACAATGCTCGCTAGCAAGGATTCCAGGAGGGGATTGAGATGCGAAGTTAATGGACGACGCCTAAACATTTTAGGAATATCTAATTTCTGTAAGATGACTTAACACCTAGATGGAGGGAGTACTACTCCTCATTCCAGGTTTGTTGGAATATTCGTCACCTCTTCGGTTCTAGTAAGTACTCCATTTGCATCTTACTTCTTGTGGCTTTGCACTCGCACGATTTTCCTATTCTATGAACCTGTGTGTGCGTGTGCGTGTGTGTGTTTAATAACATGTGTGTGTTAGAGAGAGCGACAGATCGACCTACCCCTACAGAGCGATGGTGTGTAGTGTACGATTTTAGCCGCGAGAGTTGGTGCATCCTCTGGTTTCCGGGTGTCCAGTAGAGGGAGAGGCGGACAGCTGCCACGCCCGCTCCTAACCAGCCTGGCCCACCTAAAGCCCCTCCATCACCCCCGTGCACTTCCCGCCCGAAACGGTCAGTGCCACTCCACAGAATCGGCGCCGCAAATTCCTTCCGTCGTGTATCCTCGATTGATGCGGCTTCAGATACTTCAATTGTAGATTTGAGTATTGAGCGAAAGGTTACACCTACAGGATATGGTATGGTATGGATTACAGGCCAATCCTACTCTATTAGTAAGAATTATTCCCGTCTCATTATGAACCGAAAGGGGCTGGTATTTTTCCAATTGATAAAATGTGGAGGAAAGTAGGGGAAATGGCCCATACTACTGGAAGAATTCCTCTTTGGCTGATAGGTACTGTAGCTGGTGTTGTTGTGATTGGTTTAGTAGGTGTTTTCTTTTATGGTTCATATTCTGGATTGGGTTCATCTCTATACATTCATGCCCGGGCAGAGCGGACGCGACCTCTCACTGGCGCCTGCGTTGAAGGGAGAAGCGGATTCAAGAGTGATGGTTGCTTCGTCCGTCCAACTTACTGCTGGGTCTATGTGATTTGATGGCTCATTGGTCATTATTACTGAGGTGGTAGGACTGCTGGATGTCCCATACTTTCAGCTAAAGGAGGTACCACTAGATCACAATTTTCTCCATTCTTACGGCGGAGGAGTGCAAGATCAGTGAAAACACACAGGCTCAGTGATTACATGGCACACCTCACACTATCACCATATTTTCTGGACACCGTGCGACACCTAACTCTTTACATAGTACTCCCTCCGTTCCTAAATATATAAGTCTTTGTAGAGATTCCACTAGGTGGACTACATACGGAACAAAATGAATGAATCTACACTTAAAATGCATCTATATACATCTGTATGTGGTTCATGGTGAAATCTCTACAAAGTCTTATATTTAGGAACGGAGGAAGTACTAGTATAGTACGTACTATAATTTATCAGCGAGATAGTACAATGCTATGAAGCTTCCAGCTTCTGTTACATGTATCTTGCATCCAAGGTTGCCCGTTGCAACATTTCATCAAATACAAAGGAGACTAACATGCATGCTATTGCATCTCAATGATTGACAGATCATAGCAAATATGTACTCCCTCCGTTCCAAAATAAGTGTCTCAACTTTATGCAGGGGGTGTTTGTTTCCAGGGACTTTTTAGTGTAGTGACTAGAAAAAAATCCCTCTTAAGGACTTCTTAACCAAACAGGTGGGACTACTAGGGACTAAAACTTGCTTTTTGGGACTTAATGAAGAAGACTCTCAAGGAGAGTCTTTTTGGGACTTTTCCAACAATGCCCCTCCCTGTACCCATTGCCCCGCCGCCCCATGGTGTTGTTTGATTGTTATTTTTCTGTATACTGGGGGTAACATGGTCATTCAATAACCTCTAGGGAGGGACTAGGGACTTTTTAGTACCTGAAAACAAACAGGGAGGGACTTTTTAAGGAGTAGGGACTTTTTAATTAGGACTAGAAAAAGTCCTAAGACTTATGAACCAAACAGGGCCTCAATATGGACTACATACGGAGTAAAATGAGTGAATCTACACTCTAAAATATGTCTATATACATCAGTGTTTGGAGTATGTACTAGTAGTTCATACTGAAATCTACTAAAGGACATACATATTCCAAACAATATGATAATCTCTCTAACCAAGGTAGTAGGGACGAGGAGTAAACGGAGGAAGTAATAAAAATTTCTCCTCGTCCTGCGAGCCACCACGCGCGTGGGCGAGGGAGCGGGCGTAAGGAGTATAGTACTACTACTAGTAAGCAAGATTCACCTCATCCTGCGAGCCACCGCGCCCGTGGGTGGGGGAGACGGCGTACTAAGCAAGCTTCTCCTCGTTTTGTGAGTTGACGGGACACATCAAAAGTACTCCAGTGTGTATAGAGCGTTGCCTCTAAGGTAGGCCCCACATGGTTTGCCTCTTTTTTAACATAATGCGTCAAGTTGCAATTTGTTTGTTCACCCGTGGTATACAATCCTTCCTCCATATAGTAGACAACCAGTACACGTGTCAAATTACCACCTGGGCTGCCTTTTCGTACAGAAATGAGCTCCACCATGTACCCGCGCGGGTGTGGTTGGGAAAGAGACGGGAGTACGTGCGCCGTGCGTGCACCTCTTCTCTTCGTGCACGGCCCCCACCTACGTGGGTGTGTGTGAGAGATACAAACCTAGACAAATGGCTTGTGCGTTTGTGAGTGTTTTTTGTTTGGGGGAGGTTGATTTCGTGGATGTATTTGTGGGAATATGTGTCGATGACATCTCAAACAAAATTTTGCATGCAATGTGTGTGAAATGGAGGCCTATCCATATCATATATAGAGGGCCGGGTGATCCATGAGAAGAGAGGGAGGGGTCATAGATATCGATAGAGTCAAAGAGAGGATCAAGTGGGTGGGTGCGAGATCGATGAAGAGAGCCATCGAAATTGTGTGTGTGTGTCAAGTCAAAGATATAGGGCGACTGACCTACCGGAACGTCAGAGGGCACAGGTCAAGTTTGTTTGTGGCAGGGAGACATGACTAGAGCGCTCGATGTATCGGTGTGTGTGTGGGAGGGGGTGGGGGAGGGGTAGGCAGAGGCCTAACTATAGAGGTAGAACGACTCGTGTATGTGTTGAGAAGGAGAGACCCAGCTATGTCTTGAGGGAGATCG
The DNA here is from genome assembly GCF_056163025.1 of Triticum urartu. Lineage (NCBI taxonomy): Eukaryota > Viridiplantae > Streptophyta > Magnoliopsida > Poales > Poaceae > Triticum > Triticum urartu. The sequence goes on along the minus strand of NC_141874.1, from coordinate 248,252,535 downwards.
ATCGACATCCATACATAACTGAAGGACGGGAAATAGGATGGGACAGAAAGAGAGAGGAGAGAGAGAGGGAGGGAGAGGGGTAGAGTGTTGGGTGGATGATGGAGTTGCTTCTCGAAGATGGTGGGAGAGGCCTACTAGACAAATTGAGGTGGAACTGCAATATTATCAATAAGAGTGGGGATTTGTTTCTATGTGTGCCTGTGCGTGATAGATTTGTCGGGACACATCCATGGATGATGAAGGGGAACCATGTGTTTGGTAAGCAAACCTAACTAGATCGGTAGATCAATTGTTGTTTGTCGGAGGAAGGGAGAGACATAACTAATGAGGTAGATCGATCGACGCATGGGGAATAACAAGTTATAAGGACCTATCTAGCCATATGTATAGCGGGAGATCGGTCGGTGTACGTCCATTTGTTAGAGGCAAATAAGGCCTGGCGAGACAGATAGACAGAGAGAATGGAGCTCGGAGGTGGTGCGAGAGGCTCAGCTACTAGCTAGATAGGTGGAGGAGTGTGTGGTTGTGAGATCGATGAAAAGAGGGGCGTGAGTTTACATGTGTGTGGGACCGTATGGGAGACACAAGGAAATGACACATAAAGGAGGATATTCAAGGTGCGTTTGTATGTTGTAGGCAGACATCGCTGGAGAGGTTTATCGATCGGTGTGTGTCGGAAAGGATTTGTGGAGACTGTGGGAGAACGACCTAAAGGAAAAAAAATGAATGTGCGCGATGGATAGAATACTGAGGGAGGGGGAGGGCAAGGAGGGCGTGTGCGTGCACGAGAGAAAGTTAGTGGTAGCTACAAAGGTTAGAGGATTGTGTGGGTGTAAGAGAATAACAAAGATCATAATTTGATATGAAAGTGCATTTATATATTTGAATAGGAGATCATAGTGTTTTAAACATATGCATGCATGAATATAGCGGTGATACGCGTGTTGTGGTTTTGCACATGTTATACCATAATGTGATAATGCATGGCGTTTGCAACTCACAGCTAAATGTTCAACAATTTAAACCATAATATACATCGAACAATCTCACATTTTATTTGAATTTGTGATAATGTGTGGTGTTTGCAGCTTACAACTAAATATCGAACAATCTAAACAATACTATATATCGAACATTCTCACATTTTTATTTGAATTTGTGGTAATCTGTGGTGTTTGCAACTCACATCTAAATACTTGTAGGCGTAGGGGGCAGGGCACCATACATCAACAATTTAAACCATAATATACATCGAACAATCTCACATTTTATTTGAATTTGTGATAATGTGTGGTGTTTGCAGCTTACAACTAAATATCGAACAATCTAAACAATACTATATATCGAACATTCTCACATTTTTATTTGAATTTGTGGTAATCTGTGGTGTTTGCAACTCACATCTAAATACTTGTAGGCGTAGGGGGCAGGGCACCATACATCATGTGATAAACACATACATATGAGACATTGTTTAGATTACGAAGATCTAGCTAGAGCTTGAAATGTACTATGATTTGAAATCAACATAAAGTGGATTCAAAAAATTGAGTTCGAGTTCATAAAGTACTGAAAGTGCTAGTTATCGACTAGAGGGGGGTGAATAGGCGAATTTTATGAAATTCTTCAAAACATGGAAGTTTCGAAGACAACGATAGAAATGAACATGTTAACATGCAGCGGAAGGTAGACTACACTAGGCAAGCCATAGTCAAGTATTCAATGAAGTGAAAGCTCGAAGACTATTAGCAGCTAGGCAGTATGGATCAGGATGGAAGATAGTATGAAGCCAATCAAATCAAGTAGTCACACAGTGAAGTCAAACAGATAACGCAAGAAGGCAATGACTTCACGAAGACAAACTGTAAGTAAAGAGAAGGAAGAGATAGAACCAGTTGCTTGGTGAAGACAAAGGATTTGTTGGACCAGTTCCAGTTGCTGTGACAACTGTACGTTTGGTTAGGGAGGCTGAGATTGAACTCAGAAGACCGCGTCTTCACCTTGTTCCTCTTGAGCTAAGGACACTTATTCCCCGCCCAATCACTCTGGTAAGTCTTCAAGGTATACTTCCAAACCTTCACAGACTTCGTTCACCGGCAATCCACAATGACTCTTGGATGCTCAGAACGCGACGCCTAACCGGCTGGAGGATTCACAGTCCTCAAGTGTAACAAGTCTTTAGATCACGCGAACAGAAAGACTTTAGTGATGTCAAACACTGTTTGGGCTCTGGGTGTTTTGAGCTTTGTCCTCGGAAGGATTTCTCTCTCAAATGCTTCGGTGGTGGGTTTCTCTCAAACGACAAAAGCCGTGCACTAACTCTGAGCAGCCACCAATTTATGGTGTAGGGGGTGGGCTATTTATAGCCACTAGGCAACCCGACCTGATTTGTCCGAAATGACCCTGGGTCACTAAGGAACTGACATGTGTTCCCACGGTCAGATTTCAAACACACGCGGCAGCTTGACATGGGCTACAAGTAGAGCTGACTCATCCAACTCTGGATAAGATTTGCTCTCATTGTCTTTGCTTGAAGATATAGGATTTGGATGAGCATCACTTTAGTCACTCTGACTTTGTTCACTTGGACACCACTTAACAGTACGGTGGTTCCTATGACTCAACAAAGAAGAAAATGAAACTATGAAACAACTATGTCTTCGCACTCCAAAGACTTCATGCGATGTCTTCTCATGTCATAGTCTTCAATGTGAATATCTTCACATACCACCATTATCTTCAATGTCTTCACACATTTTAGGGGTCATCTCCGGTAGGTAAACCGAATCAATGAGGGACTACTACCTATGTTATCCTGCAATTCTCACAAACACATTAGTCCCTCAACCAGGTTTGTCATCAATACTCCAAAACCAACTAGTGGTGGCACTAGATGCACTTACAAGTACACATAGTTCATATGTAACTCGAGACTAATCATGTGGTGTGCTATGAAGATAATACACAAACGATCGTTTAACTTGACAATAATGATGATTGTAGGTCTTATTAAAACAGAGAAACGAATTCAAATGCTTTGACTTCACAACAATCATTATTGTAGATCTTATTCAAATAGAGAAACGAATTCAAATTAGTTCATATTGAAGCGGTAGTATATACGTTTTGAATGCACTAAAGCGTTCATTTGAGTAGTACGTTGCATGCATTATACACGTAGCGAAATATTTTAATTGAACATAACATGAGTTCAAAGTTTTGAATGACATTTGAAGTGCGAATTGATTTGGTACAGTACATGTTAGCCTTGTCCGGAAATTTCAACCCAAGCCTTGTTAGCCTGAAATATTTAAGATATATCTTTGTCTCGTTGTGCTCCGACAACACCCTCCAGCTCAACCCGCGCCTTGCTATTCCTAAATTACAACGCGCACGAAAACTCCCACCTCCTGTGAAATCTCGACACGTGAAATGCCTGTGATACCCCTGAATCGAAAGAACCGCCTCAAATTGGTGGGGGTACTTTCGTAACTTAGCCCACATTTCGGACAAGCGCGTCCCTAAGCCATGGTTCCCCACTCCCATCCCATCCATCCACCCATTCGTACACTGAGGCCGGGAAAACCCATGAAGCCCCACACCCTCCTCCGTCCTACACCCAGCCGGAGCCTCTTCCCCGACAATGTCATTCATAGCAACACCTCTACGTCCCTCATCCACCGTACCGGATGAGGATCCGTCGTTGATCTGGTCGTCCCGCCGGTTCAGCCACCCCGTCCTCAACTTCCAAGGAGCTGCCGCGATGTTCCCATCGTCTTTCACGCCACCTCCATTCCCACACCTCCGTCTTCACCTGCACCACCGAAAGAGCATCATCATCACTGTTTCCTTGGATGAAGCTACGGCCTAATCAGTGCCACCAAAGAGGATGTACACTAATCGCCGCATTTTCTTATTGATTCGATCTCACGGTGCTGCCGGCACTCGGTCCCATCCACGGCGGCGTCGCCGGCCACTTCCTCCACGTCGTCGCTCCCTCGGCGGCGACGTCCACATCAGTAGGAGCTGTTGCTGCTTTAACTCTCGCGCTGCTGCTCTGATCTTGCTCTCGGTCCCCTGCCTTGTCTGCTCTTGCTCGCGCTTGTGCTGCTGCTCTCGCTCTTGCTCTTGCTTGCGATGCTGCTCCGATTTAGCTACACTTTAGTTGACCGAATCGACTATTGGGTTAGTCGATTTTCAGGTGGTGGGAGGCTCGCCGGATTGAAGGAATGGCCGGGGCGGTGGAGGTCCGGCGGTAGGGTTCAGGGTGGGGGCTGTGGTGGCCGGCGGTGGTGGGGCGGTGCCGTGGGGATCGCCGGAGAAAATCTCAGCACGGGGGGCCCTAGAGGGATGGCCAGGGCGGTGGAGGTCCGGCGGTGGGGAGTGTTTTCGGTGCGAGCGGGGCGGTGCACCGCCGGCCGCGGGTGGCGGGGGGCAGCTGTTTGGTCGGTGGTGGCTGGCGGCTCAGGGGGTGGAGGTTGAAGATGAACTGCAGGCCCTTGATTTTGTATCCAACGGATGCAAAATCGACTTACCAGGGATGAAAAAGTCAGTCGACTGATGTGTAGCCTCACCTCTAGTGCGTTTAGTTTCGACAGTAAAATTTAGTTTTGACAGCAAAACTCAGTTTCGATAGCAAAATTTAGTTTCGACAGTTGAGTTCAGTTTCGACACTTAAATTCAGTTTTGACAATTAACTTCAGAGATGAGCGGCTGATGTATTTTACATCTAGCACTTTGTGGTTATGTATTTTACGTCATCTATTAGAGATGCTATTAGAATTCCACTCAGGTTAACATTGTCTCTCTTGTTCTGCTTCAGCCTCAGCGTCGTACAACTCACCGGAGCTGCTTCAACGATGAAACCCTCCATCAAAGTGGAGCAGTACCTCGGGCTCCATCTCTAGACGCCTAAGATCTTGTTCCCCTCCTTCGACAGCCAAGTCAGCCAAAGCATCCTCACCGGCCAACCCAATCACGCTTTGATCGACATGCCTTCTCCAAAGAGGTTGTACACTTGTTGTATCTCTTTTTTACTCTACATGTTATATGTATTGTCCACTGAGCACACGGAGTAACGGGACATTCAATTATTTTAACCTACTATATGACAAGCAGTGTGGTACTAGAAAACTTAGCTATCCGTGATGGACTCTCTTGAACGCCATCATTATTTATCTCTGCATGTTTGAGTTGTGCATTTGTCGATGGCCCTGGGAGCTGAGCTAGTAGGGCAGTGGCCTGGGTACAAAGTAATAGAAGTAGCACAAAAACATTATTTTAATGTAGGCTTTTCCTTGCTCAAGCCTGCCTACTAGAATCGCCAGTGCCTGAAAGGTAAAGTGAATGAAAAACATAGGAATTGGAAAGTTTCCTATGGTACTACTTTTCATGAATTTGGTGCAGAGGAATGGAGCAAAGGAAAACTGTAGGATTTGTTCCTTTAGTGTCTCCTTGAAAGAAAAACCATAGGAATTTTAATTTCCACTTGTCCTCCTTCTCAAATTCCTATTCATGAAGCACAAGACTAAGAGATAGTAGCATAATAGCATTATAACCGTACATTTTCTTGTGGTTTGACTTAATCTCAGAATGCTTCTTTGCATCCTGTGTTCTTCCAATTCTCGTGAACCAAACACCCAAATTGGCAGAAATCCTGTGTTTTTAAATTCGTTGTTTTGCACATGCATTCCTATGCTATTCCTGTCTATTTCCTATCCCTGCATTGTTAGAATCCTCAAATTCAAACAACGCCTTTCAAAATTACTTCTGTTACAGATATGTGTCAAAGAAAACCTTGTGTGGTTTGTCCTGCTCCTGTGGTGTTGTGTTCCACCCTAGCTCACCTGCTCCAACAATGGAAGGGTTCACGATAGCAGGGATCTGCTCTCCAGACTGCCTTTTGCCGCCTCAAATCTTCTTCCCCGCCGCCGGCAGCCACGACAACTGCATTACCATCATCAACTGAGCAGATGACCCTGAGGACTACACGGGTCCGCAAGAGAGGTCACACTCTTCCGTGTCTGCTCGTTATGCATCGCTTAATATGATGACATGCTACTTTATCGTCATGTTCACCTATTAGACTCCGAGTCGGGTCCAAACTTGTGCTGAAACTTGAGTTTTTAAATGGTTGTGGGGTACATATTGGGGCAGCAATCAGTACTATCTGTCTACTATCTGGTTAATCTCGGGTATCTACTATGAGTTTCATGTTGGGTGCAAACAAACATTAAAGGAGCCATTATCTTTAATTTTTAACTAGAGCTATTATCTGCTTGCTATCATTGGTTTTGGGTCTATCCATAGTTTGCTACCATCACTTTGGATTTGTGCATGCACTCCTTACATAATCTCACTATGTTTTATTCCTATGCACGTCAGTTATTGTACACAATGGAACTGAACATGTAGAGCAAAAGAGACGAGCCTTGTGTGGCAATAAAATTTCATACAGACGTCGCTCCATGGTGGGTGCAAAGGCAGCCCCCCTCCACCCATTTCGGTTCATAATTAAGAGGAAGATAACTGTTCTTAGGGGGATTCAGAAGCGGAAGACCACTCCTATTTACCCCATGAGGTCTTCTCTCTAACTTGGCATGCTGATGTTGGTAATATCATGCATATGGTTCCTTGCATTGTTTATTGTATACATGAAAGATGTCATCTGCTTAGTTTAGACATGCTTTGTGTCAATGACATCTGTTTAGTTTCTTTATCGTATATGTGAATCATGCAATGCCATCTTATTTAGCCAGGCATCATATATGTCAATTTTGCAATACCACCCTGGTTAGCCAGTCATCTTATATGTGAATTATATCATGACATCATTTTTTATTACATGTTAAATTTGTCAACAATTTTAGTACATTCAATTACTCTTCCTATGCATCAGCCATTCGGCATGGTCATGGAAAAATCTGGAGTGGAAACAAGGTCTTCAGAGCAGACAATGCTATCTGACAAAGTGCATGTCTTGTTGGTTACAGATAGCTCCTCAGAGGAGGATTCAGAGACAGATGACCAGTCCTATCCCCCCCCGAGGTGCATGCTCTAACTTGGTAGGGTTATGTTGCTCATATCGTGTGTATGGTATCTTGCATTGCTATGTCATTTGCCTAGTTTAGACATGCATTGTGTGAATGCCACATGTTTAGTGTCTAATTACCATATATGTGAATTATGCAATGCCATCTTTTTGCAAGACATTATATATGTGAATTATGCAATGCTATCTTGTTGCAAGGCATTATATATGTGAATTATGCAATGCCATGTCGTTTAGCCAAGTGTCATATATGTGAACTATATCATGCCGTCCTTTTTTGTATTCCTCATTGCTTTTGTCGACAATGTTTGTATATTCAACTGCTCTTCCTGTGCGTCAGCCATTTGAATTGGTGATGGAGAAATTTGGAGTGAAAACAAGGTCTTCAGAGCAGACAATGCTACCTGCTGAAGGAGATATCTTGCTGGTTACAGATAGCTCTTCAGAGGAGGATTCAGAGGCAGATGACCACTCCTATTATCCCCCTGAGGTGTATGCTCAAACTTGCAGGGTTATATTACTCATGTAATGCATATGTTGTATCTGTGGGAGTAAAAACATGGTCTTCAGAAAAGATCGTGCTACCTGTCAATGGAGATAAAACCATGGTTGTACTTGCCCAAGAACCAGCCCCACCACACATAACCCAGACTCACGCACATTGTACCCCTACCCAATTGGAGAGAGAACCAGCTACACCCCTTCTAACCCAAACCTAGCAGATAGTGACCCAGTTCCCGTTGACACATCACCGTCTCCACCACAGAGAACCCAAACACGAGCAGTTAGTAAGGCAACTGTAGTGCCCAAGGCACGAGGACCACCACTCTGAACCCCAAGTCAACGCTTAAAGCAGAAGAAGAATTGTTCTCAGGTCAGGTTCCATAGCTATGGTTCATACTACTTTTCTCTTGCATCATTTTATTTACTCATACCAACTAATTTCAAATTTGAAGGATGCAATTGAAACTCCAATGGCACAACAGGTATGTTTTAAACCTGTTTCTTTAATGTGTTTGCTGTTGTAACTTGCTCTATGTTGATTTCAATTTCAATTGAATAAATAATTATGTTCTCATGCCATGCACATTACAAGTGTTGTTATTTCTCTGTAGTTTCCCACACTTATATTCTGTCCATGATGCTTTGTCTTAAATAGATATGATTTGAACTGTATCTATCTTGATTTGGCAACATAAAGTAGAATGATATAGACCATACAATGACCGTACTACATAGATATATGTTTGTTTCATGCTATTATCCTGTCCACCTTACTACTGAACTGGTTTACCAAAATGAGTTTCATATACTACATTGTAAACCTGTGATGTGTTTGTTTGTTTCTCTTTTAGAACGCGGATAAAATATTGGAGAAGAGTACCCGTTATGCAATGTTAAAGGAAGTAATGCAGATAAGGTTCAAGATAGTGAGAACTACTAGGGAAAACCCTCGTAGTAGCGTGGGTTTTGAGGTTATCAGCAGCGCGGGCAGCCGCGCTACCAATAAGGCGCTACAGCTAACTGTTAATAGTAGCGTTGTCTATACCCGCGCTACTACTATTGACTATATCAGCAGCGCTTTTCCGAAAAACGCTACTATTAGTTAGCTGTAGCGATTTCCTAGCCCCGTGCTACTGCTATATATTTTATCATTTCCATCCCGTTTCAGCTTCAATAAACTGAAATTTCCAGATACTAGGTACTACTATATATCAATTTCATAAAACATTACAGGTACTAGGTAGTATTCCCTCGGTTCCAAATTACTCGTCGTGGTTTTAGTTCAAATTTGAACTAAAACCACAACGAGTAATTTGGAATGGAGGGAGTACTAGATAACAATTTCATATATACTCAACATGCATCCTCAAGCAGTACTAGGTGATATCGACGACGATCATCATATGTAGTTCTACATGATATCGATGACAATCATCATATGTAGTTCTAGGTGATATAGCCACACACACATATGTAGTTCTAGATGATATCGACGACGATCATCATCCTCAATCCTGGGCGGTGGGTGTTCTTGATAGTAGTTAGGATGGCCTGTCCAACACGAAGATTCTTGCCAACGAGAAATCTCTTCCACCCAACCGAGTTTAAATGTGTGCGACCGTCTGTGTCCATGCAGTAAGTACAAGTTGTGATGGAGCCCCTTGCGGTAAGGCGTAGTCTAGCTGAGCCTTCTTCATCAGGCTCGATACCACAACTCACAGATAGGTTCTTTGGCCATTTCTGAATAAGAAAATCATATCAATTAATAAATAGCCTCGCACATACTCTTGCAAATATATTTCTATTAAGTCTAGATTTCTACACTACCAAAAGACATAGTAGTACACATTTGTACCAATTAATCATGAATTCTACTAATAAGTATACATGGATTATCTACACTATTAATAGTTCCTTGGATTCTACACTAATAAGCATGTGATCAAACTCTACACTAAAGCATATCATCGACTAGATTCCACAAAGCATACCATTGGACTCTACACTAAGCATATCATCAGATTCACTAAGCATATCATCTGATAATTTGCATTTGTAAGTATAACAATAAAGCATATATATATCATCAAATTACTACAGTCAGTATAACATACCATTTCATGCCGATCAACCATGGTACTTGTTAGGCGGGTCACGAATGGCACCCCGACAAAGTCATCACATGGCGGAATTATGTCCCATAGGTTGCACACCTCCTCCTCGCTCAGCCTCATTCTTTGAGATACGATGGCTTCATGAAGTGGGTTCTTATCATCTTCATCGAGTGGGTCCTCATCATCTTCATCATCTTCATCATTTTCATCATCTTCATCATCTTCGCCATCTTCATCATCTTTGTCATCTTCATCATATTCCACCAGGTTGAGATAAATGACATCCATCTTGGGTCTTTCTGCTCTGAAGGAGAAGCTGATCAACTCACCACCAGTAAGACGCATGTGGGCGAGGAAACGAGCCCATCCATCTCCTCCAATCTGCGACATATTGCGTCCTTTCTCGACCTCCATAGTGTACGGCCCCCCAGCAGCCTCAAATTTCACAATGTCTCCTGCCAGCTTGTTGAATTCCAACCTCACATTGCATGGGACGATCTGTGTAAAAAAAAGAAAAATGACACAATGCAGTAATGCCAACACTGAAAATAAAATAGTCATTACATTTCATCTAATTTCTTACCGCTGCGTGATGAAAACTCGACTGGAAGTAGATGCCAAACAGCTTGCCAGTTCCAAGGCTACTGGCGCACCTTGACTTCCACAATCGACATAGTAGTGGTGGTCGTGGTGATGCCATTTTCCTAAACTAATATGAGCAAAGGATTAATGATCCACTTCACAGGAAAGAAAAACAGTAGCATGTGATATTTTTGGTTCTTCTGCGAGAAGCAATTTTATGGACAATTATAATCCTAAGATCTAGTAACATATTAGATGACAAGGTACCGCCTACCAAAGCATTTTGGTGGCACCTATTTCCGAAAAAACCTTTCACAAATATCTACCAAATAAGGGTACCACCTACCAAGACATTTCATCTAATTTGGCACCTACATTTTGCCAAAAAATAACTTATTACAAAAAACCAAAGCATCAACTAGCCTACTAAATCCACTAGCATACTAAATCAACTAAATCAAAATGTTCTAAATCAACTAAATCAACTAGCCTACTAAATCTACTAAATCAACTAGCCTACTAAATCAATTAAATCAAAATGTTCCAAATCAACTAAATCAATTGGCCTACTAAATCAACTAAATCAACTAGCGTACTAAATCAAGTAAATCAAAATGTTGCATATGAACTAGCCTACTAAATCAAAATGTAGGAGGGAGGAGGGAGAAGGAGGGGTGACTCGAGGAGGGAGAAGAGAGTAGGACGGAGAGGAAGGCGGAGCGAGGAGTGGCCGGCCGACGGCGAGTCGAGGGAGGACGGAGGAGGAGGGCGGTATCGAGTCCAGCAAGAAGGATGATTTGACGGTGGCACAAAGGGAAGAGGGGTAGGCAATGGTGGCTGGCGGGGGCGGGGGAGGACCGACGTGCGGGGGGGGGGGGGGTGTTGAGGGGGAGTGAGTGTGAGTGTGAGTGTGGATCGGATAGAGGAGGGTGTGGGGGTGGGAGATAGCTAGTTTTAGCAATAGCGCTCTAAAGGCAAAGGCGCTACTGCTAAACTACCTAGCAGTAGGATGGTCTGAATTAACGCGCTGCTGCCAGAACTAGCTTCGCGGCGGGGTCATGGGAATTATAGCAGTAGCGCGGCTTAGAGTAGGCACGCTACTGCTACGTTTATTTCAGCAGCGAGTACTGCCGGAGAGCGCTACTGCTACATTGCAGCAGCGCCTTATTTTAAAACTCGCTGCTGGTAAGATCCTGTGTATAAGCTTTTCCCTGTTGGTCTCCAAGAAAGTTGATAAAAACTATATTGAAGAAACTGAGATAACCCCAAAGCCCTGTCTTAATGTAGTGTTTGAGTTACTGGCAACTACTGCTGGCACCAGCTCTTCGAACTCGCTGCCTGAATCAGTTCGGCTTCTTGAGTCTCAACTTCAAGTTGAAAGACATCGACCAGATGTTATGCGACAGGAAGCCGAAGGACTAAAGAAGTCCCTGCAGAATTCAGATGCATACTTTCTGGTGCAACAGCAAGTCCTGGAGGGTTTAAGCGCCAAACAAGAGAAAGTTAATAAGCTTATTAAGCATTTTGCCAGCATTATGGGTACCCATGATATTGTTGCTTGAGCTCTTCTAAAGTGGTTTCAGTTTTGGACTTGTTTTGCTGCGGCGTTTATATGCTGCTTTGTACCCTATATTTGCACTGGTGGCGAACTTCGATGCCCAGTGGATGTAATATGTGTAATAGCCGTGATAGCCTAGCGTAAGTTGCTTGCTAATTTATTTCCTTATTGTCTTGTTTATTTGTTTTCTTGTAGTCAGTGCAATTCTTTTTCTGCGGCTTGCTACTGGCCGCAATAACTTATTTTTTCAAACTAGGCCACAATAACCATGGGCTACATATTTATAGTAGTTAACATGGGGCTCCTATGGGTCGTAGAAACAATGGGGCTTCTACGGGGCGTAGAAACAATGGGCCTTATACGGGTCGTAGACACAATGGGCCTTCTACGGTCCGTATCATCAATTGGCCTTCTCCGGGCCGTATGATCGGTTGGGCAAACATGGGTCAACAACAGACCACATTATGGCCATAAATGAGCTAGAGTTGAAATCGTCCGTTCATGGGCCGACCATAATCACTACAGGAATCAGGTAATTTGCCGTATGTGGATCACAGATGGCAAAGGCCTAAATACAGATGGCAAAGATTTTGCTGTCAGGAAGCAGACGACAAAGTCAGACGACAAAGATTAGCCGGCAAAGAATACTTTGCCGTCAGCATTTCATCGAACAGACGGCAAAGATTTTGCCGTCAGCCAACTACAGATTTGCCATCTGTCGAAAAAATAATAGACAGCAAAACCCTGTTCTTTGCCGTAAGTCAAAACTTGTTCTTTGCTGTCATCTAGACTAAAGTACATACGGCAAAGATTGTTTTTCATTTAAAAAAGGTGACGTCAGAGAAGAGAATCTCGCCCAGGTTCAGCTCAAGTAGATTTTGGATTCGACATGGGGTGCTGCCTTTCATTCATCGTAGGTGGAGTTACACAGAATATACAAAGTTGTCCTGAAAATTTACACAAAGTACCCTAGAAAGTAAAAAATAAAAGCAATCAAGTCCTTCTCCATTGCAGGAACAGGAACTTGACCGCCGGCCGTCCTTCTACTGGCCGGGGATCCACTGCCGCCTTGCCCTGCTCGCCTTGCCGCGCCACCTCACAGCCGCCCGACTATCCTCTGCACCGGCGCCCGGCCATGCTCGCTACGCAGACGCACGGCCCAGCTCGCCCATGGCCTGCTAGCGCCGACCGCCCGCGCGTCGCTTGCAGGGCCCTGCCACGCCGGCTGCCCTGCCAGCACCGGCCCGCAGCACATGCCCATGCTCGCTGCGTAGCCGCACGGCCCTGCTCGCCTTCGCTCTGCTCGCCTGACTGGGGCAACGGTGCCGGCGACGCCCGTGGCGAAGGGGGAAGGGCGACGGGGACGGTAGAAGATGTCGTGGTGGATCCCTGCAGAGCTTCGGGCGACAGGGCTGAGGCCGGGGGCGACGGAGGAAGTGGCCGGGGCCGGCGCGAGAGGTGGTGGCCGACGGGCGAGGTGATGGCCGGCAGGCGAGGTGGTGGCTGGCGGGCGAGGTGGTGGCCGGACGCCGGCGGATCTTCGGGCGCGCCAGGGCCGTGGCTGGGGGCGACGGGGACGGGGCCGAGGCCGGGGGCGAAGGGAGAAGTGGTCGGGGCTGGCGGGAGAGGTGGTGGTCAATGGGAGAGGTGGTGACTGGTGACCGGCGACGGCGTGTGGATAAGGGAGAGAAACCAGAGAGAGATCGTGGTGGGGGAGGGGATAAGGGAGAGAGTGCTACACGTGGGGGTGTGAGGTGAGGCGTGGGCACGGGGTGTGTTTGGGCACAAGGGGATGTGTGGCTGAGATCCTGCCATGTCATCGATCCATGTGATCGATCCGTGTGATGTGTTTCTTTCTTTGCCGTCTTCATTTTTTATTCCAGACGGCAAAGATCTTTGCCGTCTTCGTTTTATATTACAGACGGCGAAGTATGTTCTTTTCCGTCTGTAATATAAAACGCAGACGGCAAAGATCTTTGCCATCTACTTTTTCTATTACATACGGCAAAGTACGTTCTTTGCCGTCTGTGTTTTTTTTCGCAGACGGCAAAGTTTATTTTACCGACAGTTTTTCTTTGCTGTCTACTGATGACGGCAAACCCTTTCTTTGCTGTCTGCCCGACAAAAAGCTGACGGCAAAGACGTCCCCTAATGGCAAATTAGCTGTTTCCCATAGTGAATGGGCCGTCGTTAATCGGTCGTATTTGATGACGCTATGAAAATGGCCCAACGTATTAACAAGCCACAAACGGGCCGACTGTAACCACGGGCTGAATTTGGACCACAAGAAGAAAATGACAGTAATGGGCCGTAAGTAAACGAATACTTGAAATGAACCCAAGAATAAATGGGCCCTGAGAAGGCCAAAAGATAACATGGGCTAGAAACGGCCCAACGGAAAAATATGTCGTTAATGGGTATAAAGTGATACACTGTTCATTACGGGACAGTTTTACCACGTGTCGTTAATGGGCCGAGGATTACTAAGGGCCTCATATGGGCCGAAAGACCTCATGGGCCATACATGGGCCAGAAGTTAAAATGGGCTGGAATTATATTGGATGGCCCAGAAGATGCTACTAGGCCTAATTAGGATAGGCCATAAATCGGCCCTTGGTTAGCGGGCTGTAAATGGGCCATATGCGAACGTGACGTTAACAGGCTTGCCGTGGGCCGGCCCGCCACCTTTTGACCAAGTCAAACGGGTCGGCCGTTTCATACGAAATGGGTCTCTGTTGGGCCGTGCCACGTGTCGACGTATCATAGGCGCTTTGCGTCCAATGAGTGGATGACATCTGTCCCAACGGTGAGCCGACACGTGTTTCCTCCAGCCAATGATGATTTTACACACGGAAAATCCCCATTGGTCGGGGCTATTAACAGGTTATCGGATCCAAAACCGGACCCAATAGCTTAATGGCGTTTCGTTCGGGTGGATGCCACGTGTCAGTCACCCTTGGCGAAAGCACTTCTGTTATGCGCGATTTATCATCATGGAAGTGGACACTTCCGTGATGATAATTTTGGTAATGTCATGGAACACGTGTACGACAGCACAGGTATGACTATCTTGATTCTGTCATAAATTTGTCATGGATGTACATGCATGATAGAAAACTTGACCTACTATGACAAACACATATCAACACGGAAGTGTATTTTTTTGTAGTGCATGCGTCTGCACATGCACTGACGTGCGTGCCCGTGCTGGTACCCATGCACACAAATGTCTCTACCGCACCGTTGCCAGCGCCTATCCCCGCGTGGGTGCCAGTGCCCCCCTCAGCGGCATGGATGGCCGTTGTCGACTGCTTCCTTGCACCAACGCCAGTCGCCCCGCTAGTTGACTCGCTCATGGAGACCGAAGTCTAGAACATTGTGGCCTTCCTTGAAGCTTGGGCCAACATCCAGGAGTATGCGAACAACAGCACAAGACGCCGCCGTCGCCATCGGCCAGTCGCCCGACGACACATAGAACACGGCATAGGAGCCACTTCCCAACGCAAGATGCCCCCGCCACGTAATCTAAATTTGCCATGAAAAACGTTTGGATTGCCATGCTTAAAATCCGAATGTTTATCATTTCCGTTTATTTCAGATCGATCGTCGTATGAATGTACTGTTGGAGTCAGACTGAATGAAATCTATGGTTTTATCGATTGAATGTTTTTCTAGAGCCGTATCAAATTAAATATAAAACGTCATCAAGCCACATGTATTCCTTCTCATCCAACGACCTAGACTGCTTCAATGTTGAGCGCTCAACACGTTTAGCATGCAGTTAATTTCATACCAAAAATAGTGCTAATCGCATAATAACATGCAAATAATATCCTACTTAATATATGCATGCACTTAATATACTTCCAAATTAACGTGCATTGCACGCACACATTTACTAGTACTACTAGTATGTGAAACTGGTGCGGTAACTTGTGAATGCGTCCAGATATGGTCAACGGCAACATCGCCTGCGAGTTCTTCGTGTTTTCCTGTGCGTCTAAACACACAAGGTGAGGAGAGAGAGAGCACACATGGAACCCACCAGCAAGTGAAGGCGAATAGTACGTGCTAACGAGCCGGTCCCACTAATGTACTGATACGTCTCCAACATATCTATAATTTTTGATTGCTCCATGCTATATTATCTACTGTTTTGGGCATTATTGGGCTTTATTATCCACTTTTATATTATTTTTGGGACTAACCTATTAACCGGAGGCCCAGCCCAGATTTGCTGTTTTGTGCTTATTTCAGTGTTTTGAAGAAAAGGAATATCAGATAGAGTCGAAACGGAACGAAATCAACTGGAGAAGTTATTTTTGGAAGGAAACACACCTGATGGACTTGGACCCCACGTCAGAAGATACAGGAGCTGCCCACGGGGGTGGGGGCGCGCCCACCCCCTAGGGCGCGCCCCCTACCTCGTGGGGCCCCCGTGGCTCCTACGACATACCCCTTGCACCCATATATACCTACTTAACCTTAAACTTCCAGAATAGAATAATAGATCGGGAGTTCTGCCGCCAAAAGCCTCCGTAGCCACCAAAACCAATCTAGACCCGTTCCGGCACCCTGCCGGACAGGGCAATCCCTCTCCGGTGTCCATCTTCATCATCCCGGTGCTCTCCATGACGAGGAGGGAGTAGTTCTACCTCGGGGCTGAGGGTATGTACCAATAGCTATGTGTTTGATCTCTCTCTCTATCTCTCATGTTCTTGAGATGATACGATCTTGATGTATCGCGAGCTTTGCTATTATAGTTGGATCTTATGTTTCTCCTCCCCCTCTTCTCTCTTGTAATGAATCGAGTTTCCCCTTTGAAGTAATCTTATCGGATTGAGTCTTTAAAGATTTGAGAACACTTGATGTATGTCTTGCGCTGCATATCTGTGGTGACAATGGGATACCACGTGCCACTTGATGTATGTCTTGGTTATCAACTTGCGGGTTTCGTGACATTGGGAACCTATGCATAGGGGTTGGCACACGTTTTCGTCGTGATTCTCCGATAGAAACTTTGGGGCACTCTTTGAGGTTCTATGTCTTGGTTGAATAGATGAATTGAGATTGTGTGATGCATATCATATAATCATGCCCACGGATACTTGAGGTGACAATGGAGTATCTAGGTGACATTAGGGTTTTGGTTGATTTGTGTCTTAAGGTGTTATTCTAGTACGAACTCTAGGGCTGTTCATGACACTTATAGGAATAGCCCAACAGATTGATTGGAAAGAATGACTTTGAGGTGGTTTCGTACCCTACCATAATCTCCTCGTTCATTCTCTGCTATTAGTGACTTTGGAGTGACTCTTTGTTGCATGTTGAGGGATAGTTTTATGATGCAATTGTGTTAGTATTGTTGAGAGGACTTACACTAGTTAAAGTATGAACCCTAGGCCTTGTTTCCACACATTGCAATACCGTTTACGCTCACTTTTATCACTTGCTACCTTGCTGTTTTTATTATTTCAGATTACAAATACCTTAATCTACTATCCATATACCACTTGTTTCACTATCTCTTCGCCGAACTAGTGCACCTATACAATTTACCATTTATGGGGTGTGTTGGGGACAGAAGAGACTCTTTGTTATTTGGTGGCACGGTTTCTTGAGAGAGACCATCTTCATCCTACGCCTCCTACGGATTTATAAACCTTAAGGTCATACACTTTAGGGAAATTTGCTACTGTCCTACAAACCTCTGCACTTGGAGGCCCAACAACGTCTACAAGAAGAAGGTTTTGTAGTAGACATCAAGCTCTTTTCTGGCGCCGTTGCCGGGGACGTTAGAGCATGAAGGTATATATTTAGATCTTGCAATCGAGTCTTTTAGTTTCTTGTTTTATCACTAGTTTAGTTTATAAAAGAAAACTACAAAAAAATATGGAATTAAGTTTGTCTCATATGCTTCACCTTTTTAATATCTTTCGTAAGTATGACGGAAAGGATAATTGTGCTAAAGTGCTAGAAGAAGAAATCTATAAAATGTTTGGCACTAAATATTTGAATGATGAGCATGATTGCAATGTTGTTAGTAAGAATTCTTTGAATATCTATGATGCTAATGATATGCAAAGCCACAAGCTTGGGGAAGCTATGTTTGATGAAGATGATATTTTTTGTCCCCCATGTTTTGATGAGCAAATTTATTATGATGAAAGCATGCCTCCTATTTATGATGATTATATTGATGAAAGTGGATTTGCAGAGGTCATGACTTTATTTTGTGATGAATTCACTATTCCGGAAGAGGTTCCAATTGATTATGAGAACAAAGTTCCTATTATGATGATTATCGTGATGACTTGTATGCTATAAAGAATAATGATATCCATGAAACTTGTCATCGTGATTTTAGTTTTTAATTGGATTATGCCTCACATGATAATTATTTTGTTGAGTTTGCTCCCACTATTATTCATGAGAAGAATTTTGCTTGTGTGGAGAGTAATAAAATTTCTATGCTTGTAGATCATGAAAAGAATGCTTTAGGTGCTGGTTATATTGTTGAATTCATTCATGATGATACTGAAAATTATTATGAGGGAGGAATATATGCTTGTAGGAATTGCAATAATATCAAGTTTCCTCTCTATGTGCTTATAGTTTTGAAGCTATGCTTGTTCTACCTTCCTATGCAAGTTGATTATTGTTCCCATAAGTTGTTTGCTCACAAAATCCCTATTCATAGGAAGTATGTTAGACTTAAATGTGCTAGTCATATTCTTCATGATGCTCTCTTTAAAGTTACAATTCTTATCCTTTATGTGAGCATCATTGAAATTATCATGCCTAGCTAGGGGCATTAAACGATAGCGCTTGTTGGGAGGCAACCCAGTTTTATTTTTGTTCCTTGCTTCTTGTTCCTGTTTAGTAATAAATAATTCATCTAGACTCTGTTTAGATGTGGTTTTATGCTTTTAATTAGTGTTTGTGCCAAGTAGAACCTTTGGGAAGACTTGGGGAAAGTCTTGTTGATCATGCTGTAAAAAACAGAAACTTTAGCGCTCACGAGAATTGCTGCCATTTTTATTTGGAAAGTGATATTTAGTTAATTGTTTTTGAAGGTGATTAATAGATAAATTACTCAGGTCCAGCAATTTATTTGAGAATTTTATGAGTTTCAGAAGTATACGTTTGATCCAGATTACTCCAGACTGTTCTGTTTTTGACATATTCTGTTTTTCATGTGTTGTTTACTTATTTTGATGAATCTATGGCTAGTAAAATAGTTTATAAACCATAGAGAAGTTGGAATACAGTAGGTTTAACACCAATATAAATAAATAATGAGTTCATTACAGTACCTTGAAGTGGTGATTTATTTTCTTATACTAACGGAGCTTACGAGTTTTCTGTTAAGTTTTGTGTTGTGAAGTTTTCAAGTTTTGGGTAAGAATTCGATGGACTATGGAGTAAGGAGTGGCAATAGCCTAAGCTTGGGGATTCCCGAGGCACCCCAAGGTAATATTCAAGGTTAGCCAAGAGCCTAAGCCTGGGGATGCCTCAGAAGGCATCCCCTCTTTCGTCTTCGTTAATCGGTAACTTTACTTGGAGCTATATTTTTATTCGCCACATGATATGTGTTTTTCTTGGAGCGTCAATTTATTTTGTTAGGATTTGCTTGATGTTATTTAGAATAATGTTTTGCATCTTTTTATTTCAATAAAAGTGGCATTGATAGCCTTTACTATGCCTATGTTACAAGTATACATGTTGCTGTTTGAAAACAGAAAGTTTACCGCTGTTGCAATAATTCCCTAGAAAAGTCAGAATGTGATAAAATGTTGAAACCTGTTGCATATTAAGATCCGATAAATTTACTAAAGTGGGAATTTTCTTTCATAATATTTGGATCTAGGAAAGTATGGATGTTTCAGCATTCTTTACAGACTGTCCTGTTTAGGCAGATTGCTGTTATGTTTGCATGGTTTGCATATGTTTGCTTCTTTAATGATTCTATTTGAGGATAGGACTATTAAATATGCAGAGGCATTTAGTATGAAATGTTGAATAATAATTTTATTGATTTTTTACAGTAGAGTATGATAAGGTTTTTGCAATGGTTTATACTAACTTATCTCACGAGTCCTTGTTGAGTTTTGTGTGGATGAAGCTTTTGAGATTTAGGGAGACCGTGATATGAGAGGAATTAAGGAGACACAAAGGCTCAAGCTTGGGGATGCCCAAGGCATCCCAAGATAATATTTCAAGAAGTCTCAAGCATCTAAGCTTGGGGATGCCCCGGTTGGCATCCCACCTTTCTTCTTCAACAACCACCGGTTAGTATCGGTTGATCCTAAGTTTTTGCTTCTTCACATGATGTTTGTTATTCTTAGAATGTCATTTTATTTTGCTTTTCTTGCTGTTTGAATAGAATACCAAGATCTGAAATTATTAAATGTTAGAGAGTCTTCACATAGTTGCATAATTATTCGTCTACTCAGTGATCTTCACTTATATCTTTCGGAGTAGTTTGTCATTTGCTCTAGTGCTTCACTTATATCCTTTTAGAGCATGGTGGTAGTTTTATTTTGAAGAAATAGATGAACTCTCATGCTTCACTTAGATTATTTTGAGAGTCTTGATAGCATGGTAATTTGCTTAAAATCCTAATATGCTAGGTATTCAAGAATAATAAAATTCTCTTATGAGTGTGTTGAATACTATGAGAAGTTTGATACTTGATAATTGTTTTGAGATATGGAGATGGTGATATTAGAGTCATTCTAGTTGAGTGGTTATGAATTTGAGAAATACTTGTGTTGAAGTTTGTGATTCCCGTAGCATGCACGTATGGTGAACCATTATGTGATGAAGTCGGAGCATGATTTATTTATTTACTGTCTTCCTTATGAGTGGCGGTCGGGGACGAGCAATGGTTTTTTCCTACCAATCTATCCCCCTAGGAGCATGCACGTAATACTTTGCTTTGATAACATCTAGATTTTTGCAATAAGTATGTGAGTTCTTTATGACTAATGTTGAGTCCATGGATTATACGCACTCTCACCCTTCCACCATTGCTAGCCACTCTAGTACCACGCAACTTTCGCCGGTACCATAAACCCACTATATACCTTCCTCAAAACAGCCACCATACCTACCTATTATGGCATTTCCATAGCCATTCCGAGATATATTGGCATGCAACTTTCCACCGTTCCGTTTATTATGACACACATTCATCATTGTCATATTGCTTAGCATGATCATGTAGTTGACATAGTATTTGTGGTAAAGCCACCGTTCATTATTCTTTCATACATGTCACTCATGCATCATTGCACATCCCAGTACACCGGCGGATGCATTCATATAGAGTCAAACTTTGTTCTATTATCGAGTTGTAATCATTGAGTTGTAAATAAATAGAAGTGTGATGATCATCATTAATAGAGCATTGTCCCAACAAAATAAAGGCCAAAAAAGGCCAAATAAAAAAAGGGCAATGCTACTATCCTTTCTCCACACTTGCGCTTCAAAGTAGCACCATGATATAGCGAGTCTCATATATTGTGCTTCAAAGTAGCACCATGTTCTTCATATAGAGAGTCTCATATGTTTTCACTTTCATATACTAGTGGGAATCTTTCATTATAGAACTTGGCTTGTATATTCCAATGATGGGCTTACTCCAAAAATTGCCCTAGGTCTTCGTGAGCAAGTAAGTTGGATGCACACCCACTAGTTTCTTTTGTTGAGCTTTCATACATTTATAGCTCTAGTGCATCCGTTGCATGGCAATCCCTACTCACTCACATTGATATCTATTGATGGGCATCTCCATAGCCCGTTGATACGCCTAGTCGATGTGAGACTATCTTCTCCCTTTTTGTCTTCTCCACAACCACCATTCTATTCCACCTATAGTGCTATGTCCATGGCTCACGCTCATTTATTGCGTGAAGATTGAAAAAGTTTGAGAACATCAAAAGTGTGAAACAATTGCTTAGCTTGTCATCGGGGTTGTGCATGATTTAAATATGTTGTGTCGGGAAGATGGAGCATAGCCAGACTATACGATTTTGTAGGGATAACTTTCTTTGGCCATGTTATTTTGAAGAGACATGATTGCTTAGTTAGTATGCTTGAAGTATTATTATTTTTATGTCAATATGAACTTTTGTCTTGAATCTTTCAGATCTGAATATTCATATCACAAGTAGGAAGAATTACATTGAAATTATGCCAACTAGCATTCCACATCAAAAATTATCTTTTTATCATTTACCTACTCGAGGACAAGCAGGAATTAAGCTTGGGGATGCTTGATACGTCTCCAACGTATCTATAATTTTTGATTTCTCCATGTTATATTATCTAATGTTTTGGGCATTATTGGGCTTTATTATCCACTTTTATATTATTTTTGGGACTAACCTATTAACCGGAGGCCCAGCCCAGATTTCTTGTTTTATGCCTATTTCAGTGTTTTGAAGAAAAGGAATATCAGACGGAGTAGAAATGGAACGAAATCAACTGGAGAAGTTATTTTTGGAAGGAAACACACCTGATGGACTTGGACCCCACGTCAGAAGATACGGGAGCTGCCCACAAGGGTGGGGGTACGCCCACCCCCCTAGGGCGCGCCCCCTGCCTCGTGGGGCCCCCGTCGCTCCTCCAACGAACCCCCTGCACCCATATATACCTACGTAACCTAAAACTTCCAGAACAGAATAATAGATCAGGAGTTCCGCCGCCAGAAGCCTCTGTAGCCACCAAAAACCAATCTAGACCCGTTCTGGCACCCTGCCGGAGGGGGAAATCCCTCTCCGGTGTCCACCTTCGTCATCCCGGTGCTCTCCATGACGAGGATGGAGTAGTTCTACCTTGGGGCTGAGGGTATGTACCAGTAGCTATGTGTTTGATCTCTCTCTCTCTCTTGTGTTCTTGAGATGATACGATCTTGATGTATCGGGAGCTTTGCTATTATAGTTGGATCTTATGTTTCTCCTCCCCCTCTTCTCTCTTGTAAGGAATCGAGTTTCCCCTTTGAAGTAATCTTATCGGATTGAGTCTTTAAAGGTTTGAGAACACTTGATGTATGTCTTGTCGTGCGTATCTGTGGTGACAATGGGATATCACGTGCCACTTGATGTATGTCTTGGTGACCAACTTGCGGGTTCGTGACATTGGGAACCTATGCATAGGGGTTGGCACACTTTTTTGTCGTGATTCTCCGGTACAAAACTTTGGCCACTCTTTGAGGTTCTATGTGTTGGTTGAATAGATGAATTGAGATTGTGTGATGCATATCGTATAATCATGCCCACGGATACTTGAGGTGACAATGGAGTATCTAGGTGACATTAGGGTTTTGGTTGATTTGTGTCTTAAGGTGTTATTCTAGTACGAACTCTAGGGCTGTTTGTGACACTTATAGGAATAGCCCAACGGATTGATTGGAAAGAATAACTTTGAGGTGGTTTCTTACCCTACCATAATCTCTCCGTTCGTTCTCCGCTATTAGTGACTTTGGAGTGACTCTTTGTTGCATGTTGAGGGATAGTTTTATGATCCAATTATGTTAGTATTGTTGAGAGTACTTACACTAGTGAAAGTATGAACCCTAGGCCTTGTTTCCACACATTGCTATACCGTTTACGCTCACTTTTATCACTTGCTACCTTGCTGTTTTTATTATTTCAGATTACAAATACCTTTATCTACTATCCATATACCACTTGTTTCACTATCTCTTCGCCGAACTAGTGCACCTAAACAATTTACCATTGTATTGGGTGTGTTGGGGACACAAGAGACTCTTTGTTATTTGGTTGCAAGGTTGCTTGAGAGAGACCATCTTCATCCTACGCCTCCTACGGATTGATAAACCTTAAGGTCATCCACTTGAGGGAACTTTGCTACTGTCCTACAAACCTCTGCACTTGGAGGCCCATCAACATCTACAAGAAGAAGGTTGTGTAGTAGACATCATGTACTAAAAATAATATTACATGTTATCCATTAAATAGGTTGTGGTAATATAAAAACATTATACGAACAAAGGGGGTACAACAAACATTGTTGTTCTACGTATGTTGCCTATTGACGTGCGGCTTGAAGGCAGGTGGGCCCCTCGTCCTTCATTTTTTTTATATGGGTCCAAATTTGTTTCATGACAGGTGGGCCCCTCAGTGTGTAGTTTCCAGCACTTTAATTTGTGGGTCAAATTTTGTTCCAATCCAGGTGGACTATCGGTGTGTAGTTTTGTAGCTTATTTATAATAATTAAAGAGAACAACGGAGTTTTTTGCAATAAAACCATGGTGCGATGTTGAAGGCGAGAAAGGACGTGCGGGAGAGCGATGACCGAGCCAAAGGGAAAACAATTGGGGGAGGTGCGGGGGTTGCAACGGTGTTTGGAGTAGTTGTGGGCCGAATGCTACGAAAATATAATCTAATCCCACTGGAATAAATGCCTACACAAATTAATCCAAGGTTGGAGTCCCCCTCGCAACGTAAATAGCTCCGGCTTTGCGAGGGATGGAGAGGTAGCTTCAACATGTGGTAGATACGGCGTGAGAAAGCGAGGTCAATCGAGAGACATATAGATAGAGAGACAAAGTGAGTGTGGTCCGACATTCATTGAAAAGATATATATGCTCTAGACAGATATTGTCCGATTGAGCTTTTGGGAAGGGCGAGGGCTGTAAGATAGAGCTTGAGAGATGATCCAGTCACAGACATGTAGATATATTTTGTGCGTGGGAGGAAGCAAGGTCAATCGATTACATATATAAAGGGAGAGAGATTGAGCGAGTGTGGGTCGTCGTGCTATCGAAAGATTGAGACGGGTTGGAGAGAGTGACCTAGATAGACATTGTGGGTGAGAGAGTATACAATATGAATATGTGGAATTGAGCTCAAACATGGAGATATATCATTTGTGTCCGAGAAAGAGCGAGGTCAATCGAGACATACAAAGAGAGCGAGAGAGAGAGAGAGAGATTGTGCAAGCGTGGCCCGCCATGAAGTTGAAGGAGTGGGGGCAGCTTGGATGGACTGACCTAGATAAACAGTCCACGTGAGAGAGTATACAGTGTATAGATCGAGCCCCAGACAGGGAGATATATCATTTGTGTGTGAAAGAAAACGAGGTTAGTCGAGACTCAGATAAAGAGGGCGAGATTGAGCAAGTGTGGCCCGCCGTGCGGAAGAAAAAGTGTGACAGTCTCGAGGGAGTGACCTAGATAGACAACGTGTTTGCGTGCATGGTAATACAATGCATGTATCTAGCGAGAAAGGTTGGGAGGGAGAGAGAGAGAGAGAGCTCGGCATGGGGTGCAATGGCGGGTGTGTGAGGTAGATACGTTTGGCAACAGAGTGGAAAAAGGGGGTTGTGTAGTTGAGGGAGTTAAAGATAGAAAGATGGAGAGAAATAATGAACGTGTGTCGTAAACCGGCAGCTTCCTAAGGTGGTTAGGAGAGGAAGATTGACCGATACAGGAAGTATGTAGCGTGTGTGCTGAGGCGGGGGGCTAAAAACAACATTTGAATGTAGATAGTATGAGACTTAATATCGATGTTTCAATTCGGTGTACATTGTAAGATTTGAACTAAGGACCATGCATACGGGTAATTGTTTCGAATTCGTGCCATACTTGGTTTTGAGAAGTTGACATTGAATCGATTGTTGTGCTAGTTTGAATCCATCCGAAAGTTTTCGCACTACCATGGTGTTCATCATATACATATGAATTTGTATTAAAAAAGTAGCGTGGATACCATGAAATGTGAAATCCACGTTAGAATTGGAGATCGCTATGTGACACACATCTAATTCAAATACCTAATTGTGTGACACACACTCTAATCGACATTAGCGTGGATACCATTTTGATTTTTTTTCAAATAACTCCACATTAATTAATTTATAGTATCTCGTTTTGAATGACTAATTTGCAAGGAAAACACGAGCATGGTAATGCATACAAATTTGTTTGCAAATGAAAGAAAATTCATTTTCATTCTCAAATGTAGGCGCACGAGGCAGACCAGGGTCGTGTCGTGGTGGTCGCGTGTATTGTACGGACGCTTAGCACCTAGCCACCCACCCCTCTCCCTCCCCTCCCCCACCCAAAAAAGAACGACAACACAATAAGTTCGCGCTTCCACGTTTCGGATGGAAATGTCTGGCTGCCCCAATTCCAGCCCTGCAAAATCTCCCTTCTCCAGCGTCCCCTTCCGTGCCTAGATTGCTCAAATCCCTAATTCACCGCCAACCCAAGCAAAGTTCGAACCGCGCCTAGTCTCGCCTCTTTCCCCACCTCTGTGCCGGACGACGAAGACGAAGACGACAGTCGCGCTTCACCACCACACCAGAGCTACCTCATCTATGCCCTCGTCCACCGCACCGGATGGTCCACTGACAACGTCGGCCACCGCAACCGACGTGCCTCACAGACACCGACTTCCGCCGCATCAGGTGCGCTTCACCGACGCCGTCTCCCACCTCACCGGGGCTACTTCACCGAGCACACCATCACACCTCCACTCCTCGAGGCCGTTGGGGCTTCGCCAACGGTCTCATCCACCGCATCATAGTGCTCCGCTGCCACTCAAATCTGCATCTGTGTGCGGCCAGCCAACGCCAGCGCATCACCCTCAACGGCTCTGAAGTGACCCACGCTCTAGCTAGGCGAGCATGCCCAAACGCCGGCACGGACTAGGTATCCACACATCACTCCCTTGTGCATTGTTCCGACGATGTTTGGATATCCTTTCACTGCTCTCTTAGCTTACACACCTATGCAACTCTGACTTTAACTCTTATTTCTTCTGGAGATGTCATCTGAAACAAGCAAAACCATTTTTTAGCGAAGCATGATGGCGCTACGGGATCTGGTACCCATCCTACACACCTGTATAACCTTGTAAGTATCTGTCCTCCAGTACAACGGCAAGGTCGATTCCTCTTATTTGATCAACCATTTGCCGTGTCAAAAAATGCAGAGGGGATGCAAGGAACACAAGGCCTGCACATCCAAGCAAGTGGTAACATGGACTTGTTCATGGAACATCCCAAGCGCAAGTAGAGCTGCAGTGATCCTGTACAATGAGCTAGCGTAAGTCCTTGCATTTCATTTAATTCGTACCAGCCTACGTGTATGATTTGAGTTCAGTGGCGGATCCAAGAATTCAAGTTACAGGGGAGAACATTTAACTTAAAACATATGATGGCACTTGCACTCCGGAAATCAACATAACTTGAGAAATGTGAAGGTACATGCACTTTGAAAACCAGCTAATGATCCAAAGTAGTTCAGATTATAAAACACTAAATGATGCAAGCACCAAAAAACACAAAATGCAACATGGTGTAGAAGGACTACTAATGTGGTCTATACCTGCTTGAATTATTCGTTCTCTGGCTGAAAATATCAAAGTGTAATTGCACCTATAACTAGTGTGCAAACTGCATCAATCAATAGATTAGAAAAGTATTTATGCTACATTGTCATGATACGGGTACTTTCTGGTAGATGGCCTCGACGTTTCCTCAAGCCATGAAAATGTACTATAATTTGGTTGTCATCAATGCCTGCAAATCTCTATGTCTCTCTCAATATAGCAGATCATCATTAGACACTAAATCCTTCAATTGCAGCTTGCAAAATGCTTGCATTAGATCCCTCATTAGACACTATATGTTCATCACCAGGAGCATGTAAAAAGTTTGCATCAAATCCTTCATCAGCAGTCTATTCATTAGACACTTCAGGCTCAATAACAACATGAGCTTGTATGTTTGCACTGGAAACTTGATTAGATACATCAGATTCAGTCAGTTCAGTATTGATTGGGGGAGTTATAAAATAAGCAGGAATTGGTTTCATTTTCTCATAGATTCCCTACATACAAGCAGTTTTACAACACCGTCAGGTTTAACTATTGGCCTGAAATTGAATAGTTTAATTTGATATAATTAGGGATGTGATGTACCTGCTCGTTGCACATGCTGCTCTTGCAAGCTGCGACTGTCCGTTTGCGCAAGCTCGATGCCATGCCCATGCTGCCACCGCTGCCTCCCACACAGGCTACACCCAGGATTGGATCTTCATCATCTTGTCCTTCCATTTTCTTGAAGCATGGCGACCGCCCTCCAATGAGGGCGCGAGGAACTGCTGTGTTGTTCTTTCCAGCGGCGGCAAGGTTAGGACCAAACCAGACTAGAGGCTGGACCGAACGAATTAGGACTTTTCCTGCTGTCGATCAATATGGGAGGTGCACGTTTGGACCGCGGGCCTGCTATAGGGCCTGCCTTGCACTTACGTTATTGGCCCATCCATATTGAAATGTTTTTCTTCATTTTTTACATTGCATGCTTGTGCGTTGGGATTAACAAAACTAGCCTGGGCCAACCTGGACAACTCAAACTAGGTGCACACTTTCCAGCGACCTGTGGCGGCCGCCCATACCAGCCCCTATGGGGGCGTCGCCCCTTTTTGTGTGTATGACTAGGGTAGTGAAAAATATTCCAATGGCGCTTTTGATTTACCCACAGAATGGTTGAATTGCTTGTTTCTATGTACTGAGTTCGCCAATAATGTGAAGGATGCCAGTCTTTTCATCCTATTGTACATTGCTTAGATCTCGATATGCCAAATGTAATCCTTGAAACATACAGTAAAAGCCAGTGTGATGTGTGTATCTAGAACTAGTCTGACTACACGTCCTCATATAACATATCAAGGACGCACCATCTTACCAGATTAACCATTTGACTTACCCATGCAGTGTGGGAAGAAAGAAGTATTGGGACTGCGTATCCAAGCAATTGATGCCATGGACTCCTTCGTAGAACCTTGTAAGTGAAAAATAAGTTGTAGTGTGACTGTACAAAGAGCTAGCGTAAATTTAGTTACCTGCTTCTTAGAATTTTAGTTAGCCACTTATTGCAAAATTGTTCAATTATGTTGGTTGGCTTAATTTAGTTTGCTACTGGTTACATAATGTCGTAGCCTGTTAATCCTATTATAGACTGCACATATCTATGTGTTTGATACTTATTGTTAAGAATTACATGTTTGCCTAAACTTAAATAGCTACTTAAGCACGTAGATAGCTGGTCATATGTACTTCTAGGGTGCAGCAGGATTCACGTGTTATTTATGTTCTGATACCCTGTTTGTTTAAATGGTTTGCTATTATCACTTGTAGCAATAGCAATGTTTGCATGTTCATAGATAGACAACTGTCAGGTTTATATGAGGGATACTGTCTTTTTAACTTATATATGTGTTGGAATCATTTTGCTTACATCAAAGAAATCTACAGATGTATGTGTTGCTGGTAAACTGTACCGACTTGTTACTTTAATACGTTGCCAAGAACATGTTAGCTTTACTAGATCATGTGTAATTAAATACGTTGCAAAAAGTGGTTAGTTTTACTAGTTTGATGTTAGTTTCTTATGGCTCTTGCAAAACTTTATTTATTGATTGCTAACATTCAAGTTTCCAGGATCCAACTAAAACTTCGTTGGCGCAACAGGTATGCTTTAAGAAACTTCCTTGTTTACCTGGTTTGCTATTGTAACTTGTTGATGTAATAATCTTACCAACTTCAAGTTTTCAGGATCCAATTGGAAGTCCAATTGCACAGTAGGTACATTTACAAAAATATATTTGTGTAACAGGTTGGCTGCTGTAACTTATTGCTCTAATCAAGTTACTGACTACTCAACTTTTTAGGATCCAAGAGAAACTCCAATGCCACAACAGGTTCCTTTTGCAAAACTTGTTTGTTTAACCGCTTTGCTCCTGCAACCAGTTTCCGTAATCACATTATTGGCTACTCAACTTTTCAGGATCCAAGAGAAACTCCAATGCCACAACAGGTACCTTTTGCAAAACTTGTTTGTTTAACTGCTTTGCTGCTGCAACAACCGTTACAATGATGTTAATAACTACTTTTCAGCATCCAATTGAAAATCTTTAATTCCTTATTTGTTTAACTGGTTTGCAGTTATAACTCCCAGTTGAGATGTTTTTCTAACTTCAATTTTTCGGAATCCAATGGGACCTTTAATGGCAAAATAGGTTAGCCCAAGATCAAAGAGCGAGGTCCCCATGGATGTTGTATCGTCACACAGCAATGGCACTGGCCCAATCGTGCATCATGAATTGCCAACTGTTGATGCTCTAGGGGCTAAACTAGTGGTAGAAAGAGATTCTGCTTCTACACTTAGAGATGAAGTTCACATGTTGAGGAAGCAAACAACACAATCACAAGCAGTACTCAAGACAACCATTAAATATTTGGTGGATTTCAAAACGAAGCAAGCTCAGACTGACCGCATGGTTAAGCTCCTGAAGGAAAAAAGGAAATTAAATTCCAACTTAGTAAATCATACGTGAAATGTTCTTTCCATCGTTGAATAACCTTTGTGTTGTTTGTTCATGTAATCGGTCAAACCTTTTGTTTTAGAGATCATGTAATAATTGTTTTTTGTTTTTTGGTTTGTAATTTTATTTGAGCACAAGTCTGTATTAATTGATAAGACTCGGAAACATTTCATTTTGATATTTGTTCTAGACCTAAAAATATGCCAATCGGGCTGAATGTGCATTCAGCAATAATAGTAGTATAGATGGACCATAAGTGGCATGCATCGGACAGGGCCAAGATGATGTACTATCTTCTCTAAAAAAAAGGATGCTCTTCTAGCAAAAAAAGTACAGCGGCCTGGCTTATGTATGTTAGTTGATATTATTGATCCATATACTCTATAAGTGTTTATATGTCTGTTAGTTATGTACATTCTTGGTTGATTGACTCAGTATTTGAATATTGATGCATCACTTGTGTACATATCTAAATGGGACTACACATTATGCTGTGTGTGACATTTGAGTTGGACATTAAGTGTTCCAAATATTCGAATTCACCTTAAACTGTATTCTAGCTTCTGAATTCGAGTATCAAAATTTGTAAATAATATTCATATATGACAGTGGAATAGATCTTTGTCGTGCTTTTGAAGATATATAAAAACACATGGAATGATTTATAAAGATTCATATAGGAGTACAAATTGGATTCGAATTTAGTTGCCAGGGTAAACGTGGATGCTTATTGTCCCAAAATTCAAAAGAAGCGGCAAAATGTCCACTCCCATGTTGGCTGCCCGAAGCCAAGTGTTTGGGAGACGGAAATTATTGTCTACCCCTTACACGGACAATCCATCGGTCCGATTTCCACTGCTCTCAATAGGGGTAGGTTAGTAACTTCAATTAGACGTGACACGACCGCCTCTGAGCCCATGACGACACAGTGGGCACTAGACATGGGCGGCAAAACACATTTGATTCAAGCTCGCCCGAAAGACCTCTGTTTGTCCCTCCATTTTCCCATTCATACAAGGTGGGAGGGAAAACAAACTCGACAAGGCCGAAATCGGTGTAGTCAAATATTTTCAATAGGGGCAGGTTTGTAACTTGACTCAGACATGACACAACCTCCCTACCTATCAGGCCCGTTCATACACCATGGGTTCCAACCATGGGCGCCAAAACACCCTCTCCTCGCCTGAAATCGGTCTAGGCAAATATTGGCGAGATGCGCGATTATCGTCCTGTCCCCAACCGATGAGACGTCCAAATTTTAAATGAGGGCTAAGTTCGTAACTTTCCACATTTCAGAAAGGCGCTTCCAAAAACATGGTTCCCCGTACCTCTCCCTCCATTTTCCCATTCATACACCGTCCGCGCTTGAACACCATCCCCACACCAGCCTCCTCCGTCCGCTGCGCCATCCATCGCCGTTGTCCTCCACCACATCCATCACCACCGTCCTCCACCATGCCGGAGCGCCTACCAAGACCGCGTCGTCCACTTCTAGAGATGGACATTTCTCATCCACGGCGACGGACCAAGAGCCTTGCATCGCCTCCTCTCGCTTCATCGGCGCCATCGTCCTCTTTGCCGGGGCCGCTCACACGACCTTCTCTTCCACCGCAACGAGACTTATCCGTCAATGCACCCGTATACCATCGCAAATCTGCTGCAACGCCACCGATAGCCATCACACCCCCGATGCCTACACGACACCACAAGAGAGGTGGTACTTCATATCTCCTCAAATTTTTGATCTCACCAAGAAAATAGATTGTAATTTGTTTACTGTACTTTCTTTTCAGCTCTTAGAATTTAGTTATAATAGTTCGAAGCAAACAATGGATGCTAAATAGAATTTCTCTGGTTTGCAGCATTAAATCTGCCATGGCATAGTCATAATAGGGTTTAATCGGTCATGCTTAGGGTTTAATTGATCATGTTGGTTCCGTGGTGGTTTCTTTAATAGAAATTGGAGGGGAAACCCTCTTTTGCTCAAAATATTGCATAGGATTTCTCCCTTTTATGATCATATACGATCAGCAAACGTGCTTCATGTCATAATAGCACTGCTCCAACCATCAAGCTAAACAAGCTTAGTTGTTCAAATACGAAACTGATATTATTAAAACAGAGTAGTTTAATTGGTGAGCTAAATGTTCCTAAATTAGTTTTGAAACTGCATGTTCGCCGCTCAGGTGTGTATCTCTACAGGGTGCCACGGTGGGCCGCGACCCACCCTGGGATTTTGGGTCGGCCCAGGCCCCGATTCCCCTTTGTTCTGCTGCGCACTTTCGATCTCTACTCGCCCCGAGCTGCCTTCCTCGCCGGCGACTTTCCGTCCACGGACGGCGTGACTCTAGGAGGAGAGGCCGGACTAACAGGAGGTTAGGAGCCGCTCGCCCATCAGCATCACTTCTGCCCAGGCACGCCGCCGTGCCAACCTTCCTAGTCCGTTCAGGGCTTAGGTGTGCATCACCCACTAAGCCAACCCGATTTATCCTGAGATACGTCCCCAACACTCAGCAGCCACTCCACATCACCCATTTTCTAATTGATACATTACTCATTAGGCAGGACTGTCATTAGGGTTTGTTGTGTGCTGAGGCTACCTACACTTAATGGTTCAGATGTATTTCAGTAATCTTTAATACCTGTAAACTTCACAGGGTTTCAAAATTCTGGCCCTAGGAACAGACACTAGTGATTTTGGATTGTTGGTCGTAGTGAAATTGACCCAGATTACTACTGCAGGCCAAGTTTGTTGATAATTTTACTTGTATTTCTTACTCATTCGGTATGATATCCAATTATTCACGTCGATTAGTTGCAAACAATAGGTGCTAGACAAACTTCTTGATTCGAATTTTGGACGGTCTCTTACTGCAGTTACAATTCTGCATACTTGTCCTAGTAAGCTCACAAGTAAATGATTGATTCACTACATCTATGCTTGCCTTGTCATATTTGTTGTCAATATTCTTTTAGGGTGGACCACCCTGTTTCAAAATACTGGAATCGTAGACATGAGTGAATAGTATTTCTTTGTGTGATCTCTTCCATCATGTGTGGGCAATGAACACTGCATTGTATAGAAAGAAAGCGTCATTTCCAGCTTTTACATAGACTACGAACTTTTACATGGAATACAATCTGCCTACTTGCTTTGTGTCGCACTACCAGCACTCCACCCATGAAGCTAAACATTATGCCACTCATAATTCCTTAGTTTATTTGTTCAAATATGAATTTGATATGATTCGAATGTTCCTATTTCAGTTTTGAAATGTGCATCTGCCTATTATACAAACATAAGAGGTATGTATTTCTGTGTGTGGTCTAGTCAGCACGGTTGGGGGTGAACTTTGCATATGCAGGGGTTTATAGGGAGACAGTCTTCGAGTTAAATCCGCAATGCATTCCATAGATAATCTGACTACTTTTTATATTTTCATGAATCTCAGATTCTGAACAGCATCATAATGATTATGAGCTTGCGCGCATGAAAAGAATAAAGCAGAACAATGCCATGGCTATCAAACTTGGTAGTAAGGGACTGAAATCAAGTCTAGATGCAATGCAATGCAAACACTCTCCACCTACAGATTCATGCTCGAAATATGATCCTAACAGTGATTCTGAGCTAGAGGGAGACCTAAGTCAATGAAGCTCCCTAATGGAGGAGTTAGAGAAGATGCCCTATCTTATTCACCCATCAAGGTGCTTGCTCTAACTTTCCAAGGTTATATTGGTCGCACATATCTTACAACTGATGCTTTGCATTGCTTCTACTTTGTTGCACCACCATTAGCTTAGTTTACACATCGTGTATGTGAATACGCCCTGCCTATCCATTTTCAGTACATATTCCATCTGTCATCATAGCATATTTATCCATTCAAATGATGTTCTTGTGTATCAGACGTTCAAAAGGAAGAGGGCGATTGCTGATCGCAGAGGAGCATGAGCAAAGTATTTGGAAAAGGTAGTGACACCTGATAAATCAAATAGCCCATTAGGTGTAGTTGCAATATCACCCGACCCACAAAACAACCCAACTCTACCAGACTCTAGCCCTACTACACTGGTCATTTCTAATGCCCCAACTCAGCAGACCCCAACTGCAGCAAACAGTATGATGATGCCAGTTGACATAGCACCAGCTCTACGATGCAAAACCCCAATTCTAGCAAAGAGTACACCAAATCCAGTTGCCAAATCCCTTTTAGTTCTTCCCAGTTTAGAAGATGCAGCCTATATTGTTGTCAGGAACTTTGTGCGCATCTTTCCTTCATGGAAAGATTATACCGAAGACACAGAACAATTTCTAGTCTTCCTCCGCAACTTACGCGTAAGTGATGTACTAATGTTATTCATGGTAATTACCAAGACGACCAAGGGTTGGTTGTGCTTTACAAGATTTCACTTTTTAAAATAGGTGAGAACCGAACTAGATTGCCAAGACGAGCAAGGGTTGGTTGTGCTTTACAAGCACTCGTAGATGAAGTATCGTTCCTACCTGAGGCAAGCGCACTTCGATGGCAAGCCTCTAAACAAAATTTATGTAAAGTCTCTCGTGCTACATTTATTCGACAGTGACTGGAATAATCTTGTTACGCATTGTTCTCGTCTGCAACGTAAGGTACTGTCTATGATATCACATCACAATTTGAACTACATTTCTGCATTTGCCTTAACGTCTAACTTGTAGGAAAACTATTAGTAGAAGAACATTCATTATGAAGGGACCACAGAATCTAACAACTATAGTGTACACTGCATTGCTCTCGTGAGTACCTCTTGCCCTGTATGACCATACTTACTTTCATAGTTGTTTGATTATGTAGCATCACTGCACATGTTAGCCTCGTTATCGTCCATTTGGTGGACATTATAAGATCTATATGGATTCTTACATAAATTTAGAATCAACTCAATGCTTTTTGCATCTTATCTCCACTACTAGGAAAAGGGCTATAGCTAATATGGACATCAATGGCGCACCATGTATGTGGTGCGCCACTGCTATATAGCAGTGGCGCACCAGATACAGGTGCGCCATTATTGACATATTACTAATGGCGCACCTGGTGTGTGGTGCGCCATTAGTAGTTTTGAAAAAAAATTGTTAGTAGTGGCACACCAGGGGATAGTGCACCATTACTAGTCGACATAGTAATGGCGCACCACACCCATCATGCGCCATTAGTAACCTTGGTGCTAAATGCACCCCCCGCCTGTGGACCGCCTTTTCAGTTTTTTAAAAAATAAAAGAAAATGATGGAAATGTCAAAAAAGTAAAAGAAAATAAGTTTCCCATGTGATATGTGGTCATGTTGTTGGGAAAATTTATGAATATTAATTTCGACTTTATTTTCAAAATCTTTCTAGAATCTTTCAACTTTTGTATACGAACTCGGATTAAAAAGTTTTTTATATGAAAAATCACCTACTCAAAAAGTTACATACAAATTGAACGGGGGGAACTTTGTTCAACATCTTCAAAATCCCAAAAAACCTAACAGAAAGAAAGATACATGGCTTTTAAGATCTAGAGGGGGAAAATGAAAAAAAATCAAACTCACTAGTGGCGCACCAGTTGCTAGGTGCGCCACTAGTAACAGAAAAAAATTGGTTTAAAAAAATTGGGATTTTTTTTTCAAAACATGATACGTAATATGGCCAAGAAGTTTGAAATCTTTTTTCAAAATTTCATCACACTCATGAACATGAACAAAGTCCTAGACATCAATAAGGTTTAATAGGATTGATATGATAGATATATCAACAAGTGCCTGTGAAGTGAGCTGGTGTTGGGGTTGGATAGAACTGTGAAGTTAGGCATGCTTGGGCTGTAGTAGTGTGAGGATGGCTGACCTTCCGGGAAGTTTGACCACGGAGTGCGATTTGACTTGAGATTAAGCATATTGACCTGAGATTAAGCCATAGTGACCTGAGATTAAGAAAAAAAATTGAAAAAAAAATTCTGAAATTATTTTTGAAAAAAATTTGTTAGTAATGGCGCACTTCTATATGGTGCGCCATTACTAAGTCAGATAGTAATGGCGCACCAGATAGGCATAGTAATGGCACACTATAGGTGCTCCATTACTATCTGGGATACTAATGGCGCACCAGAGGTGCGCCATTACTATTTTGTTACTAATGGCGTGATAATAGTACTAAAGGAAAAACGGGTGCGCCACTAATTAGCCTTTTCCTAGTAGTGCTCCCTCGCCCACCATTTACTAAAAAATATCAGATCTATATTTAATCTTACCAAAAAGTTGAATACACAGACAATGCCAGTGCAGAAGTGTAGCCCATTGCTGTTGTCAGTACATTTTGTCCTGTAATGCTTGTACTTCCAGGGATTGGTAGTTGATTATGTAGCATCAATCTGCATCTTATCTTCATTATCCTCTATCCCTTCAAGTATTATCATATCTATAATTACTCTCTACAAAATGTAGAGGACACGCAATGTTTATGAAGAAGATTATGTGCTAAAATTCTTGAGTTATCCTTACCTTGACATGGAGAAGGACATTATAAAGCCGGTGTTAACTATTAATGTAACTCAGTCCTTCTAAAGCCTCTATCCTCAACTGCTGTTTAATTTTCTCATACTCCCTATCGTTTACTACTGTTTAGTTTGTCGTTTCTATCAAAATGCATGTTCGCAACAACCGTAAGTTCCAAGTTTTACTTGTAAAACCAAATTCCTTATTCATACCATGCACATTACTCAATACTCCCTATAAGTATGCTTGTTTTTGTGGATCTATAATCCAGTGTGTGGTGAAGTAGCCCACGTTCGCACCTTGTCATCTCCTGTTTTATCTTACAGATGTGGCTGATGATATGAACAACATGCCATGCACATTAACCAAAAAAGATACAATGATTGTCTTTGCCCTCCATCTATGCTTGTTATGTTGACATGGTAATCTAGTAGTGTGGCGAAGCTCCCCGCATTATGAATAATGCCAAATTATGCTATTGATATTTTGAACTTACTTTGTATTTTCTAATTTGAAATTGGATGGAATTGACAGCACAGTTATCATCTTTGTTTATACACATGCCAAACCTGTCATCTTTCTGCTTGTTTCAGGGTGATATCCCTGATGGCATGCACAAGTCTACTGAAGGCTGTGAGACAAACCCAACATATATTGCGGCAAAGAAGGCCAAACCTATTATAGATAGTGAGACAACCCCAAAGTCTTGTCTTGAAGCAGTGTTCAAGTTACTTGAGACTAGCAGTCAGACAAGCTCACAGAATTCACTGTCTGAATCAGATCGACTTCTTCAGTCTCAAGTTCTGGAAGAAAGGCATTCTGCAACTCAACTTCGACTTGAAGTCCTATCTCTAAGAAAGAGTGCGGAGAACACCAATGAAAACCTCATTGCTAAACAGCTACACCTGGAAGCTATGACCGCCATGTTAGGCCGGTCTCACAGCCTTGCTCGGCAGCTTGCGCAGCAGTTCCCGTGCAAGGCTAATCTTTCTTGAGCTATCTTGGAAGTGGTCTCGGTTTAGTATTATATTGTTACGCTGCAATGGTGCCCAGTTTTTGTTATCTGCTTCTTCGTTGCGCTTTATGATCACTCATGGCGAACTTCGATGCCCAGTGGATGTAATATACCATAAATCCTTTATTGTATAGTGTAGGTTTTATTCTAAGTTATATCTCGCAATTTCTTTATTGTATAGAGTAGGTTTGTTCTTAATTCCTACTATTTACTGCCATCATTCGTTATCTGAAAAAATCTGATGTAGTCGACCGGGCCGAAACATTCTCCTCTAACGGGCCTGGTTTTTAGCGGGTCACAATTGGGTCAGCCTGCATCTTCTTGGGCCCGAATGGCCATTGGGGCCTTCAGACATTGTTCTAGGCCCACAACTTACTCCGGCCTATATTCGGCCCAAATTTTAGTTGGGCCTTTTGTGGACCCAACTCTTAGTTTGGCCCATGTAGCATTGGGCCATTAACAGGCTGAATATTTTGTAGGCCTGTTATGGCCTAGAAGAAACCATGGGCCTTTAGCAGGTCGAAATTCATGTTGGGCCTCAATTTTTCACTAGTGGCCGATGGGCCTTCAGTAGGCTGAAAGGTAGACCGGGCCTTTTTGGCCCAGTTATATGACAGGCCCTTACCAGGCCGAAACATATCTCGGGCCTTAGTTTGCCCACTTATAACATGGGCCTTTAAGAGGCCGAAAGCTTAGTACAAGCATCGATGGGCCAAATTATACGACAGGCCTTTAACAGGTCCAAAGTCACGTTGGGCTGAAATGTTGCCACCTTTATCATTGGCCGTTAGTGGACCGGATGTCGCGTCAGACCATATATGGCCCATGGGCAGCACGGGCCATTCCCAGGCTGAAAGACACACCGGGCTGAAATGGGCCCATGTCTACATCAGGCCTCTAATAGGCCAAGAGTCACTGGGCCATAATTGGGCCCAAATATTCGGTGAACTATTAACGGGCCAGATCTGGCTTTGGGCCGTAAATGGGCCTTTATTAAACAGGCCGTTATTGGGCTGGCCCACGAGTACCTGAGTAAGTCCTACGAGCCTTTGACTGGGCCGTCCTTTTAACATATATGGGCCTCTGTTGGGCCCTTTCACGTGTTGACGTATTATAGGCATGTCTCCTCCACTGGACGGACGACATCTGGGCCACCGAGGAGCAAACGCGTGTTTCCTCCGGCCAATGAGAATTTTACACATGGAAAATTCCCATTGGTTTGGGATGTTAATGGGTTATCGGATCCAAAACCGGACCCGTTAGCTTAACGGCGACCCGCTACGGTGGATGCCACGTGTCAGTTAACCTTGACGAAAGCACTTCTATGATGCATAATTTATCGTCATGGAAGTGGACACTTCCGTGATGATAATTTTGGTAATGTCATGGAACACTTCTACGATAGCATAGGTATGACTATCTTGATTTTTTCATAAAATCATCATGGATGTACATGCATGACATAAACCATGACCTACTGTGACAAACATGTATCATCACGAAAGTGTATTTTGTTTGTAGTGTGAGTGACGACGATAGGGGGGACCTTCCCACACGACCCAGAAATCGTTGGGGATATGGCCTCCTGGCACACACGCTCGGCAAAATGAGTTCATGTGCGACTGGAGAGCGCTCAAATACAGAAATACGTACAGTAGAGATAAAAAAATACAATTATACAGGCTAAATTGTTTCCGGTCACAAGTACATCCCACACAGTCAGTCCCCGCTAAACGTTTCCATACGTATGTACATCCCACATAGTCGCTCCAAGGAAAACGTTTCCGTTCACAGGTACATAACACACAATTTTCCCCGTTAAATCGTTTGTGATAGCGTTGCCATTGCACACGGTGCATAGAAGAAACTGTGTGGCAAAGGTTGCCCATCACACACAGTTTTTATGTGGTAAACATTTGTGCAAGGTGGCCTAACACAAACAGTTTTCAAGAGAAGGTCATGTGTGATTGTTCATTGATCCAACACAGTTTAATCCTAGATACTGTGTGCGTTGCCTGAGATCATCACCCATGGTATTTTCTCAATAACCGTTTGCAATAGCAAAACCCAATTAGCAGGCTAATTCGCCATTAGCAGGCTAATTGCCCTACTATTAGTAATCCATTTATTAATATAATTGGCATTCATATTAAGCACATAATATATTTCATTTCCATATTAAGGAAGCAGGATTTCATAATTGAAATACATCAGAGTACAACATGATATAGCTTTAACACTCAGCTACTCCATTACACAACTGCACCAGCACCAAGTTTCACATGCAACATGTAGAACCTTTCGAAATTAGCATCATAGAAGGTGAATATTGAGCCTTCATTCATGTTGAAGGTCATTGCAAATTTAGGCCAGTGCCTCTGGATGATTGACCATCCGTCCTTCGTCCTCTTCAGGAACACTTCAATATTGAACCGTGGGTGTTGTATGAAAACCTTCCTCGCCTCTTGACCATATAGGTGGTTTGAGAGGTAATCATATTGGAAATGGGGAAAAGGAATAAAAAAAGGCAATGTATAATAGTTAGTACCATATTGTAGTGAACTGATGTCTTCTTCATTGTGCAGACAAAGATCTTCTTGTTTTTTGTTGCTAATTTCTTTATCCTAACAATATTTCTGAGTTTCTTGACTTGATTGATATTCGTGGACAACTCATTTCCCCATATGCAAAAAGTCAAAACCTCTTACAGCAGGACCTACATGTGCAAGACCAAATTGTTAAAAACCTAAATATTAGAAAGGTTCCTGCAATTGCACAATAATGTGCTATTGGACAAAATACCATGCACATGCAGTTAACTAAAAACCACAAGAAGTGAACCAAACATTAACTGAGCTCCACATTGGACAATATAACATACTCCTAATAGAAGATCAGACAGTTAACCAAACCAAGCATGCTTAACAACTTGGAAATATAGCAATTGTATTTGTTTCTCATGTATTTAGTATAACCAAATTCAATTTATTTCTCACATGGTATAAAATAACAGAATGCACCCACAACAATTGAACATCGCATTGCAGAATTGAACGACGCAGTTAACTAAACACCACAACAAATGAACCAAACGTTAATTGAGCACCACATTACACAATATAACATACTCCTAATAGAAAATTAGAGAGTTAAACAAACCAAGCATGCTTAACAACTTGGAAATATATCAATTGTATTTGTTTCTCATGTATTTAGTACAACCAAATTCGATTTATTTCTCATATGGTATATAATAACAGAATGCACCCACAACAATTGAACATTGCATTGCATAATTGAACCAAACAATTAACTAAACACCACAACAAATGAACCAAATGTTAACTAAGCACCACATTGCACAACATAACATACTCCTAATAGAAGATCAGACAATTAACCAAACCAAGCATGCTTGACAACTTGGAAAATTGCACCCTAAAGAATTGAACATCACATTTGCAGAACTGAACCAAACAGTTAACTGAACACCACAATGCACAACATATAGAACATATACACTAGAGCAGAAGATTTCATGGTAAAAGTAGATAGCACAATTCACTAGAATTTGTTAAGGAAAGGCAGTAGGCAGCAAACTGAACATGGGTCCTTATAGTGAGCTAATAAGAGAAGCTACTCCTCATTGTCATAGATATCGATGACAATTGGCTCCTTGGACATGGAAGAGGGCGAGGCCTCCACATCGTGGGTACCCATGTTGTAGTGGTGAGTTGCCTGAGCCTCTTCGGGCACCAACTTGTTGGCTCTCGAGATGAGGTAAGCACATGCACTGTGAGAAAACACCTC
Organism: Triticum urartu; assembly: GCF_056163025.1. Taxonomy (NCBI): domain Eukaryota; kingdom Viridiplantae; phylum Streptophyta; class Magnoliopsida; order Poales; family Poaceae; genus Triticum; species Triticum urartu. The sequence continues at coordinate 248,211,028 of NC_141874.1, read as the reverse complement.
GTAGTCTTCGTCGAAGGCACCGGTTGTGGCCTCGAGAAAACACTACGAACTGTCATTTAAAGCAGCCAACCGCATCGCGGTGTCGACGCGTGAGGCATCAACGGTGGCCTCGACGCCGAGGTGCTCCTGCAAGATCTGGGGGTCGGCACGAATGGCAGCCATCGTGACCTCATCCATGCATGCGGTTGTGATTTGCTTCTCCATTGCCAAATGCTCCTTGAGATCCTGACTATAATGCGTGCACCATGGCTTAGGGCAGTGCTTATTTGGTTGAGGGGTCGATGATTTGGGTGGAAGGTGTCACGCTCGCTCCGGCGGTCGAGGCATGTGGGATGTGGAAGGAGGAGGAGGATGGGGGTCGGGTGTGGATTACCTGCCTGGATAGGCAAGGCCGAGCAGCGTGAAGGAGGGTCACCGGCGAGGAGGTGGCGCAGCAAGCAAGGAGTGAAGGTTTGAACTTGGAAAGGAAGGCGGGAATAGGGGAAATGTGGCTTTTGGTAAGGGGGAGGGGCGGGGAGGTAGATATTTCCGCGGAAGCCGAAAATTTGGAATCGCTTCAGCGAAAAAACTGGCGCACAAAGTGTCATCAGACACGGTCCCTTATTCAGAGCGGGCTATGGCCTGTAGTCATCACACCTTCTCTCATAAGCCGTATGCGTACAATAATCCAAGGCCTGCCCTGAGGGGGGCAGAGGGGGCAGCCACCCCGGGTAATGGGTACGTACCCATCTAGCTTTTTTTGAGGAAAAAAGTACGCAACCAGCTAGCCCACACACCAGTTATGAACTAGGCCGTGGGCTGGACCTGTAGACACAGGCATCGTCTAGCGCACGCACGCAGCCGCTCTTTCCTCAATTCCTCATTCGCTTTAGCGAGTCATAGCCTCGACCGCGCAACTATTAGTTAGGTTTTCTAATTCCCTTCCGAGATAGGAAGATCCAACCGCGAGTTCGCATCTCTACAAGGATCACGATCTTGTCCTGAATCGCTAGGTTCTAATCGTCACCATGATCAGATGGTGAATCACCGTTTCACCGGCAGCTCCGCTCTCCAATCTCAAGTGTCACCCGCTCATCGGCGAGGGTAGACATACTGATACACCCCAGTCGAGATCGCATCCTCGAGTGCCCTATCATACAATCACTAACACAGATCCAACTGATATGAGGTACTATTCCATATCAGCTAAGTAATTTACCTTTCATATGGGATGCACAACCTTTGAACTTTTCAACTTATGATCTTCTTTTTGCGGTGTGATCTTTTTATTATTTAATAATGCACATTTGTGTGTATGAACTATTTCATATGAATAGTAGTTTTGCATGGATTTAAATATATATATCACCAGTGCATTACAATGGACCCAAAATAGACTGAAACTTGTTCGGAAACATGAAAAAAAATCAATGCATCCTTGATTTCCAGGCATCCAAAAATATGTTATGTTTCACCCAAAGTATATTCCTTCTATTTGTTTGGATGATGCTAAAACACTAAGGGGGTTCTGCCAACATGGAGCTGGGTATGGGGTCTTTTTGCAATACTACAACCTACCTCGCATCTATTAGATGAGTTCACATGATCAAAAATGGGGGATGAAAAACACTCAATGGATACTAACTATTATTGTTATGACAGTATTACTAAGGGCCCCCGAGTTTTGGTTTCGCTCTGGGCCCTGAAAATCTCAGGACCGGCCCTGCTATAATCCGATGGTGCTCCAAGATATTTTGTGTTGCATCTCACACGGTTGGTGATAATAATCTGTGTGGAATCTACTTGATTTTTCGTCTTGATTTGAATTACATAATGGGTTCACAGCGGCAATGGATGGTGTTTGAATTGCTAGACCTTTTATCTGCAGTGAACATGCAACTATTTGTGTGTCGTAAAAAATGGAATTATTCAGGGTTCGTTTGGAAATTTTATACATTAAATTGGTTTTCTAGACATTTCAGGTGCACAATTCAAAATTAAAGCACATGCACATGCTCCGGTGCACCAACATGGGTTGCAAAATCATATATGTGTCCATGGGTTTATGCTTATGTCCCATGCAAGAAATGGGGATGAGTTTCGAACACCACGGCACCGTGGCTCTCCGGCAAATGTTGAGGTACTTGCTTTTGTAATTCTAGTAAATCCAAAACCCGTCTAAAATTCATGAACCTTGGCATGCTATCATGGAATGGCATCAACATGTTGGGGTAAAAAATGTTGTCCCATTTGGGGCAAGTTGTGGTATAAACTTCTCACAAACCAAAGATTCTCACAAGAAATCCTCATGGTTCCGTTAGGAAAATGTGTTACCTTTGTGACCAAAATGATATTCGTTGCCTCTTCTTCCTTACAATTTTTTTCCTGGTGTCAACATTGAACAACAGGAGTGTCATGTTAAATTTTGTATTTTTTGGGGATCGTTTGGACATTTTTTATACGTTAATTGAGTTTTATAGGCATTTATGTGCATAATTCAAAATTGAACTACATGCACATGCTCCATCCATAAAACGGGTTGCAAAATCAAATGTTTGTCCTTAGTTGCAAGATTACGTCACATGCAAGAAATGAGAACGAATGTCAAACACCTTGACACTGTCGCTCGGCCCCTAATATTGAGATACATGGTTTTAAATTCTAGTAAATCGTAAACACGTCTGAAATTAATGAAACTTGACATGATATGATGGAATGGCAGCGACATGTCGTGGTAAAAATATCATCCCATTTGGGGGCAGATGTGGGTATAAGCTTCTCGCAAAACAGATCTTCTCTCACAACAAGCCTGATGGTTTCGGTAGGGTACGTGCCACCTTGGGGGACAAAACGATATCTGTTGCCTCTTCTTACTTTCAAAATGTTTCTCATGTCAACATAGAACAACACGAGTGTTGTGTCAATATTTGGGATTTTTTGGGGTTCGCTTGGACATTTTTATGCTTTAACTGAGTTTTCTATGTATTCATGTGCAAAATTCAAATTTGAACTACAGGCACATTCTCTAATGCATATAAATTCGTTGAAAATTAAAATTTGTGCCCTTGGTTTCATGCTCAGGTTACATGCAAGAAATGGGAATGAATGTCAAACACCCTGCCACGATAACTCGGACGTAAACATTGAGATACCTGGTTTTTAAATTCTAGTAAATCCAAAGCTCGTCTGAAATTCATGAAACTTGGCATGCTATCATGGAGTGACATCAACATGTCGTGGTAAATTTTGATCCCATTTGGGGCATGTTTGGGGATATGCTTCTCACAAACCAGAGCTTCTCACAACAAGCCTGATGGTTTCGGTAGGGTACGTGCCACCTTGGGGGACGGAACAATATTGGTTGCCTCTTATTGCTTTAAAAATGTTTCTTGTGTCAACATAGAATAACACAAGTGTTGTGTCAATTTTTGGGACTTTTCGTGGTTCAGTTGGACATTTTTATGCATTAACTCAGTTTTCTATGCATTCCCGTGCATAATTCAAATTAGTTGAAAAATCAAATTAGTTGAAAAATCAAATTTTTGCCCTTGGTTGAATGCTTAGGTCCCATGCAAGAAATGGGAATGAATGTCAAACACCCTGCCACCGTCACTCGGCCGCAAACATTGAGATACCTGGTTTTTCAATTCTAGTAAATCAAAGCTCGTCTGAAATTCATGAAACTTGGCATGCTATCATGGAGCGGCATCAACATGCCGTGGTAAATTTTTTGTCCCATTTGGGGCAGGTTTGGGGATATGCTTCTCACAACAAGCCTAATGGTTTCGGTAGGGAACGTCCCACCTTTGGCGACGAAACGATATCCATTGCCTTTTATTGCATTCAAAATTTTCTCGTGTCAACATAGAACAACAGGAGTGTTGTGTCAATTTTTGGGATTTTTTGAGGTTCGTTTGGACAATTTTATGCATTAATTAAGTTCTTAATGCATTTATGTGCATAATTCAAATTTGAACTACATGCACATGCTCTAATGCATACAAACTGGTTGAAAATTCAAATATGTGTCCTTGGCTGCATGCTTATGTCCCACGCAAGAAATGGGAAATGTCAAAAAACCTGCCACGGTCACTCAGCCGCAAACATTGAGATACCTAGTTTTTAAATTCTAGTAAATCCAAAAGTCGTCTGAAATTCATGAAACTATTGCCATGCGGTCACGCTATCATGGAGCAGCATCAACATGCCATGCTAAAATTTTTGTCCCATTTGGGGCAGGTTTGGGTATAAGTTTCTCACAAACCAGAGCTTCTCACAACAAGCCTGATGGTTTCGGTAGGGAATGTCCCACCTTTGGGCACGAAACGATATCCGCTGCCTCTTATTGCTTTCAAAATTTTTATAGTGTCAACATAGAACAACATCAATGTTGTGTTAAAATTTGGATTATTTCGGGGTTCATTTGGACATTTTTATACATTAACTGGGTTTTCTAGGCATTTTATGTGCATAATTAAAATTTGAACTACATGCACATGATCGAGTGCATATAAATTGGTTGGAAAATCAAATATGTGTCCTTGGGTGCATGTGTAGGTCCCATGCAAGAAATGTGAATGAATTTCAAACGCCAGGTCAACATTGATTGCCGGCAAAACATTGAGATACTTTGTTTTCAAATTCTAGTAAATCCAAAACTCGTTTGAAATTCATGAAACTTGGCATGCTATCATTGAATAGCACCTGACATGTTATGGTATTTTTTGTGTCCATTTTGAGAGAAGGCGCACTCGAATTACAGCCAAGAAAGGCATTTTGAAAAAATAGCTCCCACTTTAATATGTTAAACGTTTGTATTATTCAAATCGTGTGCGTTCTGTTAACCATTCACGTGACGCCACGTTTCTTCATTTTAATGGCTATAGGAGGTGCCGCACGGACAGCTGTTTGACTGAACGGGAGGCATGCGAGCAGAGTCTGGTGTGTAGGCTGACCGAGAGGCGTGCAAGCTGTCCTCTAATGCGCAGGCTCATCAAGAAGCGTGCGAGTTGTCTGCTACGTAGGTTCACAGGGAAGCGAGCCCTTTGACTTCCATGGCCACCCGCCTTCCTCTCCATTAATGGCACCTGAGCCGCTGTTTAATACGGGTGGCCTTACAGTTCGCCTCCCATTCCCATCCCTCCCGCAGACCTCCACCAACGCTATGGCGCAGAATGATCATCTGCCACTAGTCTTCAAGTTTGGTGAAGTCGACTCCGAGCCGAAGGAGATAGAAAATAAGGAGGAATGGGGCCTCATGGACATGGCCCTGAACGAGCTGGCCGCGGCGGTTGCTGCCCCCGCTCCATCCCCGCGTCCGTGCCAGCGACCATCCAAGTAGCATTGACTGGCTGGTCGCCAAGCACTATCGCAGAGCTAGAAGCCGCGGGCGTCAGCGAGGTCCCCGCGGACCCACGCGAGCTTGTATACATGCCAGCACCCGTGCCCATGTGTGCCCCTCCACCCACCGTGGCTTCGGCCCCCATGCGTTTGGCTGTAACCGCCGCACCCGTGCCCCTGCCTGTGTGCACCCCTCCACCCACCGCGGCGCCGGTCCCCATGCATTTGCCCGTGCGAGTGCCCCCCTCGGCGGCATGGGACTCTGTCGTCGACCTCTACCTCTCAATAGTGCCAATTGCCGTCCTCCCGCGCCCCACCCATCGATCGCGCGACGACGTGATGTTTGATTTACAAGTGAAGAACATTTTGGGCTGCCTTGAAGACTTCAACAATAGCGTCCCGCAGGACGACAACGACAACGACGGCGTGGCACGCCGCCTCCGCCGCCGCCGGAAAGATTTTTTTGTGGTTTAATATTGTATCTCGAATTCTCGATCATATGAATATAAATTCGCAATGTGATAGAATGAAAGATATGGTTTGAACGAAATTGCATTTTTCTCTCTTAATGTACAGACTTATCAACCGATTTAATTTTTAAAATAACATCAATGGTTTTTAAATATAAAACACTCATCGCGAACGTTTTAGTTAGAACACCTGTATGCAAACCGACAGCCTCCGTAGGAAGCCAAGGGAAAATGTGCCGAGTAGGATTTGTGCAGCTCTTGATCGCAAATGTTTTAGATAGAAGACCGTATGCAAAGTGAGAGCTATGGTCTTCCCCATTAAGTCAATGGAAAATTCAGAGTGCAGGATTTGTGCATCCCTTCAACGCAAATGGTTGTTTTGGATGGCCCGTGTGCAACCACGTAGAAACAATTGGGTAAGATTTGCATATGTCATATTGGGTATGTTACCATTTGTCAAACTGTTTATCTAGTAACATTGGCATTTATCAACCTTGTAACACTGCGATTTGTCAAAATATGTAGCTTAAAATCACTAGCATTATCTAATTTTTGCAACTAAAATCACTAGCACTGTTCATATGGACACCACTAGCAGGCATGAGTTGATGGACGCATGCATATGCAAATGTACCATTGATTACATACAACAAGTCATCAACCCACAACGACAACGAGGATACATGTTGGATTATAGATCATTTCCAACAAAACATTCTAGTAAAGTAAAGTTTTTCTCACGCAACAAATAAGAAAGCGATGAAATGACCTTCAGCTCAACCACTCGTCGGTGTTGGAAACGCTTGCTTTGAACCAGAAGTGATTCTCTGGGAAGGGCTAGCTACTATCAATCTCGAGACCAATGCAGGACTGATCATCCTGGCTGAAGCGACCTATTTCAATACCCATATTGTGATAGCCACGGTAGGGAAGCATAGCAATGTCCGAGGTATAGATACATTTTCTTCTCATAAATGGTAGTAACGTTGTGTCAACAACAGCTGGATCGCCTTTCACCATCATTGGATAGTTTTGTCCAAGGAAGAGCGAGTTTTCTACAAGACTATCAATACTAAACTAGGGAGAAGGAGTTGGCTCTAGCACACTAGTATCCATCCTGAATACCCTGCAACGGATGTTGGAATAGGTCCGGAGAGTGCGACCATGTGAGACAACACCTGCTTCCTTAGTAACATCAGCAGTGCCATGTATACAGACAAGAAGAGGTGATCCATCGGAATAAGTTGCTAGGCGCCATTGACTATATGGGTCCTGCTCGTCCTCATGCTCATGATCATCACCATCGTCATCTCCCCCTTGGTTATAAAAATTTTCAAGTATATGTGGTGGAATGTTCACAGGACCTTGGAAACACAAGAAGGTTAATTAGTAAAGGGAAACTAACTAGCTAACCCGCATGCATGTGGATGAAACAATTATAATTACGCTGGAAGACAAACATACCGAAATCATAAGGATTCCATGCAAAAATAGTGCCACGAGTGGTGGCAGCAAACACAAGACCCTCGTATTGAATTGCATCACAGTACTCATTCATGTACAAATATTGAATTTTGAGCAATATCAATCGAGTCGTGGAAGCAAGGACGACAACAAGCTTGTCGAAGATAGAAACAACTTCATAGTTCGTGTAATCCCAAGAGCGGTTGGGGACTCGACAAATTGCTATCTTCCATAGGCGACAGTCACCATGATTGTATTTTAAAATACATAGAATATCGATGTGCTCAACTTCAGGGCAGTCTGAGATTTCTGGAAGTGGAACCCGGTGACGAGTGTACACATTCACAAGTTCTTATTTGTAGTTGTACCCAATGTAAACAACCCAATCTCTATATGCGCCTACCAAAGCCTTACGCTCATGCAATGGCATCTTAACATCACATGTATCATTATCAAGATAGGGGATATCAAACCGCTCCCGGACCCTTGGGTTTCTTGTAATGATGTTATTAGTTGAGTCGAGAATGGTCTTGAACGAACCTGCCATGCTAGCCGAGGTGATGATGTCACACCGGTCAATGAGTTCCTCCACCATGTCATCTTTCAGATTGGGGCAAGAATAACGGGGTCATTTCCGGCCTGTTCCCTCCATGGAGAAGACGATCGAACAATGGAAGAAGGAAGGGTGAAGGCAAATGGAGGGAGGAAGAGTCTGCGACAGCAGTTCCAAATCGACAGGGAAAGGTGAAGAGGTAGTGGACAGTTGTCGTGGTACAAGAAGAGGCTAATGGGGAGCAAACGGTTGCCACAGAGGTCACACACTGACGACAAGGCCGAGTGAACCGCATGCCGTATATCGCACACACCTTGATCTGGCTGATCGTTTCTTTTGCGTTGCCTAATCATAAGCAGTTCATCCGAGTGAATTGTGTGTTGTATATCGCACACACCTTCATCTGGCTTCCTGTTTCATTTGTGTTGCATCATCACAAACAGTTAATTGAACTGAACCATATGCCATGCATCGCACATGCAACTAAAATCTGAACCGTGTTTGATGCATCCATCATCGCAAATGTTTTGCACCTTTTTTGACGGGTGTTTTACACCACCATTTGCGGTTATTGCATCACACACAATTTCATCGAAGGGCCTCTGATCATAGTGTCACTTTAGCAGCATCCTGCAGTAGTGATGTGCAGTGGTTCATACGTTAGTACTACATAATCTTGTTGCTAGTGTAGTAAGATGCTACCTCTTGAGCACTGCGTTGGTTTTCCCTTGAAGAGGAAAGGGTGATGCAGCAAAGTAGCATAAGTATTTCCCTTAGTTTGAGAACCAAGGTATCAATCCAGTAGGAGACGACACGCAATTCCCTCGTACCTGCACAAACAAATAAGAACCTCGCAACCAACGCGATAAAGGGGTTGTCAATCTCTTCACGGTCACTTACGAGAGTGAGATCTGATAGACATAATAATAATAAGATAAATATTTTTGGTATTTTTATGATATAGATTGAAAGTAAAGATTGCAAAGTAAAAATAGATTGGAAACTTATATGATAAAAGATAGACCCGGGGGCCATAGGTTTCACTACTGGCTTCTCTCAAGATAGCATAAGTATTACGGTGGGTGAACAAATTAGTATCGAGCAATTGATAGAAAAGTGCATAATTATGAGAAGATCTAGGCATGATCATGTATATAGGCATCACGTCTGTGACAAGTAGTCCGAAACGATTCTGCATCTACTACTATAACTCCACACATCGACCACTATCCAGCATGCATCTAGAGTATTAAGTTCATAAGAACAGAGTAATGCATTAGGAAAAATGACATGATGTAGAGGGATAAAATCAAGCAATATGATATAAACCCCATCTTTTTATCCTCGATGGCAACAATACAATATGTGCCTTGCTGCCCCTGCTGTCACTTGGAAAGAACACCGCAAGATTGAACCCAAAGCTAAGCACTTCTCCCATTGCAAGAAAGATCAATCTAGTAGGCCAAACCAAACTGATAATTCAAAGAGACTTGCAAAGATAACTAATCATATATAAAAGATTTCAGAGAAGAATCAAATATTGTTCATAGATAAACTTGATCATAAACCCACAATTCATCGGATCTCGACAAACAGACTGCAAAAAGAGTTACATCGAATAGATCTCCAAGAAGATCAAGCAGAACATTGTATTGAGATCTAAAGAGAGAGAAGAAGCCATCTAGCTAATAAATATGGACCTGAAGGTCTGTGGTAAACTACTCACATATCATCCGAGAGGCTATGGTGTTGATGTAGAAGCCCTCCGTGATCGATTCCCCCTCCCGTGGAGCTCCGGAAAAGGCCCCAAGATGTCATCTCTTGGGTACAAAAGGTTATGGCGGTGGAAATAGGGTTTCGTGGTGCTCCTGGATGTTTTCGGGGTATATGGACATATATAGTTGGAAGAAGTAGGTCGGTGGATCCATGAGGGGCCCACGAGGGTGGGGGCATGCCCAGGGGTTTCTTGAGGTCCAATCCAAGTCCTCTGGATCACGTTTGTTCCAAAAAATAACTCTCCCGAAGGTTTCATTCCATTTTGGTTCCGTTTGATATTCCTTTTCTGCGAAACACTGAAATAGGCAAAAAAAGAGCAATTTGCACTGGGCCTTGGGCTAGTAGGTTAGTCCCAAAAATAATATAGAAGTGTATAAATAAGCCCACGTAACACCTCGGATGTAACTTTCCCAATTTGTACTCCAACTCTTGCCGTTTCCGGCGTTAAGTTATTTTATTTTCTCGGGTTCGGGTCTTTGTCTCCGTGTGTTGTTATCGTTGTCATGCATCTCATATCATGTCATCATGTGCATTGCATTTGCATACGTGTTCGTCTCATGCATTCGAGCATTTTCCCCGTTGTCCGTTTTGCATTCCGGCGCTTCGTTCTCCTCCGGTGGACAATTCTAGCTTTCTTTCGTGTGTGGGGATTAAACATTTCCGGATTGGACCAAGACTTTCCAAGCGGCCTTGGTTTACTACCGGTAGACCGCCTGTCAAGTTTCGTATCATTTGGACTTCGTTTGATACTCCAATGGTTAACCGAGGGACCGAAAAGGCCTCGTGTGTGTTGCAGCCGAACACCCCTCCAATTTGTCCCAAAACCCACCTAAGCCTTCTCCATCATCTAGATCGTTCGATCACGATCGCGTGGCCGAAAACCGCACCTCATTTGGACTCTCCTAGCTCCCTCTATGCCTATATATACACCCCCCCCATTCCAAATCACGGATCTCCTCTCTCTAACCCTAAAAAAAACTGCTCCCCTCGCCGCCGGACGTGTCCGATTCAGGCCGGACACGTCCGCCCGCCGCAGCCGACCAACGGGCCGCTGCCACGTGTCCCCGGGGTGCCCCACATCGCCGCTCCGCGCCGCCGGCCCGCTTGGCCCAGGGCGGGCCCTCCCCGGCCCGCGTCTTCCGCCGCCCGCGCCCCGCGCGAGGGAGCCGCCGCCGCCGCGCTCGCCGGCCCCGCCGCCTCCGCGCGCCATCGCCGCCGCCTCCCCGCCGGCACGCGCGCGCCGCCCGCCGCCCGGCCGCCGCCGCACCGCCTCCCGCGCCCCTCGGCGTCCGCGCCCGGCCGCGCCTCCCCGGCCTCCTCCTCCTCTCCCTCTTCGCTGGCGCCCCTCTCCGGCCACCACGGCCCGCAGCTCCGGCGAGAGCCCCGGCCATCCTCGTTTTCCGTGTCGCCCGATCCAGATATGGAAAAACCTAGCCGGTTGACTTTTTGCCCATCCTAGTTATTTTTTTGCAATGTTCATGGCCTCGTAACTTTGCATCCGTAGCTCCGATTCATGCATATAGCATATCAAATGTTCATCTCAGAGAGTACATCATTTCATTCCATTGCATCATTTTCATTTGAGTTCATCTTGATGCCCGAAATGCTGTTAGAAGAGGGCTACTGGAGATAATTGTCAGATCTGCTACTCCGTTTAGCTTTTTGTCATTTTTGCCATGATTAATGTGTGCATGATATGCCCTGATGCTCTACATATGTTTTGTTAAGGGTTTTGTCATATTTCTAGAGGTGCAACCCATGTATTTTTGTGATGTGTGTGGTGACTAGCACAAACTTGCAAAGTGAGGCACTTGGTAACTCTGTTTTCAGGGACTTAGCAATTCCCCTAAGTCCTTGAGCTGTTTATCTCATGATGCCATATGTTCATGTTGTTTCCTAGTGATCCGTGCCTCTTTTGAGGATGATCACTAAGGATGTTTTGTTAATCTTGTAGTGATCTATCCATACATGTCTTTGTTTGCAATTATGGAGCAACCTAGCTTGAGTCAATCGAGCTCTACTCTTGCTACTTTGTGAATCTGGGCAGATTGTCAAATTGTTTGCAATTTTGCCGATGATGTTGTAGTTGATCCGTGCATGCTATGCTATTGTTCTTGCCATTTCTAGCTTGAATTTTGTGTGTTATTGATGGGTGTATGCCTAGCTTATCATTACTTGCACCGTAGTGCGTGCATCGAGCTCGTAAACTGTTTTCAGCATGCCCCAGTTTTCACTAAGTCTGAAAACTGATTATGTTTTTGCTATGTTCACATGCTTGCAATTGTATTTTCTGATCCCTTTTGGCTCAAGGTCACTAAGGACTTTTGTTAAGCTCTTTGAGTAGCTCCATGATATGCTTTACTTTGCCATTTTCAGTTCCTGTAGCATGTAGTTTTGTTGCTCCGAAGAGTGCTACCTAATCTCAAATTCCAGACAAGTGTTAATTTCACCAAGTCTGAGATCTGTTTGCCATATGCATTTTTGCCATGCTTGTTTGAACCTGTTAATGGATGAATTGGCCGTAGCTCAGTGCTAGACTTTTGTTAAGCATCTTGAATCCATCCCTGCCATGTATTTTGTTGTCATGTTTGGATGCTATAGCTTGTTCATCTCATTGCATTTAGATGGCTACTTGCTATAAATCGCAGACCGGTGCCATATTTGAATCGCTTGCCATTTCCAAACCGTAACCCCGATTCTGGCGTTCTTTATATCGTTTTCAAGCGATTTCATCTCATCTTTCCAGTGGCACACTTGGATTTCCATGTTGAGGCCAGGTTCATGCATTCCTTGTCACATCTTGCATATGCATCCCGCATCGCATCCCGCATAGCATATCATCTTTGCATCATCCTGTTTGATCCTTGCACGTGGTTGATTGTGTCCTTGTTGCTTGTTTGTCTTGTTTGTGTAGATCCGGGAGACGAGTTTGCTAACGAGGAGCCCGTTGAGTTTGCTTTCAAGGATCCAGTCAACTCTGACAACTGTGCAGGCAAGATGATCATACCCTCGAAATCACTACTATCTTTGCTATGCTAGTTTGCTCGCTCTTTTGCTATGCCAGTGCTACGATGCCTACCATTTGCTTTCAAGCCTCCCAATTTGCCATGTCAAACCTCTAACCCACCATGTCCTAGCAAACCGTTGATTGTCTATGTTACCGCTTTGCTCAGCCCCTCTTATAGCGTTGCTAGTTGCAGGTGAAGATTGGAGGTCGTTCCTTGTTGGAACATTTATTTACTTATTGGGATATCATTATATTATCTTGTTATCTTAATGCATCTATATACTTGGTGAAGGGTGGAAGGCTCGGCCTCTCGCCTAGTGTTTTGTTCCACTCTTGCCGCCCTAGTTTCCGTCATATCGGTGTTATGTTCCCGGATTTTGCGTTCCTTACGCGGTTGGGTTATAATGGGAACCCCTTGACAGTCCGCCTTGAATAAAACTCCTCCAGCAATGCCCAACCTTGGTTTTACCATTTGCCACCTAGCCTTTTCCCTTGGGTTTCGCGGACTCAAGGGTCATCTTATTTTAACCCCCTCTCGGGCCAGTGCTCCTCTGTGTGTTGGTCCAACCTAGAGCACCGTGCGGGGCCGTCCCTTGGCAACTTGGGTTACGTTGGCTCTCGTACGCTTAGCTTATCCGGTGTGCCCTAAGAACGAGATATGTGCAGCTCCTATCGGGATTTGTCGGCACAGCAGGTGGTGTTGCTGGACTCGTTTTACCATTGTCGGAGTTGTCTTGAAGTACCGAGATACCGAGTCTGATCGGAACGTCTTGGGAGGAGGTCTATTCCTTGATTGACCGTGAGAGCTTGTCACGGGCTAAGTTGGGACTCACCTGCAGGGATTTGAACTTTCAAAAGCCGTGCCTGCGGTTATGGGCAGATGGGAATTTGTTAATGTCCGGTTGTAGATAACTTGAACCTTAACTTAATTAAAATGAATCAACTGAGTGTGTTACCGTGATGGCCTCTTCTCGGCGGAGTCCGGGAAGTGGACACGGTGTTGAAGTTATGTTTGCGCAGGTTACTCTCTAGTTTCTCACTCGCGCTTTGCTTCCTCTTCTCGCTCTCTTTTGCGAATAGGATAGCCACCATATTTGCTAGTCGCTTGCTGCAGCACCACTTATATTTACCTTGCCTTACCTATAAGCTTAAATAGTCTTGATCGCGAGGGTGCGAGATTGCTGAGTCCCTGTGGCTCACAGATTACTATTACACCAGATGCAGGGCCTGATGATTCCGCTCGAGGAGACGCACTTGAGCTCAAGTGGGAGTTCGACGAAGACTCTCAACGTTACTATGTTTCCTTTCCTGATGATCGGTAGTGGTGCCCAGTTGGGGGTGAACGGGACCGTTGTCGCATGTTGGGTTCTCTTTTATTTTGGCGCCGTAGTTGGGCCATGAGTGTTTGGATGATGTAATGTTATTCATGTACTTGATTGACGTGGCGAGTGTAAGCCAACTATGTTATCTCCCCTTTTATTATCATATTACATGGGATGTTGTGAAGATTTCCTAACTTGCGACATATGCCTTCAATGCGATTATACCTCTAAGTTGTGCCTCGACACATGGGAGCTATAGTCGCATCGAGGGTGTTACAGCCCATTAACATCCAAAACAAAAAATATGATAGCATGGAACAATCAAAAATTATAGATATGTTGGAGACGTATCAAGCATCCCCAAGCTTAATTCCTGCTCGACCTCGAGTAGGTAAATGATAAAAATATAATTTTTGATGTGGAATGCTACCTAGCATAATTCTCCATCTAATTTTATTTATTGTGGCATGAATGTTCACATCAGAAAGATTCAAGACAAAAGTTTAATATTGACATAAAAATAATAATAATTCAAGCATACTAACAAAGCAATTATGTCTTCTCAAAATAACATGGCCAAAGAAAGTTATCCCTACAAAATCGTATAGTCTGGCTATGCTCTATATTCACCACACAAAATATTTAAATCATGCACAACCCCGATGACAAGCCAAGAAATTGTTTCATACTTTTGATGTTCTCAAACTTTTTCAATCTTCACGCAATACATGAGCGTGAGCCATGGACATAGCACTATATGTGGAATAGAGTGGTGGTTGTGGAGAAAAAAAAAGGAGAAGACAGTCTCACGTCAACTAGGCGTATCAACAGGCTATGGAGATGCCCATCAATAGATATCAATGTGAGTGAGTAGGGATTGCCATGCAACGGATGCACTAAAGCTATAAGTGTATGAAAGCTCAAAAAAGAAATTAAGTGTGTGTGCATCCAACTTGCTTGCTCACGAAGACCTTGGGCATTTTGAGGAAGCCCATCATTAAAATTCCCACTAGTATATGAAAGTGACAACATAGGAGACTCTCTATCATGAAGATCATGGTGCTACTTTGAAGCACAAGTGTAGTAAAAGGATAGTAACATTGTCCCTTCTCTCTTTTTGTCTCATTTTATTTTTTTTATTTGGGACTTTTCTATTATCTTTTTATGGCCTCTTTTTTCTTTCTTTTTTTATGTTTTCGTGCGGAGTCTCATCCCGAATTGTGGGGGAATCATAGTCTCCATCATCCTGCCCTCACATGGGACAATGCACTAATAATAATGATCATCACACTTTATTTATTTACAACTCAAAAATTACAACTCCATTCTTAGAACAAAATATGGCTCTATGTGAATGCCTCTGCCAGTGTACCAGGATGTGCAATGACTCATGAGCGACATATAAGAAATAATTATGAATGGTGGCTTTGCCACAAATATAATGTCAACTACATGATCATGCAAAGCAATATGACAATGATGAAGCATGTCATAATAAGGGAACAGTCGAAAGTTGCATGGCAATATATCTCAGAATGGCTATGGAAATGCCATAATAGGTAGGTATGGTGGTGTAAGTGCATCTAGTGCCCCTTAGTGATTTTGTTGTATTGAAGACTTATAGGTTAAGGGACTAATGTGTTTGTGAGTGTACACATGTCTATAAGTCTATGAGGAGTTTGATATTTACAGGAAAAGTCGACCCCTAAAAATGAATATCTTCGACTGAAGATTTTGGTATTTCTGAAGACTTTCATGAAGACTTTGAAAGTGAAGAAAATGGTGTGACTGTGAAGACCTGGTATTCATTCGAGGAATATGAAGCGTGAAGACTTTTGTTTTCATAGTTTCATTTTCTCTTTCTTGAGTCATAGGAAATACCTTACTGTTAAAGGGGGTAGAGGAAATACTAAGGAAAAATTTCCATGTGATGCTCAACTCAAAATCCTACACCTACCAATCCCTTCGAGTGAAGCCATTGGAAATCTCATACAGTTCAGTAAAATTTCTTCAGTGACAGAGACGAAGTTCTTCTGGTCTCTGAGGAATTTGTCCTGACTGAGGAGTTAGGAATTCGCCAGTGCGAATTGCCTACACAGTGAGGAACATGATAGCCCTGAGGATTTTGCTACTCAAAATTCCGACCGTTGCTGTGCTATGCGCCAGCTGTCCCAAAATATCTATCCACCTAACGTTCATATCATTGAAGGCATTTATGTCTTATCATGCCGTGCTGCTCCCTAGGCTATAAATAGCTGCCCCCCTACAACCACTAGCTGGTTGGCTGCTCTGAGAGAAATTGACACTTGTCATTTGAGAGCAACCCATCCTTCGAGTACTTTGAGCGAAAATCATCAAGTGAGGAAAAACCAAAAACCCAAAACCCAAATACCTACAAACCCCAAGTGATTGAGCATCACTGAAGAGATTGATCCTGAGTGGATCCGACGCTTGTTACCTTTGGAGACTGTGCTTCTTCCAGACTGTTAGGCGTCATGGTCTAGAGCACCCAAGAGGAATTGTGGATCACTGAGTGACCAAGTTTGTGAAGGTTTGGAAGTCGCCTGAAGACTTACCACGAGTGATTGGACGAGGTCTGTGTGACCTTAGTTCAAGGAGAATACGGTGAGGACTGGGTGTCTTGGACTAAGTGTCCTTGACTGCGTGTCCGGGACTGTGTGTCCTCGAGTTTAAATACTCAGCCGCTCCCACCAGACGTACAACTGAGACAGCAGTTGGAACTGGTCTACCAAATCATTGTCTTCACCAAGCTCACTGGTTCTATTTCCTCAACTCTTTCATTTCCTCATAACTGTGTTGTGTGCTTGTTCATATCTGTGTTAGAAGACTTTGACTGAAGACTTTCTCAATTTCCTCAATTTAATTTCTTCAGTCTGTTTGTCTTCATCCTGTGTTATCCTGTACTCTGTGCCTGTCTTCATTTCATCATGATGACTATGCTTGTATTCTATTATGTTTACTATTGAGTACTTATTCTGCTGCTAGTAGTTCTTCGCTAAGGAATTTCCTCTCTGGAAAATTCCTCAGTGAAGAATTTCATAAAAATCGCCTATTCACCCCCCTCTAGTCGATATACCGCACTTTCAATTGGTATCAGAGCAAGGTACTCCCTTGTTCTGTGTGATTTTGGTTTAACCGCCTAGAGTTTTAGTTATGTCGACCGCAGTTATGATCAAGGTCTCTGCTGGGTGTCCTACCTTCGATGGGACGGGCTACCCCTACTGGAAGAATAAGATGCGAATGCATCTTGAAGCAATTGATAACGATCTCTGGTATGTTGTGGAAAATGGTGTTCCCTCAGTCACACCTTCTCTGAATGCTGCTGATGTGAAGAGATTCAAGCAACTCAACTCTCAAGCGAAGAATATCATATGTGGCCATCTGAGCAAAGGACAGTATGGCAGAGTGTGTGCTTTGGAGACAGCAAAGCTTATCTGGGACAGGTTGTCCAAAGTGAATGAAGGAGTCTCAACTCAGCGTGACTCACGAGTTGATGTTCTTCGCAATCTCTTCAACCGCTTCAAAAGACCTGACAATGAAAATGTTCAACAAACCTTCGATCACCTCACTGACATCTCAAATGAGCTTCAAGCACTTGGTGCCACTGACATCACCGACCATGAGGTGGTGAAGAAATTGCTGAGGTTGCTTGATTCCTCATTTGACACTCTGGTATTGATGATACAAGAACATGCTAATTACAAGTCTCTTGATCCCGCTGATATTCTTGAAAGGCTAAATACTCATGAGTTCCAACTTGCTAAAAACAGAGATCTCTATGGTTCAAGCTATGGCAGGACACGTGCACTAAAGGCCAAGGCAGTATCTGAGTCCGAAGATGAAGACTCTGATAGCAGCCTTGGTGATCCTGAAGAACTGAGCCATGATCTGGCTCTGCTCGTGAAGAAGTTCCAAAAGTTCTCAAGACGTGGTCGCCATGGAAGATCCTCAAGGAGCAATGATTCCCTCACCCAGTGACTACAAGAAGAGGCTCTGTCACAAGTGCAAGAAACCTGGACATTTCATTCAAGATTGTCCTCAGTGGGAAAAGGAATCAAAGAAGAAGAAATACAAGGATTATAGTTCTGATGATGCAAAGAAAAAGAAGAAATCCACAAAATCCTCATCATCAAAATCCTCAAAGCCTTCATATCACAAGA
Organism: Triticum urartu; assembly: GCF_056163025.1. Lineage (NCBI taxonomy): Eukaryota > Viridiplantae > Streptophyta > Magnoliopsida > Poales > Poaceae > Triticum > Triticum urartu. The sequence goes on along the minus strand of NC_141874.1, from coordinate 248,192,936 downwards.
AGAGCAGCTCCAAGAAGGCTAGGGCATTCATTGGCAAGGAAATGGACTCTGAGGCTGAATCTGAAGAAAATGAGGAAGAGGAGTCATCTGAGGAGTCCGAATCCGGAGTGGCGAGCCTAGCTCTCGCTACTGCATTCATCAGCAAATCTATCTTCAACACTGAAGAAAATGACCTCACTAACAAGGCTGATGAAGGCGATGATGACTACGCTCCCACCTATTGCTTCATGGCAAAGGGTGCCAAGGATGACCAACGCAAAGCCACTGAGTGGGTCCTCGATAGTGGATGTACAAACCACATGACTGGTGAAAAGAATCTTTTGATGGATGCTCCTGTGACGCCCCTGATTTAATCGTACACTAATCATACACGCAAACGTGTACGATCAAAATCAGGGACTCACGGGAAGATATCGCAACACAACTCTACAAATAAAAAAAGTCATACAAGCATCATATTACAAGCCAAGGGCCTCGAGGGCTCGAATACAAGAGCTCGATCATAGACGAGTCAGCGGAAGCAACAATATCTGAGTACAGCCATAAGTTAAACAAGTTGCCATAAGATGGCTAGCACAAACTGGGATACAGATCGAAAGAGGCGCAGGCCTCCTGCCTGGGATCCTCCTAACTACTCCTGGTCATCGTCAGCGGGCATCACGTAGTAGTAGGCACCTCCGGTGTAGTAGGAGTCGTCGTCAACGGTGGCGTCTGGCTCCTGGACTCCAGCATCTAGTTGCGACAACCAGAATGAAAGGAAAAGGGGGAAAAGGGGGAGAAAGCAACCGTGAGTACTCATCCAAAGTACTCGCAAGCAAGGAGCTACACTACATATGCATGGGTATCAAGTGGAGTAAGGGTATCATATGTGGACTGAACTGCAGAATGCCAGAATAAGAGGGGGATATCTAATCCTTTCAAAGACTACGCTTCTGGCAGCCTCCGTCTTGGAATATGTAGAAGAGAGTAGACTGAAGTCCTCCAAGTAGCATCGCATAGCATAATCCTAACCAATGATCCTCCCCTCGTCGCCCTGTGAGAGAGCGATCATCGGTTGTATCTGGCACTTGGAAGGGTGTGTTTTATTAAGTATCCGGTTCTAGTTGTCATAAGGTCAAGGTACAACTCCAAAGCGTCCTGTTACCGAAGATCAAGGCTATTCGAATAGATTAACTTCCCTGCAGGGGTGCACCACATACCCCAACACGCTCGATCCCATTTGGCCGGACACACTTTTCGCGGTCATGCCCGGCCTCGAAAGATCAACATGTCGCAGCCCCACCTAGGCACAACAGAGAGGTCAGGACGCCGGTCTAAACCTAAGCGCACAGGGGTCTGGGCCCATCGCCCTTAGCACACCTGCACGTTGCGAACGCGGCCGGAAGCAGAACTAGCCCCCTTAATACAAGAGCAGGCTTACGTTCCAATCCGGCGCGCGCCGCTCAGTCGCTGACGTCACGAAGGCTTCGACTGATACCACGACGCCGGGATACCCATAACTACTCCCGCGTAGATGGTTAGTGCGTATAGACCAAATGGCCAGACTCAGATCAAATACCCAGATCTCGTTAAGCGTGTTAAGTAACCTCGAACGCCGACCAGGGCCAGCACCTCTCTCCTAGGTGGTCTGAACCTGCCCTGTCGCTCCGCCTCAAAGATCCACTCGCGGGTGCTCCTACGAGCCGACCCGTCTTTAATCACCACATGTATCATGTATAAAGTATATAGTATATACCCGTGATCACCTCCCGAGTGATCACGGCCCGATAGTATAGCATGGCAGACGGACAAGAATGTAGGGCCACTGATGATAAACTAGCATCCTATACTAAGCATTAGGATTGCAGGTAAAGGTATCAACAGTAGTAGCAAGGATAGGGTATGCATCAGGATAGGATTAACGGGAAGCAGTAACATGCTACACTACTCTAATGCAAGCAGTATAGAGAAGAGTAGGAGATATCTGGTGATCAAAGGGGGGGCTTGCCTGGTTGCTCTGGCAAGAGAGAGGGGTCGTCAACTCCATAGTCGTATTGGGCAGCAGCGGCGTCGGTCTCGGTGTCTAGCGAGAGAAGAGGGGGAAGAAACAATAAATACTTAAGCAAACAGATGCATAGTGATGCATGACATGACAAGTAACGGCGTTAGAGGTGCCCTAACGCGGTAGTAGGTGATACCGGTGAAGGGGGATGACATCCGGGAAAGTATCCCCGGTGTTTCGCGTTTTCGGACAGATGAAACGGAGGGGGAAAGTTGCGTGTTCGCTATGCTAGGGATGTGTGGCGGATGATCGGGCTGTGTATTCGAATTTGTCTCGTCGTTCTGAGCAACTTTCATGTAGAAAGTATTTTCATCCGAGTTACGGATTATTTTATATTAATTTCTAAAGTTTTAATTCATTTTCTAAATTATTTTAATTCAATTTAAGTAGTAAAAAGCTATTTGTACACAACAGAAGCCAGCCACAGCCTATGACCTGTGGGGCCAGGAGACCCAGTTGACCAAGTCAATGGTTGACTGGTCAATGGTGTGAATAGTGCATGTGAGACCCACATGTCATTGTCACAATTTAATTAAAATAGGCTTAAACACCTAAGCTAGTTAATTAGGTCAAATTAAGCAAGGTTAATTAATTAATTCACTTTACTATTTCCTTTTATTTTCCATTTTCATTTTTCTCTACTCTTATCCTTTTATCTGATTTACAGGGGGAGGGCCCCACCTGTAAGTGGCTCAGGCCACCTCCCTCCTGTGCACGAACGCGCACAGGGAAGGGCAAGGGCGCGGTGGCCGAACCCGGCTCCGGCGAGGCCATGGTCGAGGCCGGCAGGACGGAGACGTGGGGCGGCGGGTGCGCGCCTGCAGTGGAGCGTTGCCGAGGGTGCTCGGTCATGAGCAGCAGAGGGTGCGGCCGGGGACGCAGCAGCTGCGGTCGCCGGTGACAGCGGCACAGGAGGAGAAGCAGGGCGACTGCGGGCGTCGCCGGGTGTGGCGTGGATGTGTTCGGACAAGGCGCGGGCGAGCACGGCCATAGCGCGGGCCTGCGCACACGCGCGGGCGGCGTGTGCAGGGCTCAGCCAGGCACGGCCGGAGCGCAGCAGGGGCGCGGTGAGGTCGCGGTGAATCGGTACGGCGCGGGCGCGTTCGATCTATAGGGAAGAGGAGAGGAATGGAGGACGGCGGCTCACAGGGGAGGAGGAGGGGCATGCCAGCGGGCTCGTGGAGGAGTCGGGGAGGTCCGGCGATGCGGCACCGGCGACGAAGAGGACGGCACGCAAGGACGGTGGCCACGGTGAGTGCCGGCGGCGTCAGGGACGGCACCGACGACATGGACGTGTGGTAGGGGCGGGACGTGCGAAGGATGGCGGGGCGCCGGTGGTAGGAGGCGGGGGCGCAGAGGCTCGCGGTGTCTGGGGGCGCGGCGCGCTCGCACGGAGTTGGGCGTGCGCCCCTCGATCCAGATCGGGGGGAGAGGGAAGAGACGGGGGGGTCGAGGGGAGTGGGGGGGAGCGAGTGGGGCGACAGGTGGTTACGGCTAGGGTTTCGGGGGTTAAGGGGAGGGAGTGGGCCGGCCGGCTGGGCCGGTGGAGGCCAGCTCGGCCACTTGGCCCAGCAGGGGGGGGGGTCTTTCTTCCTTTTCTTTCTTTGTTGTTTTGTTTTTGTTTAGACCTTTTCTGTTTATTTATTTTCTTTTCTATCTTATTTCTAGTTTCTTTTAATCTTTAGTTTTTACAAAAATCACCACTAGTATCTAAAGTAGTATTTATAAACAAACTGCTGTCACATCAATTCTTAACCCATAATAAAATATTTTAATATTTTATAAAATCCAATAGGTATTTGTTTAATTGTTTTCACTACTGTTTTAATTAGTTTAGAGCCCTTAAACATTTTATCAAGGTTTGGTTTCTCCATCGTATTTACACATGATTTATCTGACCCACCTTGAACATTTTGGTTTCGTTGTTCGAAAACTTTTATTATTTGCCTTTAATTGAATTTTGAATTTGAAACGGTTTTGAACTAACCCGAGATTAACTAAACTGACAAAGGTGACGTGTCACCATTAACGTGAGATTACTGTAGCATGATTATCCGGGCGTCACAATTCTCCTCCACTACAAGAAATCTCGTCCCGAGATTTAAGAGGGGAGTAAGGGGGAAAGATCTGGTTACGAAATTCTAACAAGTCATCTCGGTCTTGCTTGCTCTTCTCGAAATGGTCGATCCTTTACGTTGATGTTTTCATTCCTCCGCTTCAGGTCATCATGGTGAAGTCGTCCTTTTCTTCGGGAACTCCAACGTAATTACGAATAGGTAAGGGGCAGCTTGACTACGATAGAATGCTTATGAGGGAAACAATCTGGGGATAACCCATGAATGAACATAAGATTATCTCTCGAGTTGAACATATAAAATACATCAAGAGTAAGGTATGGAGGTACCATGAGAAGTTTCAAATGGATAGGCAATCGTTCGATGTCTGAAACAACACGCGAAAGGGGTCCAGAGCAACGAGATTGAGTATTGCGTCTATTACCAGAATAGATCACTAGGACGGTGGTTCGTGAATTACATACAAGGCCACGCACGAGGAATAACTTTAGGAACAGGGGGTGTACAGGAGAGTCAGGTTTCGATCCTGTGGAACTGTGGTTTATGGGCCCACCATGTGGGTTAAAAGTAGGAAGGGCGGTGACGTCTTGCACGATCATGTAAGCAAGGTATGTCAGAGGATAGCCTATCATTTATGTCAGCAACAACATCAGTACCAAGGGCGAGCGACAAAGAGAACCATTTTCCTGCTCGTTGAACGAGGCGGGCCAATAGGCAAAGTTCTCATCCATCGGTGGCTACCGGAATGCCATAAACAATAGTAACAGGATCTTGCTGACAGAATCGTACACCGATGTGTTTACATGAGTAGAAGAACCTTACTGTTTAGATCATATAGATCACAAGAAGGGTTAAACAAACCAATGGAAAGGAAAAGGTGATCCTCAGGTTAAACAGAACAATGGAAAGGAAAAATGTGTTTAAACACATATTTCAACATATTTCAAGGGTATGTCCTTCTCAAGGACAAGCTGAGCATGATATCCATGACAGGATATAACGTAGAAAACTCTTTAGGTAGGGGAGAGAGATTTTCATGACATTATCCATACAACGGTGTTTGGATAATAGAGTAGGAAACATTTAGCATTGGCTTCAAATGTTCTTGTTGAAATTCAGAGTACCATAGACATGCTTCGAGATAGCATTGACATGGTCATCCTGTGGAGATCAGACTTTGGAAACACAAAGGATCCATCAGGAATAACTCGTAGAATAAGTCTTACAATTTCCTCATGGAAGAATGGTTAACCTTGTTAAAAAGGAAACTATAATGATAGGTCCTCGGGACAGGTGTGCTAGGCACGACATCACCTTACTGGGTCACATAAAGACCAATGTTATAACTCTTGGAAATATGTTCCAACCATCATATCTGACTGAGATTCAGATCTGAATGGTGTTAGGATAACTCAGATTTCAGGATACCTGAGAAGAAAGTGCAACACAAATTGTCAAGATGACATTTTAAGATTCTCGGGAATTGAACTATGGAAGCGAGTTCCGCAACAGGAGTTCATCATTAAACCAAGGAGAGGATGAGGTGGCTGATAGGCTCAGCAACAAATCATCGAGATTTCCAAAGGATTTGATTTCCACAATTATGTGAACAAGGAAATATCATTTGTCGGATCAAATGATATAATGATGTATGCTCGAGGGAAACATACACAACTGAACAATTATAGAAGGGTGCACCCAGGAATCTGGACTAGGTAGCACGATCAATGTTCGAATGATGATTCAATAAGCAATAGACATAGAATGGAACTGTAGACTAATAACTTCAAAGCAAATAGGGTTGCTAGAAGTTTAGAATTTACACATCACAGACCATTTGTCGGTATTCCGGTTAGAATTAACATGGAGACCAAGAAATGCACGCAAAAGGCGAGAGATATTACTATATCAAGAATTCTCAAGAGGTGGTAAAATTACCACGACATTCTTGACATAAAAGGTGGTAATATTCCAAGGTAAAGAAGAGCAAATGCTGGATAGCAAGGATCTCAAGGTATAACACAAAACACGAATGATTTTGTGTTTAACGGAAGGCAATAAAGTGGTCGGGAATAACACAAACCATTGAGGGGCGAGGATGGTATTTCTCATCAAGAATTTGATATAATTCTTGGAAGAGCTCAGGATGTTGATGATGACCACGACACATTTGTCGAGAAATTTCATGAAGATGCAATCGGTTGGCGATGACATCAAGTCAAATGATGATGCAGCGAAAGTCAAATAATACTTGAAGAAGAACTCATAAGAAGTTATGCAGTTCCGTGATAATCTCGAGATACCACAGGGGGTAATACTCGATGACAGGTCAAAGTAGAGGTTGGACTGGGGTATTGCTCTGCAAAATACAAGCGCTTAAACTTCCACGCGAAATGGTATTTAAAGGAGAACATGGTCGGAACCACGATTGCAAAAGGTCAGATCTCAGATATAAGATGAACTTATACCAAAGGAATAATTTAATTTAAGAGAAGCTTTAACGATAAGATCTACATCGTGTCCATGGGCATGAACCCAAAGTTCAAGGTCGACTCCCACTTCTCCAATGCATAACCTTTCATTCACTCCTCACTTTTGAAGAAGTTGTATTGTTGAAATTTCATCTGGCAAAATACCAGAAGTGTATGACTCGTGAAAACTTTCGAGTTCACACGGTTTTAGAGAAGGTTGTATAGGTTCAACCCATCGGGTTTCATAGAAACGTATACCACAAGTTTCAAGAGTAAATATCACAAGCTCGAAAGTAGAGCATGGTTAGCAAAACAGATGATACAATTTACCAAAGGTATCATATACCCATGGAAAGGCTCACAAGATTATTGAATAGGAAGGACACTGCCGGATAATAATCCAACAAGGGATCCTCCGGTCTACAATGGAGCTGATGCGAGTATCGGTACTGTATTTGAGGAAGATGGAATGAAAGGGCATCAGATTATATAAACAACTGAGTATTTCAAATCTTAAATACAAAGGAATTATCATTTCCAAATCAAGGGATCAAAAGCTAACGCTCTCATTAAGAATGGATCAGTCGAATAGACTTAGGGGTACAATCGACGACAATTTGATTGGTCGATAACCAGCACATGTTCAAAATGACGTGTGAGCCGGAAGGATGAATCATTGGATCTGATTGAGGATGGCGAGCATTCACAACATTTTGAATCAACAGACTCAAAATGATGATGATAAGGGATGCCAATAAAATTATAGACTTATGGGATTAACCATAGTGCAAGCAAGTAAGAACTTCAAGAGTAATAGGCTACTCAAGATTTTCGGAAGTTCAAATAGTATTTTGAAGACTTTTGTGAAATACATGAACCAACTGGGGATGAGCAAATATCCGGTGAGTGCTAGAAATTTACCCATAGTGGTATTCATGTGGCAAATAAATGCAAAGCAGTAGACACAAAGTATTCTCAGAACAATAGAGAGAATTTTGGGGCATCTTTTAATAACAAGATCAATGAGGAATGATTATATGAATGGCACGTGTACGTGGTTATCCATAAAGGTTTATCGATAGAAGGGAATTGCAAAAGCAACACGCACAAGGTCTCGACAGAATATCGGAGAGTATCTTCGAAATCTTCTAGTGCAGCCGCCGATCATCTGGACTGAAGGGCTCTCCGGGAGAAAGTATTTTCGAGAACTTAAATTAGATTTTTAGCAAATTCATTAAACCCGAATAGAAGAGAGATTAGAATCCCAGAGTATAGACGAGGAATAAAAGATCCTACAACCACCCAATGGTGACGTGTGCCCATGAGACACACAACCATGTTAGTAAAAGTTTTGCAATGTCTAGACTCGACTTCGGCCAAAGAGTGTGGAAGGGGGATTCCTACAGGCAGTCGGCTCTGATACCAACTTGTGACGCCCCCGATTTAATCGTACAATAATCATACACGCAAACGTGTACGATCAAAATCAGGGACTCACGGGAAGATATCACAACACAACTCTACAAATATAAAAAAGTCATACAAGCATCATATTACAAGCCAGGGGCCTCGAGGGCTCGAATACAAGAGCTCGATCATAGACGAGTCAGCGGAAGCAACAATATCCGAGTACAGACATAAGTTAAACAAGTTGCCATAAGATGGCTAGCACAAACTGGGATACAGATCGAAAGAGGCGCAGGCCTCCAGCCTGGGATCCTCCTAACTACTCCTGGTCGTCATCAGCGGGCATCACGTAGTAGTAGGCACCTCCGGTGTAGTACGAGTCGTCATCGACGGTGGCGTCTGGCTCCTGGACTCCAGCATCTGGTTGCGACAACCAGAATGAAAGGAAAAGGGGGAAAAGGGGGAGAAAGCAACCGTGAGTACTCATCCAAAGTACTCGCAAGCAAGGAGCTACACTACATATGCATGGGTATCAAGTGGAGTAAGGGTATCATATGTGGACTGAACTGCAGAATGCCAGAATAAGAGGGGGATATCTAATCCTTTCGAAGACTACGCTTCTGGCGGCCTCCGTCTTGCAACATGTAGAAGAGAGTAGACTGAAGTCCTCCAAGTAGCATCGCATAGCATAATCCTAACCAATGATCCTCCCCTCGTCGCCCTGTGAGAGAGCGATCATCGGTTGTATCTAGCACTTGGAAGGGTGTGTTTTATTAAGTATCCGGTTCTAGTTGTCATAAGGTCAAGGTACAACTCCAAATCGTCCTGTTACCGAAGATCACGGCTATTCGAATAGATTAACTTCCCTGCAGGGGTGCACCACATACCCCAACATGCTCGATCCCATTTGGCCGGACACACTTTTCGGGGTCATGCCCGGTCGCGAAAGATCAACACGTCGCAGCCCCACCTAGGCACAACAGAGAGGTCAGCACGCCGGTCTAAACCTAAGCGCACAGGGGTCTGGGCCCATCGCCCTTAGCACACCTGCACGTTGCGAACGCGGCCGGAAGCAGAACTAGCCCCCTTAATACAAGAGCAGGCTTACGTTCCAATCCGGCGCGCGCCGCTCAGTCGCTGACGTCACGAAGGCTTCGGCTGATACCACGACGCCGGGATACCCATAACTACTCCCGCGTAGATGGTTAGTGCGTATAGACCAAATGGCCAGACTCAGATCAAATACCCAGATCTCGTTAGGCGTGTTAAGTAACCGCGAACGCCGACCAGGGCCAGGCCCACCTCTCTCCTAGGTGGTCTGAACCTGCCCTGTCGCTCCGCCTCAAAGATCCACTCGCGGGTGCTCCTACGAGCCGACCCGTCTTTAATCACCACATGTATCATGTATAAAGTATATAGTATATACCCGTGATCACCTCCCGAGTGATCACGGCCCGATAGTATAGCATGGCAGACGGACAAGAATGTAGGGCCACTGATGATAAACTAGCATCCTATACTAAGCATTAGGATTGCAGGTAAAGGTATCAACAGTAGTAGCAAGGATAGGCTATGCATCAGGATAGGATTAACGGGAAGCAGTAACATGCTACACTACTCTAATGCAAGCAGTATAGAGAAGAGTAGGCGATATCTGGTGATCAAAGGGGGGGCTTGCCTGGTTGCTCTGGCAAGAGAGAGGGGTCGTCAATTCCGTAGTCGTATTGGGCAGCAGCGGCGTCGGTCTCGGTGTCTAGCGAGATAAGAGGGGGAAGAAACAATAAATACTTAAGCAAGCAGATGCATAGTGATGCATGACATGACAAGTAACGGCGTTAGAGGTGCCCTAACGCGGTAGTAGGTGATACCGGTGAAGGGGGATGACATCCGGGAAAGTATCCCCGGTGTTTCGCGTTTTCGGACAGATGAAACGGAGGGGGAAAGTTGTGTGTTCGCTATGCTAGGGATGTGTGGCGGATGATCGGGCTGCGTATTCGAATTCGTCTCGTCGTTCTGAGCAACTTTCATGTAGAAAGTATTTTCATCCGAGTTACGGATTATTTTATATTAATTTCTAAAGTTTTAATTCATTTTCTAAATTATTTTAATTCAATTTAAGTAGTAAAAGGCTATGTGTACACAACAGAAGCCAGCCACAGCCTATGACCTGTGGGGCCAGGAGACCCAGTTGACCAAGTCAATGGTTGACTGGTCAATGGTGTGAATAGTGCATGTGAGACCCACATGTCATTGTCACAATTTAATTAAAATAGGCTTAAACACCTAAGCTAGTTAATTAGGTCAAATTAAGCAAGGTTAATTAATTAATTCACTTTACTATTTCCTTTTATTTTCCATTTTCATTTTTCTCTACTCTTATCCTTTTATCTGATTTACAGGGGGAGGGCCCCACCTGTAAGTGGCTCAGGCCACCTTCCTCCTGTGCACGAACGCGCACAGGGAAGGGCAGGGGCGCGGTGGCCGAACCCGGCTCCGGCGAGGCCATGGTCGAGGCCGGCAGGACGGAGACGTGGGGCGGCGGGTGCGCGCCTGCAGTGGAGCGTTGCCGAGGGTGCTCGGTCATGAGCAGCAGAGGGTGCGGCCGGGGATGCAGCAGCTGCGGTCGCCGGTGACAGCGGCACAGGAGGAGAAGAAGGGCGACCGCGGGCGTCGCCGGGTGTGGCGTGGACGTGTTCGGACAAGGCGCGGGCGAGCACGGCCATAGCGCGGGCCTGCGGACACGCGCGGGCGGCGTGTGCAGGGCTCAGCCAGGCACGGCCGGAGCGCAGCAGGGGCGCGGTGAGGTCGCGGTGAATCGGTACGGCGCGGGCGCGTTCGATCTATAGGGAAGAGGAGAGGAATGGAGGACGGCGGCTCACAGGGGAGCAGGAGGGGCATGGCAGCGGGCTCGTGGAGGAGTCGGGGAGGTCCGGCGATGCGGCACCGGCGACGAAGAGGACGGCACGCAAGGACGGTGGCCACGGTGAGTGCCGGCGGCGTCAGGGACGGCACCGACGACATGGACGTGTGGTAGGGGCGGGACGCGCGAAGGATGGCGGGGCGCCGGTGGTAGGAGGCGGGGGCGCAGAGGCTCGCGGTGTCTGGGGGCGCGGCGCGCTCGCACGGAGTTGGGCGTGCGCCCCTCGATCCAGATCGGGGGGAGAGGGAAGAGACGGGGGGGTCGAGGGGAGTGGGGGGGAGCGAGTGGGGCGACGGGTGGTTACGGCTAGGATTTCGGGGGTTAAGGGGAGGGAGTGGGCCGGCCGGCTGGGCCGGTGGAGGCCAGCTGGGCCACTTGGCCCAGCAGGGGGGGTCTTTCTTCCTTTTCTTTCTTTGTTGTTTTGTTTTTGTTTAGACCTTTTCTTTTTATTTATTTTCTTTTCTATCTTATTTCTAGTTTCTTTTAATCTTTAGTTTTTACAAAAATCACCACTAGTATCTAAAGTAGTATTTATAAACAAACTGCTGTCACATCAATTCTTAACCCATAATAAAATATTTTAATATTTTATAAAATCCAATAGGTATTTGTTTAATTGTTTTCACTACTGTTTTAATTAGTTTAGAGCCCTTAAACATTTTATCAAGGTTTGGTTTCTCCATCGTATTTACACATGATTTATCTGACCCACCTTGAACATTTTGGTTTCGTTGTTTGAAATCTTTTATTATTTGCCTTTAATTGAATTTTGAATTTGAAACGGTTTTGAACTAACCCGAGATTAACTAAACTGATAGAGGTGACGTGTCACCATTAACGTGAGATTACTGTATCATGATTATCCGGGCATCACAGCTCCATTATCTCCGTCGCATCTGAAGCATATCATCTTTGTTGACAAAGGCAAAAGTCAGGTATTGGGTCTAGGTAAGGTTGCGATTACAAAGGATCGACACATGGACAAAGTCATGCTTGTTGAGTCCTTAGGATACAACCTTATGTCTATCTCAATGCTTTGTGATCTTGATATGGTTGTTGTCTTTGGCAAGTACCATTGTGTTGTGGTTATGGAAGCTGACAATTCCAAAGTCTTCGAAGGCTTTAGGAGAGGAGATCTGTATATTGTTGATTTCTCTACAGGACCACAACCATCCGTGTGCTTACTTGCAAAAGCTTCAAAAGGCTGGCTCTAGCATCGACGACTTGGTCATGCAGGCATGAGGAATTTGCACACGCTTGCAAAGAAGAAGCATGTCATTGGCATCGAGAATGTCAAATTCCTCAAGGATCACCTATGCGGAGCCTGTGAAGCTGGGAAGTTGACCAAGGCCAAGCATCCAGCGAAGACTATCATGACCACCACTCGCCCATTTGAATTGCTTCACATGGATCTCTTTGGTCCTAATCATTATTATGCTATCTCAAATGAAGCATCTCAATATGGCTTTGTTATTGTTGATGATTATTCTCGTTACACCTGGGTACACCTTGTTACTTACAAACATGAAGTGCAGGAAGTCTTCAAACGATTTTCCTTGAGGGCTTCAACCAACTTTGGTGTGAAGATCAAGCACATCAGAAGTGACAATGGCACTAAGTTCAAGAATTCTGGTCTCGATGACTATCTTGATGAACTTGGTATCACTCATGAGTTATCTGCTCCTTACACTCCTCAGTAGAACAGCGTCGTGGAGCGCAAGAACAGGACTCTTGCTGAGATGGCTCGCACCATGCTTGATGAATACAAAACGCCTCGTCGTTTCTGGACTGAGGCAATTGATACTACGTGCCACATCATCAACAGAGTATATCTTCACAAATTCTTCAAAAAGACTGCCTATGAACTCCTCACTGATAAGAAACCCAATGTAAGTTATTTCAATGTCTTCGGTGCTAAATGTTGGATTAGAGATCCTCATCACAACTCAAAATTTGCACCGAAAGCACATGATGGTTTTATGCTTGGTTACGGAAAGGACTCGCACACCTACAGAGTCTTCAACAACGTTCTTCACAAAGTTGTTGAAACTGTAGATGTGCTGTTCGATGAAACTAATGGCTCGCAAAGAGAGCACCTACCTACTGTGATAGATGAACCAGCACCTGAGGAAACTATCAAGTTCAAGGCTACTAAGGATGTCATTCCTACTGAAGAATCTTCTGAAGAATTCATTCCAGAACATGAAGAATGTCGAGCTAATGCACGTGAAGAAAATGCTGAAGAAAATGGTGCTGAAGAAAATGCTAATCAAATTCTTCAGCGATAACCAGCTCATCCTCGCATTGCAAAAGAAGTGCAAGTTGAAAAGATCATCAATGACATCAAAGCGCCAGGTCCTCTCACACGCTCAAAAGCTTCATGTTTGTCTAACTTTTGTGGGCAGTATGCTGTTGTCTCTATTACAGAGCCCACTAAGGTACATGAAGCATTTCTGGAGCCTGAGTGGATTCAGGCCATGCAAGAGGAATTACATCAGTTCGAGCTTAACAATGTCTGGGAACTGGTCAAACGTCCAGATCCTCGCAAGCACAATATCATCGGCACAAAGTGGATCTACCGCAACAAGCAAGATGAAAATGGCCTTGTGGTGAGGAATAAGGCACAACTTGTAGCTCAAGGCTACACACAGGTTGAAGGAATTGATTTCGATGAAACTTTTGCACCTGTTGCTAGACTTGAGGCTATTCGCATATTACTTGCTTATGCTAACCATCATGATATCATTTTGTATCAAATGGATGTGAAAAGTGCATTCCTCAATGGTAAGCTTGAGGAAGAAGTATATGTTGCTCAACCCCCAGGTTTTGAAGATCCAAAGAATCCTGACAAAGTCTTCAGACTCAACAAGGCCCTCTATGGCCTCAAGCAGGCCCCACGGGCTTGGTATGATACCTTGAAGGAACTCTTCATGAAGAAAGGCTTCAAACCCGGTTCACTCGACCCTACTATTTTCACTAAATCTTATGATGGTGAATTGTTTGTGTGCCAAGTATATGTTGATGATATTATCTTTGGTTGTACTGACCAACGTTATAGTGATGAATTTGCCTATATGATGAGTGAAGAATATCAAATGTCTAGGATGGGAGAGTTGAAATTCTTCTTAGGTATTCAAATTCGTCAACAACACAATGGCATATTCATATCTCAGGAGAAATACCTCAAGGATGTACTGAGGAAATTCGGCATGAAAGATTGCAAAGGCGTCAAAATTCCTATGCCCACAAATGGCCATCTGTGCACTGATGAAAATGGTATTGACTTGGATCATAAGGTATACCGCTCCATGATAGGTTCCTTTCTATACTTATGTGAATCTAGGCCAGATATAATGCTTAGTGTTTGCATGTGTGCCCGATTTCAAGCTGCACCGAAGGAATCACACCATAAGGCTGTGAAGCATATTCTTCGATATCTAGCTCACACACCAACACTTGGATTATGGTACCCCAAGGGCTCGACTTTTGATCTTGTTGGATATTCTGATTCTGACTATGCTGGTGATCGTGTGGATCGCAACTCAACATCTGATACATGTCATTTCCTCGGACGATCTTTGGTCTGTTGGTCCTCGAAGAAACAGAACTGCGTATCACTATCTACTTCTGAAGCTAAGTACATTGCTGCTGGTTCTTGCTGTGCCCAATTGCTATGGATGAAGCAAACTCTCAAGGACTATGGCGTCAACATGAAGAATGTGCCTCTCTTCTGTGACAATGAGAGTGCCATCAAGATTGCTCACAACCCAGTTCATCACTCGAAGACAAAGCACATTCAGATTCGTCATCATTTTCTTCGTGATCATGTGTTGAAGGGCGACATTTCTATTGAGCATGTGAAGACTGAAGAACAGCTAGCCGATATCTTCACAAAGCCCTTGGATGAGAAGAGATTTAGCAAGTTGCGGTGTGAGCTAAATATCCTAGAATCTTCAAATGTTCTTTGAAAAGGACACTCATCCTAACACTTATGCAAAATTGATGACTTAGATGTGCAACACATGAAGAAACGTTTTTCTTTAATCAATGAAGAATAACACTCTTAGTGTGAAGAACTTAATGAAGAATTATTTCTCAAAACCCTACGATAATTGTACACGGTATCTGAAATCATCATTCTTATACGGTGGGTCACGCCACCACCAAAAGTTGAAATTCCTCAAATTATTCATATTCTTCAACTTTGCATAGTCTTCACTGGTTCCGTCGTTTTTCTTCATTGGCTATATATATATATGAGTTTATGTACTCTACAACATTCACTTATTGCTATTTCTTCAAGTTGGTTTTCTGCTAAGTGAATGTGATCGGACCCTTCCCCTCTATGCTATACTCAACCCAATCTGTTCAAAAATTCTTCATGTGCGTTCTATTTGAAACTCGTTCAAAATCTTCACTGTGTCCTTGTCAGCTGAAGAAATTGCGAACGAAACTTTAAAACCTATCTTATCGAAATATTTGGTTTTGCCGCTCAAACCGTTCCGCATCCCACGATACACTTATCCACTCACCCACGATCTAACACGATCTCCACCTCTCACTATGTGGGTGACACATGTCATGCGAATGAGAAGGGTCAGGGGCACGTTCGTCCAATTTCTTCGGGCGAGCAGTTTTTCACGGTGTCTATAAATACCCCTCCTTCCCTTCCTCACTTCTTTTACTTCGCTCGACCTCTCTCTCCAGCTCGAGCTTCTCAAACCCTAGTGCCGCCGCTACTTCATCGCCGCCGGTGAGGAAGAGCTTCACTGCCTCGACCTCGTCGCCGACGTACTCGCGCCGACCACGGAAATCTTCACTCCGCCGCCGCCGTAGCCGTCTTCCTCCGCCAACTTAGGGTGTGGAAGATCTGCACAGACGAACTTCACCTCTCCACTTCACTGTTCCTCATGTTCTTCATCTAGGGTAATTAAAAGTTACTTCTACTGCCCTCGTTGATTCGAATGATTATCTACAAAATCTTCAAAGGTGTTTTTCTTCATATCTTCACACACTAAACACCTCACAAGTCATCTGTTCTTGATTCGTTTATCTAAGCCATGATTTTCTTCAAGATTCCTCAAATGTGTGGATTTTTTATCTACACATCTCTGGAACCTAAGACAAAGAACGCTTAGTGAAATTCTTCAAGACTCATCTGGTCAAATTCGTCAAACTTGTTCTTTTTACAAAACCTTCTGAGAACGCATATGACCTCTCCAAATTCCTCGCAACTATACTCTGTTCATAGGTACACATGTCAGCTGTTGAATCACTAGGTTCTCATCAACTTAACTCATTTGCAGCGTTCCTCGAAGAAAAGTTGCATACTTCTTCAGAGAATTCAATTGTTCAAGTTCCTCAACTGAAGAAAATGGGTGATGGTAAGAAGCCACAGAAGGGAGGAAAGAGGCCTGAGGTAAATACATCATTTGAGATCCCTGATGACATATATGCTGGGTATTGCACACCTACCGAGGAAACCAAGAATGAGCACAAAGTGCGCAAACAGAGGATAGAGAGGAGATGGGCAAGAGAATGGAGGGAGTATAGATATGTCACTCCTAAGTACATGAAGAAATTCGCACTCAATCCTCCATGCCCAAGAGCTCCATTGGCACCCTGCCAAATAGCAGATGCCACCAGCCTCAAGCGCGGTGAGGACTATCCTGATGAATGGGCCAAGCTCCAAGCCAAGCTGGCTAAGCAAGCCAGAGAAGCAGTGAGGAAATTCATTGAAGACTCTACTGCTGCTGCTGCTGAGGCCTCTGCTATCAAGCCAAAGAAGGCTATGTCTAAGAAGCCTGCACGCAGGCCAAGTTCCTCAGCAATGCCCTCACGGCCAGAATCATCAAAGCCCTCACGACAAATTCCTCATGCTGCTCCTGTTCCTCCCAAGTCCTCAGCTCCTCCGCCAAAGCCTTCAGCTGTTCTGACTAAATCCTCAGCACCTGTGCATCTCGCCTCGTGCCAAAGGACTACCGGCATCTCCATTGCCTCAGGTGTCTCAGCTAGTTCCTCAGTTGTTCCCTCACTGCTGAAGACAAAGGCCACTGCTGGACGAGGTCCTCGCCCAAGTCCTCAAAAGAAGCAAATTGCTTTCCAAGTGCCGTCTGATGAAGATGAAGCTGATGATGATGAACTTGCAGAAATCATCAGAGACACGCAAGTCAGGGCTACTAGAGCCAAAGGATCAGAGGTGCCACTGCTTTTGGATCCCAAGCTGATCCTCGACTACATTGATGATTGGCACAAGGACCCCAACACTCCCTTGCCTGACTTCAAGCTGACTCCTGGCCAGAGTCACATGCTGACCCACTTCATTCAAGAAGAAAAGTGGAAATTTGAGAAGGCTAGGCAGATCAAGAAAGCGCAGTACAAGAAAGAGCGCTATCTGAAGAAAAACATTGTCTCTATGACAACTGAAGAACTTGTCACTATTCAGACTGAGATTAAGAAACTCAGTGATGAATTTGACGCATATCGCGTTGATTGGCTTGGAGCCAAGGTTTGTTTTGTGAAACTTGTGGATAACTTCACTTCCAATGTTGTAGCCCCAATGCAATAGGAAATTCCTTAGGCTGAAGCATCTGCTCAGCCTATTGAAGAAAATGCCAGCACCGCTGATGACAATCAGGCTACTGAAGATAATGTGAGTACCAAGGCTGATGACTGCATTCTAGCCGCTGAAGAAATTGCCAGGGCACCCACTAGTGGTGTGCCGGAAGAAACTGAAGAACTCAGGGCAACTGCATCAGTTGTGCCTGAAGACAATCAACCAGATTCCTCAGCTGCTCCTGCACCAACTTCAACTCCAATCCTTCCATCTGCATCAGATGTGAAGAAGACCAAGGCTGCAGAGCGTGCTGCAGTGAAGAAAAGGAAAGCATCAGCTGCTTCAGATTCTTCAGCTCCGAAGAAAATGAAGCCTATGACAAGCTCATTTGCAAATCCGATTGATGATGTTCCCATCTCAACTAGGCCATCAAAGGACCTTGTTCCTTTTGATGAAGAATATGTGATCCCCAGCGGATCTGATGAAGAAACTCCTTCTGCTGCTTCGTCTGAACCATTGGATGAAGAAATTGAAGTGGATGTGATCCCTTCAACACCTATCATCTCCTCGCCTATGCCTCAGTTCACAGCTGAAGAGGCTGGCGTTGAAGAAATGTAAGATGAAGATGTGGACATTGGCTGCTCCACACCCGTAATCAGTGATGAATTATGGGAAAGTCAGCATCCAAACTCTCCAATGTTCACCCCTCTACAACAAATTCCTCAGTCCGCCACACAAACTGTTCACATGGGCTCTAAAGAAACTCATCCCACTGCATTTGTCCACGAGGAAATTCCAGCCACTAGCGTTGAAGAAACTACTGCTGCTGAACAACCAACTACGCAGACTGCCACTGAGGAGGAAACAGAAATTCCTCAGCCTGAAGAACTTGCGATTGAGATTCCTGAGGTCATGATGCAACTCACTGACACTCCTCTGCCGAAGCCAAAGGATCCATTCTCACGCAAGCAAAAGTTCAAGGCTGATGATTTCTTTGGCGAGAATGTATTCTTCGAAGACTACAACCCATATGACTTTGCTCGCATTAGGAAGAGGCGTTTCTGGACTGCTAGTCAAGCCAATTTCTATTCCTCAGTGATGTTCAACAAGGAGAAGATCTTCTACCATGAGCATATTCCTCACGTGGATATGGAATCTCTGCCGTGCTTCGCACCAGTCCTCATTGTTCTTCACAACGCTGGACTGCTAAACTTTTGCTCTGACATCTGCGATTGGAATGAAGAACTGATTCATCAATTCTATGCAACGCTGCACATCACTGGAGATGCTGAAAATGTGAATTCATGGGTGCTGGACTGGATGTCTGAAAACACTCACTAAACTGCACCAGCCTCTGAATTGCTTCGTGCTCTACCACTCAGTCCTCCCCTTGAAGAAGCTCACTGCATCTATAGTGAACCTGAGCTCACACATCATTACATGCAGGTGCTCATGAAACCTTTGAAGCCAGGTCAAGCACCAAGAACCAAATTCCTCATGAAGGAATTGTTGTACGTGCCCAGAACTGTCTATCATATTCTTACAAGGACAATCAGTCCTATCAAAGGTCACGACTCATCTGATGAGGAAATTGTTGGCATCATGAAGAATCTGGTATTCAACATCGTTCATGGCATTCATGTCAATTATCACGGTTTCTTCATGAGGACTATGGCCAATGTTGCACTATCTCCGTTTGAGCTGAAGCCTTATGCACCTTGGATTGTGAGATTCCTCAGGACAAGTTCTTCACTCAACTACAAAGCTGATTTCCAGAATCACCTCAGCTACTTGCCCCCAATTGAAGTTCTCAAGCAGACATATTCCTCGGTTGATGGAAAGGGCAAGGCACCCGCTATAATAGATGAAGGCATTCGTCCATTGGATGGTCACTTTCGCAAAGCTGCATCTTATTCCACCAATGATGACTCTGCCACACATGACTCTGCCAATGCACCCAAGTCCATTCCTCAAGCCACTGCTCCGTGCGTGATGACTGACCGTGAACTTCTGCTTAGTGATTTTGTTGTATTGAAGACTTATAGGTTAAGGGACTAATGTGTTTGTGAGTGTACACATGTCTATAAGTCTATGAGGAGTTTGATATTTACAGGAAAAGTCGACCCCTAAAAATGAATATCTTCGACTGAAGATTTTGGTATTTCTGAAGACTTTCATGAAGACTTTGAAAGTGAAGAAAATGGTGTGACTGTGAAGACTTGGTATTCATTCGAGGAATATGAAGCGTGAAGACTTTTGTTTTCGTAGTTTCATTTTCTCTTTCTTCAGTCATAGGAAATACCTTACTGTTAAAGGGGGTAGAGGAAATACTAAGGAAAAATTTCCATGTGATGCTCAACTCAAAATCCTACACCTACCAATCCCTTCGAGTGAAGCCATTGGAAATCTCATACAGTTCAGTCAAATTTCTTCAGTGATAGAGACGAAGTTCTTCTAGTCTCTGAGGAATTTGTCCTGACTGAGGAGTTAGGAATTCACCAGTGCGGATTGCCTACACAGTGAGGAACATGATAGCCCTGAGGATTTTGCTACTCAAAATTCCGACCGTTGTTGTGCTATGCGCCAGCTGTCCCAAAATATCTATCCACCTAACGGTCATATCATTGAAGGGCATTTATGTCTTATCATGTCGGGCTGCTCCCTAGGCTATAAATAGCCGCCCCCCTACAACCACTAGCTGGTTGGCTGCTCCGAGAGAAACTGACACTTGTCATTTGAGAGCAACCCATCCTCCGAGGACTTTGAGCGAAAACCATCAAGTGAGGAAAAACCAAAAACCCAAAACCCAAACACCTACAAACCCCAGGTGATTGAGCATCACTGAAGAGATTGAGCCTGAGTGGATCCGACGCTTGTTACCTTTGGAGACTGTGCTTCTTCCACACGGTTAGGCGTCATGGTCTAGAGCATCCAAGAGGAATTATGGATCACCGAGTGACCAAGTTTGTGAAGGTTTGGAAGTCGCCTGAAGACTTACCACGAGTAATTGGACGAGGTCTGTGTGACCTTAGTTCAAGGAGAATACGGTGAGGACTGGGTGTCTTGGACTAAGTGTCCTTGACTAGGTGTCCGGGACTGTGTGTCCTCGAGTTTAAATACTCAGCCGCTCCAACCAGATGTACAACTGAGACAGCTGTTGGAACTGGTCTACCAAATCATTGTCTTCACCAAGCTCACTGGTTCTATTTCCTCAACTCTTTCATTTCCTCATAACTGTGTTGTGTGCTTGTTCATATCTGTGTTAGAAGACTTTGACTGAAGACTTTCTCAATTTCCTCAGTTTAATTTCTTCACTCAGTTTGTCTTCATCCTGTGTTATCCTGTGATTACGCTTCCTATACTCTGTGCCTGTCTTCATTTCATCATGATGACTATGCTTGTATTCTTTTATGTTTACTTTTGAGTACTTATTCCGCTGCTAGTAGTTCTTCGCTAAGGAATTTCCTCTCCGGCAAATTCCTCAGTGAAGAATTTCATAAATATCGCCTATTCACCCCCTCTAGTCGATATAACGCACTTTCAGGTGGCTGTTTTGAGGAAGGTAAATGGTGGATTTATGGTACCGGCGAAAGTTGCATGGTACTAGAAAGGCTAGCAATGGTGGATGGGTGAGAGTGCGTATAATCTATGGACTCAACATTATTCCTAAAGAACTCACTTACTTATTGCAAAAATTAATTAGTTATCAAAACAAAGTACTATATGCATGCTCCTAGGGGGATAGATTGGTAGGAAAAGACCATCGCTCGTCCCCGACCGCCACTCATAAGGAAGACAATCACTAAATAAATCATGCTCCGACTTCATCACATAATGGTTCACCATACGTGCATGCTACGGGAATGACAAACTTTAGAACAAGTATTTCTCAAATTCACAACTCAACTAGCATGACACTAATATCACCATCTTCATATCTCAAAACAATCATCAAGTATCAAACTTCTCATAGTATTCAATGCACTTTTTATGATAGTTTTTATTATACCCATCTTGGATGCCTATCATATTAGGACTAATTTCATAACCAAAGAAAATTACCATGCTGTTCTAAAGCAATATCAAAATAATATATGTGAAGCATGAGAGATCAATAATTTCTATAAAATAAAACCACCACCATTCTCTAAAAGATATAAGTGAAGCACTAGAGGAAAAATTATCTAGCTCAAAAGATATAAGTGAAGCACATAGACTATTCTAGTATATTCCAACTAATGTGTGTCTCTCCCAAAAGGTGTGTACATAAAGGATGATTGTGGTAAACTAAAAAGAAAAGACTCAAATCATACAAGATGCTCCAAGCAAAACACATATCATGTGGTGAATAAAAATATAGCCTCAAGTAAAGTTACCGATAGAAGAAGACAAAAGAGGGGACGCCTTCTGGGGCATCCCCAAGCTTAGGATTTTGGTTGTACTTGAATTTTACCTTCGGGTGCCTTGGGAACCCCCAAGGTTGGGCTCTTGCCACTCCTTATTCCATAATCCAACAAATCTTTACCCAAAACTTGAAAACTTCACAACACAAAACATAAACAGAAAATCTCATGAGCTCTGTTAGTATAAGAAAACAAACCACCACTTAAGGTACTGTAATGAACTCATTCTTAATTTATATTGGTGTTAAACCTACTGTATTCCAACTTCTCTATGGATCATACCCTCCGATACTAGCCATAGATGCATCAAAATAAGCAAACAACACACGAAAAACAGAATCTGTCAAAAAAACAAAACAGTCCGCAGTAATCTGTATGTTTAGAATACTTATGTAACCCCAAAAATTATGAAATAAATTTCCGGACGCGAGGAATTTATCTATTAATCATCTCCAAAAATAATCAACCTAATCTCACTTTCCAGTGAAAAATGGCAGCAAATATCGTGAGCGCTAAAGTTTCTGTTTTTTTTACAGCAAGATCGCAAAGACTTTCCCCAAGTCTTCCCAAAGGTTCTACTTGAAACAAACACTAATTAAAAACATAAAACCAAATCTATACAGAGGCTAGATGACTTATTTATTACTAAACAGAACCAAAAAGCAATAAACAAAATCGGGTTGCCTCCCAACAAGCGCTATTGTTTAACGCCCCTAGCTCGGCATTGATAATTTCGATGATGCTCACATCAAAGACAAGAATTGAAGCACAAAGAAAGCATCATATAGCATATGAAAAACACATCTAAGTCTAACATACTTCCTATGAATGGGCATCTTATAGGCAAATAAATTATCAAGACAAGCAAAAACTAGCATATGCAAGAAAGAAGTGAGAAACAACAACAATCTCAACATAACGAGAGGTAATTTAGTTACATGAAAATTTCTACAACCATATTTTCCTCTCTCATAATAATTACATGTGGGATCATAATCAAATTCAACAATATAGCTCTCACATAAAATTTTCTCTACATGATCCACATGCATGCAAAGTTGACACCATTCCAAAATATTGGGAATATCATTAACTAAAGTCATGACCTCTCCAAACCCACTTTTATCAAAAACTTCATAGGATTGAACATTCTCCAAATATGTGGGATCTAAAGTTGACACTCTTCCAAACCCACTTTCAATATTATTGCAAACATTATTATCAATCTCACATTCATCATGGGTCCTAAATAAATTTTCAAGATCATAAGAAGAATCACCCCAATCATGATCATTGCAACAAATAGTAGTCATAGCAAAATAGCATCCCCAAGCTTGAGGTTTTGCATATCATTAAGACAATTGACAATAAGAGAATTTATAATAACATTTATTGCAACCATGCTTTTCATCGAAGGAACTATCAAGTATGGGTGCAATAGCAACGATCTCATGTTCAACAGAAGGAACTATAGCAAATTCATCTTCATAAATATTGGCATCATGGCCACAAGAATAGAAAGCATCATATTCATCAAGGGATATTTCAATCAAATCATCAGAATCATAATTATCTATAGATTCATGCATATCATTATTTTCTTCCGGAGCAAAGGTCATTCTTTCAATAAATTCTTTGACATAGACATTATGAACATCATACTTTTCAATCAAAGAAGCAACTTCATAAGCACCCTTAAAAGCAACAAATTCTTCAATTTGTTCAATATCGTAGTAACTATAAACACCCCTTGCATAAGAAGATAAGATTCTATTTTCATTAAACTCACATAGGCAGGGAAGGTGTTTTTTAGGGTTCTTAGAGCAATAAGTAAAATCACAAATTTCACAAAGATTCCAAGCATAACACATCAATCTGTTTATTTGATCCATAACAGTTTCCCTTTTTCAAACAAACGGTGACGCACAAAACGAGCATGCTCATCTAAAGGTTTCCCATCAACTAGGCTAGTTGGGGTTTCAGCACGAGCGCATAAGGACCGGAGATGATCCAAATAGAACACTTTAAGTGGATCCATATCAATAGATATTTAGCAAGCGAAGATGCAAGCTAATAGAAGCCACATGGTAACACCAGCAAACAGAAGGACGAACGGAAGAGGGCAAACAAAAAAGAGGTGAATAAAACGACAAGGGTGAAGTGGGGGAGAGGAAACGAGAGGCAAATGGCAAATAATGTAATGCGAGGGATAAGAGTTTATGATAGGTACTTGGTATGTCTTGACTTGTGCGTAGATCTCCCAGGCAACGGCGCCAGAAATCCTTCTTGCTACCTCTTGAGCACTGCATTGGTTTTCCCTCGAAGAGGAAAGGGTGATGCAGCAAAGTAGCCTAAGTATTTCCCTCAGATTTTGAGAACCAATGTATCAATCCAGTAGACGACTACACGCAAGTCCCTCGTACCTGCACAAACAAATAAGAACCTCGCAACCAACGCGATAAAGGGGTTGTCAATCCCTTCACGGACACTTACGAGAGTCTGATCTGATAATAATAATAATAATATAAATATTTTCGGTAGTTTATGATATAGATTGAAAGTAAAGATTTCAAAGTAAAAATAGATTGGAAACTTATATGATAAAAGATAGACCGGGGGGCATAGGTTAGACTAGTGGCTTCTCTCAAGATAGCATAATTATTACGGTGTGTGAACAAATTACTGTCGAGCAATTGATAGAAAAGTGCATAATTATGTGTATATCTAGGCATGATCATGTATATAGGAATCACGTCCGCGACAAGTAGACCGAAACGATTTTGCATCTACTACTATTACTCCACACATCGACCGCGATCCAACATGCATCTAGAGTATTAAGTTCATAAGAACAGAGTAACGCATTAGGCAAGATGACATGATGTAGAGGGATAAACTCAAGCAATATGATATAAACCCCATCTTTTTATCCTCGATGGCAACAATACAATACGTGCCTTGCTGCCCCTGCTGTCACTGGGAAAGGACACCACCAGATTGAACCCAAAGCTAAGCACTTCACCCATTGCAAGAATGATCAATCTAGTAGGCCAAACCAAACTGATAATTCAAAGAGACTTGCAAAGATAACTAATCATACATAGAAGATTTCAGAGAAGAATCAAATATTGTTCATAGATAAACTTGATCATAAACCCATAGTTCATCGGATCTGGACAAACACACTGCAAAAAGAGTTACATCGAATAGATCTCCAAGAAGATCGAGGAGAACATTGTATTGAGATCCAAAGAGTGAGAAGAAGCCATCTAGCTAATAAATATGGACCCAGAGGTCTGTGGTAAACTACTCACACATCATCAAAGAGGCTATGGTGTTGATATAGAAGCCCTCCGTGATCGATTCCCCCTTCGGCGAAGCTCCGGAAAAGGCCCCAAGATGGGATCTCTTGGGTAGAGAAGGTTGCGGCGGTGGAAATAGGGTTTCGTGGTGCTCCTAGATGTTTTTGGGGTATATGGACATATATAGGAGGAAGAAGTAGGTCGGTGGAGCCACGAGGGGCCCACGAGGGTGGGGGCGCGCCTAGGGGGGTAGGTGCACCTCCCTGTCTCGTGGCCTCCTCGTTGATTTCTTGACGTCCACTCCAAGTACTCTAGATCACATTTGTTCCAAAAATAACTCTCCCGAAGGTTTCATTCCGTTTGGATTCCGTTTGATATTCCTTTTCTGTGAAACACTGAAATAGGCGAAAAACAACAATTTTCACTGAGCCTTGGTTTAGTAGGTTAGTCCCAAAAATAATACAAAAGTGTATAAATAAGCCCATTAACATCCAAAACAAATAATATAATAGCATGGAACAATCAAAAATTATAGATACGTTGGAGACATATCATAAGATATGACGATAACAAATGATGTTGTGCGCATGTCAACTATATGAACAGTAATGTAACATAGTACCCATTTTTTGACTGTCCGGTCGAGAATGAACAGTGAGATCAATGTTAACAGAACTAGGTCTATAGCACACGGAGAGTACGGTGCTACAGTACTCCACGGAACATGAACCATATGAAGCATGAATCAGTGTTAGGCAGGGTGTATGAGGGGTTCATGGGATGGCAGCAAAAGTTTCCTTCTTGACCCACTTTAGTGTGTTTGGCAGAGTGCATGAAGGGTGCATGACTCCACACTAGTAGGTTAACACAAGTACACTAGGAGCATGCATGAAGAGGGGTGCTGAGATGAGCATGCACGAAGAGGGAATGACTATATTGAGATGAGAATGCAACCAAACACACCCCCAGGCTTTGTGCTACAGTGACTGATCTGCACCATCTGAGTTTGATCCAACGGTCATGTTGCACGGTCACATGGACATGCCTATGCAGAGGACACCTAAACACCACCGAAGTCCCTCTGCTTCTCGAGGCGCACGACATTGGTGATGCAGGGTGCCACCGCCCACAAAGCCTGCTCTCGGTCGATGGGAGCCAGCTCGTCAAAGACATTGTCTAATGGCACGAATGGATTCTGATGATGGAGCCCTGAGAGGATTCGCCCGGCAACGGCGACGACGGCCCGCAACCCCTCCTTGTCCAGCTCCGCCCCCACCATCGCATGGAGACGACTTAGCTCCTCGGAGATATAGGTGAAGAAGGAGACCAGGTCAGGAAGCCACAGCTCGTCCAAGTCGATGGGGTGGTCGAACGGGTTTTGCCCGACGCTCGGCATGGTCACACTGGCACGACGGTAGGCATCGCGCAGCCGCAACATGTGCGTAGCAACATGGTCAAGCAAGTGGTTGAGGCGATCCGGGACCTCGTCATGATTGGCCTGCTCACGCTCCAGCCAGCTCGCCTGACCGCCTATCGCATCTCCCGCTTTGTGCAACAATGTCGCCGACTCCTCTAGCATCTTTGTGGTGGATGCCTTCCGCCTTTGAAGCTTTGTGAACTCCCGCACATAAAGGAGGAGCATGGCAGTCCTCTTCTCCTTGAGCTCTCGGAGCTCCACGTCCTTGGCCCTGAGCTCCGCATCCTTGCCCTGGAGCTCATGTGTCAAGCGCCTCACCTCAGACTGTGTGATTTCGTGCGCTGCCATTGTACCAGGTAGAAGCAATGGTAAGAGGAAGCAAAGCGAGTGAAACAGCTAAAAGGTAATGCAATCTACGGGAAGGCGGAGGGAGCTAGCCCAGGAGCGGGGTGAATCTTTTGGTTTTCACCATGGGAAAACACCAGTCGACGAATTTTCACATCAGGGAGTAGTGGGTTTTATAGGCGGATTCATCATGACTAATTGCTGCTACGCCTGCTCCCGTGTGACGCCCCCGATTTGACCGTACACTAATCATGCACGCAAATGTGTACGATCAAGATCAAGGACTCACGGGATGATATCACAACACAACTCTACAAATAAAATAAGTCATACAAGCATCATATTACAAGCCAGGGGCCTCGAAGGCTCGAATACAAGAGCTCGATCAAAGACGAGTCAGCGGAAGCAACAATATCTGAGTACAGACATAAGTTAAACAAGTTTGCCTTAAGAAGGCTAGCACAAACTGGGATAAAGATCTAAAGAGGCGCAGGCCTCCTGCCTGGGATCCTCCTAAACTACTCCTGGTCGCCGTCAGCGGGCAGCACGTAGTAGTAGGCACCTCCGGTGTAGTAGGAGTCGTCATCGAAGGTGGCGTCTGGCTCCTGGGCTCCAACATCTGGTTGCGACAACCAGGTAGAAGGGATAGGGGGAAAAGAGGGAGAAAGCAATCGTGAGTACTCATCCAAAGTACTCGCAAGCAAGGAGCTACACTACATATGTATGCATTGGTATCAATTGGAATAAGGCTATCATATGTGGACTGAACTGCAGAATGCCGGAATAAGAGGGGGATAGCTAGTCCTTTCGAAGACTACGCTTCTGGCAGCCTCCGTCTTGCAGCATGTAGAAGAGAGTAGACTGAAGTCCTTCAAGTAGCATCGCATAGCATAATCCTAACCGATGATCCTCCCCTCGTCGCCCTGTGAGAGAGCGATCACCGATTGTATCTGGCACTTGGAAGGGTGTGTTTTATTAAGTATCCGGTTCTAGTTGTCATAAGGTCAAGGTACAACTCCAAGTCGTCCTGTTACCGAAGATCACGGCTATTCGAATAGATTAACTTCCCTGCAGGGGTGCACCACATATCCCAACATGCTCGATCCCATTTGGCCAGACACACTTTCCTGGGTCATGCCCGGCCTCGGAAGATCAACACGTCGCAGCCCTACCTAGGCACAACAGAGAGGTCAGCATGCTGGTCTAAATCCTATGGCGCAGGGGTCTGGGCCCATCGCCCATTGCACACCTGCACGTTGCGTACGCGGCCGGAAGCAGAACTAGCCCCCTTAATACAAGAGCAGGCTTACGGTCCAATCCGGCGCGCGCCACTCAGTCGCTGACGTCACGAAGGCTTCGGCTGATACCACGACGTCGAGTGCCCATAACTATCCCTGCGTAGATGGTTAGTGCGTATAGGCCAGTAGCCAGACTCAGATCAAATACCAAGATCTCGTTAAACGTGTTAAGATCCATGAACACCGACCAGGGCCAGGCCCACCTCTCTACTAGGTGGTCACAACCTGCCTTGTCGCTTCGCCACAAAGATCCACACAGAGGGCCGTTGGGACAAAGGTCCTTTCAGCCCCCAATCCGTGAATCACTCGCAGGTGCTCCACAAGCCGACCCGACTTTAGTCACCACACGTATCATGTATAAAGTATATAGTATATACCCGTGATCACCTCCCGAGTGATCACGGCCCGATAATATAGCATGGCAGACGGACAAGAATGTATGGCCACTGATGATAATCTAGCATCCTATACTAAGCATTAGGATTGCAGGTAAAGGTAACAACAGTAGTAGCAAGGACAGGCTATGCATCAGAATAGGATTAACGGAAAGCAGTAACATGCTACACTACTCTCATGCAAGCAGTAGAGAAAAGAGTAGGCGATATCTGGTGATCAAAGGGGGGGCTTGCCTGGTTGCTCTGGCAAGAGAGAGGGGTCGTCAACACCGTAGTCGTACTGGGTAGCAGCGGCGTCGGTCTCGATGTCTAGCGAGAGAAGAGGGGGAAGAAACAATAAATATAATGCAAACAAAATCATGACGATGCATGACATGACAAAGCGTGATGCTAGGTGTGCCCTAACGCGGTACGAGGTGGTACCGGTGAAGGGGAGGAACATCCGGGAAATTAACCTCGGTGTTTCGCGTTTTCGGGCAGAGGAGCCGGAGGAGGAAAGTTGCGAGTTTGATAGGTTAGGGATGCGTGGCGGACGAACGGGCTCCGTTTCCGGATTCGTCTCGTCGTTCTGAGCAACTTTCATGTTGAAAATAATTTAATCCGAGTTACGGTTTAAAAGATATGATTTTCTAAAGATTTTATTAATTTCTGAAATTTAATTAATTATTTAATTTAATTCGAAAATGGATTTATGACGTCAGCATGATGTCATTCTGACGTCAGCAGTGAACAGTGGTTGACTGGTCAACCTGACCAGTGGGTCCCGGTTGACATTGTCTAAGACTAACTAATCAGGTTTAGTTAGTCTAACTAAAATGATTAGGTTTATTAACTACAATTAATTAGGTTAACTAATTTAATTAATTAATTTAACAGAATTAATTAAGTTAATTATTTAGTTAATTAATTGATTATTTAGTATTTAATTATATCTATTATTATCTTTTTTTATTTATTTTTCATTTTCGGGTGGTCCCCGCGTGTAATTGGCTAGGGGCCTTAGCGGGCGCCTGGAGCGTAACCCGAACGGGCGACGGGCGTGCGGCGCCAGGCACCCGATGGGGCAGACCCGGGCACGCTGGCAATGGCCGCCGGGGCGCGGCGGGGTGCCGGAGTTGGCCAGAGGCGGAGGCGGGGCACGGGACGAGCAGAGGCGGCGCGGTTCAGGTGACGGCGCGGGCAAGCCGATGAAGCAGCGGGGGAGGCCGGTGGCCACGGCGCGGGAGTTGAGCTCCGATGCGAGGACGGCGAGTAGTGCGGCTGCGGGAGCTGGACGAGCCCATCTCTGCAGTGGGAGAGCGAGCGAGCCAGTGGTCTCGCTAGACCCGAACGAGACCGAGGAGTATGGTACACGGCTTGGGCGCGAGCGGGGCTAACGGTGGCGACACGAACGACGGCAACAAGCTCGCGGGTGCGACGGCGGGGCTAGCCACGATAGAAAAACAGAGGGGGAAGCAGAGGGGAGCGTGCGCTGGTGCTCACAGCGTTGACGAGAAGGCCCGAGGACGCCCGAGGAGCTCGAGGCGGCCTCGGGGAGGATCGGAGCGATGGTGTTCGCCGGGGCGACAACGGCCGAGGCGGAGGGGCTCGACGTCGGGGCGGCGCCTGATGACGGTGCTCGGGGAGTGGACGAGGAGGCGAGGCGGCGACGGTTGGGAGGGGGACGATGACGGGCGGCGGCGAGGTGGCCTCGGCCGGTGAAGGCACCGGGCGGCGGCGAGGTGGCCTCGGCCGGTGAAGGCACCGGGCGGCGGCGAGGTGGCCTCGGCCGGTGAAGCCACCGGGCGGCGACCGGCGATGGTGCTCGGGGCGAGGGGCGCCCAGATCGGGGAGAGGGGGAGGGGACTGGATCGGGGGATTGTGAGGGAGGGGATTAGGGTTTCTGGGGTGTGGGGTGGCCTATAGGCCAGGGGGCGGCCGGCTGGGCCATGGCCCAGTTGGGCCAAGGGGTCCAGTGGGGGGGGTCTCTTTTGTTTTAGTTTAGTTTTCAGTTAGTTTGTTTTTTCTATTTTATTTCTTTTCTTCTTTTCTGTTTTATTAAATTTCGGTGTTTATGAAAAACCCAAGTTGCACCTAAAATATTTTTAATACATATGCCGCTACCGCAATTAACTTGGCCCCTAATATAAAATCATTTGTAATTGTTTATTATTTTATAATCATTTAACTAATTGTTTTTGCTACTATTTTATTCATTTTGAGTATTTACATATTTTATACAAGTGTGGTTTCTCCACCATAATCACCTACGCATTATTTGGCACAACCAGAACATTTTAGTTTTATTATTTGAAAACTTTTGTTGTTTCCCTATATTTTAAATTTGAATTTGAATCGTTTTGAACTAACACGAGTTTACCAACAGTAACCTAGGTGACGTGGCATCATTAGCGCAGGGTTACTGTAGCTTGATTACCCGGGCGTCACATCCCGTCAATCAAAAAAGTAAAAATCCTGCCGCGCCTGCTCCCGTCAATCAAAAAATTAAAAATCCAGCCGCGCCGGCCGCACCCAAAGACCAGAGCAAGGTCGCGGTTGATATTTAAATTTACATGCCAGCAAGGAGATAAAAAAAGGGGTGAAAAAACAAATGTGGCGGCAGCCTAGCTAATCAGTCGCACTAGCCCAACTAGCTAGCCACCGTGCTTCACTGATGTAATCAGCGGGAAAGGTGTTCTTTCGTGATTTGGCGACTTATTTACTTGCTTCGGCGCTATGAGCGAGGAGGACCCAAAAAACGCGCGGTAGGGCGTCCCACATCTCGGCAAGGAAGAATATATGCATGCACCACCCGAGAGGACCCCGAAACTGCGCGGTAGGGTGTGCCATGTCTCGGCACGGAGGAAAAATGTGCATGTAAAAATATACCGTATCACACGTACTACCTATGGTTTTACCGTGGGACCCAGCTAGTCAGTCGAAAACACCCCACTAGCCACATAGACTCATCACGCTAACATGGCAGGAAGGATAGGTTGTGACGCCCCGAGACCGTTGTGCCAGATGTTTCCCAGTTGTTCGCTGTTGTTGCCTTGTCTTTAGCTTGCGTGTCGCATCTTGCCATGTCATCATCCGCATTGCATCATCATGTTTTCAAAACTTGCAATCGTCCGGGTTCCCCAGTTCCGTCCGTTGTCCATTCTGAACCCAGACACACTTGCACGCGCCCGAAGCACGTCCGAAATATTATTTCATAAGTGGTAGAAAACTGTTCTCGGAATGGGTTAAAAGTTGGCATGCGGTCTTGTTATGTTGTAGGTAGGCCGCCTACCAAGTTTCATCGCATTCGGAGTCCGTTTGACACCCCAAAGATTAACTATAGTGGTTGTATAGTCGGTCAAACGTCGGACGTTTTCGGTCTCCGGAAACAGTTGCCGGGCTGCATCTCTCCCCTCTTCACTCAGACCAACCCGCCCTCCACAGTCCACCTAGGCCCAGCCTACCCCTCTTTGCGCCGTGCATCGACCCCTCGCGCGGGTCCGAAACTTCCCCGGACCCAACTCGGGCAGTCGTCACCGTTGGATCCGGATCATCCCCAAACATCTATGAAACATATCCGTTTTCTTAAATTGTACTTCTTAACCAAATTTTTTCATCCATCCATTTTAGATCAAAGGGCTTCCATTAGTCTGCTTTTAGATCCATTTGCTTTATAAACTAGACAAACCCTAAATTCTAGGCACCTTGTCCCATCCTTCCCACTCCGCCGCCATCTTCCTCGGGATCCCTCCCGATCCACCCACCTACCTCCATCATTTTCCCCAATAGCCCAACCAGCACTCGAGGCTTCCCCTCGATCCAATCCCGCAGCCTCCTCCCAATTCACCTGTCAGCCACCACCATAATCTTCAAATCCATCGATCCACCCAACCATGCGTCTTGCTCCTCCTGTGCACCCCGCCTTCGCCCGCTGTGCCTCGTCGGACCGGCCTCACCGGAGACCAGCGCCATGGAAGCCTCCCGATGGACCCCGGCCTCCTCCTCGCCTTGTCGGTGCACGCTGTCAGGTCGCCGTCTTGTTTTTCTCCTCCACCTTTCCCTTTATTTTTCTCTCCCGTGCTCTCTCTCTAATGTCCATGCGTTTGCCTTCTCTGCCAGGATCCGCATCAAGCGCTGGCCGTCCTGAGCCGCCCTTCTCCCTCCGCCTTGCCCGCTCGCCAGACCTCGTGCACTGCTCTGCATCATGCCGCCATGCCTGCTGGCCCTGTCGTGCTGCTCGGCTTCGCCCGTTTGCCCGTTGACCGAGAGCACGATCATCTCGAGCCGGTCCCCTGCCTCCTCGTCAGTCACGTCGCCGGTGACCAAGGCCATCAGGACCCCCCTCAACGGTGCAACGTCGCCAGCCACTTCTCCGAGCAGAGCCGCCGGATCCAGCCGTCGCCTGCGTCTGCTTCGTCCTCCATCACCTGGAGCTGCTAGAACCGCGTCAAGACCCGTCGCCGTGCTCCCCGCCTCACGCCAGAGCCTACTTCCACCCGCACGGCTGCGGCATCCTCTGCCTCGGCCCCTCGCCAAGCTCCTCGAGTCCCGCTGCTGCCTCAAGTTCCCCGCCGCCGGGGTCCTCAACGCCACCACGACTGCCTCTTGCGTCTTCCCAGCGAACCACGCCAACCCGTTAGCTTCCTCTGTTTCCTGGGATAGGACGCACCGAGCCTTCGTTGACCTCCAGCGAGCGCCAAGTCTGCTGCGTCGTCAGTCTCCAGATCGAGCGCCTCGCCTCGCGTTGACCGCGCCTCCAGGTCGCCACCCTCCTCATCGGAGTCCTCCAGTGTCGCCCTCTGCCTCGCGCTTCCGCGCCTGGGACGTTGCTCCTGCTCGTGTCGATTTAGCAGACTCAGCCATCGCCATTGACCGTGCCTGCGTAGGCTGCAGCCCCGCGAGGCCAACGTCCCGTACCGCTCTTGGCCTGCCCGGCCCACCACACCACCGACCGGGCTGAAGCCAATGGTGAAGGCACCCCGTGCCCCTCCTTTTTTTTTCTTTCCCTCCTATTGGGTCATCTTGCTGTGTTTCGGCCCATAGGCGTTTTTTTTCCGTTCTGTGAACTTATCATTTTTCCAGTGCATGCATATTTACAGCAAATGCCATCATATTAAAATGCTCATAACTAAATGTCCATGCATCCAAATAAAACATGTTATATAGGTAAAATGCTTAGTTTTTCATCTAGTTTCATAATATGCAACTTTCAACCATGTTTAAAATGTTTAAACTGTTGTTTGCTTAAATTTGCTTAATTGCCGTGTTAAAATGCTTTAATGCATAACTTAATAACCGTAGCTCCATTTTTAATAAACTTTATATGTAAATCGGGTAGAGAAATGCCTAGATTAACATGGTGACTTTACTTTGCATGTTTAACAACTATAAAATATGCTTTAGGGCAGAACAGTACCAAATCTAATATATGCTCCTGAAGATTTTCTAAAATTGTTGTTCGTTGTTTCCGGCCTCATTTAAACTTGCCTAGATAGGTAGTTTTGTTGTGCTTCACCCCTTGTCATGCTAACCAACATTTAATATTGTTGAGTACCTAATCGAGAGAGAACTAAATAAGTCATGTGGTGTTTTCTTCAATATGCAACTCCGTTGCATATTGATCTCCACTTAATTTGTAGTGTTGTTTGTTGCACTTTGCCATGCCATGCCTCATGAAACCGGACATGCATCATACTTGATTGTCCATCATGCCATGTTGATGTGTTGATTGTTTACTATGTGGTTTGCTTCTTTCCGGTGTTGCTTCTTCAGGTTGGTTCCGAAAACGTCGCGTTTGTGAGGATCCGTTCGACTACGTCCGTTTGTCTTCTTCATGGACTCGTTCTTCTTCCTTGCAGGATCTCAGGCAAGATGACCATACCCTCGAAATCACTTATATATTTGCTTGCTAGTTGCTCGCTCTATTGCTATGCCGCGATACCTACCACTTGCTTTATCATGCCTCCCATATTGCATATTTTAAGCCTCTAACCCACATTTCCTAGCAAACCATTGTTTGGCTATGTTAGCGCTTTGCTCAGCCCCTCTTATAGCGTTGCTAGTTGCGGGTGAAGATGAAGTTTGTTCCATGTTTAGAACATGGATATGTTGGGATATCACAATATCTCTTATTTATATTAATGCATCTATATACTTGGTAAAGGGTGGAAGGCTCGGCCTTATGCCTGGTGTTTTGTTCCACTCTTGCCGCCCTAGTTTCCGTCATACCAGTGTTATGTTCCTTGATTTTGCGTTCCTTACACGGTTGGGTGTTATGGGGACCCCTTGACAGTTCGCTTTGAATAAAACTCCTCCAGCAAGGCCCAACCTTGGTTTTACCATTTGCCTCACCACCACCTACTCTTCCCTTGGGAATCGCACTCCCGAGGGTCATCTTTATTTTAACCCCCCCGGGCCAGTGCTTCTCTAAGTGTTGGTCCGAAACAGAGCCACTTGTAGCGCCACCTCGGGGAAACTTGAGGGTTGGTTTTAGTTGTACGTAGTGTTCATCCGGTGTTGCCCTGAACGACACATCGGGTGTTACGTAGATATGTGCAGCTCCTATCGGGATGTCGGCGCATCGAGCGTAATTGCTGGTCTTGTTTTACCATTGTCGAAATGTCTTGTAACCGGGATTCCGAGACTGATCAGGTCTTCTTGGGAGAAGGAATATCCTTCGTTGACCGTGAGAGCTTGTGATGGGCTAAGTTGGGATACCCCTGCAGGGTTTTGAACTTTCGAAAGTCGTGCCTACGGTTATGGGAAGATGGGAATTTTTTAATATCCGGTTGTAGAAAACCTGACACTTAACTTAATTAAAATGCATCAACCTCATGTGTAGCCGTGATGGTCTCTTTCCGGCGGAGTCCGGGAAGTGAACATAGTTCTTGTGTTATGCTTGAACGTAAGTAGTTTCAGGATCACTTCTTGATCACATCTAGTTCACGCCCGTGCATTGCTTCTCTTCTCGCTCTTATTTGCGTATGTTAGCCACCATATATGCTTAGTGCTTGCTGCAGCTCCACCTCATTACCCTTTCCTGTCCATAAGCTTAAATAGTCTTGATCTCGCGGGTGTGAGATTGTTGAGTCCTCATGACTCACAGATACTCCCAAATAGTTGCAGGTGCCGATGAAACCATTGCAGATGACGCAACTGAGCTCGAGTGGGAGCTCGATGAAGATTGTGTTTGTTTTGTTGTTTCGTTTTCAGTTGATCAATAGTGGAGCCCAGTTGGGACGATCGGGGATCTAGCATTTGTGGTTTTCTTCTTTTATTTGGTTCCATAGTCGGACCTTGATTGTATCTGGATGATGTAATGCTATATTTATGTATTATGTGAAGTGGCGATTGTAAGCCAACTCTTTATCCCTTTCTTATTCAGTACATGGGATCGTGTGAAGATTACCCCTCTTGCGACAAACCTACCATGCGGCTATGCCTCTAAGTCGTGCCCCGACATGTGCGAGAGATAGCCGCATCGTGGGTGTTACATAGGTGTGGTTAGCTCCGTCTCGACCAGCCACGACGTCTCTTCTTCTAGGTGATTCTTCTATTTTCCAATCTCTTTTAGTTATAATAACATAATGGCAAGCTAGCGCCATTCTTTGTGTGTGCCCGTGCATCTAAAGGTTAGACGATAGAGAGGAGAGAGAGATCGCAGACCTGGGACCTGCCAGTAAGTGAGTCAATGGTCATGCACGTGTTGACGAGCCACTCCCTCTACTCTACTCAACATAATACTGTATAAAATCAAGTTATGGGACAAGGCCAACAATCATTGTTGTTTTAGGATATCGACTTATGCTTTGTAGTCCAGGTTGCTAGTTTGAATCTCGTCCTTCAGATTTGTTAGTTTTAGGGAGAAATTTGCTCAATGACAAGTGGGACCCTGTGTGTTGTTCCGATATTTCAGTGTAGGATGGGTTTTTTGAACAAACACTTTGCGCGGTTAGACAAGTAATGGAACGAGTTACATGTATTTTGCAAGTTTAGGAACAAAAATGACAGCGGCATAGAATAACACATCCACACCCCGCAACTTAGATGCTATGGTAATACGAGTTTTTACGTCATTGGAACTGAGATCTAATGGCTTGGGAGTACTCTTTGTAATTATGTGCAATTTCCAAACTCTCCAAGGTTTTTTTGCAAATAAAACATTCATGCCTCATGTGTGCCGCTGCATCTTGGATCCAACGGCTCCCCGTTGCTCATATTAGGTGCTCCCTGTAGGTTAATTAGACGCTACGGTGATACGAGCATCTAGGTCGTATGATCTGTGATCAGATGCCACATGCGTAGTACTTGTACTTTCTTCACAATTCCCAAACTCTTTCAGGCATATATTGCAAAAATATTCAAACCTCCTACCGTGAGCCATTAGATCTCCGGGAACTCATATCACCATAGAATCTATGCTGCGGGAGCACCTCAAATTCTTCTGTGCGAGAAAACATCAGGTGCCCTCACAGCTTGGATGCTACGGTGATACAAGCTTCGAGGTCATTCGATCTGAGATCCAATGGCATCTGAGCAGTCTTTGTGCTTGTAAGCAGTGGCCGAACTCATTGGGGTGTTTTTCTGCAAAAAAACATTTGAACCACCAATGAGTTGTTGGATCATAAATCCAACGGCTGCGAAGAGCTTGTATCACCAAAGCATATAAGGTGTGGTAGCACATGATATTCTTACATACAAGAGAATATGAGGTCCTCCTTCATCTTAGATGCTATGGTGATACGAGCTTCGAGGTCGTTGGATATGGGATCCAAGGGCATCTGAGTAGTTTTTGTACAAATTGTGTGCAATTCTCAAACTCATTAAGGTTTCCTATAAAAATATTAAGACATCCTGTGAGCTGCTATATCTCAGATCTACAAGCTCAAAGCAACCCGTATCAGCATATAGCATCTAAGGTGTAGGGGCACATGATATTCTCCCGGGGAGGTGGGTGTACAACCAATCGATGTTTTGGAGGCTGGGGACAAATATAATGTTCAAATAATACAATCTAAACAATATTAAATAGAGCTTCACACTTTTATCTAAGGTCGAGGGGTTAACCCCCGACAATCTATATAGCTCCGCCTAAACAGAACATTTAGATGTATGTAGTACTAGACTTAATATTGATGTTTCAGTTTCCTGTTCATTTTAAATATTGAATTGAGGACCATGCATGTCTTACATTTTACTCCCTTTGTTCCAAAATATTAGTCCTTTTAGAGATTTCAAATGGACTGCCACATACGGATGTATATAGACCTATTTTAGAGTGTAGATTCTTCACTCATTTTGCTCCGTATGTAGTCACTTGTTGAAATATCTAAAAGACAAATATTTAGGAACAGAGGGAGTATTTTTGAATTCATGTCATACATGCATGGTTCAGAAAAATAAATGCAATATACTTACTGAATTGTTGTTGTATTCGTGTGTGTGTGTGGTCATATGCTTGATAGATACAAAGTATTCGTACCACCATACCGTTCATCTTTTAAATTTGAATTTTCAATGAAAAACTTACTAGGGATACCATGAAATGTGAAGTCCACATTGAGATAACTATATCACAAACTCACTCTAATTGAAGAACTCATCATAAATAAATTACCATGTTGAGATTACTATTTGCAAGTAAAATACGGGCATTGTAATACACATAGATTCGTTCGGCAATTTAAAAGATTCCTTTCATATTCTCGAATGGTAGGACCCAACGGCATACCAGCCAGACTCTAGCTCGTGTTGATCCTCAAAAGAACCAGGGCTCATGTCCTTCTGGTGGCGTGCGTGGTACGCACATTAGCCAACCCCAACCAGTCGAGCCTCCACATTTCAAGTCGAAATGTCTGGCGGCCAAAATTCTAACCCTAGGAAATTCCCCTCATGTCCCCGTCCATAATGACTACCGATGAACATTGGAGGGATGCTTTAGTAACTAGACAACGTTATATACCGTGCTGAGCATGGTTCAATTCCGTCGGTCGCCGCTACCCAAGGTCACCCGTCAATTCCATTGCCTAGTATTAATAGGAGTACTACACTAGGATGAGCACAGAATTGAGCCCTGTTTGTTCGTGCCTAGTAGTTGAGTTAATATATCAGTCAAATGCAATTATACGGAGGTATTATCCTTTTACTCTGCATATATAACTTGTCTGAAGTCTAACTAAGAAAAATGTTTTACCAAATCCTTTCTTAAGAAATACAACAGGAAAGATGTATCGCTTGAAAATTTATTGCATGATGCAAGTTATGATATTGTTTCGAATCCAGGATTTTATATTTCAGAAAATACAAAAGTGGTCGGAAATTCTTGAAACTGAGCATGATCTCACGATATGGCACAAATATTCCTACGTAATTTTTTTCTTCAATTTGAGACAAGCTACTTATGAGAAGTTGCCACAAATGAAAAGCCAAGGTATTTCGGAACAAACACCTGTGACATTAAGGCGAATGCTTTCACTATTCAAATCATGGGCATTTACGTGCCGCCACGAGTTCCGCTTCTCATCGGTTGGTGCCGTCCGAGCAAGCGTGTGAGTTGACAGGAGGCGTGCAAGCATACCGCTGTGTCGGCTGACTGGGAGGAGTGCGAGAAGACCGTTGCGCAGGCTCACTGGGAGGCATG
The DNA here is from genome assembly GCF_056163025.1 of Triticum urartu. Classification (NCBI taxonomy): domain Eukaryota; kingdom Viridiplantae; phylum Streptophyta; class Magnoliopsida; order Poales; family Poaceae; genus Triticum; species Triticum urartu. Next base: position 248,153,688 of record NC_141874.1, on the reverse strand, counting down.
CCCTTTGACCAAGCTCCGCGACCACCTTCGTCCCAACTGCCCCCACTTTTAATGGCACTTGCCCTGCAGTTTAAAATCAACCGCGTACTACCTGGTATCGCTACAATCTTCGCTCTTCCTCTCCGATTCTCCTGTCTTCTACCTCCAACCATCCAGACCTAACCATACGCCATGCTGCATCATGATGGTCTGCTCTTAGTCTCCCAATTTCCTGAGGAAGAGACCCAGCCAGAGTCTCAAGAACATAAGGCGCTTTGCGATGAGCTTGAACCAGCCTTGCGGGAAGACGCCGCTCCAGTCCCCGCTCCCGTTTCGGCTCCTGTCGCCCCGACTACGCCTGCGCCCATCCCCGTGGCATTGATGGGCTGGGAGCCGCACATTGTTGCCGAGCTTGATGCCATGGGGATCGACGAGGTCCCGCCGACTTTCCCGCGCCCGTGCACCTGCGAGCGCATGAGCCTGCGCGTACAATGACGCGCGCGCCGGTGCCGGTGCCCGTGCAAACGAATGTCTCCGTCGCGCCGTTGCCAGCGCATGTCCCAGATTTGGTCGTCGCCGACCGCTTCCTTGCACCAATGCCAGTCGCCTCCTCCCACCAGTTGACTCGCTCCTGGAGACCGAAGTACAGAACATTCTAGACTTCCTTCAAGGAAGGGCCAATGTCCAGGAGTACGCCAACAACGGCGCAAGACGCCGCCGTTGCCGTCACCGTCGGTTAGTGCTCCGACGACACAGAGCACGGCAGAGGAACTGCTTCCCACCACAAGACGCCCCCCCCACCGCGTAATCTAAATTTGCCATGAAAAATGTTCGGATTGCCATGTTTAAAATCCGAACGTTTATCATTCCGAATCAGACTGAATGAAATCTATGGTTTGATCGATTAAATGTTCTGCTAGAGCCGTATCAAATTAAATATAAAACGTCATCAAGCCACATGTATTCCTTCTCATCCAATGACCTAGACTGCTTCAATGTCAAGCGCTCAACACGTTTAGCGTGCAGTTAAATTTCATGCCAAAAATAGTGCTAATCACATAATAACACGCAAATAATATTCTATTTAATATCCGCATGCACTTAATATACTTCCAAATTAACGTGCATTGCACGTACACATTGACTAGTACTACTAGTACGTGAAAGTGATGCCATAACTTGTGAACGCGTCCAGATTTGGTCAACGGCAACATCGTCCGCAAGTTCTTCATGTTTGCCTGTGCGTCTAAACGTAGAAGGGGAGGAGAGAGAGAGAGAGTAGACATGGAACCCACCAATAAGTCATGGCGAATAGTGCATGCTAACGAGTCGTTCCCACTAATGTACTAAAAATAAAATTACATGTTATCCATTAAATAGGCTGTGCTAATATAAGAACATTATATCAACAAAGGGGGGCACAACAAACATTGTTGTACTATGTTGCCTATTGACGTGTGGCTTGAAGGCCCTGGTCGCATTTTCGATCCTCATCCTTTTTAATTTTTAATTTATATATGGGTCCAAATTTGTTTCATGATAGGTGGGCCCCTCGGTGTGTAGTTTGTAGAACTTTATTTTGTGGGTCGACATTTGTTCCATTACAGCTGGACTATCGGTGTGTAGTTTTGTAGCTTATTTGTAATAATTAAAGAGAACAACAGAGTTTTTTTGCAAAAATACCATGCTGCGACATTGAAGGCGAGAAAGGTCATGCGAAAGAGCGATGACTAAGCCAAAGGGAAATCAACTGCGGGAGGTGCAGGGGTTGCAACTGTGTTTGGAGTAGTTGTGGGCCGAATGCTACGAAAATATAATCTAAACCCACCGGAATATATGCCTTCGCAAATTAATCCAAGGTTGGAGTCCCCCTCGCAATGTAAATAGCTCCTGCTGTGAGAGGGATGGAGAGGTAGCTTGTATGTGTGGAAGACATGGTGTGAGCAAGATAGATCAATCGAGACACAGATAGATAGAGAGAGCCAAAGTGAGTGTGGTTCGAGTTGAAAAGATATATATGCTCTGGAGAGATATTGTCCGATTGAGCTTTTGGGAAGAGTGAGGGCTGTAAGATAGAGCTTGAGAGATGATCCAGTCACGCACATGTAGATATATTTTGTGGGTGAGAGGAATCAAGGTCAATCGATTAACTATATAAAGGAAGAGAGATTGAGAAAGTGTGGGTCGTCGTGTGATCGAAAGAGTGAGATGGGTTGGAGAGAGTGACCTGGATAGACAATGGGTGTGAGAGAGTATACAATATTAATATGTCGAATTGGGCTCAAACATGGAGATAAATCGTTTGTGTCCGAGAAAGACCGAGGTCAATCGAGACATACAGAGAGAGAGAGAGAGTGAGAGAGAGATTTGGGCAAGTGTGGCCTCCCATGAGGTCAAAAGAGTGGGGGCGGCTTGGATGGACTGACCTAGACATACAATCTACGTGAGAGAGTATAGAGTGTGTCGATCGAGGCCCGAACAAGGAGATACATCATTTGTGTGTGAAAGAACATGAGGTTAATCGAGACTCGAATAAAGAGAGTGAGATTGAGCGAGTGCGGCCCGACGTGCAGAAGAAAGAGTGAGACAGTCTCGAGGGAGTGACCTAGAGAGACAACGTGCGTGCGTGCGCACGAGAGGGGGCTAGATAGGCAATGCATGTATCTAGCGAGAGAGGGTGGGAGGGAGAGGGAGAGAGAGAGAGCTTGACACGGGTTCAATGGTGGGTGTGTGAGGTAGATACATTTGGTAACATAGTGGAAAAGGGGGGTTGTCTAGTTAAGAGAGTTAGAGATCGAAACATGGAGAGAAAGAATGAATGTGTGTTGGAAACCGATAGTATCATAAGGTTGTTAGGAGAGGAAGATTGATCGATACAGGAAGTATGTAGCGTGTGTGCCGAGGGGGGGTGGGGCTAAAAACAACATTTGAATGTAGATAGTATGTGACTTAATATCGACGTTTCAATTTAGTGTAAATTGTAAGATTTTAATTGAGGACCATGTATATGGGTAATTATTTCAAATTCGTGCCATACTAGGTTTGGAAAAGTCGACATTGACTTGATTGTTGTGCTATTTCGTAGGTCATACATTTGAATCCATCCAAAGTTTTCTCACTACCATGGTGTTCATCATATACATATGAATTTGTATTAAAAAATTAGCGTGGATACCGTGAAATGTGAAATCCATGTTCGAATTGGAGATCGCTATGTGACACACACTCTAATTCAAATAACTCCTCATTAATTAATTTATAGTATCTCCTTTCGGATGACTAATTATTTGCAAGGAAAACATAGACATGGTAATACATATAGATTCGTTTGCATTCTCAAATGTAGGCGCACCAGGCAGACCAAGGTCCTGTCATGGTAGTCGTGTGTCTCGTACAGACGTTAGCACCCAACCACCCACCCCTCCCTCCCCCTTGCCCCCCTAAAAAGAACGACGACAAAATAATTTTGCACTTCCATGTTTCGGATTGAATTATCTGGTGGCCCCAATTCCAGCCCGGCAAAATCACCCTTCTCCACTGTCCCCTTCCGTGCCCAGAGTGCTCCAATCCCTAATTTGCCGCCATCCCAAGCAAAGTTCGAATTTCCCCTCGTCTTGTCTATTTCCCCACCTCTGTGTCGGACGACGACGATAAATACGACGGTCACGCTTCACCACCGCACCGGAGCTACCTCATGTATGCCTTAGTCCACCACACTGGGTGGTCCACCGACAACGTTAGCCACCGCAACCGATGTGCCTCATAGACACCGACTTCCACCGCATCAGGTGCGCTTCACCGACGTCGTCTCCCACCTCACCGGGGCTACTTCACCAAGCACATCATCGCACCTCTGCCCCCCTGAGTCCGTTGGGGCTTCACCAACGGTCTCGTCCACGGCATCATAGCGCTCTGCTGCCACTCAAGATATGCATCCGTGTGTGGCCAGCTAGCGCATCACCCTTAACGGCTCTGAAGTGACCCGCACTCTAGCTAGGCGAGCATGCCCAAATGCCGGCTCGAAGTAGGTATCGACATATCACTCCCTTGTGCTTTGTTCCGACAATATTTGGATATCCTTTCACTCCTCTCTTAGCTTACACAATTATGCAACTCTAACTTTAACTCTTATTTCTTCTGGAGATATCATCTGAAACAAGCAAAACCATTTTTTAGCGAAGCATGACTGCGCTAAGGGATCTGGTACACATCCTGCACACCCGTATACCCTTGTAAGTATCTGTCCTCCGGTACAACAGCAAGGTCTATTCCTCTTATTTGATCAACCATTTGCCGTGTCAAAAATGCAGAGGGGGATGCAAGGAGCACAAGGCCTGCACATCTAAGCAAGTGGTAACATGGACTTTTACATGGAACATCCCAAGCGCAAGTAGAGCTGGAGTGAGCATGTACAACGAGCTAGCGTAAGTCCCTGCATTTCATTTAATTTGTATTGGCCTGCGTGTATGATTTGTGTGAAGTGGCGGATCCACGAATTCTAGTTACCAGGGGCAAAAATTTAACTTAAAAAATATGAAGGCACTTGCACTCCGAAAATCAACACAACTTGAGAAATGTGAAGCTACATGCACTTTGAAAACCAGCTAATGATCCAAAGTAGTTCAGATTATCAAACACTAAATGATGTAAGCACCAAAAAACACAAAAATGCAACATGGTGTACAACGACTACTAACATGGTATGTACCTGCTTGAATTATTCGTTCTCTGGCAAAAAATATCGAAGTGTAATTGCACCTATAACTAGTGCGCAAACTGCATATCAATATATCTATCCTGCACAAGTATGCCAATAGTTTCAAACAACAGATTAGAAAAGTATTTATGCTACACTGTCATGATAGGGGACTTTCTGGTAGATGGCCTCGGCATTTCGTCAAGCCATGAAAATGTAATATAATTTTCTCGTCATCAATGCCTGCAAATCTCTATGTCTCTCTCAATAAAGCAGATCATCATTAGACACTAAATCTTTCAATGGGAGCTTGCAAAATGCTTGCATTAGATCCCTCATTAGACACTATATGTTCATCACCAGGAGCATGTAAATTGCTTGCATCAAATCCTTCATTAGTAGTCTATTCGTTATACAGTTCAGGCTAAAAAACGACATGATCTTGTATGTTTGCACCAGAAACTTGATTAGATACATCAAGTTCAGTCAGTTCAGTATTAATTGGGGGAGTTATAAAATAAGAAGAAATTGGTTTCATTTTCTCATAGATTCCCTACATAGAAGTAGTTTTACAACACCGTCAGGTTTAACTATTGGCCAGAAATTGAACAGTTGAATAAGATATAATCAGGGATGTGATGTACCTGCTCGTTGTGCATGCTACTCTTGTAAGCTGCAATTGTCTGTTTGCACAAACTCGATGCCATGCCCGTACTGCTGCCGCAGCCTCCCACGCAGGCTACACCCAGGGTTGGATCATCATCTTCTTGTCCTTCCATTCACTTGAATCCAGGCGACCGCCCTCCAACAAGGGTGCAAGGAAGTGTTGTGTCTGTCTGTCCAGCGGCAGCTAGGTTAGGAGTGAACCAGACTAGAGGTGGAGTGAATGAATTGAGATTTTCCCTGCTGTTGATCGATATGGGAGGCGCTCGTTTGGGCCGTGAGCTTCCGATGGTGCCTGCCTTGCACTTATGTTATTAGCCCATACAAATTCAAACATTGTTCTTCATTTTTTGCATTGCCTGTTCGTGCGTTGGGACAAAGAAAACTAGCATGGGCCAACCTAGACGACTCAAACTAGGTGCACACTTTCCAGCCACCCGAGGCAGTCGCCCATACCAGCCCCTACGATGGTGTCGCCCCTTTTTGCATGTATGATTGCGGTAGTGAAAAATATTCCAGTGGCGCTTTTGATTTACCCACAGAAAGGTTGAATTACTTGTTTCTATGAACTGAGTTCGCCAATAATGTGAAGGATGTCAGTCTTTTCATCCTATTGTAGATTGCTTAGATCTCAATATGCCAAATGTAATCGCATCAAATATATAGTAAAAGCCAGTGTGATGTATGTAGCTACAACTAGTCTGACAACCCGTCCTCATATAACATATCAAGGACGCACCATCTTATCAGATTAACCATTCGACTTACCAATGCAGTATGGGAAGAAAGAAGTATTGGGACAGCGTATCCAAGCAATTGATGCCATGGACTCCTTCGTAGAACCTTACAAGCAAAAAAGAAGTTGTAGTGTGCCTGTACAAAGAGCTAGCGTAAGTTCAGCTACCTGCTTCTCAGAATTTTAGTTAGCCACTTATTGCAAAGTCGTTCAATTACGTTGCTTGGCTTAATTTAGTTTGCTACTAATTACATAATGCCATAGCGTGTTAATCCTATTATAGACTGCGCCTATCTATGTGTTTGATACTTACTGTTAAGAAATACCTGTTTTCCTGAACTTAAATAGCTACTTAAGCACGTAGATAGCTGGTCATATGTACTTCTAGGGTGCATCAGAATTCACGTGTAATTTACATTCTGATACCTTGTTTGTTTAAATGGTTTGATGTTATCACTTTTAGCACTAGTAATGTTTGCATGTTCATAGATAGACATCTGTCAGGTTTAGATGAGGGATACTGTATTTTTAACTTATATATATATGTGTGTGTGTGTGTGTATGTGTGTGTGTGTTGGAATCATTTTTCTTACATCAAAGAAATTTATAGATGTCTGTGTTGCTGGTAAACGGTACCGACTTGTTACTTTAATACGTTGCCAAGAACTTGTTAGTTTTGCTAGTTCATGTGTAATTAAATACGTTGCCAAAACTGGTTAGTTTTACTAGTTTGATGTTAGTTTCTTATGGCCCTTGTAACAACATGTATCTTTTCAGAAACTTCCTTGTTTACCTGGTTTGCTACTATAACTTGTTGTTGTAATCATCTTACCAACTTCTAGTTTCTAGGATCCAATTGGAAGTCCAATTGCATAGCAGGTACATTTTCAAAAATATATTTGTGTAACAGGTTTGCTGCTGTAACTTGCTCTAATCAAGTTACTGACTACTCAACTTTTCATGGATCCAAGAGAAACCCCAATGCCACAACAGGTTCCTTTTAAAAAACTTGTTTGTTTAACTGCTTTGATGCTACAGCCGGTTGCTCTAATCACGTTACTGACTACTCAACTTTTCAGGATCCAAGAGAAACTCCAATGCCAGAACAGGTACCTTTTGCAAAACTTGTTTGTTTAATTTCTTTGCTGCTACAACTGGTTACAGTGATGTTAATAACTATTTTTCAGCATCCAATTGAAACTCTTTGATTCCTTGTTTGTTTAACTGGTTTTCTATTATAACTCCTAGTTGAGATGTTTTGCTAACTTCAACTCTTCGGAATCCAATCAGAAATTTAATGGCAAAATAGGTTAGCCCATGATCAAAGAGCGAGGTCACCATGGACATTGTATCATCCCACAGCAGTGGCACCGGCCCAATCATGCATCATGAATTGCCAACTGTAGATGCTCTAGAGGCTAAACTATTGGTAGAAAGAGATTCTGCTTCTGCACATAGAGATGAAGTTGACATGTTGAGGAAGTAAATAGCACAATCAAAAGAAATACTCAAGACAACCATTAAATATTTGGAATATTTCAAAATGAAGAAAGATGAGACTGACTGCATTATTAAGGTCCTGAAGGAAAAAAGGAAATTAAATTCCCACTTGGTAAATCATAGGTGAAATGTTGTTTCTAGCGTGAATAACCTTTGTGTTGTTTGTTCATGTAATCGATCAAACCATTTGTTTTAGAGATGATCTAATAATTTTTTTTTTGTTTTTTGGTTTGTAATTTGTTTGCACAAGTCTATATTAATTGATAAGACTCTGAGACATTTCATTTTGATTGTTATGCCAGACCTACAAATATGCCAATCGGGCTGAATGTGCATTTAGCAATAATAGTAGTATAGATGGACCTTAAGTGGCACGCATCGGAAAGGGCCAAGATGATGTACTAGCTTCGCTAAAAAAAGGATGCTCTTCTAGCAAAAAATGTACAACGGCCTGACTTATGTATGCTAGTTGATATTATTGATCCATATACTGTATACGTGTTTATATGTCTGTTAGTCTTGTACATTATTGGTTGATTGACTCGCTATTTGAATCTTCATACATCGCTCGTGTACATATCTAAATGGGAGTACACATTATGCTGCGTGTGACACTTGAGTTGGACATAAAGTGGTTTCAAATATTCAAATTCACCTTAAACTGGATTCTAGCTTCTGAATTCGCGTATCAGCAATTGTAAATCATACTCATATATTACAGTGGTACATATTTGTCGTGCTTTTGAAGATATATAAAAACACATAGAATTATTTATAAACATTCATATAGGAATACAAAATGGATTGGAATTTAGTTGCCAGGGTAAATGTGGATGCTTATTGTCCCAAAATTTGAAAGAAGCGGCAAAATGTCCACTCCCGCGTCGGCTTCTCAAAGCCAGCATTTGGGAGATGGAAATTACTGTCTACCCCTTACATGGACAATCCATCGGCCCAATTTCCACTGCTCTCAATAGGGGTAGGTTTGTAACTTCAATTAGACATGACACGGCCGCCTCTGAGCCCATTCTGACATGGTGGGCGCCAAACATGGGTGGCAAAACACATTTGATTCAACCTCGTCCGAAAGACCTCTGTCTCTCCCTCCATTTCCCCATTCATACACGGTGGGCGGCAAAACAAACTTGACTCGGCCGAAATCGATGTAGGAAAATATTTTCAATAGGGGCAGGTTTGTAACTTCACTCAGACATGACACGACCGCCCTACCCGTCAGCCCCGTTCATACACTATGGGCGCCAATCATGTTGGATTTCGGGCTCGACAGACCCTGGATAGATTCAAACTCTGGGGTGTATGCGAAGAACTCAACCTCCTCAGTCTGCCTACTCACCGATCTCAGAGCCTAGCTCGATCAACAGGAATGAAGCAAGACAAGGCAGGTTACCCAGGTTCGGGCCACCTTGCGGTGTAAAACCCTACTCCTGCTAGTACAATGGGAGAACAACATCAGGAGGTGTGTTATTGAGCTGGTGAGGGAGAGGACGATCTGAATGATCTGTCCCCTTGTATGGTGGTGGATAGGCTATATTTATAGTGGCCTTGGTCCTCTTCCCCCAAAATGTAGGCGGGAAGGGAACCCACAATGACCAAATTCGAATGGAGACAACTACTACATCTTATCCTGACGAAAGGTGGTCTTCGCCTGCCAGGCTTCTGGTCGTGACGCCATGGTGGGCTCGGTGATGACCTCTGTCCTTCCCACCTAGCGGTCTTGGTCTTGTTGCACGGAAATGGAAACCTTTGGCCTCCTTAGCACCAAAGAGGAAATTGTTGTATTGCGCCCGCTGTTGCCCGCGAGGCGTTGGTCGTCATGGCTTGCATCATCCGGACCTCATGAGGCGTGGGCTTGCATAGAGATCTCCGCTCCTCAGGAGACAGCCTGAGGAGGCCGCTCCTTCTAGAGGTCTTGGCGCCGGCCTCCTTGCGAGGATTGGCTCCCCGCGAGGGTCTTGAGTTGTCGATGATGAAGGTGGGCCGTACCAGGCCATCGGAGGAGCCACGCCATGGGCCGCAGGTAGGCAAGTCTAGGTACCCCCGTTCCCAGAACACCGACAGTAGCCCTCGGGCCCAAGGCGTGCCTAGGTGGGTTGTGCTCACCTGGTGCACCTCCCTCCGATGTTTATTGCACCAAAAATTCTCACATATTCAGAAAAAATCGTGTAAAATTTTCAAGGCATTCTGAGAACTTTTATTTTGGGTCTTTTTTATTGCACGGGAAATTCAGGAAATGGACAAAACATGGCATTTTGTTTTATTTAACTAATAAAAACATAGAATAAAAGGTAGGTACAGAAGGTAGTGCTTACTAAATTCATCAACTTCAGACCATTCAAAAATAATCCATTAGTAAGGTTGATCAAGTCTTATTAACAATCACTTTCGATTACCATGAAACCAAAGAACTTCCATAAATCACTAAGTTACCTCAATGGGGATATGCATTTCCCCAATAGTAAGCAATTCATATTTCTTTTTGATAGTAGGTAGAGGTATTTGAAAACTTCCAATAGTGATTGTCGGAGATTTTTCGATAACGTTAATACCATTCACTTGGAATTGTTTCTTCGGAAAGTGCACTGTATGCACACTGCCATTAATATGAAAAGTGAACTTGCTTTTATTGCAATCAATAACAGCCACCACAGTATTCAAGAAGGGTCTACCAAGGATAATCGACATGTTGTCGTCCTCGGGTATCTCAAGTATAACAAAGTCAGTTAAAATAGTAACATTAGCAATAACAACGGGCACATGCTCATAGATACCTATAGGTATGGTAGTTGATGTCAGGACCCTGATCCTAAGTCAGACCGATCTAGCATGTAACACTTCATATCACTTTTCGGCCTCACGCACGGTATTCCCATGGGTGCCACCTTACTTGGCCCGGGACCGTTTGTGCATTTTGGCTCACGTATATGATAGTGTCGCTAGCATCCATATGACAAAAGAACCCGGGCCGACATGAGTAGTCGTGAATCCACAGTGGCACTAACTTACAGGGACATGCATACATGACCCAGCAACGAACGTGTCGGTCATCAACGTATGAACCCAAGTAATAGCAAGCTACAAGGAATTAAAGGAACAATGCGTGACATTTCCCCGAAGGGACACACACAGGAATGAAGAAGGACACATGCCGACCAGCCTAAGTATTCCTGAGCAGTAGCAAGCTACCATGGCTCAGAGGAAGCACTAGTAGACATTTCCCCATAAGAGAGGCTACGAAGAATAAACAACTAGGTTGTCGGATCCCACACATACCAAGCATTTCAATAACATACACACAATATGCTCGATATGTGCAAATACAACACGACATCACAACATAACTCTATGACTCAAGTGTCTATTCATTAGGATTTGAGGAGCCAAGTATTACCAACATCGGTCTCATGACACAACATACAGAGTGGGATTGTATCGGAATGAACAAGGGGGTTTGCTTGTCTGGCACTTCTGAAGATAGTATAGCTCTTCATCGATGTTCGAACTCAAGTAGGAACACATCTAACAAGAGGGAACAACCACCGGCAACAGAGAACGAACACAATCAATGCAATGCACAATATGATGCATGATCATGACATGTCAATATGCGGTGATTTGATCTAATGCAACTAGCAACAGGTTAAATTGAGTTGGTTTGAATCCAAGATTCAAATTCAAACTCCATATGTGGATATTCAAATGCCATTTATATGATTGGTCCTAAACAGGAGCCATAAGTTACTCTAACATGCATGAAAAATGTACGATTGGATAGATTGAACTTTTCTGATAATTTTTCATATATAAATTATTTCATTTGGAGTTATATATTAATTTTGATGTTTTTAGAAGTTTTAACTATTTTCTAGAATTTCGTGGATTATTTTAAATCCAGAAAATCATTTACTGCGCCAGCATGACGCTTGAGTGACATCAGCAGGTCAACAGACGTCAGCCAGGTCAAACCTGACCAATGGGTCCCACTAGTCAGGGTAGTTTGAGTCGCTGACATGTGGGACCAGTCAATGGCCACGTCAGTAGGTCAGAGCTGACGCGTGGGGCCACTGTGGTTAGTTAAACCTAAACAGGAAATAAACCATGGTTAATTAGCAGGCTGGGCCCGACTGTGGGTGTCACTAGGGGTTAAATAGCAGTGTCATTTGCACTAATTACGTCACCACGTCGGCATGCCGGAGTTTGTTCGGCGATGACCTCATGCCGCGGCGGAGTCTGCTCGGGATTGAGCTACGGGGGATGGTTTTGAGTTAGGTTTGCAGCTGCGGGACGCTGGGACTCGCGCGCATCCGTTGCAACAAGCGGTAGCAGCAGGGGAGGCCGGAGCTCGCCCGAAACGAGCTCACGGCTGCGGACGGAGATCGGGAGCAGTCGAGCTCGGTGCTAGAGAACGTGGGAGGGGGAGCTGCTGGTGGCTACGGGTTCACGGAGACGCACTAAGAACACAGGTGTGCTCGGACACGGGCTACAGTGCCCATGGCCATGTCTGCATCAGCGTCGACGGCGAGGAGCTCACGGCTTCGGTGGAAGATGCTGCTAAAGGACAGGAACGAGCTCGGGGATGAGGGGAAATGTGGTAGAGCTCACAGCAATCTCGAGGGCGACGTCAGCGGCTCGGGGAAGAACTGGTATGGCTGGAATGACAGCGTCGATCTCGGGCACTCGAGGTTGAATACGATGGGGATGGCGGCGTTGCAAGGGATCCCGCGGTGCGTTTCTGGGCGAGGAGGAAGAGGTGGTCAAGGCAGAGTTCGTGGGCAGCTCCAGGGGGCGAGGATGAGGCGATAGCCATGGCTATGGTGAGCAACGGCGATGGTGGCACTCAGGTGGTTGCATGCGAGAGAGACAGAGGAGGGGAGAGGAGGAGTGGACGGCCCAGAGGGGTCTAGGGGGTTGTGTAGCGTCTCTGGCCAGCCCCCAGCGTCAGCGGAAGCAGAAGGTGGCTCGGGCGCATGCCGGCGCGTGGCGGCCACGCGCCTCTCGTCCTTCTGGCGAGAGGTTGGTGGTGACTGGCACGGCCAGTGGGCCAGGCCAGCTTTGCCTAGTTGGGCTGCAAGTAAGGCCAAGTGAGTCTCTGTCTTTATTTTCTATTTAGGTTTTTCTGTTTTCTCATTTGCAGTTTGTTTTTGATCCAGTTTTAAAAAACCAAATCAATTTTATAAATCCTGAAAATATTAATGAGCACTTTCTGAATTATTTCAGTGGCCCACAAATAGTTCCAACATTATTTGAGCATTTAAATTATTTTTAGTGTTTAAATGCCGAAATCAAATAAAATATGATTTAATTCAAAAAAAATCCAGGAATGAACTAGAAATATGTTCATCATTTTTCGCATAGGTTTTCACCTTTATCAGAAATCATGACCATTTTCGAAGGGCATTTTGGGTTCATTGAAAATGATTTTATTTGAGCCTATTTGAATTCATTTGATGCTAAGGTTTGTTCATTCCCCATTTCAAGTTTAATTGAAACTTAAATATGATGCAACTCTAGATGCTAGCACTAAGCATTACCAGAACTAGGGATGTGAGAACTCACCCCCACTAAACAAGAATCTCATCCTGAGATTGAAGATGTGGGATAAGAAGACAGAGGGGACACAAAGCTAACACAATATTCACGATCCAGCTGCACTTCATAAGAACGTTGATTCGATCATCATCTTTGTCCCCACGTCTTTCTCTGAGAACTCCATCCAACTTGACAACGAGAAGGAAGGGAAAACTCTAGAAGAATCAATCTTCTTGAAGATCGAGCACTCAAGATCAACTCATGGAATGAGACGTAGGAACATCTCTTCAGTTGAGGCATAAAATGCACATCGGGAGCAATGGAGAGAGGTAGAGGAAAAGGTTCAATTTGGTAGGCAAAAATTCCATACTAAAGGAGATGGTGCATGATTTCCGGATAGCGATGAAATAATTGCCATGATTCCAAATGGGGCACCTCAGGGAAGGTGACTCGTAGAGTTATTCCTTAAGTTGCAGAAAGAATTACTTTTGATACATAGATCATTGAAACTCTTCTTACCTTCCTAAGGCAATCATAATCGATCATTTGAAGGAGTTAGAAAGAATGACATACTCGGACTAGAATGGATGATGTGGACTACCTTGTTGAAGACAACGCAATGGATGATTTTGCTTATAATCGGAAATGGATGGGACCCATGGTAGGACCACTTTTGAAAATGATCCTGTATAGCAACTGCTGAGAAGGGCAGCCCATGGGAAATTGGCACAATGGCGGTGCAAGCTGGGAACAAAATGCAATTGTTGGAAATATTCCAACCATCATATCTGCCTGAGATTCATATCTGGTTGGTAACAAGATATTTCAGACATCATGTCTGGAAAAGAAAGTTTGCAACACAAATCGACAAGACGATGTTGCGAGATTCTCAGGAAACGAACTGCAATAGCAAGATGGAAAACATGAGCTGGTTCTACTACACACATGTGAACACGCTGTCACAGACAAGCATGACCACACAGTAGTCCTACAACAAAACACTACCGAGTTCAGGTGGGGAACCATCATCGAGGATATCGAAGTCTTGTGCATTACCATGGATTAGCACTTAACTCCTTTTCAAAGAACAAATCAGTCAGTGGCTTGGTGTGCTCGGAATTCATATGTAACGAAGATGACTAGTCAACAGACCATAGAATACATTGCACATGCATGGCTGACTTGGGATGATTTCAGAGGAAGCAAAAACAAGCTTTCTCAAGTTCATGGCAGCAACTTGCATCAATGCACATGAATTATAGGAAGTCACTTCTTGCATCAAAACATCTACTTCATGAGCTAACACAAAGATGATGCTTACAAAAGTTTCCAACACTAGCTTAATGTCCAACAAGATCATGAAGAAAGTAACGATGTTGTTGATGGGCTCAACAACAATTTATCAAGATTCCCTAAGATGGAATTCCACGACTATGTGAACAAGGTGGTAGCACAGTGTATGCCCGAGGAAATAACCACGGTAAGACAACATTACGAACACCCTTGGTTATTATTTGATTTGATGATATCCCATACTCAAATCAAAGATTGGTAAGATAATAGATCCAACAACAGATCATGAGTGTCAATCGGTGAAGATATCACCTTTCTTCAATACACACACAAATAAAAGATATCCCTTTGAATGAACCTAGTCAGATAAAGCTTTTATTTTCCAACTCTCCAAGTTATTGTTTAGCTTATCCAACTAGTTCAGGGGTATCCAACACAGATCCTTGGAGAAAAGGTGGTTTATGGAAAAACTAACTTGATCACGAAGTCAACATAGCGGTCAGGTGAAAACCTGGTAATACTTCCGAGAAGATATTCAGAAAATCACGAACCACCGATATGTTATTAAGCTCGAGAACAATATTGATTTTCAAGGCAAGACAACATGATCAGAAGAGAAATCTCCTAACTCAAAGATCAAAGAGTGCACCAGAAATAAGGACAAGGTAGCACGATCAATCCTATAGTAGTGATCCGATAACCAACACGCTAAGAATGATATTAATGTCCATTAACTACCAAGCAACATGGTTGCTAGGAGTATTGATTTCACGCATCATGGTTCACTTGTAGGCATCCCAGTTGCGATAACACGGGACCGAGGAATGAACGGTGATGGTGATAGGTATCACTGTATCAGGAGTTCATAGGAGGTGGTACATTTCCCATGACAATCCTGACATAAATGGGGTAATACTCCGAGGTAGAACAAAACAAAAGCTGGATTGGCATTTTGATCTGCGGAATACAACTACTTTGACCAATCCAAGAAATGGATGAGGCGCTGGAGTTTGTTTCTCCTAGTCATTACGGAATAGAATGGCTTGACGGAACACAAAAATAATAGGCATCAATGAATGAATGCACGCATACTCTTGACTATCAATTGATAGACGAAGGTCAGAAAACAGCTAAAGAGGGACAACTCAAAGGAACATACGATTTTCTAAGTTGTGGGTGCATACATTAGCATGTCGAACGAGTTCAACATATTTCTTCCAGATAACCCATGCAGAAGAGGAGGGACTGGCAGATTCACAATTTTTAAATGGAGAACTCATTAAGAGCACTCTTGTTGTGATCTTTCGGTTGAATGAGGAACTTCTGCCATAAGAAGTTCATGGTAGTTGGAAGAGGAAAATACCACGGACCTCGAGGACTATCACAAAGGTTACTAATATCCTAAAGGAACTAGCAAACACTATCAACATGAAGTAAGTAGGGTGAATCTCGGGTTCAAGAAACCAGGAATAGAATGCCTACTACAAAATGGCATCACGGGATGCTTTCGAGAATGACGGCTAGAATCATCACACCTGGAACAAAAAACATGGCTAGATTACTAGGTGACTCCCGAAGACACCTAGGGTCATAACAATAGCCCCAACATATATGTCAAGGCAATAGAGTACCTCAACTCACCCATTAGTGTGGTTGAACTGGCCCAAAGATACATCGGGAATAGAAAGAAGGGATTTGCAAATGCATCAAACTATTTAGAAACCTGGGATGACTCGGACAGCATAACGGCTGTAAATGCTCGAAAAAGACTTGAGACATCCTGTAAAATAGTGGCATGACCACTCAACACCACAAAATCAAGTTTTTGAGACCAATTGTGAACATACAGAAGTGGTAGGAATTGAACTGAGACTTGAATCCATCAATCTTATAAGTCTACGGATTAGTAACACATGACGCTAATAGAAAGAAGAGAAAGCCTAGTTCCTTTACCCCGTAGGAAAGATAGGATGACTCGGATCAGAAGGGCATAAGGTAAATGAGTAAGAAGAGTCTTATGTTCCCTTCCACAATCAATTCCCTTATATAACTAAAGCATCTCTAGACTCAACTTAGACCAGTTTGGCTTGGTAATCCAACAAGCAGTCAGGCTCTGATACCAAAGATGTCAGGACCCTGATCCTAAGTCACACCGATCTAGCGTGTAACACTTCATATCACTTTGGGGCCTCACGCACGGTATTCCCACGGGTGCCACCTTACCTGGCCCGGGACCGTTTGCTCCTTTTGGCTCACGTATATGATAGTGTCGTCCATATGACAAAGGACACGGGCCGACATGAGTAGTCGTGAATCCACAGTGGCACTAACTTACAAGGACATGCATATACATGACCCATCAATGAACATGTCGGTCATCAACGTATGAACCCAAGTGGTAGCAAGCTACAAGGACTTAAAGGAACAATGTGTGACATTTCCCCGAAGGGACAAACACTGGAATGAAGAAGGACACATGCCGACCAGCCTAAGTGTTCCTGAGCAGTAGCAAGCTATCATGGCTCAGAGGAAGCACTAGTAGACATTTCCCCATAAGAGAGGCTACCAAGAATAAACAACTAGGTTGTCGGATCCCACACATACCAAGCATTTCAATAACATACACACAATATGCTCGATATGTGCAAATACAACACGACATCACAACATAACTCTATGACTCAAGTATTTATTCATTAGGATTCGAGGAGCCAAGTATTACCAACATGGGTCTCATGACACAACATACAGAGCATACAAGCAACAAGCGGAAGCACAAACATGTCTGAGTATAGACAACTACAAATGAAAAAGGCTGAGAAGCCTGACTATCTACAAGACCCTCCCAAGGGTACAAGATCGTAGCTAAGGTAACAAGCTAAACGTCGAAGTCCATGCAGAACTAATAGTGAGACTGAAGTCTCTCTACAAAAACATAAATTAAGAAAACGTGAGTACAAATGTACCCAATAAGGCTTACATCAGAACTAGCTACATATGCATCAGTATCAACAATGGGATGGTGGGGTTTAACTGCAGCAAGCCAGCTTTGACTCAGTGGCTAACCTGGACTACCTCTGCAGTAACTCTTTTGAGGTGGTGCACACGAGTCCACATATTCACCAATCAATACACCACTGTGGATCCGCTCTCGTCTCCCTACGAGAACACCATCCATAGCACTCACGCTTATCTTGCGCATTTTTAGAGTATCCACTTTCACTTGTCTATGAACTGTACAAGCAACCCAGAAGGCCTTTACCGCGGACGCGGCTATTCGAATAGATCATTCATAACCCTGCAGGGGTGTACTTGTTCACACACGCTCTCACCACTTACCACCATGTACACGTCATGTATCTTGGCAACCTTCAAGCGGAAGCCTGGCGAGGGAGTCGGCCATGACCTGACTAACCACACAAGTCTGTAGTCCAGGTTTATCGCCTATTCGGGTTCCATCCGCAAGGAGATCCGGTCGGGGTTTTGCTCACGACCCCAAACGATGAGGGCAGGGTTCCCGAGGCACCAAACGGGCATCTCGATACATCGTGCCTCGTGTCTCTACCACATCATAGCCCACCCATAGGGTCAGCGTTATGCACGGCCCCCAACAAATATCCTACAAACACCAGAAACTAGTTGCAACTCCTGGACAGAGATCGAGGAGATTAATAAGCCGAGAGGGGTCGAGTTACCGAAACCCAATGTGTGTTAATAACTATTCATGGATCACAAACACAGAGCTCAGCTCCTGAGGATAGTTTCAATGAGACAACCCACCATGTACTCCTACATGGCCTCTCACCGCTACCTTTACCAAATGGTGTTCACACACTTAGCTCTCAACAGTAGGACATGTCCACCACATTCCCATTCATCCCTGATGAATCAGACCTGACTCCACTCTGAGCAGTAGCAGGCATGACAACAAGCATGAATGAGTAGGCACATCAGGGCTCAAACAACTCCTACTCATGCTAGTGGGTTTCATCTATTTACTGTGGCAATGACAAGTCATGCAGAGGAAAGGGTTTCAACTACCGGCAAAAGAGAAGAAACACAATCAATGCAATGCACAATATGATGCATGATCATGACATGTCAATGCAACTAGCACCAAGTTAAATGGAGTTGGTTTGAATCCAAGATTCAAATTCAAACTCCATATGTGGATATTCAAATGCCATTTATATGATTGGTCCTAAACAACAGCCATAAGTTGTTCTAACATGCATGAAAAATGTATGATTGGATAGATTGGATTTTTCTGATAATTTTTCATATAAAAATTATTTCATTTGGAGTTATAGATTAATTTCTATGATTTTTAGAAGTTTTAACTATTTTTGGAATTTCTTGGATTATTATAAATCCAGAAAATCATTTACTACGTCAGCATGATGCCTGATTGACATCAGCAGGTCAACACACGTCAGCCAGGTCAAACCTGACCAGTGGGTCCCACTGGTTAGTGTCATAGTGGTGGTTAGAGTCGCTGACATGTGGGACCAGTCAATGGCCACGTCAGCAGGTCAGAGCTGACGCGTGGGGCCACTGTGGTTAGTTAAACCTAAACAGGAAATAAACCATGGTTAATTAGGAGGCTGGGCCCGGCTGTCGGTGTCACTAGGGGTTAAATAGTGGTGTCATTTGCACTAATTACATAACCACGTTGGCACGCCGGAGTTTGTTCGGTGATGACCTCAAGCCGCGGCGGACTCTACTCGGGATTGAGCTATGGGGAATGGTTTTGAGTTAGGTTTGTAGCTGCGGGACGCTGGGACTCGCGCACATCTGTTGCAACAAGCGGCAGCAGCTGGGGTGGCCGAAGCTCGCCGGAAACGAGCTCGCGGCTGCGGCCGAAGATCGGGAGCAGTCGGGTTTGATGCTAGAGAACGTGGGAGGGGGAGCTGCTGGTGGCTACGGGTTCGCGGAGACGCACTGAGAACATTGGTGTGCTCAGACACGGGCTACGGTGCCCATGGCCGCGTTTGCGTCATCATCGTCAGCGAGGAGCTCATGGCTTCGCTGGAAGATGCGTCTAGAGGACAGGAACGAGCTCGGGGAGGAGGGGAAAGGCGGGGGAGCTCACAGCGATCTCGAGGGCGTCGTCAGTGGCTCGGGGAAGAACTGGTGTGGCCAGAACGACGGCGTCAATCTCGCATGCTGGAGGTTGAATACGATGGGGATGGCTGTGTTGCAAGGGATCCCGCGGTGCGTTTCTGCGCGAGGAGGAAGAGGTGGTCGAGGCGGAGCTCGTGGGAAGCTCCAGGGGGCAAGGATGAGGCGATAGCCATGGCTATGGTGAGCGACGCCGACGGTGGCACTCAGGTGGTTGCGTGCGAAAGAGACAGACGAGGGGAGAGGAGGAGTGGACGGCCCAGAGGGGTCTAGTTGGTTGCCTGGCGCCTCCAGCCAGCCCCCAGCGTCAGCGGAAGCAGGAGGTGGCTCGGGCGCGTGCCGGCGCGCGGCAGCCACGCACCTCTCGTCCTTCTGGCGAGAGGTTGGTGGTGACTGGCACGGCCAGTGGGCCAGGCCAGCTTTGCCTAGTTGGGCTGCAGGTAAGGCCAAGTGAGTCTCTGTCTTTATTTTCTATTTAGGTTTTTCTTTTTTCTCTTTTGTAGTTTGTTTTTGATCCAGTTTTAAAAAACCAAATCAATTTTATAAATCCTGAAAATATTAATGAGCACTTTCTGAATTATTTCAGTGGCCCACGAATAGTTCCAACATTATTTGACCATTTAAATTTTGTATAGTGTTTGAATGCCCAAAGTGAAATACAAGATGATTTAATCCAAAAAAAAAATCCAGGAATGACCTAGAAATATGTTCATCATTTTTGGCAGAGGTTTTCAGCTTTATTAGAAATCATGAACATTTTCGAAGGGCATTTTGCGTTCATTGAAAATGATTTTATTTGAGCCTATTTGAATTCATTTGATGCTAGGGTTTGGTCATTCCCCATTTCAAGTTTAATTGAAACTTAAACATGATGCAACACAATATGCTAGCACTAAGCATTACCAGAACTAGGGATGTGACAGTTGATTTGTTAGCCGTTTGTATAGATATTTCAGTAGGTGTGAGTTTATTCAAGTCAAGTCTTCTGTATAAAGACAAAGGCATAACACTAACACCATCTCCTAAATCACACAAAGCAGTTTTCACATAATTATTTTTGATATAGCAAGGTATAGTTCGTATTCCCGGATCTCCAAGTTTTTTAGGTATTCCATCTTTAAAAGTGTAGTTAGCAAGCTTAGTAGAGATTTCAGCTTCCGATATTTTTCTCTTATTTGTGATGATGTCTTTCATATACTTTGTATATGGAGGAATTTTCAACATATCAGTCAAGCGAGTACGCAAAAAGAGTGGCCTCAGCATTTTAGCAAAGCATTCAAATTCTTCATCATCATTGTTTTTAGTTGACTTGGGTGGAAAAGGAATAGATTTTTGAACACACGGATCTCTTTCTTTACCGTATTTTCTAACAACAAAGTCTCTTTTCTCATATCTTTTATTTTTAGGTTGTGGGTTATCAAGATCAATAGGTGGTTCTATCTCAACATGATTGTCTGGTTCTTTATCATCAGTTGGTTGAGAATCTTCATGAATCTCATCATTAACTTTTTCATTATCATTAGGTGAGTGTTCATTGCCCAATTGAGTTTTAGCATCAGAGATAGAAACTTCATTATCATTGTCAGGAGGATTCTCTATTTCAGGTTCACTAGGAGCATGCAAAGTTCTATCATTTTTATTTTCCTTCTTCTTTCTAGAAGAACTAGGTGCACTAGTGTTAGCTCTTTGTGAATCTTGTTCAATTCTTTTTGGGTTTTCCTCAAGATAAAGTGGTTCCTAAGTAATTTTACCTCCTCTAGTTGCAACTCTAACAGCAAAGTCATGCATATTATTATTATTTTCATCAAGCAATTCTCTTTGAGATTTAGCAACTTGTTCTAATTGAGTTTGAATCATAGAAGCATGTTTTCCAACGCCTCTAACATCATTTATATTTTTGAATAAGAAGTCACTCAAGCGAGCAATCATATTAGAATTATATTTCAATTGTTTCATAACATTTCCATTGAAGTGATCTTGTTTTCTAGTATAGTTTTCAAACTCATAAAGGCATTGACTAGGATGCATATTGTGAGGATTGTCATTATCATTGAAGTTCATAAGAGAATTTACCTCTACCACCTTAGGAATTGGTGATGTATTAAGCCCATGTATTTCTTCAATCGGAGGTAAATTGTTAACATCCTTAGCTTTAATACCTTTTTCCTTCATAGATTTCTTTGCCTCTTGCATATCTTCAGGACAAAGATATAATATACCCCTTTTCTTTGGAGTGGGTTTAGGTGGTGGTTCAGGAATAGTCCAATCATCATAGTTTTTTCAATATGTTATTCAATAATTCTTCAGCTTGTCCAACAGTTCGTTCCCTGAAGACACAACCAGCACAACTATCTAGGAAGTCCCTAGAAGCGTTGGTTAGTCCATTATAGAAGATATCAAGTATTTCATTTTTCGTCAGAGGATGATCAGGCAAAGCATTGAGTAATTGGCAAAGCCTCCCCCAAGATTGGGGGAGACTCTCTTCTTTAGTTTGCACAAAGTTAAATATTTCCTATAAGGCAACTTGTTTCCTATGAGTAGGGAAATATTTTTCAGAGAAGTAATAAATCATATCCTGGGGGCTACGCACACAACCAGGAGCAAGAGTATTGTACCAAGCTGTAGCATCACCCTTTAATGAGAAAGGAAATAATTTGAGAATAAAGTAATAGTGAGTTTTCTCATCATGACTAAGAAGGGTGGCTATGTCATTCAACTTAGTAAGATGTGCCACAACAGTTTCAGTTTCATAACCACGGAAAGGATTAGATTCAACCAAAGTGATTAACTCTGGGTCGACAAAGAGTTCATAATCCTTATCATCAACAAAGATAGGTGAAATAGCAATCTTTGGATCACACTTCATTCTAGCTTTCAGAGATTTTTCTTTATACTTGTGTAATAATTTCTCTAGATCATCTCTATCTTTGCAAGCAAGAATATCTCTAGTTGTTTCTTCATTCATAACTTAACCTTCTAGTACCTTAGGAAATTCATATCTAGGAAGGCTAGTTCTAGTACGTGTTTCAGGAGATTTAGTTTCAAGCTTATCATCAGATTCAACAACATCATGTTGTATTACTCTAGCAATTTGTTAATCGAGAAATTCACCCAAGTGGCACATCATAATTATCAAGCAAGGTACTAGCATCATCATAAGCATCATTCATAGTAGAAGTAGCATCATTAATAACTTGCGACATATCAGAATTAATAGCACGTGGTGGTGTTGCAAGTTTATTCATAACAGAAGGTAAATCTAAAGCAGAACTAGATGGCAATTCCTTACCTCCCCTTGTCCTTGAGGGAAATATCTTGGTCTTAGGATCTATTAGATTCTTCATAGTGATAATATGATAATAATCCCAAGTGACTCAACAAATATAGCTATGCTCCCCGGCAACGGCGCCAGAAAAAGGTCGTGATAACCCACAAGTATGGGGGATCGCAACAGATTTTGAGGGTAGAGTATTCAACCCAAATTTATAGATTCGACACAAGGAGAGCCAAAGAATATTTGAAGTATTAGCAGTAGAGTTGTGAATTCAACCACACCAGGAGATTAATTATGTACATCAAAGTGATCAGTAGCAAAGTAGTTTGATAGCTTTGATAGTAGTGATAGCAACAATAGTAATAGTAACAGTGATAACAGTAATATTGTAGCAAGTGTAATAGTGATGATAGCAGTAGTAACTTAGAAAAAATAATATGGAATAGTTTGTAGGCATTAGATCGGTGATTTGTTGGATTATATTCGTCATGTGACAGTTATAACCTAGGGCTATTCAGTTCTAGCTCCAGTTCATCGATATAATGTATTCATTTATTCCGTAAATAGTCATGCGTCCTTTATTAAAAGAACTTGCATGACATCTTTGTCCTACCCTCCCGTGGCCGCGGGGTCCATATTGGAAACTAAGGGATATTAAGGCCTCCTTCTAATAGATAACCAGAAAAAATCATTAACACATAGTGAATACATGAACTCCTCAAACTACGGTAATCACCGGAAGAAGGCCCGGTTATTTTCACTCTGGGGTTACCGAATCATAACACGTAGTAGGTGACTATAACTTGCAAGATCGGATCTAGAACATGGATATAATGATGATAACATAAACGGTTCAGATCTGAAATCAGGGCACCCGAGCACAAAGTGTCAAGAATTAAGCATGGCAAAGTCATAGCAACATTAATCTAAGAACATAGTGGATACTAGGGATCAAGCCCTAACAAAACTAACTCGATTACATGATGAATCTCATCCAACTCCTCACCGACCAGCGAGCCTATGAAGGTATTACTCACTCCCGGTGGCAAGCATCATGGAATTGGCGATGGAGAAGGGTTGGTGATGACGAAGAACGAAGATCCCCCTCTTCGGAGCCCTAAACGGACTCCAGATCTCCCCTCCCGAGGAAGAACAAGGCTTGGCAGCGGCTCCGTCTCGTGGATCATGATAATTCTCGGTCCCTGATATTTTCTCCAAAATAGGATTTTATAGCGTTCGAATCAGGGTCTGTGGGGCCACCAGGTGGGGACAACCCACCTAGGCACGCTAGGAGAGGGGGCGCGCCCTGGTGGGTTGTGCCCACCCAGGTGCCCCTCTCTGGTAGGTCTTGGCTCCAGAAATTCTTATTATTATAAAAAATCCTCGCAAAGTTTTGTTCCATTCCGAGAACTTTTATTTCTACACAAAAACAATAGCATGGTAGTTCTGCTGAAAACAGCGTTAGTCTGGGGTTAGTTTCATTCAAATTATGCAAATTAGAGTCCAAAACAAGAGGAAAAGCGTTAGGAAAAGTAGATAAGTTGGAGATGTATCAGTTATGTGTGGTAAGGCTGGTTCTCGTGCATGCACAACCAGGGTGCTATCTCCACGAAGAGGTAGCACTGTTTTATTTGAAGAACGTGTTTTTACTCCGCTAGATACTGGCATCACCCACTCCAATTCAAATGGCTGATAAACAGGAAACATAGTTGAATGTACAGACCTTGTATGAGAGAGAGATGCAATAGATAGTGTGGAAAAAAGAGGGAAAGAAATAGTTGACATGTATATTGTTTAACTAAAACGGATAGCATGACATAATTTCACATATATGATGTCTATCTAAACTGGATAGCAAAGCATAACATAATTCAAAGATATGATGAATGACTAAACATGATCGCATGACATAATTCAATACATGTTATCTAAGTAATTAGGATCGCATGATTTAATTCACATATGTGATTTATATGCTAAGCAGAGGGCATTCACATATATGATGTATGAACTAAAAACATGGTGTTGAATATTGTGTATATGATGTCTAAACTATGCAACGCAAGACACTATATGCATGATATGACCAGTATAACCATACCAAGTTAGAGCATACACCTCGGTGGGGGAATAGGACTGGTCATCTTTCTCTGAATCCATCTCTGAGGAGCTATCAGGACGCAATAAGAGATCAGCTTTGACAGGTAGCACTGTCTGCTCGGAAGGCCCTGTTTTCACTCCAGATTTTTCCATCTCCCACCCAAATGGCTGATTCACAGGAAGTGTAGTTTAATTGACAAACATTTCGACAAATGGAAATGTAATGAATAAAAAGGATGGGCAATATATCATTCAAATATATGATGCCTGGTTAAACAGGATGGCATTGCACATTTCACATATATCATGGCTGGCTAAAAGACACAAGACAGCATAATTCCCATATATGATATAGAAACTAAACAGGTGGCATTACAGAACATGTCTAAACTAAGCAGATGACATATATGATGTCAAAAGTAGGTACTGCAAGGCAACATATGCATGATATGACTAACATCATCATGCCAAGGTAGAGCAAACACCTTGGGGGAAAATAGCAGTGGTCAGCTGCGTCTGAATCTGCCTCAGAACAAATATCATCCTCTGGATTACAATCTGGAGAGGGGGGAGGGTTTTCCATTGAACCCACCATGGAGCGATGTCTGCATGACATTGTATTTCCACACAAAACTCTTCTCTTTTTTTCTACATGTTCAGCATGGCTGTGTACATTATCTGACACTGACATACATATGAAAAAAATATGGTGAGATTATGTAAGGAGAGCATGCAGAAATCTAGAGTGATGGTCACAACCTATGGATGGATCCAAAAATAATGATAGCAAGGTGATGATTGCTTTAATTTAATAAAAAGACAGATGATGATTGCTTTACTATTTGTTTCCCAACCAAGATGAACAACACATGCATACCCTACATGAACCAGATATTAGACAGCGATACTATTCAATGCTGCCTCAATATGTGCCCCACAACTAATTTAGAACTCAGGTTTGAACATTAACTTGGACCTGAATTGTAGTCTAAGAGGTGAACAGGACGATAAAGTAGCAGGTAATTTTAAGCAATGCATAACATAAGTAGAAACAAAAGAGTGTAACCTCTCTTGTGGACCCGTGTACTCCTCAGGTCTATCTGCTGAGTCGATGATGGTGATGACATTGCGGTGATTGCTGGCAGCGGGGAAGGAGATCTGAGGCGGCGAAAGATGGTCAGGAGTTGTGATGTCTGGTTTGGTGGATGCTTCTATTGATGGAGTAGCTCAGGTGAGGTGGATGACATCGTGACAGGAGCAGGACAAACCACACAAAGTTTTCTTCGACACCTACCTGTAACTGAAGTAATTCTGTAAGGTCTCATTCGGCTTGCATGATTCTAAAAATGCAGGGGTAGGAAAAACACTAGAATAGGATAGGAATGCACATGGTAAACAAAGCATTTCTAAACACATGATTTCTATCAACTTGGGTGTTTGGGTTATAGAAATTGGAAGAGCAGAGGAATGCAAAGAAACATGGCCAAAATAAAGTGAAACCATATGAAAGTGTGTACAGTTAGAATGTTATTCTGCCACTAATGCACTTGGTCTTGTTTCCATGCATAGGATTTTGAAAAGTAGGTCCAGGTGGATGCTTTGATCCATTCCTTTTGATAAAATGCATGAATAATTGAATAGTAGAGTGCCATAGGAAAATTTCCTATTGCTATGTTTGTCCGTTGAACCAAAATAGCCCTAATGGATTGACATGAATGTAGAGTAACAAGTGATGCCACAAGTGTACAAGCTCTTTGCTGTAGCCATGTCGACCTCAGCATCATTGAGTTGGTCACTGAAGAAGTTAAGGAAGAGGTGGCTATCGGAGGTGTGGAGGAAGATCTGAGGAATCTGTAGACGGCGTCCAGGGCACTGCTCTGTTGTGATGCATAGTTGCATCATTGGAGCAGCTCCGGCGAGCCGTAAGACCTCAAGGCTGAAGCAGCACAAGACAGACATCGTTAATATCAAGTGGGATTCTAATAGCATCTCCAATAGATGATGTAAAATACATTACCAAAAATTGATAGATGTAAAATTTACATCACCAAAAACCACAACACTACAACAGATGAGTTAAAAACTGTTGACTCTGAACTTAATTGTCGAAACCGAAACTTACCGTGGAATCTGAATGTTACAGTCGAAACTGAATGCAATGGTAGCAGAGAGGCACTTCACATGTAGTTTAGGGAAGGCTTGCGGTTCATCTTCAACCTGCACCCCTTGAGCCACCAGCCATCACCGGCCCCCGCTGCCTGCGGCCGGCGGCGTCGCCTCGCCGCCCCGAAACCACTCCCTACCACCGGTCCGCCGCTGCCCCAGCCAGCCCTCTAGCCCCGCCCCCCTCCCCCCCTTGCCGAGCTTTTTCTCCAACGATTCCCATGCCACTACCCCACCACCATGCCCCACACCGCCGGCGACCACCGCCCCTAGCCTGAACCCTGAGATAGATAGTGGAGTACCTCTCCGGCGAGCCCCCCTTCCCGCTGTGGGTGGTTCTTGCTTAACTCCGGTGAGCCCCCCTCCCCGCTGTGGGTTGTTCTTCCTTAACTCTGGCAAGCCCCCACCCCCCCCATCCCCTGAAAATCGACTGACCCAAAAGTCAATTCAGTTGACTGAAGTGTAGCTAAATTGCAGCAGAGCAGTAGCACGAGCGAGGGGGAGAGCAGCGGTAGCAGCGTGAGCGAGGAAGCGAGAGCTGGAGCAGCAGCAGCAGCGCGAGCGAGTGAGAGCCGTAGCAGCAGCAGATCCGACTAGTATGGCCGCCGCCGCCGAAGGGGCCTCACACTGGGGGAGAGCCGCCGTGCAGATGTCACCCGCGGCACCGGCTTAGTGGTAGCCACGCCATGGGGGTGCAGGATGGAGCACTGTCGGCACCGAGAGGTCGAGTTAAGGAGAAGGTGCGATGCGAAGAGTGTACGACCTCTTTGGTGGCACTGAGTAGGCCTCGGCTTCGTCCGAGGAGTCGGTTAGGATGTTGCGGTTTCGGTGGAGCAGGTTAAGGTGGCGCTGTGGGGATGGAGCAGCCACGATAGACGAGGCGATCGTCGGAGCAGCTCCTTGGAGGTGGAGGATGGGGCGGCTGAACCGGCTCGACGACGAGATGGACGAGGATCCTCATCCGGGGAGGTGGATGAGGGAGTCGAGCTGTTGTGATGGACGACATCGTCGGGAAGAGGCTCCGGCTGGGCAGCGGTGAGGTGGCGGACGGAGGAGTGTGGGGTTTGCGGCTAGAGCGGAGAGGTTATGGCGGCCTGGGATTTCAAATGGCGAAAAGGAGGCAATGGGAGGGGCAGCCATGACTTAGGGACGTGCTTGTCCAAAATGTAGGGTGTGTTACAAAAGTACCCCCACCGATTTGAACTAGCGGCCCTTTCTGCTCAGGGTTAGAAGGGGGATTTCGCGTGTTGGGATTTGGCAGCTTGAGGGAGTTTTCACGCGTGTTGTAATTTTGGGAAAGCAAGGCACGGGTGGTGAAGGCGCAAGTTTTGGGAGCACGATATCTAAATTTTCAGGATATAACAAGGCGCGGGTTGAATTTTAGGGACAAGCCTAACGTGTAATATTGTACTTGTACGTACCAAATCAATTCGCACTTCCCTCAATGAAAAAAACAAAAAAAAACTTTTCACACCACACAAAGAGAGAGTCTTGTCCCGTTTTACTATAGAAATGCTATTCAAAGCTATGAATCCATTTTATGTCCAATTAAACAATTTTGCTGGCTGTATAATGCATGTAACCTGCTCATAGCAACATTTTAGTGCATTCCAAATGTCTATACTACCGCGGCAATTCGAACTAAATTTGAATTCATTTCTCTATTTGAATAAGAATCAACAATCTTGATTGTTGCCAACTTCAACTATCATTCATGTATTACCTTAACAACACACCACATGATTACTATAGAGATAGATATGAACTATGTGTACTATGTGAACTTGAATTCAATTTTTTGAATACACTTGATGTTGTTTCCAAATAATAGTACATTTGATGTACTAACTGGATATTCATAATCTAAACCATGTTCCATATGTACACCGTGTTTCTCACACAAAGTATAGTGCCCCGCCCCCTACATTATGACAAGTATTTAGCCCTGAGCTGCAAAAGCCACACATTAGCCCAAATTATAATCAATGTTCTACATTATGATATCTTCTTCAAGTATCAGTATCCATTTTTTAATAATGAATTATGATCTCTGTTTGTCTTTTACACCTTCACGATCCTCTTCTCTTTGTAGCTAGCTAGCGTTAACTTTCTATCGTGCATGAACACGCCTGCCCCCCTCTCACCCTCCCTCTGCATCCCCTCCATCGCGTACGTTCGTTATTTCTCTTTAGGTTGTGCACCCATGGTGTGTGTAGGCCCCCCGGCTTCTTCTTTCTGGCACACACCGGCCGATATACCTGTCTAGCCAAGTGTGCCTACCACAACACATACTTCCCTCTTCTCTTTTCACCGCCCATTCCCCCTATGTCCAATACGGTTCCATGCTGGAGCACACTCCCGCCCCTCTTTTCATCGATCTCATACTCGCACACTCCTCCCCTCTCGACATAGTAGGCCTCTCGCACAACCTCCTAGCCGCACCCCTCCCCCCTATCTGTCTCTCTGGACCTTATTTGCTTCTAACACATGCATGCATGTACACGTACCGGTCTCCCTACATATAGCTAGGTCGACTATAATTCTTTTTCCCCACGCACCGATATACTTACCTCACTAGTTATGTCTCTCCCTTTCTCAAACACACGACGGTTGATCTTCCTATGTAGTTACGTATGCTTACCACAACCATATTGTCTCCCCTCATCATCCTTGCATACCTCCCGACCCGTCTCTCACATTCACGTGCATAGACAGACAGACATCCCCGGCCCTCTCTTATTAATATTGCACTCTTACCCTCCATTTGTCTAGCCGGCCTCTCCAACCATTTGTGAGACGCCACTCCGCCACCAACCCTTCGACACTCTACCTTTGTCTTTCTCCCAACCTTATTCCTCTGCTACACATATGCATGGATTCCGACCGATCTCCCTCAATACATAGCTAAGTCTCTATCCTTCTCCACACATATACTAGTCGATCTACCTCTCTATAGTTAGGTCTCTGCCCGTCCCCCCAACACACACCGATAGTCGAACGTTAGTAGGTAGGTATCCAAACCACAGAGAAAAAATGCACCTCTACCCTCTCAAATTTCAGTAGGCCAGCCGCCCAGTATCTTTGACATGGGCAAACACAAATTTGATGGCACTCTTTATCGATCGGGCAGACACACACTTCATCCGTGTTTTCGATTTTATCGATATCTCACGCCAATGATCCCTCCACTCTCTCCTCGTGGATCGCTGCCTCTATATATGATATATCCATGACTTTGTTTCACACACATTGCATATGTTACATTTTTTGTTTGAGATATCATGGACACATTGCCTCTGTTTCGCACAAACCATCTTTCTCACACCCACCCACGTACGTACCTGCACCTAAAGAAGAGGTGCACACAAGACGCACGTACTCACGTCTCATTCCCGGCCACACCCACGCGGGTGCAAGGTGGAGTTCGTTTCTGTATGAAAAGGCAGCCTACGTGATAATTTGACGCATGTAGTGGTTGTTTACTCGAAGGAGGGTCGTGTACCATGCGTAGACGGAAAAAAGTTCGACTTGACGTGTTGGTATTAAATGAAGTTTTATTCCAAAATGGCACGTACAGAATATAAAACGATTGTCATCAGGAAAAAAGAAAAATCTGCTCCACCATATACAATGCATCCTGCCTGCCGGGGTTTGCCTCTCATCACACCATCTCACACAAGGCGGCATTGGCCTCTCTCTCTCACCGATGGTCAGTGATCCGGCCGCATGTCGTCCGCAGGCGGAAAGGGAGGATGTGCATCATTTCTCCGTTGGACGGCGTTGAGGCAGCATGTCCTCATCTACAGTACCCACCGTTCTCTCTGACCAAGGACTGGTGCAGCAGGGCCTTCACCACTTGCTTGCTATCGCAGTATGGGCAGCTCCCGGCCGCCGGCACCCTCCTAGTTTCATCCCGACGACCCTCAGGTACAGCTTCCTCCGGCCTAGCTCCACTGCACATCTTCCCACGTTGCTGCATGTGGATCTTCTTCAGTTGTTTACTTAAAACGTATCTCGGCCCTCCTGGCGGGTGGGTGTGGCTCTGGGGAGGTGGTGTAACGCCCCGGACACACCCGCCGGTGGTCGTTACTCCTGGCGGGATCTAGGCTGGCCCCACATATCAATACTAGTCTTTTCTGCGCACTTTGTCCTCACTCGTGCGCACCCGGAAGCAACTTCCCAGTCGGTCACCCATCCTGACAGTACTCCAAGCTGAGCACGCTTAACTTTGGAGTTCTGTCTGAATGGGCTCCCGGAAAAGAAGGAATTCCTTATTGATATGAGTAGTCTATCATCCCTAGTAAGGCAGGCCATCACATACACCCCCACTCAGAGGAACCGACATCCTCGTCGGGCCACCGGGACGTTCCCTCTTGGCACATACGTCTGTGCTTCCAGTCCACTACATGTGCCATGCCGTGTGCCACGACAGGTCACAAACGTCATGAACAACATGACCACGCACCTGTCCGCAACCATCCGTGTAACCATGAGGGTCGGCTCTGATACCAACTTGTAACGCCCCGGACACACCCGCCGGTGGTCGTTACTCCTGGCGGGATCTAGACTGGCCCCACATATCAATAGTAGTCTTTTCTGCACACTTTGTCCTCACTCATGCGCACCCGGAAGCAACTTCCCGGTCGGTCACCCATCCTGACACTACTCCAAGCTGAGCACGCTTAACTTTGGAGTTCTGTCTGAATGGGCTCCCGGAAAAGAAGGAATTCCTTATTGATATGAGTAGTCTATCATCCCTAGTAAGCCAGGCCATCACAGGTGGAGGGGTGGTGCTTGCTCGAGTTCGAGCTCGGGACCCCTTTTTATAGCCGGCCCGAGGCAGTTCCCGTAGACGGGATAACGCCGGCGACGATTACGGAGAGTCGGTGACCGGACGGGTGGATTAGGTGGCTGGGCATCCGCGTGGAGGTCTACTAGTTCCACTCACACGCTAACCTCGATGGGATTAGGCCTGCTCCGTGGTCTCGATGGAACGGCGCTCCGCGGACCGGTCGGTGGCAGAGAGCGTGCCCTGTGCACGCCAGGCCACGGCGACGGTGCTGCGGTGCGTGCAGGGTAGCATACGGCCACGCGGAGGCCTCGGGTGGTTTGGGCGGTGCCGGACGGCATCGAAAGCTGCAGCTGCACCCTGACGGCCGCCACGGGTGGCTCTGCCACCGCAGAAGGCGCCGGAGCTGGCGAGCCACGTCGCCACCGACGTCCGCGCCCGGCCAAGCGAGTGTGCGGCGCTCTGGATAAGGAGGGGGTGCAGTGCGTAAGGTGCCAAGCGTGCACTGATGAGATCGATGCCAGGTTTCTGAAGAAAACGACACTGACGGCGCATTGTTTGTCTGCATTTATCTAAACTTGACAGGAACAGTGCACGCCAAGTGTTCGACAGATTGATTTTGGCATGTGCAAAATTTTCCTTGAGCTTATCTTTGGTGGGATGGCCTCTCAGTGCACCTGGGAGCTGCCTAATTTTTGGTAGAATTTTTGGAGAAGGCAAAATATGAATTTCATCAAAAATGATGAATCTGGTCCAAAATTGCAGTGGGCGAATTTTGAAATATTTGAACTGAGGAAGAGTGGATCAAGATAGATCTTGGTTGGGGGTGCTAAGGACTAGACAGCGGAGTTGGTTTGAGATCAAAACTCAAAAGAAATATGGTACTCCCTTTGTAAATCACATAGGTCCATAAATAATGGCAGAAATAGTTTTTGAAGAAAATTAAGTTGAATAAAAAAACAAAAATGGCTTGAGACTTGTTGGAGATGGGAGTCTTGACTTGATACAAGGCAGGGAGGGGTTTTGGAATGCTATGTCAAAATGTGACATGGCAAAAAGGGGGAGTTTTGAATGGGGAAAAGAATAAACCCATAATCCCTAGGGTTTCTTCTTAATAGAAGAAATTCCAAAAATGAATTTGAGCAGAGTCAAGAAAAGAAAATGAAAAGCTCTCAAGACTAAAAATCAAGGTTGAGAAGAGTATCAAAATATTTGTCATAAAATTTTTTGAGGGGGAGA
Organism: Triticum urartu; assembly: GCF_056163025.1. Taxonomy (NCBI): domain Eukaryota; kingdom Viridiplantae; phylum Streptophyta; class Magnoliopsida; order Poales; family Poaceae; genus Triticum; species Triticum urartu. Next base: position 248,120,588 of record NC_141874.1, on the reverse strand, counting down.
GGGTTTAAGAAAGATTTTAAATAACTTCCTCCAAATCAAATAAAGATTTTGATAAAGACCAAATCAAAATTTTTGGAGTGTCACAGTGTCTTGAACTCTTGTTATTGGGCGGTAATTGTTTCCTTTCTACATCCTTCACTACTAGGAAAAAGGCGATAGCTAATATGGACACTAATGGCGCACCATATATGAGGTGCGCCACTGCTATATAGCAGTGGCGCACCAGATATAGGTGCGCCATTAGTGACCTAATTACAAATGGCGCACCACACACACGGTGCGCCATCACTAACAAATTTTTTTGTTTTTCCAAAACTATTAATGGCGCATCAAGGCACAGTGTGCCATTACTAGTTTTATCTAGTAATGGCGCACCACACACTCCGTGCACCACTACTAACATTTTTTTACTTTTTTCAAAACTAGTAATGGCACACCAGTTTACAGTGTGCCATTACTAGTTCAAACTAGTAATCGCGCACCACAACCAAGGTGCGCCACTACTAACCATTATATTTTTTTGCAAAAATAGTAATGGCGCACCACGTAACAGGTGCGCCATTAGTAACCAGGGTTACTAATGGCGCATTATTAGGTGGTGCACCATTAGTAACCTGAGACCAGGTAGATATTTTGGACAGCCACCTACCACGCTCACTTTCCCCACTTCATTCTCTCCACCTCCTCCTCCAAGCTTGTCTCGGATGCATCCTCCTCCTCACCTCATTTGCACCATAGACTCACCTAAATTAAGTCGTTAAATTTCCTTTTTTTGATAGGTAAGTAAGGGGAAAGCTTCTTTATGTTGTAGATCTACTTTTTTCTCCCTCCAACAACGTGCACATGCACTTTTTATGGCCTAGATCTACGTATGTTTGTGCTGTTGCATATGTTTGTGGTGTTGCATATGTTTGTGTTTGCAGGTACCGGTATTTGAAATGCGATAGTTGCCAATATTTTGCCGGAATGTTGATTCATTTCCGTTTCGGCGAGAATTTGGCACTATGCATTCTTTTTGGTCCTATTTTTAGGCAAAGTCATGCCAAAAAAAATTTTGGTTCTAAAATATCGTTTTGCTCTACCCTGCAGGCGACCATGGTCTGCACGATGACCGAAGGCATCGTGAATAGGTTTTTGAGCTCCGTGGAGGCCGAGATGCTTCAAAAGAACGAGACGGAGATAAGATGTCCATGTCGAAGATGCAAGCTGAGGAGCCTTATGGACCCGGATTCCGTACAGGTGCGGGACCACCTGCTCTTGCATGGTTTCATGGATGGCTATCGGTGGCAAGGTGATGAAGATGATTATGAAGTCATCCATTGGGGCCGGGCAAGAAATGAGGAAGGGCAGCAAGTCAACCGCGGCGAGGGCAGGCGAGAAGACGAAGAATCTCTAGGACATGATCACGAAGTAGATGCAGTACACAGTCATCATGTAGAAGATACCGGACATGATGATGAGGAAGATGCCAGAGCAGACGAAGGGAATGATCATGAAGATGAAAATGCCGGAGCAGACGACGATGGACCATTGATGGGCTGGGTGCAGGACTCTCATATTCAAGAGCTGCTTCTCACACAAACGTATAACGCAAGAGCTGCCGCCCGAGAGAAAGCCAATCTGGATCAACTGGAGATAGACGCGGTTACTCCATTGTATGAAGGATGCAGGCCCAAGGATACACTCCTGAAAGTAACGCTCATGGCTCTGCAGATGAAGGTAAAACATAAAATGACCAACGCGTGCTTCGATGAGAACATGTCATTCTGGCACGAACGTCTTCCCCAGGGGAACAAGTGCCCGACCAGTTTCAAGGAGGCGAAGAAAATCGTGTGTTCTCTGGATTTACCACATGTGAAATACCATGTGTGCATGAACAATTCCATCATTTATCAGGATGAGCACGCAGAGTCTACCATATGTCCGGTGTGCGGCGTCACTCGATACAAGAAGAGGAAGAAAGCTCCTCGAAAAGTGGTGTGGTACTTTCCGATCACTCCTCGTCTACAACGGTATTTCACGGACCTTAAGCTAGCAAAGCTCCTGCGTTGGCACGCGGATAGGGAGGGGAAGAAGCGAGAAGATGACGGAAATGATCCGGAGATAAATAAAAAAGACAAAATGTTGAGTCACCCTAAGGATGCGAGCCAGTGGCAAGCGTTGAACTTAGAACGCCCAGAATTTGGGGACGATCCAAGGAACATCGTGCTGGGCGCGAGCACCGATGGAGTCAATCCGTTTGGCAGCCAGAGAAGCGCACATAGCACCTGGCCTGTGTTTGTGTGGATGTACAACCTTCCCCCTGGTTGTGCATGAATAGGAAGTACATTCACATGAGTATGCTAATTGAAGGGCCAAAACAACCAGGGAACGACATCAATCTGTATCTGGGGATGCTGAAAGAGGAGCTAGACACGTTGTGGAAAATGCCAGCCAATACGTGGGACGCCGCAGAGAAAGAATATTTCCCTATGAGAGCCGCACTGCTCACGATGGTGCACGACTATCTCGGTTATCGATATGTCGCGGGGCAGGTGGTCCATGGATTTTCTGGATGCGTCAGGTGCATGGATGACACAACGTACCGCCAGCTAGATAGAGATCCCGGGTCTTTAAAGCCGTGTTCATGGGACATCGAAGGTGGCTTCGCGATGATGACTCATGGAGAAAACGCAAGGATCTGTTCGACGGTGAAACGGAACCCCGAAGACGCCCGCGTACGAGGAGCGGCGAGGAAATAGACGATGTGTTGAAAAATTGGAAAGATTGCCCACTGCCGGGAAAGAAGCAAAAGGTGCCAGAGCCGGGAAAGAAGCGAAAGGCGCCAGAGCCGCTGCTAAAGGTATGGAAAATGAGGTGTGTTTTCTGGGACTTGCCGTACTGGAAGATCCTCCATGTGCCTCATAGCCTTGATGTCATGCATATCATGAAGAACGTGTGCGAGAGTCTGCTTGGTACCCTGCTCAACATGCTAGAGAGAACCAAAGATGGGCCGAAAGCAAGGGCAGACTTGAAATCAATGGGCATCAGGGAGGAGCTTCACGCTAATGATGATGATGATGATGACGCGAAGCAGGACACAGAAAGTCGTCGCAAAGGAAAAAAGGCCAAGAAGACCGGAAATCACTACCCTCCCGCGTGCTTCACTCTAAGTCAGGAGGACATCGAGCAGCTTTTCATATGCCTCGTAGGAGTAAAACTTCCTTATGGTTACGCTGGGAAGATAATAAGATACCTAGACTCAGCGAAGCAGAAGTTCAGCGGGATGAAGTCTCACGACTGTCATGTGCCGATGACGCAGGTACTTCCAGTTGCAATCCATGGGATCATGGACGCGCACGTCCATGAAATGCTATTTGGCCTATGCAAATTTTTTGACGCCATCTCTCGGAAGTCGGTTGGCGTGAGGCAACTCAGAAGGCTACAAGAAGAGATCATGGTGATACTATGTGAGCTTGAGATGTACTTCCCGCCCGCATTCTTCGATGTTATGGTGCATCTGCTGGTCCATATCGTGGAGGATATCATCCAACTCGGGCCGACGTTCCTGCACAGCATGATGCCGTTCGAAAGGATGAATGGTGTCATCAAAGGATACGTTCGCAACATGTCACGTCCAGAGGGAAGCATAGCCAGGGGCTTTCTGACCGAAGAGTGCACCTCCTACTGCACGAATTATCTAGGCATCAAGAACCCCGTTGGTCTGCCCATCAACAGGCACCTCGGCGGGCTCGTTGGATGGGGTCACCGCGATGGTTGCCGCGAAATGCATGTCGACTTCGAGTGTCGACTCGCCGATTTTGAAAGAGCAAACCTAGTCGCGCTACAACAAATAGACATGGTCAATCCTTGGGTGGTAGAGCACAAAACCTTTATTGAGAAGACGTACAATGACTGAGGCCAACAAAGGACGGACGGAGATATAATCAAGTAGCACAACTCATGTTTCACGCGTTGGTTCAAGGAGAAGCTTTTGTCTTACCCTTTACATGACGATTCTTCCGCGGAAGAAAAACTAATATTCGCCTTGTCATAGGGCGCCGAGCACAACCTGATGACCTATGAGGCATACGATATCAATGGCTACACATTCTACACCGAGGGAAAGGACATGAAGAGCGATAGTTATCAGAACTCCGGGGTAACGATGGAATCCTACACCGGTAACGACAAGGATAGATACTATGGAAGGATCGAGGTGATCTGGGAGCTGAGCTATGCTGGAGAGAAGGTCCTGATGTTCCGTGTCAGATGGGCCAAGAACGTAATAAAAGAAGACCGGTATTTCACCACCATGGTTATACCCGAAGCCAAATCCAAGACCGCGGGCGCAAACGTCACCGTGAAAAATGAGCCATGGGTACTGGCTTCCCAAGTGGACCAATGCTTCTTCATTACCGACCCGTCAAAGCCCAATCGTGTTTTCATGAGGAGAGGCAAAAGGAAGATCATCGGAATGGATAGAGTCGCCAATGAGCAAGACTTCGATAAGTACGGCGAACCGAAGATGGAACATGACAACGATGATGAAGTGCCATACACCACAAGAAGAAGCAGCACCACCCTACCTAAAGGACGTCCATTCAACAGAAGAACTCCATTTGCGAAAAAGAAGGGCAAGAAGATTGTGAAAAGATAGCTAGCTAAGATCGATTGTATTTAAATCGTAGTCTTCATTTCTCGATTGTATTTCGACAAATGGAAATGGGCGACATGTTTTGAATTCATGAATATTTTGAAATCTGATGATATTTTTTCATATTCATAATGTTTTCTAAAAAATTATTAGATGCAACTAAAAATCCAAAAAAAATTCAAATAACAAATTTGATGATATTTTTTCATATTCATAAATGTTTTCATATTCATATTATTTCATATATGTTTTGAAATCTGATGATATTTTTCCACATTCATAAATGTTTTCAAATTTGATCGTCATTTTCTAAAAAAATTATTAGATGCAACTAAAAATAAAAAGTAATGGCGCACCAGGGGAGGGTGTGCCATTGCTATGAAGGTATTTATGGCGCACGCGAATGACCTGCGCCATTGATATACAAATTTATATTTATATTTATTCTTGTATTTTATTTTTCAGTGTTCCGTTTCCTGCTTAAATTTCATGGGCACTTTTTGAATTCATGAATATTTTTTCAAATTTGATGATATTTTTTCATATTCATAAATGTTTTCTAAAAAATTATTAGATGCAACTAAAAATCCAAAAAAAGTTAGTAATGACGCACCAGGGGAGGGTGCGCCATTGCTATGAAGGTATTTATGGCGCACCCGAATAAGGTGCGCCATTGATATCCAATTTTTTTATATTTATTCATGTATTTTATTTTTCAGTGTTCCTTTTCCTACTTAAATTTCATGGGCACTTTTTGAATTCATGAATAATTTTTCAAATTTGATGATATTTTTTCAAATTAATAAATGTTTTACCAATTCACAAATGAATGCAACTAAAAATCCAAAAAAAATACTAATGGTGCACCGCTAGGTGGTGCGCCATTGCTATCCAAAAAAAAAGTTACTAATGGTGCACCGCTAGGTGGTGCGCCATTGCTATCGCTCCCCCACTAAAATCCCCAATCCCTGATCCCCATTCTCACATCTCTCTCAGCCCCCCACTGCGCGTCGCTGCCCCGACCCACTGCGTCGCCGCCCCTACGTGCGCCGCCGCCCCAGCCCCCCCGCCGCCTCCCTCTTCCCATCCTGCCCTTCCTCCCCCTTCGACCCCACCCCGACGCGTCTCCATCTCCACGCTGTCGAGCACCGAAGCAGGCCGGAGAATTCCAGCACGAGCGTCTACGTCGTCTCCATCGGATACGTCAACGAACCGGACCGGAGCTGAGCCGAGGAGCACCGCGAACCCGCCACCGAGCCCTTCTTCCACCTCGGATTCCGCCGCCTCTCCTTCTAGTCCGGTCGGCCTGCTGCTCCTAATCCACCGCCGGGCCTTCCTGTACCTCCGGGGTGAGCTCCCCTCGCTTCCCTCTTCTGTTTCCCCTCGTCCCGAGCGCTGTAGACCCCTCGCGCACCCGCTCGGCTATGTGTACCGCCCGCGCTGGCCGCATCCACCCTGTCGCTCCCCCGGCGCTCCTCGCGGACCAGCGCTGTGGCTGGCCGGCCTCTGCCGTGCTCATGCGCATGTGCGCCCATCCGCCTGCGCTTCTAAGTTATAGTTGAATGATACTGCCTAGAGATGCATATATTGTTTCACCGTAGGATAAACACCATATTTATCTATAGACAGCTCAAATCTATTTTTTTCTTCCTAATATGCATTGAATGTTCTTTTGACTTTACTGGATGCATTCTGGTCCCTATATAAGCATTGACACATTGGCAATCTTTTGATCAGACAATAGCATTAATAGGTGGAGACTGTTTAATACCGGGGTCCTGTTGTTTTAGTTCATGACAGCTCTTGCGTTTGGTATTGTTGACTAATGTCTCTTCCGACGACTCTGTTTTGCATACGGGCTGTTTTTTTGTATGTTCGATCGAAAGAAAGAAATGTTCGTTGATGCGTTCCAGACACTAGAATAGGATCCACCATAGAACAGACCAGACTCCATCTTGCATTGGCTGGTGAACTCCTCGATATGTTGTTAGTCTTTATCTACATTTTCCGACATTGTTCATATATCTGATCCACCATTGCTTGTACTAGTTTGTCAAGAATACAGGTCTGTATAGCACAGAGAGCACCACAAGTTAAACACCTCAATCTGTTAGTATTTGTCTCCATTTTCTCATATTCTTCTTGTATCTGATCCAGTATTACTTGTAGTGGTTTGTCCAAAATGTTGAATGATACTGCCTGGAGATGCATATATTGTTTCACCTCTTCACAGGCCAACGTATTTTCCATGTTGTGATGGAGGCCTTTTTTTAACACTGTGCTTTGCCACCTGTTGTTTGTCTTGTAAATAGCGTTGGACAGAGATTTAAGCAAGTAGCACATTGCCTTGTCCACCTGGGATAATGAGTTTGCAGGTACCGCGAGAGGCCCTTGAGTTTGCCGGAATGTCGATTAACTTCCGTTCTGGCAAATTCGGGTACTCCATATGTCCTATTTTCAGCAAAGGTCATGCTGAAATTTCCCGTGAATTTTACCATGACTTTGCTAAAAATAGGACATATGGGGTACTTGCGACAAATGCATGGGCCGGGGTATCTTTGTACTTAATTAAGTAGGATCAACTACCTCTTGTGTTATACATATAGAAGTGTGATATCAACTCATATTTATTACTAATGTCAGTTGCTCGTCATCGATAAACCCTAATCTGGTAGGATGACCTACTAAAAAAGCCCATACCACATAGTCTATTTGGATGGCCCTGCTAACCCTTGACCATAAATACTTGAGATGGATGTAGCAGGATTAAAGAAAGAAATGTTTTTAGGCCAACTCCACTAGGCCTGGCTGAAAATGCACAAGTGTGCATGACTAACAATATTCTATTATCAAGCTAAACAGGAAAGAGGAACCACTCATCCTAACCATTTGCTCTCAAAATTACCACTTCACTTCTTACTACTGAAAATCTTAGACCATCTCCATTCACCAATAGCTCAAACCAGTTCGAAGGGCGTGTTTTCACCACACTGTGGATTATCTTATTGGACCCAACAGATATTTGCAGAAGTAACTTCCTATTCACCTAAAGGCATGAATTATCCAAATCTTGATTCATCCTCATTAAAGCTTTCCATCTAAATGGATTCTGCTACCTATCTATCATCTACAAGACCCTCCACCTATGTTTCTAATTAGATACCTTTCTTTCAACTCTTAACTAGTTCAATTTCTCCACTAGAGTTTTCCCTAGAACTTGTTATATCAACCAATGAACTCCTTATTAGAAGAACTCCACCAGAATTTTCCCAAGAACGCATGCAAGCTTCCAGGTCCTCGTAGGGTCTCCTTTATAACTTATAAGAACTTGGAAATGCAATCTATTAGTGCAAGCAGTGAATGAAACTCTACTACTTAATTAAGATTTAACAAAATGTCAATATTACTTAATTAAGTAGGATGAAATTAGTTGTTATAATATTTTCAAAATGATAAGATGATGATGGCTTTTAGTGTGCCTAGTCATCGATAAACCCTAAATTATGAAAACTTAGGCTTTTGGGGTGCCTCGGCGTCGACAAACCCTAAATGATATAACCTTGGCTTTTAGGGTGCCTCGTCATCGATAAACCCTAAATGATGAATACTTAGGCTTTTGGGGTGCCTCGGTGTTGACAAACCCTAAATGATATAACCTTGGCTTTTATGGTGCCTCGGCGTCGACAAACCCTAAATGATAAAACATTAGCTTTTAGGATGCCTCGGCATCGATAAACCCTAAATGATGAAAACTTAACTTAGCATTTAGGGTGCCTTAGCGTCGACAAACCCTAAATGATAAAAGATTAGCTTTTAGGATGCCTCGGTGTCGACAAACCCTAAATGATGAGACCATGATAATTCCTCACAAACCAACTCTTAAATAACACTAAGCCATTATGCCGTCACCCTTGAAGCCTTGTGGTCATTTGCAGCCCTTAGCTTGTTCATTTTGTAGATTTCCAAAATTCAGTTTTGTACCGCACACCTAAGCCAACTTTTTGGCGACATTTCTCGAGAATTAGGTTATTTGGTCAACTTAGAGATCTTGTTCCTTGACAATAACCAACTTTTTGACCAAACCTTTTTCCTATTTTGAGCGAAACATGGCCCATAACGATGAAGCCAGCGATTCGAGCAAGGCATTCTGGGAGCTATCCCAGGAGATGGAGGAAGAACCTCACCGCTATGAGGACGACACGGAAGACACCGATCCCGACTACACAACCCCTAGTGGTGTCGGGGATGACACCACTGATGGTGCCGCCGAGGATGCCACCACTGATGATGGCAGCGGACAGACTGATGGCAGCCAACCGAAGAGGCAACGAAAGGACCTACGCCCGAACATGCTCGGTACCGTCAAGGAGGAATTTACTGAAGTGTCCTCCGAGTGTCATCCAACGGCGCCCCCAGAATTAATCAAGGGGTACGCGGGACAGCTCGGGTGCATTCTCCGAAGCACCATCTCGGTCAACACCGAGAACCTAAGGCATCGTGACCGAGGGAATTTACGCAACCTCCTCTTCACGAAGCTGCATGAATGATACAAGTTCCCCAGTGACTTCGCAAACATAAGCCTCTCAGGGAATAAAGGGAACAATGCCGCCCTCACGAAGATGAGCACGGCCCTGGTTACTTGGAGAGCCGCGGTGAAGAGAATGATTGAAAAAGGTGATAATTATGAGAAGATCATGGAGAAACATCCTTCGATCAGCGAAGATGACTACCTGGAGTTAAAGATCAAGTGCGAGAGTAACATAACCGTGGAATCAAGTCAGTGGTGGAAAGAGGTGCAGGACTTGAACTTAGGGGGTCCACAAACTCGGTCCCGACGGTTACAGAGTGGCGGAACCTATATGGGACAAGGAGGACGCAGAGCGTGCCAAGCAAGGCCTACCGCCCCTCTTCGAGAAATACTGTGACAAGCAGACCAGGAACTATGTCAGGGCCCGGTACAAGGTGGACCCGGTAACCAAGGAGCTTACCACGGATCCGAAGACCAAGGAGCTTGAGCTTGTTCTGGTAAGGAATACACCCCCGCGTAATTAGCTCCATATGGTTGCATTCTAATTAATGAAGCCAATTTTCTAAATGGTTCATGTTCTTTCCGCAGGAAACTAAAAGCGGTAGCGCGGTGTCATCTCAGAGCTCCCCTTTCGACACCCCTTTAAATAGGGCATTGAACGTAATGAAACACAAAGATAAGCCCAGTAAGCCAACATCAGTTGGTCGTGTGGCCGGCAAAGGCTTGTCCACGAAATGGTTGGAATACTATACCAATGGGCGAAAGGAGAGAAAGACCAGCTCGGAAAGCCAGGAGTGCGAGGTTCATCAACTCAAGGCACAAGTGGCGCGGATTCTGGAGATAGTCGAAGAGCAAGTGTGAGACCAACTGGGAGCGACGATCACCGCCATTATGCCTACCTTGCTTGAGGGGCTGCAGGCGTGGATTGCAGGCGGCCAACAGGGGCCGCCCCCAATTCCCAGCTTCACAGGCAGCAACTCGCACAGCGCGTCGGTGGCGCCATTGGTGTCTCTGGCAGAGGCGGCATTGGTGTCTCCGGCGTCGGTGTTGGCATTGGAGCTTAATGCACCCTGGTGTGGGAAGAAAACGCCGGCCGACACCTCGGCAGCAAGCGGCTCCTCCGTCACTTGCACACCCGCCATTCGCGGTGCCTCGACATTAGCCGAGCTCAACGCCATCACGGTAACTAAGCCTCTTAGCCGATGGCTTCTTCTCCTTGCCTTTGACCGGGCATCCCTGACGCCCTACATGTTTTCGCAGGCGCCGCCGACGTTCCATGCACTCTCCTGCACTCCGTGAATGGCGAGTTGATCGATGTCGCCAAGGCCAGAATCATTCAACCGGACAACCACCTATTCCACGGTAATCCGATGCCACCCAATGTGTATAGGGTTCAACTGGTTCGGGTGCTGCGGGGCTGCGATGGCTTGTTACCTCTGTATTGACCCCCTGGGCCCGACGAAGATGATGTGATGACCCTCAGTGCCTACATAGGCTGGTCCATGCTTTGGCCGAAGAGCCAGATATGGTTGGGGGCGGGGCACACCACCCCATAGACAACACCGCCAGTCGTGCCGGCGCCAAGCCATGGCAAGACCGCCGCAACGCTACCGGACGACGACGATGAACATATGGCCGATCCGGACATGCATATGGCACAGGATCCGGACGATGACGATGGTACATTTACCAGGTTCGATAAGTACTTCAACAAACCTGGGTACAGTGACGAATTCTTGGGGCCTCCTTCTCAACAACGCAACCCTGCAAAAGAAGATCACGATATAGCTGGTACCACGGAGAAAACAAATTGCAACAGGCATCGTCTAGCGTTCAGTTCTCAAGAGACGCCTCCAGCTGCTGCCTTTACCGAGCCTCAGATAGCTGAGGTGCGAAATATTATCAGCCCCAACACACTCAAGAACGCTCGATCCCATTCCAGCAGAAGAAGAAGGGACGGAAAAGAAAGAATAAAAAGGGTGCGAGCCAGCCGGCACCGACTATGATCCGTGCTCAGGACGGGCCACCTACATCTAAGGATATCTCGAGGAGGGTGCATGTGGTGAGTAGGCCGATGCTATCGACTAATCTGCTCAATGATGCAACCGGTGCTATGCGGAGTCTGCATGACAGTGTTCTTTCTTTGGAGAAGTGTCGTCTCTCCGAGAATGATGTGGCATACCCGGTTTTCGTGGCCAAGGTGCTAGAGGGCAAGAGCTTTGTCGATAGCGCCATCGGGGGTATGATCGTCCTGCGGTTTGATGACATCTTTGCTATGTTTAACCTTCATCCGCTGCACTACACCTTCGTTCGGCTATTTTTGCTGAGTATGGATATGCCAATCATTAGAGACAAGACCCCGGACATCATGATGGTCGACCCATTCTACATGTGGGCCAAGATCTTGGGCAGCTCTAGGGACTGGCAAGTCGCGAGTTCATACCCTGAAGGCGTCATTCTGGCAAACCCAGATAAGGATAACTTCCTCGTGCCTTACTTTCCCAGGTAAGTCATCCCCACACCACCCCGTAACATATGATTTCTTAGATTTCGATCGTTCTTTTTTTTCTAACATTCCGTGTTTTGTGCAGTGACACATGTTGCACACTCATCCTCTTAAGCCCGAACTATTCCATGGCCACGTATTTCGATGCAGACCATTAGTCGAATAAAGACAACACAAATATCAAGAAAGTTCTTGATGATGTTCTCCCTGGCTACACCAAATCTGGAGGCACCTTCAGGAGGCCAATTCTTAGGTACGGCAAGCACGTGTCCACCCACGTAACGACGTTCCCCTGCGTCAAGCAGCCGCCTGGCGGTCAAAAGGATGCCTACTACACCCTCCATCACATGCGGGCGATCGTACGGGACCATAATCAACTTCTGATACCAAATAGTCTCAAAGATTGGGCCGCACGCTTGTCGGCAATCCAGGACGCGGACCTCAGACAAGAATTCTTTTGCATACAGTCGGAGTTTGCGGAAATCGTCCATCAAGATGTCCTTCGTAACTCGAGGTAGTTCTACCTCAGATATCAACCGTCCAACAGTGATATAGAAACAATGCTACAAATGCAGGCTGACAACAATCGCGATTTCATGACCAGCATGAAAGACGGCGGCTTCATCCATGCTCCGATCCCTGAGTCGAGTCGAAAGTAGTGATGCTATGTAGTTCTAAAATATCGATTAGCTCATGTTGTAATTAAACTTTAATGAACTTGTATGTCTCTTTGGTTTGGACAGTCATTCAACTTATATGTAATAGATGCTATTTAGTAGTAGGACCATGAATCGTGCTATTAATGTGTTGCTTTTCTCTTCCCATCCTTTTGTTGCATACTTATATATTGCTTATGTATTGTCTGTGAATTGCTACTAATGTTTTGTTTTCTAGTGCATAGAGATGCCATCGTATGTCGTGTACAAGGGTAAGGTTCCCAGAGTCTACGACGACTGGGAGGAGTGTCGGAGACAGGTTCACCGTTTCAGCGGTAACAGTTACAAAGGGTACACCACTAGGGTGGAGGCGGAAGCTAGATACACGCGCTATCTAGAGGGAGAGAGGAGGGAGCGGAGGAGGAACCGGATAAAGACCAGTTTCATCGCGATGATGCTAATCGTGATGACCGCAACTCTCTTCTATGTGATGGTAGTTTAGATGATCGATATCGACTTGTAATGTGAAGACAAACTCGCTACTCGCGGTCTCGAGACTTGTAATGTTCTAACTTTGTTCGGTCTTCTGAATTCGGAGACTAATATGATGAATTGTATTCGGAGACTAATCTTCTATTTGTATTCAATAAATCTGCTGTTTATATGTTGCGCTGTCTATATTCTGTGCAGTAATATATTTTGTAACCCGTGCAAATATCAGAAAAGAAAAAAAGTTTCCTAATATTCATACTACTAGCGCACCATACTGCACTTTAGTGGCGCACTGCAATAAACATACTAGTTGCGCATTGTCTAGTAGCGCGCCAATAGTAACCCAGAGCACAAGTTAAATATGGCCCCTCGGAGGCATAGTAATGGCGCACCAGGGGACATACTAATGGCGCACTACCTGTTGCGCCACTATTATCTGGGATACTAATGGCGCACCAGGGGTGCGCCATTAGTAATTGCTACTAGTGGCGTGTTAATAGTGGCGCACCTGTAGTGCTCCATTAATGGCCAAACCAGGTACGCCACTAATTAGCCTTTTTCCTAGTAGTTCTTTTGCAAACAGGGCTGTCCATTTCACCTCGTTGCTATTGCATCCTTTTGGTGAACTACACAAATTACTTTTTTCTTAAGAGTCTTTTGTGTAGTTCCGCCAAAATGTCACACGGGCAACGTTTTTATATTTCTATGGGACTGCAAAAAGGGAGATTGGTTTTGCTTTCCTCCTCATCCAACTCCGTGCCTAATCTTCTCCAACAAGTAGTTAGTCCTAAAGAGAGATCGCAGAGGTGATCGCCTTCTATTTGTGTGTGTTATGTTTCATTGTCTAGTTGCACTATTATTTTAATAACATTGACTAGATAAGTTTGCAAACAGGGATGGTCAGCTCGATTTTAGTGGAGCTACACAAAATGATCGGATTGTGATGTCCTCCATACATCTCTTTTTTGGCTACAGAGCTGGGTGGAACTAGATGCCAACCAATGAATAATGTGCCCGGGAAATGGAGCCATGCCTACGAATAGCATCGATCAATTATATATTTTTCTTTATTTGTACACCTTCTCACAACATTGTCTTCAGTTGTGATGTGAATATTGGCGCTGATCCGCGAACCATTGAGATGCATTAGCACCCATGGTAGTTTCATTTGTATTTGATGGAATGTTGTAACGAGATAATCTTGAGGCAAGAGGATACATGAATCCTAAGATGAATCCTTTTTTCCCTGTGGGAACCAAAGTTGAAACATTCATAGCATCACAGTACAATTTCCTTAAAATCATGCGTACATATAAACAAATCTTGAAGGGCTGGGAGCAATGCCAGAAACAATTCAACTTCATTTCGCCGACATGTGGGACTTCATCCGGCTCCACCTCCCATGCAGCAATATTGAGTGCACAACTGCAGGGAAAGATTCACCCCGGTCATTGCGCAGCAGTATTAATGACTAGTGAGCAGTCAAATCACAAAGCCCCACCTTCGCCATAGTGAGTTGCTCAGATGAAGCAACCTTCATTTCTCTGTTTGTTGTCCGCTGGTACTCCCATATTCCCAGAGTAGTAAGTTGCTCGGATGAAGCAACCATCACTTCACCTTTCCCACAGTAAGTACTACATACCTCCTTTTTTTATTCTAGAAACAACCACACGCGAATATTGGATGGTAGCAGCACAACAACTGAATCAAAAATGAAAACCAACCAATGAACTACTACTAATGGTGAGCGTTTGCTAGTATCATGTACTCCGTCTATCCATGTATATAGGGCTTAATGCATTTTCCGAGACTAACTTTGGCCCTGTTTGGATCCATGGGTTAGAGTTAGTTTGAGCTAGTTGGGGCTCAAATAGCCCAAAAGTATCCAAACATGAGGGCTAAATTAAACTATCCCACCCAAGAGTCGCTAACATGTGATGAGTTAACCGACCTCAATAGACGGCAAAAACGCCAGCCCGCTGCACTTTGAGAGAGACGAGGAGCGAGAAGCGATACAGGCTGGTGGATTACTAGAGCTAGGTGTCGCACGGAGGCCAAGAAATATGGTGATGGCATAGGTTAGCCATGTAGTATGATGTAACTACACTGGGCTGCCGTGTTTCGTACTCTTCCGGACTACTATAAAGATGATTGGTTGATTTTATATCATTGAATAATATAAAATACTATTATGAGTGCATACGCTCCACCACGAGGTCATCGGGAATCTATTTTCTTCCACTCTTTTTTTATGTGAACTTTGTTCATCCTTTTGCGAACATGCGGCAACTCGCAGAATGACGAGAAGCTTGCTTATTACGCCTTCTCCCTCGCCAACGCGTGCGCGGTGGCTCGCAGCACAAGGAGAAACTTTTGCTTACAAGCGGTGGACGTGCAGTAGTTCATTTGGTGTCAGATTGCTAGAAGTACTACTATAGTACAATCATTATTGTTAGACTTCCGGAACAGGTGAAGAGCCAAGCGCAAGGTCACCTACTAAGAGCATGGTTAAGAGC
Organism: Triticum urartu; assembly: GCF_056163025.1. NCBI lineage: Eukaryota > Viridiplantae > Streptophyta > Magnoliopsida > Poales > Poaceae > Triticum > Triticum urartu. The sequence goes on along the minus strand of NC_141874.1, from coordinate 248,105,254 downwards.
ATCTTCAATAGCATGTTTATATTTGGATGTTTATATATTCACATAGACGATGGTCTAAAAATATTACCTCATATACAGGTCCAGTTTTGCATCAGAACGTCTATATACAGGGACCATGACAGGTGGGCCGTCATTGCGGACAGGAAGAAATCATGACTGCAGCTGAGTGTTGGGCTCACGTCGTGGAAAACGAGTATAGACATCCATATAGACAACCATATAAACAAGCTATTAGACGCCTGTTTTTTTCTCACGTCATGAAAAACGAGTATAGATATCCATATAGACAAGCTCTAATAAGAAACTGCCATGTCATGTATAACCATCATTTATAATCACTCATATAGTAGTGTGGGCTTACAAGGTTGGCTATAGTACTACTTTTTTCAACCTTCTGTCTTTCTTTTTCTTCACATTTATTCTGTTTGTCTAGGAATCCGCATATAGCTAGGCTCTTGCATGAGAGCACACTCCGCTTAGACTACCCACAGTGGGAGTAACATAGATGGTAACATCACACATCTCAAGGCAAAACAAATGATGTGGTGAGTAATTAATGAGAAAAGAGAAGCATGTGGTAACATAGCTAGTTAGTGTAACATCACACATACCAAGACAAGATGAGCCTGCAACCTAATAAATGAAGTACTGCATGACACCACACATACTCCCCACTATAGTGGGAGTAACATAAATGGTAACATAAAAAATCTGAAGGCAAAACAGATGATGTGGCGAGTAATTAATGAGAAAAGAGAAGCATGTGGTAACATGGCTAGTTACTGTAACATCACACATACCAAGACAAGATGAGCCTAGAACCTAATAAATGAAGTGTTGCATGACACCACACATACTCCCCATTATAGAGGTAGTAACACAGACTAGTAACATATGCATGTTACTAGTCTAAGTTACTACCCATTGTGACTAGTCTTACTTTTTCATCAGTCTCTCCTCCACATAGGCAAAAATGCTAGTGGGCTTAGCTTGCTTACATGGTATTTTTGACTATGTGGATGAGGGAGATGTGAAAAAGTAAGTGGAGTGCGCTCATGCAAGACCCTAGCTATATACGCATTTCTAGGTAAATGCAATAAATGTGAAGAAAGACATAGAGAGAAGATGGAAAAAGGTACGAATGTACTAATATCCAACCTTATAGCCCACACTATTGTACGACTGCATATAGATGATGGATGTAGATGACATGGTGGTTCCTTGTAGCCATCAGTTGGGTATATTATTAACCATGCTAAGGCTAGTCATAGTGGGCAGTAATTTAGACTAGTAACATATCACTACAAAAAAAGACACAACCGTGACATTTTGGGCCGAACAATTTTTTTGGTCATGCTTATGACACTTCTATAACGATAATTTTGACAAAACCCATTATCATCATAGATGTGGTGGGCTCCTACTTCTATGAAAAAAATCATGATAGAAAATGGGCTTTTTGTCCTGGGCGGGCCGGAGACGCAGCTGCATGACATTCTTTGGGCCGTCCATGACGGAAAAAACCATGGTAGAAGCGAGGGCGAGGAAAATATCGGGGAGTTCCCTGTTATGGTGGGTGGTCGGGGGCCGAGCGATGCGCGTTTCTCTCGTACACGTACGAGCGTGGGTGTGAGTCATTGGGCTCTAACTGAACCCGAGCAAGGCGTTCACCTACTGAACCCGAGCGATTGCACTGCAGGCTGTGCTTTACTGAACCCGAGTCATCGATCGATGGTTGTTAACTGAACCCGATCGAGTGATTCCTTCGCCACACTGCTGCTAACTGAAGCTGATCGATGCTGCCTCCGGATGAATAGTGACCGTAGTTGGGGGGGTTGGATGAACAGTTCCCGGTTGGGGGTTGTATGGACAGGACCCCGTGGTAGTAGAGGCCGTTGCCGGTGGATGAACAGGGCCCCGATCGAGCCAGTTGGGGTGGATGAACATGACACCGTGGAGGGCTAGATGAACAGGACCCCGTGGAGGGCTGGTTGAACAGTAGCCGGTGGAGGGCTGCCTGAATAGTAGCCCGTGAAGGGGTGGTTGAACAGGACCCCGTGGAGAGGGCTGGATGAACAGTAGCCGGTGGAGGAGCGGTGGAGACTGGATGAACAGGAGCCCGTGGATGAATAGTCGCAGGTGGAAGCTAGAGGAGGTCGACGGTGGATGAACAGTCACAGGTGGAGGCTAGAGGAGGTCGACGGTGGATGAACAGTAGCCCGTGGAGGCCGGAGGAGGTCGACGGTGGAGATGAATAGTTTCCTGTGGAGTCCCGTTTTGCGGTGCGCCACACCCCTCCTGATGAACAGGACCCCCGTTTCAACTGTAGTGCTCCAACACAAGTCCGTTTCCTCCATTTTGCGGTACGCCACACCCCTCCCGATCAACAGGATCCCCGTTTCGACCGTAGGAGGTTCGTTTCCTCCGTTTTGCGGTATGCCAGACCCCTCCCGATGAACAAGATCCTGTTTCGACCATGGCTGGTCGACCACAAGGCCGTTTCCTCCGTTCTGCGGTACGCCAGGCCTCGTTTCCATCAGCTGTTCCGTCCAAGACCTCCCGATGAACACGACGACGCATTCCGTTCCGACCCAGCCGGTTGGCTCCCCATGAACACGACGACGATGCAGTTTCTCCGTTCGGACCCAGCCATGTACACGAGCCCTTGTCGTACATATGCGCGTGTGGATGTATGTACGTGTACACGGTTTAGACAGGAAAGCCTGAACTGCTACATGGGGGGCTCTACTATGACATGTGTCGCTACTTACTCGGACACGGTTCATACCTGCAGACAGACTGATCGACCAGTATGTACGTACACGTTCGCGACCAGACATACAATGCTACGTAAGCTTTGATAGGGTGGGTCCGAGCGGTCACGGAAGATAAGAACGTACTTCCTTGCGCGTGAAGATATATCTGCTCGGTCCCAGCTGTAAGTGGGAGGAATCGTTCTTATTTTGCGAGTAATAAGGAGGCACTTCCTTGTGTTCGAAGATGTAGCTAGTGGATCCCAATAGTCAGGGGGATAAAACATTATTTTTTAGGGTAAAAGGATGTAGTTGCATGCATGCGTCCATGGGTGTGGAGCATCCCCATTGTCAGCCTTTCACGTACAGTCATCTTCCAATGACTCTCGTTTGTTGACCACGTTGACCACACCGTGCCGAGCGCACCAAGGCCAGTGGACGACGGCGAGGCCTTAGACTGGAACGACCCAGAGATGGAGAAGATGCGACAATGGAGTCGCGTATGGAGAGGAGTGGGAAACTTGACTAGTTCGGGTGCACGGCAGGACTTTCCTTGCATGCAACCATAGACCTCATGGGTCCCAGCCGTTAGGCTCTCCACATACAGTCCTCTTTTGATGACTCTCGTTTTTTGACCACGCCGCGTCGAGCGTAGCGAGGCGGTGGATGACGGTGAGGTCCCGGACGGGAACGACCCGGAGATGGGAAGACACGGCAGTGCAGTCGCAGATTGAGAGGAGTACAACGGATATAACTGGTTCTGGTGCAGCATGGGGCTGCAGTCGGTGGAGAATAACAGGAGGTTTGGAGGGATAGCCTGGCCGACGGTGGGATAGCGCTTCCCAGCGATGCGTGCTAAGCAGAGCCGCTAGCCGCCAAAGGCCGGACCAGGCGGTGCCGGCGATGCTGGAAGAAGAAGACGAGAGATCGAAGGTGCATGCCAGCCATTGGATTTATCCAATGGTTGTGGATGTCTTAATCATTTGTTGACCAAGTTGACAATGCCCTGCGTAGGCTTCGACCTATTGGCCCACATGTCAGCCTGCAAAAATGTGGAATATATTTAACCCATGTTTTCTAGAATGTACAATCCATTTGCTAGGCTGGGTGAACAAATAATTTCGCGTCAATGCGGCCCATTTAATATTTTCTAAGAAATCCTAGCCCATTTGCACATTCTTGAAATACACAATGTTAGGTTAGAAGGAGTAACTAATATCAAAATATAAACCAAAGCGACACACTATATATATAATTAATAAATTAGCGAGTTATTGCTCAAAATAAAAATGAGCGCGTTATTATTACATTGGTCCTTAAAATCTTCGCAAGCTTTTGTACGCAATCACCAGGATTTTCCTTGCCTGTGAGTAAAAAACAACCAGGATTTTCCTTGCCATCTTCTGTTGAACATTTACTTTTATAAGTTAATAACACGTCGAATATTTTTATAATGTATATATAAGTCTCTATAAAATATACGATAATAGTAACAATATAAATAGATATAATGTGTTTAGAAGGGAAAACATAAATTGGACACAACATTATTATTCTTATATATAGTTTTATAAAAAATACATTGGGCTGCTGATCTTTAAGAAAAACTAAAACCTACACTGGGAGGTCCATAGGCCGGTATGGACCTCAAAAAATAAGTTCAAAACACTGTCTCCGTATGTCGTGGGCTACGCATGTTAAAAAACAAAACCTAGGCCTAGCTGATACTTGTTCGCCCTCTCGAAAAAATGATACTAGCTAGATCCCCGAACGAACTTGATTAAAGAGGGGCCAGTGGCGCGACTGAAGAAGCACATCAGACGTGATTTTTTTCTTCAGTGGATGGCTCTCGATGGCGTTATTTTACTTGCCTCCGCACCATACAACTTTTATTTTTAGCCTCCTAGACCATGGTGGACCAGTAGCCCATTTGCTGGGCGGGCCAACCTACAGAAACCAGCACTTGATTTTTCATCAAGCCCCCAAAACAGCGCAATACTATGTTTGTTTTGAGGCCGAAAACATTACGGAAGGGGTGGAGCGTGGAGCGGGGGAGGGGGGAGGCAGAGCAAAAATATTAAAAAGAGCTGATGCATCGTTGCTACCCTAACGAAGCAGGTGCAATTCTTCTCGGGAAGAAGGTGTGCCGTTGACACCCACGCGTCACAAATCCCACAAAATACATACTAACGAGTTCACACACAAGTACAACAGAAAAGGTAAACATAGTATCAAACTCAGGTTCACAGGACACGTTCATATTCATAGCCAACATTCACAATCAACAACTCAACAGATTAATATATACACAAGTTCATCATGTCTATGCATCCCAATGATCGATAGATCACACGACAATATTCATAGATAATTCACAAAACTATTCAGAGATACATATGTTCAGTATGTTTATGCATCCAAATGATTGAGATCACATCAAATATCAGCCATGGACGAACTTTAATTACCTAGGGTACATACTGGTAAATGGTGTTCAGTCGGAGCTACTTCTTGCTAAAATTAATGCTTGTACGAGTAAACTTTCGAGTACATAAGAGGCAACATAGACAATCTAAACTTTGCTTGTAGGTTTATCCTCAAATAGTGGCTTTGTGCTGAGGGAGGTTTGAGAAACTTGGCCACTACTTTCATCCAATTAGTTTACTAGCTAATCTTGGTCATGTAGCTTGCCAAAATTCTAGATTGCAGACAAGAAAGGAGGCGGGTGAGAAAATGAACCACCCAATTTTTTTGCAATTCAACTGAAATGGAGCACCCCTAACATGTAGATTGATTAAGTGCTAGATGAATATACGCATCAACCAACTTGTATGGAATCTTTAGACTCCATGCCATACAGTTCGCTACCATATGTGACGATAACCAAAAGGCACAAGTTGGGACCAAACACTGGACTGCATTTTCCTGGGCTATGCGCGAAGCAATATTTTTGGCGTTCACTCTCCTAATACATGGAGTTTGACAACTAGTTGACGCCGGTTGATACTCGAATGAATATAGGCACTTCTTCTTGTCAACATCGATGCTTGTCTGAGTGAACTTTGGAGTACATAGCAGCAACATAAGTATCTGTCCATTTGATCTTTTTGTGAGTTCTACTAAAATCACCCAATGTAATGGTTTGCATACGAGTTCAGGCTCCAAGTTACTCCTTTATGAAATTGGCAAATAGTAGCACAATACCAAATTACCAATACATATGACAACCACAATAATCAGGATAAAGACCAGTACCAACCTATGTGAGGTAGCATATCAATTATTATTTCGTTGACTGGAAGCCGAGATAAGCGAAGCGACTGACAACAAAGGACGGAAACAAGCCCAGATTAGCGACTGACAGGAAAAGAAGGAAGCTGTCGAGGCAATCAAGCACCCAAAGTTTTTTTCCAGTTCCACCAAAATCGATCATCCTTGTTGGAAAATATATTGAGATAATGGGATTAATGTAATAATGGGGCCAGTTGATGAAACATACACTAAGAAATAGAAGCACCCTCATTACCTTAATGGATAAAGTTAGCAACATAGTAGTCTTGCTTAAAGAGAGGTATTAGTTTATTTAATCAGTGCCAATTAGCTCAACACTCAAAGCATTGCCATGTATCATAGGTTGCAAAACTTTACGTGCAAAGATAAAGGAGTTTCTCATGACAGTAGCACGATACAAATAATATGGATGAAGGCCTTAGGCCGGTACCAACCTGAGCAAAAAAGCTTATTCATGTAGTCCCAGAAGAGATGATAAAGCACTCACTGGAATCACTCAATAGTATATATTTTTGTGCACTTCAAATGTATGGTTAAAATCACTTTTGTTTACCAGTGCTGAGATCATATCGAAAGATTATCAAGAACTTCCAGCAGAGTTAAAGCACTGGTTGGGATACAGTTCATTGTATTGTCTTGTGTAGTTCCACTAAAATTTATGATCGGCACAACATGATCCCTGTTTGCACAAGTAGGAACAAGGTGAAACCTTCATTAGCTTAGTGAGAAAGGATAGAAAGACATTAGCGTATTACTCTAACAGTAGCATCAAATTCATGATGGACAATACACAAAACATTGCCTCATTGAACCAATGGCAATAAATTAACATGCAAAACAATAGCACTATATATGTCATGACACTACCAAGATTCCCTCCCTGCTCCAGCACATGATACACCTCCACAGACAAACATACACACGGACATGATTCAGCATAGGGTGCTACTAAAGATTTGTTTAACTCCGACAGGAAAATTAGGCAGCAATAAATTAGTGGTACTTAAGTACTCCTAATTAATTAAGTGACCTTGCAGGAGAGACAGCAGAAGTGGAAGGGCTTCCAGGAGGATCATCTCACATGTAAGGTAGATGTTGCCGGAGTCCTTGAATGGCCTCGATTGAGGCCTTGGGCTTCAGCAAGATCACCTTGGCACTATTTATTCTTCTTCTTCTTCTTCCTCTTCATGCTCTGTTTCTCTTTCTCCTCACCAGTTGGTGAAACGATCTACATGATTGGCCTTCGATTTCAGAATTGGTTTTGTTAGTGAGGGAGTACAAGTGTACTAGTAAACAATATCATTATTTTCTCATGGCAGTCACAAAATAGAGATGAACACATGCATTAAATATCATTCTTAACTAAAGGAAGGTTATGGTGCCAATATGGATGATGTGGATTGGAACAAAGATCTCCCTTTGTGTAGTTCCAACGAAATGAACCAACCGTTCCAGTTAAAAGGCACAAAAGTCACTACTTTTAAGAAGGGTTTGTGCAGTGCACCAAAAGGTCACAATAGCAACCAGTTGAAATGGATATCCCTGCTTGCACAAAGGAACCATGTACAAGATTCGACTCCATGAAGTAGCTTTACCTCTAACAATAGAAGAAAAAAATAGGTGACGTTGGACCATCTAATCGAGAGGGGCTGAGAGGTAGAAAATGATGCACAAGCAGTGACGTAGGGAGCTGGGGAAGTAGAGATAGGGCGGTTCCGAAGGAAGATATAACTGAAGGTCGTCAGGATGTGGATAGGTGGGCGGTGGGAGGCTGGATCCGCCCACACTAGGGAAATGATGAAGGGATCGGAGGACCTCCCGCGCTGGCGCTCGGCCAGAGATAACAATGCGGTTGGCAGTGGGTCTCCTCCCTCGCTGTCGACGATGGCCTAAACGTTGCCCCTCCCCCCTTCACCGGCGGAGGGGGATATGTCCGGATCTGTAATCACCGGTGATGATAGAAAGACAGTGTTTTTTGAAGGGATAAAGACAGTGTTACCACCGCTATCTTGTTTAGATCTGGAGAGGATGATAGTGTGTGAATAGAGCAACCCTAGCAAGCAAGCGCGGAGGCTCCGGCCTATATATATGTAGTGGGGTAGTTTTCCTTTTTCACTCCATCAAAACAATCGTTTAAAATTGTGTACGTGCTAGGTCGCCTTTTTTTGAGTTGTTGATTGTTTTTGGAGATAGCTACTCGCTTATTCCAAGTGGTGTTACGGTGTGCCAGGTCGCACTTTGTATCGTTCAAGTCTGGTACAAGACCCTCCATTAAATGAACAACCACCACCTCGTAAAATTTGTTAACAAGCCCACGGCTAAAATTATCAAAAACGTGGGCTCCCCCAACATGCATTATTATTTATATTCAACAAAATGTGAGAGTAAAATATTTATTGGGCTCCTTTGTCATTTGTGCTAAATTTTGACCAAACATTTAACTGACAAAATGTTAGTGCATGTTAACAAAAATTATATCGTTTGATTCGTATTTGAACATTGTTTTCAATGATGTAATTTTTTGTGACATGCATGAACATTTGGTTAGTTAAATTTATAGTCAATATTTGGGAAGGTGCATTAAATCAACACATGCAAGTATGAAAAGGAAAGTCATGACATGCATGCATGTGTTGTAATTAATGCATCGGTAAACACAAATTATTGAAATATATCGAGTGCAGTGCTTTGATGTGTCGCGTCAACTGGTACAACAACTAGAAGTTTGGTTACTACAACACCCTCTCCCTCGCAGACTAAGCTCTGGTGCCTTAACTACACCTGCCTTTGGTTGTATGACAGGTGGGTCACCCACCTGTTGGGCCCACCTGTCATACACGCAAAGGCAGGAGCAGTAAGTCAATGAAGCTGCGTCCCTCCCTCACCCATGAGCGTGGTGGCTGGCAGGACTATTAGAAGCTTTCTCTACACGCTCTCCCTCCCACACACGGTGGACATGCTGCAGTTCATTCGGTGTCAGATGGCCAGAAGCATAATGTAGTACTCCTCCACTTCAATAGTACTCCATCACTGTTCGACTTCCCGAAGAGGCGAAGAGCCAAGCGCAGCTCGGATACATAGATGACTTCATTTTTTAGCATGCATGACACATAGTAGCACAACATTTAATATGATACGGTATCATGATATGATACTCAAACCTCTCTTTCTTCATTTAATTCTAGGCCACCTCGTCAAATTTGCCTAGTTGGCATGCATGATACTACCTATGATACTCCCATTAAAACGAACCTTATACTACAACAAGCTATCTCTCCCGCACGGGGTGGACAGACATGCATTAGTGGATTCGATACTATAGAAGTAGTACTAACATCATTGTTCGTCGTCTTGAAGAGGCGAAGAGCCAAGCGCAACCCGAACGTGGCAGTTGCGAACGCTCGCGTGGCAGTCTTTGTGTAGGGGTGTGGCGTGGTGCGGTGCCTTGGAGCATGCATATAGCCAGGCTCTTGCATGAGACAAAATTGTTTTTTGAGCCCACTATTGTAGTACTACTTGCTAGTATGGCCCTGTAAACCGGAAATGAGTATTTCCCTTTCTAGAGATTTCAACAAGTGACTAGACTACACCCTAAAAGAGTAATACTCCCTCTATCCCAAAATTCTTGTCTTACATTTGTCTAGATACGGATGCATCTAATACTAAAGCATGACTTGATACATCTGTATTTAGACAAATTTTAGACAAGAATTTTGGACGGAGGGAGTAGTACATATGGAGCAAAATGAGTGAATCAACACTGTAAATAAAACATAGTTCTCTCCTTTTCCTCTCTGCCTTGCTTGCGGTGCACAATACTAGGTACTCGTATATGATTAGCCGCTCTATCTACAAGCGGGACATCAAAGCATTTGGGCCCGCGGGACATCCACCAAATCACATCAAGGTGCTACAGTCGAGACTCACCGGTCACCCTGGTGTGGCCATCATGACCCGTCATATCACAAAACCCACACCTTTACCAGCAGTGGTAAAGTGGCCTCGAAGTTGGACTGGACGAAGAAACAATAATTTCACTCGTTGAAGACCTTTGTCCCCTTTCTTGAAGAAAACCTCACTCCATGCTACTCACTTCTGCCATTTTTCTTCTGTACCTACGAAGGAAAGGTGGGTGAATCAGTGATGCCACTATATTTTCAATCCAAGAATCTTCTTTTTGTGAAGCACTGACCGATTCTCACAGTCTATTCCTTTCCCGTTTTCATTGCGATTGTGGTTTCCTTTCGATTGCTTGTTGTTTATCAGTTCATTGATGGATCCTGGAGCACTAGGCAAAGAGTTGCCGGCGGATCCATCAGTTCATTGATGGATCTAGGAAGCGAGCACCGACCAACGAGTTGACTATGTTGGCAGGCCAACCCATGGATATGAAGAACTTTAGGAAACAAGCACTAGCCAAAGAGTTGACGATGTTAGCAGACGAACTCCTCAAAGAAAGTTGGAAGGACAGCAAGGGCCCCACCATGCCTACCCCAGAAACTCTAATGGCCACCTATGCGAGGCTCAAGGCCAAGTTTGAGGAGCTAGTCGCCGTTGAGAAGCAGTATTCCCCTAGCAAGGTGATGGCACCATCGAGGACAAGGAGATGGCCCTTGGAGGGATGGGATCCCCCGGTGAGCTACACAAGGTAAAAAATAATGTCATACCATAATTGTGGTTTTTGATTATTTGCAATGTGCTTGCTAATATGTTAGGGTTGTGCATGTGCCAGTGGATGTCCTTGATGATTCCGATGGCGCGGCCCATCCTATGGAGAACGCCCCAGAAATCATTTTTGATGTCACGGTCCGTCCTGTTGACATCGCCCCGGAGATCGATTCCGATGCCACTGTCCATCCTGTGGACGTCGCCCTAGAGATCGATTCCGATGTTGTAGTCCGTCCTGTGGACATCGCCCCAGAGATCGATTCCCATGCCGCTGTTTGTGCTATGATCATTGCCCGCGAGATCGATGACAAGAAATAGTTGGTCACGCTAATCCTTCAGGGTAGTTTGCATTGCATTTAATTACCAGAACGATGCGTGTTATCAAACCATCTTAGGGCTAGTGCACTGTGAGGGAGTCCTGGACTAAGGGGTCCTCGGGCGTCCAGCCTATTATCCTTTGGGCCAGACTGATTGGCTGTGAAGACATGCAGGCCGAAGACTTCACCTTGTCCGTATTGGACTCTACTTAGCGTGGGAGGCAAGTTTAGCGATCGAAGATTCCTTCTTATGTAACCGACTCCATGTAAACCCTAGATCCCCTCGGTGTCTATATAAACCGATGGGGGTAGTCCGGAAAGGACACCACATATACTCATTACCATAGGCTAGACTTCTAGGGTTTAGTCATTACGATCTCGTGGTAGATCAACTCTTGGAATACTCATATTCATCAAGATCAATCAAGCAGGAAGTATGGTATTACATCCATAGAGAGGGCCCGAACCTGGGTAAACATCATGTCCCCTGTCTCCTGTTACCATCGATCCTAGACGCACAGTTTGGGACCCCCTACCCGAGATTCCCCAGTTTTGACACCGACATTGGTGCTTTCATTGATAATTCCACTGTGTCGTCGACAAAAGGTTCGATGGCCCCCTTAATCGTCAATAATGAAGCTTTCCGAGGAGGAACCTTCCTCCTCAGATAGATTCTTGTATTCGGCGGCCTCGTACTGCGGGCCAACTCGCTTGGCCATCTGGAGCAGCTCGATAGCTACGCCCCCAGCCATTAGGTCGGATTCGGAAGCTTGAACTATACCGTGGATATCCGTGGAAATTTTATATTCGAGGGACCTGAGCCCGCGGCGATTGCTCCCCCTCATCCCGATGAACGTGACTTAAATCTGTCATCGGATCACACCTAGGAGATGGTTCCAGCGGCTACAACGACCTTAGAGCCAAAGAAGATCAAGCCATCCGACGCCTCAGAGACCGCGGCATTGGAGCCGCAAGTGGATGCGACGCCCTGTGATATTCTCTTTAATAGAACTTCAGTCTCGACTCCGGCTACAAGTTCCGGACTGTGTACACCCGCGGACACTGAGCTAGATCGGTTATCGATCTTCGAATTCAGCGCCGCTGACGTGTTCCAACACTCGCCTCTAGGTGACATACTAAAATCTTTAAAGAACTTGTCCTTGGAAAGGGACTCACAACCGAACTATGCCCGGTTCGAGCTCGAGAGAGACGATGAGGAATTTCGCTTCACACCCACCACCCACTTCATAGACACGTCGATGACTTAACTGACGTGCTTGACAATGGCTCCGAAGACAGCGACGGTATGGACGACGATGCCGACAAGGAGCAAGGCCAAGACCCGCCATTCACTGGACGATGGACGGCCACCACTTCATACGACGCGTACATGGTTGCTACATATAAAGGATCTGGCGACGACAAAGCAGAGCCGGATGCGAACAAAACCTCCGAGACACGGTCCAAGCGCCGGCGGCCCAAACGCCGCCCTAAGCCCCATCGCTCAAAGGACGGCAACACTGGCACCGGAGATAATAGTACTCTGGGCGACGTCGAAAATAGTGAAGACCCCGCTGGGGCTACATCCAAATAGGAACATGACAGCAGGCAAGACAACACTGACGAACATGCCATAGAAGATGACCCAGAGAATAATTGTTACCATCCACCCTCCGAGGAGGAGATAAGCCTTGGCAACGAACACTTCATCGTTCCTGAGGATCCTCTTCAGCAGGAGCGCTTTAAGCATCAGCTCAAGCCACCTCAAAAAGCCTGAAAAAGAAACAACAGCAGCTTCAAGCTGAACAAGACATGCTCATCGACAGATGGACTGATGTCCTGACAGCTGAGGAATACGGCCCCAAGCGCCCAGCCAAGAGGTACCCAAAACGTAGACGGCTACCTCAGTTCGATGAGGAGGCAACAGATCCCATACCTCCTTTGCACAATGCGGACCGAGCACCCCGCGGTCGGGATAAAACAGCAACTCAAACCGAACAGCAGCCCGCCCAACCGCCTCGCAAAAACAGGGACAGACCAGCTCGGGACCATACATACGATCTTCGGCAGAAATTGGATAATAGAGCAGGAATCACCAGATCTATATATGGATCGCAAGGACGTTCCCACACTCGGGATGACAGCTACCTATTCGGACGTGACAAACTTAATCACACCTGGGCCAATAATCACAGACGGACGTCATCAGAGATATGTCGTGACACGGCCCGCTATAGAGGCGCTGCACACCCTCTCTGCTTCATAGACAAGGTGCTGGATCATCAATTCCTAGAAGGGTTCAAACCTGTCAATATTGAATCATACGACGGAACAACCGACCCCGAAGTATGGATCGAATATTTCATTCTTCACATACATATGGCCCGAGGAGATGACCTCCATGCCATCAAATACCTCCTGTTAAAGCTCAAAGGACCAGCTCGACACTGGCTAAATAGTCTGCCTGAGAACTCCATCGACAGCTGGGAAGACTTGTAAGAGGCCTTCCTTGACAACTTCCAAGGTACATATGTCCGGCCACCTTATGCCGATGACTTAAGCCACATAGTTCAACAATCTAGAGAATCAGCCAGAAAATTCTGGACTAGGTTCCTAACCAAAAAGAACCAGATCGTCGACTGTCCGGACGCTGGAGCCCTAGCAACCTTTAAGCATAGCATCCGGGACGAATGGCTCGCCCGCCATCTCGGCCAGGAAAAGCCGAGATCCATGGCAGCCCTCACGACACTTATGACCAACTTTTGTGTGGGATAGGATAGTTGGCTGTCTCGCAGTACCAACACAACGAACGAAACAGGCCCCTTTGAGGACAAAAACAGCACCGACAAGCTCCAGCGCAATAGACACAAACGTCGAAGCAATGGCGATAACACCGATGACACTACCATTCATGCCAGATTCAGTGGCTCCAAGTCCGGCCAGCGAAAGAAGCCCTACAAAAGGAACGGTTGAGGACCATCCAGCTTGGACCGCATACTCGACCGTCCGTGCCAGATACATGGCACCCCAGACAAACCGGCCAACCATACTAATAGAGATTGATGGGTCTTTAAGCAAGCCAGCAAGGTAAATAGCGTAAACAAGGAAGGGGAATCACCGAGCGAGGACGAAGGCGAGGAGCCCCGGCAGCCGAACACTGAGGGGAAGAAGAAATTCCCACCTCAAGTCAAAACGGTGAACATGATATACGCCACACACATCCCCAAAAGGGAGCGCAAGCGCGCACTCAGGGACATTTATGCGGTAGAGCCAGTCGCCCCAAAATTTAACCCATGGTCGTCAGTCTCGATCACCTTTGATCGTCGTGATCATCCAACTAGCATCTGTCATGGCGGTTTGGCCGCATTGGTACTCGACCCAATCATCAATGGATTTCACATGACACGGGTCCTAATGGATGGTGGTAGCAGCCTCAACCTGCTCTATCAGGATACAGTACGCAAGATGGGCATTAATCCCTCATGAATCAAACCCACGATAACCACCTTTAAAGGAGTCATACCAGGCGTAGAGGCCCATTGTACGGGCTCGATCACGCAGGAGGTGGTCTTCGGTTCCCCGGATAACTTCCGAAGCGAAGAACTAATCTTCAATATCGTCCCATTTCGCAGCGGCCACCACGCCCTGCCCGAACGAACCGCATTCGCTAGATTCAATGCGGTACCACATTACACTTATCTCAAGCTAAAGATGCCCGGCCCACGTAGCATCATCACAGTAAACAGAAACACAGAATGCTCCCTCCGTACAGAGGAGCACACTTCCACACTAGCAGCAGAGGTACAAAGCGGCCTTCTCAAGCAGCATTATAATCCGGCTGCTGAGCCCCTGGACATCATCAAGAAGGTCCGGACCACACTGCAGCAGGACAGCTCAGCTCGACAAGAGCCGAATTTGCAATATGACCTCCGTCCCAGCCCTGATGAGGCAATGGCACTAATACCGCGCGTACATAAAACACGCACTCAAAACACCATGGGAATCGACAGAGGCATAACTCGTCAACAATTCACTGTACGGCTCGACTGACATCGGGAATCACACGCCTTTACTTTTGCTTTTTATTATGGTTTTTCTCTCTTTTCGAGGTCTATACGGACGAATCGTTTGCAAAACACACCAAGAAGGCAAGGAGCTCTAGCATACAAAGGAGACCCCAGGTGATCTCTATTAACAATCGCCATACATGTTTTACATACCCTCACATAGCCCGCTCTTGGTTACGACATGATAAATAGCTTTACATGTTTATCGCATTATTTGCACAAAGTACGCCTCGACGTACCAATTACACCACAATGGTGAATGAATGACGGCGTCAGCTTATTACCTATTTTTCCTATTTTCTCACCTTTGTAAATATTACGTATTGCACACACATACACTATGGTACGTATTACTGCGCCAGGGGCTTCATTTCACCCAACACTATGGCAATAAAAAGTCCGAACACTTTTATAGTATAGTTCGGCACCCCGCTTATAGCGTTATATGCATCGACTCCGAATCATGTCTTTGGTTAATAGTTGGGTTGCCCGGCTCCTGTGCTTACTACCTTATGTTCCGCTATATCGGCTAGGGTAGTAAAGGGAGAACTACTGCGATTGTGTCCAGGTTCTTCCGGACGAGCACCTCAGTAGAGAAAGCCGAAAACTAACTGTCACGATGCGACGAGAGCCGGTCAGCTGTTCGAGAGGTTCCAAATCGTTAGAGATTTTTTCTGCTTCGCATGAAGAATTGGTCCCTCCGATTAGGCGTGTATAGCGACCCTAGTTCGTCCTTCCGAATACCAGGGGCTTCACCAAACTTTTTAATTGTCAAACTCCTATGGCTAAGTGAGGGCGGTAAAGGCCGCATAGTCTGATTGCCTTGTTCGTTGCGCTAAACACCTCCTTTAAGGACCAGAATGTGGAGTAAAGAGTGTTTAGATTTATCCCGAACACCCCCGTACCATTTACGTGGAAGCAGAAGCCGATGACTGGTCAACCCTCAGATTTCATAAACGGCCGCCCAGGAGGTAAAATGTAAATCATAAGCATTATAATACATAACATCACTGCTCCATATTACGTGAAAGTATAATACAAACGTTCTTATGGGAAAATGATATCCTTCGAACATTGTTCCGCCACAAGGCGGGACCCCTCCAAGACGCCGTCAAAATAGAGCTCGGGTCGATGATGCTTCTTGCCCTGTGGCAGTCCCTCAGTCATCAGCTTCTTGGCATCCAGCTTTGCCCAATGCATCTTGACATGGGAAAAGGCCATACGCGCACCTTCGATGCAGACCGACCGCTTAACGGTTTCGAGCCGCGGACAGGCGTTAACAAGCCGCTTTACAAGTTTGAAATAGCTGCTAGGTACAGGCTCGGTAGGCCACAGCCGGACTATCAGGTCCTTCATGGCTAGCTCCGCCGACTTATGCAGCTCGACCAACTGCTTCAGCTGGTCAATGAAGGGCAACGGATGTTCGGGTCCAAGATCTTGGGACCATAATAGCTTCTTCGTAGACATTCCTTCTTCGGCTCTATAATACTCAGCAGCATCTGATATACTACGCGGAAGATCTGTAAACGCCCCTGGAAAGCGGAATCCGGATAAGTACAAGGAACGTCTCTTACACACACTTGCTATGCAGAGCGAAAGATTTACCCGCTGTAATCTTGTTAGCCGCCTGAATCTCCTGGAGAGCGTCCTGGGCTTCGGCTCGTGCATCTTGTGTGCTCCGGCGGGCCTCGGCCTATTCGGACTCCTGCGCCTTACAATCGCGCTCCAAGGACTCAAATCTCTCGATCACGCCCTGGAGCTATTGCTGCTCCTCGGCAACCTGGGCCTGGTGCTTCTCGCGCACGGCGCATTCCGTGGCCGCTTTGTCCTCGGCCTCGGCTATCGCCTTCTTAAGTGCTGCCACCTCGGTCATGGCCACTAATAAAGTTTATGACACTTTAGTCCGACTGGACTGCTCATTTTTTGAAATATACCCATACGTTACTGCATACCTTGGTTGTCTTCCAGCTACTTCTTCACGAGGCCGAGCTCCTGCTCGGACCGCTCCAGCTTCCGCTTTAGTCCGGACACTTCCGCAACATGAGCAGTGGCATCCTGCAGTGATACCTGCTTATTCACATAGACAACTCATGTTAGACTCCTGCGATATTTATTTCCCATCCTCTGTTTGGCTTTTCCTCCCGAACACCAAACATAGCATCAGGGGCTACTGTCTATACTGCGATATTTTTCCTACAATCATATTACTCACCTCAAAGCCCGTTAGAAGGCTGGTGCAGGCTTTGGTCTGTCCGCTTTTGACAAACCAAACCTTCTCTGTTACCGTGTCCCAGAGAACACGATGCTCATCCACGATAGAGGCACCTTGTAGCGCCTCCAGCAGATTATCCGGTGCCTCTGGTTGGACAGAGGTCACCGGTGGAACAGGCACATTCCTTCCTTGGGGGGAATGCCGTTCGCTGGACCCTGGAGCCTTGTAGACCTCCGGAATGGTATGCGGCTGAGGCCCAAAGGGAACTCAGGTCCCGTCACCGGGCCCCGTGGGGACTTTTTCCCCTGTATGTCCGGCGGCCGAGGAGCCATCCTAGGACGTCACCCCGATGGTCTCCGAAATCTCCCCCAGCCTGGGAAAGTCTTTTTGGATGCCACCTTGTCGTCACCCTTGGGCGAGATGGAATGAGCAGGCGGCGGTGACATGCCAACCATCTCCTTTGAGTCCAGTGAATCGTCTGTCGAGGATCGTGGGGAGCCGTCGCGTGTCGGACTGCAACGACAAGGTTTACTATGTGTCAATATTGCAAACGAAGAAGGCCGAATTATTTTTATTCTGGTACTCACGAGGCGGCCCGAGGCTTGGTCCAACGAGGTCGCTCCGGACTGCTGTCAACATCCCATGCGGAGTTATCCGCGAAGGAGCCTCTCCCCCTCTTGGGGGCCTCTGCCTCCAAACTCGGGGAGGCCTCTCTTTTCTCCCTTCCTCTTGCAGGGGGGGAGTCGCCTCCCTCCTCATCGTCGTCTTCGGCGGCTGAGGGGTCTGTCTCGTCATCAGACGAGAGGAACAACATGCTCCTTCGGCGAAGCCCACGCCTGGTCCCCTTGACCATGGTTTTTCCCTTCTTCTTCGGCACGTCGTAAGGCGCCGGAAATAGTATCTTGGAAAGAAGTGGGGTTTCTTAATCTTCGGGCAGCAGAGCCGGACTATTAATCCGTCCCACTAGATTGACCCAGGCCTGAAAAAGAAATTGACAAGAAGGCTTAGTATCCTCCCTCGAAATGCGTCCTTAAAGACTACACCTTGACGGCTTACCGAATTGGCCTGGCGCTTAAAGTTGAGCCTGCGGTCTTTGGTAAAGGGTGGCGGCATCTCGCTGCCCTTAAAGAGCACCTTCCAGATATCTTCGTGTGTCATGCTAAAGAACCTTAGCAGCATCTGGTGGTCTGCCGGATTGAACTCCCACAAATAACAGGTCCGGCGGTGACATGGAAGGATCCGGAGTACAAGCATGACCTGGATCACATCAACTAGCTTGATCTTCCGGGTTACAATATTCTGGAGGCACGTTTGGAGCCCCGTGATCTCTTCCGGAGATCCCCAGGTCAGGCCCTTCTCCTGCTAGGAGGTAAGCCACATCGGGACTCCGGATCGGAATTTGGGAGTCGCCGCCCAGTTGGCGTCGCGCGACTCGGTGATATAGAACCACCCCGATTGCCATCCCTTCATCGTCTCTACGAAGGAGCCTTCGAGCCAGGTGGTATTGGGCATCCTGCCCACCATGGCACCTCCGCACTCGGCCTGTTGGCCGCCCACCACCTTTGGCTATACATTGGAAGTCTTCAGCCATAGGACGAAGTGAGGTGGGATGCGGAGAAAGGCTTCACACACAACTATGAATGCAGAGATATTGAGGATAAAGTTGGGGGCCAGATCGCGGAAGTCCAACCCAAAGTAAAACATCAATCCATGGACAAATGGATGAAGAGGGAATCCCATCCCACAAACGAAGTGTGTGAGATACACAACTCTCTCATGGGGATCGGGAGTAGGGACGATCTGCCCTTTTTCCGGGAGACGGTGAGCAATCTCCTTGGCTAGATAGCCGGCCTCCCGGAGCTCTGTGATGTTCTTCTCCTTAATGGAGGAGGCCAGCCACTTGCCTCCAACCCCGGATCCGGACATGATTGGAATGTCTTCTCGAATGAGGAAAAGCTGAAAGCTTGGGCGCTAGAACTCAAGGACAGAGGGATTGGAGATGGATAAGGATGCGAGTAAAGGAAGAATGTCCTTATCCCCTTATAAAGACCGCAAATATCGGGTGCCTCCCCACTCGCCTTGAACTCGCCTATTCCCGAGAGCCGTGCAAAATGGCACAGTTGGGTTACCCACGCCCGTGTTGATGAGAATCTTGTAATAAGGGGGGCATGATCTTTGCTTAGACAAGACGGGCCAATGACAACCGCGTCTCGCAACATGGAGCAGTAGACGAAAAACGGTTTGAAATTACGACCGGACAAATGTGATGTCATGTTGTAAAAGCTGTCAGCGGATTAGACTCGTGCAAGAATATATACTCTCTCTGCGGTTATATATGGTGTGTGTGACAGGTCCAGGTACAATCGTCGCATCCGAAGACTATTCTAGAGTTCTGAAGGAGGGAACCCACCTTGCAATGCCGAAGACAAATCTGCATGCCGGACTCCTCGTCATTGAAGCCAGGTTCAGGGGCTACTGAGGGAGTCCTGGACTAAGGGGTCCTCGGGCGTCCGTCCTATTATCCTTTGGGCCGGACTGATGGGCTGTGAAGACATGAAGGCCGAATATTGCACCGATTGGACTCTACTTAGCGTGGGAGGCAAGCTTAGCGATCAAAGATTCCTTCTTATGTAACCGACTCCATGTAAACCCTAGATCCCATCGGTGTCTACATAAACCGATGGGGGTAGTCCGGAAAGGACACCACATATACTTATTACCATAGGCTAGACTTGCAGGGTTTAGTCATTACGATCTCGTGGTAGATCAACTCTTGTAGTACTCATATTCATCAAGATCAATCAAGCAGGAAGTAGGGTATTACCTCTATAGAGAGGGCCCAAACCTGGGTAAACATCGTGTCCCCTGTCTCCTGTTACCATCGATCCTAGATGCACAGTTCGGGACCCCCTACCCAAGATCCGCCGGTTTTCACACTAACACATTGTCTTGTGTGGGCGGTACTTGCTACTTTTGTTTGATAGTGAATCATGCGAACCCTCTCCGAGTTATGGAAACAGATGTATCCTCACCAGCTTTTGATGTAATATATGTCATCCTTAGATGTAAGTTTGAACTGTTTATCATATCAGTAGGGCTTGTTTAATGATTTCTTGGTGTTAGTAGGCTAGCTACTGTGCGAGCTATAGTACTTGCAAAACACTCAACGAAGAGAAATGTTGGGGCCGATGAGCTCGTGGTATGCTTATACTGATCCTTCGTCGATCGGCCAATAGCCCAAGATCCTAAAATTGTAGGCTTAGCGATCGATCTAACAATAGTTGACAGGGATACATTGAGGCCTCATTTGCTTCATAGGGTAGGAAAATCATAGCAAAAGTACAGAGACGTAAAACACAAGATCATAGCAGTACAGGGGCGTACTCCCTCTGTTCCAAAATAGATGACTCAACTTTGTACTACTAACTTTGAAACAGAGGGAGTACAAATCCTAGGCGGGCTAGTTTGGCCCAGTAGGTTTTAGTGATATGACGCGGTACAGTGCTGTCCAGTCTTCGCGTGTGGTAGCAGTATTGCGGGTATAGTAAGTTTTCTTGAAGAAGCGGAATTCAATGAAGTCAAGATGGTTCCTTCGTCCGACCAACTTACAGTGGGAAAGGTTGGGCCTGCACTACGACCGGGGTGGACCGGGATAATTTTGTGCATGGCAGGTGGACCAGGATGGTCGACGTCCCACATGTTAGGGAATGAAAGTATTCTTTCCGATATAGGCCTCATTCGGGTTGGAGGAAACCAAAACATAGGATTTAGGAATAGTAAAGAAAATTTATTGGATGTCACTTGCCATCCTAAGGAATTGTCTTGCCTCGTTCCTACGCACAAAATGAGCTTTGAGTGGATGTGTAGATTCCTCCAAAAACATAGGAAATGAATAGTACTCCTATGAAAATCCCATCTACGTTTCCCATGAACCGAATGCATCTATAGGAAATTTTCCTCTGGAATCTTTGTTCCTATGTTTTTTGTGTAAAAATCTTTTAAACCGAATGAGGCGATAGAGGACGAGCAACAAGTATTCATTGTTAATTCTGGATGAAAGCCATTGTCTCCACTGTTACGACGGAGGAGTGTGAAACACGTCAGTCCAGTGAACTTGGCATGTGCACCACTCCATCCTTCCTCATGTAATACTACCATAGTGTTGACTATAAGGTTGGTTATATGGTGACAACTTTTTCTCACTTACTCTCTATCTATTTCCTCTCGAATGTTTTTTACCTTTCTTTTTTTAGACACAATTGCTTTTATGCCTCTTTTTTAGAATTAGTTTTTTTATACCTAGGAGCATGTGTAGAGACGGGCTCTTGCAGAGCTCACTCATTGACTTTGTCAATGCCTCTCTCTCCTCCAGATAAGCGGGCTTATAGCCTAGTATTTTACTGGTACTACTTGCTATGAATGCAGATAGCTGGCGTATGAGGGGGCAGCGTGCGCGGGGGAGTTGGGGGGTTTGGTGGGCTAGGGTGGTCAGAAGCAGGCTTGGAAGCGGTCCAGACTCCCTCATGGCCCACCTTGTATTATCACCATATATTTTCTTGGAGTCCGTGCGTGGCGGGCGGGTGATCTCTTCTCCCTCCCCCGTCTCTCTCTTCTCAGCCGATGCCCGCCGAGCAATTAGATTTCGGCTGTCGACTGTTTATTCAATTGCAGTCCCACAAGTCAGTGAAAATGCAAGACAACGCGTGTCCCCTCTGGTGAGCGGCGTCCGAGCTGGACTATCGGGGGTGCGATGCGAATGCGACGCGTACGAGTTGTGAGTGTGCCGCCTTTTCCTTTTGAACTTGCAAAGCGTAACATGTTAGTGCGATCGATCGATTGAAATCCAGGAAAAAATGATGAGGGCGGTGCTTTCGCGCGCGTTAGGCGGGCTAGTTTGAGTGATATGACGTGCTACAGTACCGTCCACTTGCTCCATTTTTATGTAAGCAAGAGTCTACACTCTTATGTGGGAGGAGTCGAAACATGGCGGATCTGATTTTGATCGAGGGATAATTTTTCCCTGCAAAATAATGGAGCATTGTTAGCGATTATAGCATGATAGTTAGGGCATCTCCAGCGCTGGCCCACAAATTTACACCGGCATCTGTCCGAGGACACTGATGGATGCCATCCAATGCTGCCCGCATACCTTTCGACAACTATATGAACTAACCAGACGAAATTCGTGCAAACAAAGCAAATTTCGAATTAACCGGATGAATTCATTACATTTCGAGCACTTTTCCCATAAACTGGACGAAATTCATTACATATTTCACACAAACTGTACTAAAATCTACTGTAACCTAATCTAAATGATCGCCGCCGCCCGACCACCATGTCCGGCCATGAACCCGAGAAAGCCGGCCATTGCCTTTTCCTCCTCCTCATCCGCCTCGATAACCTTCTCCTCCGGAGCACAAGGTTCTAAAAATTTCCGCTTCCACCTCGCAGTGAAGCAGCTAATCGGCCGCCGATGTTTATCCCACCAAGTTTGGAGTCGACTGGGTGGAGGAGCGGTGGCCTTCCTGGCACCAGAGGGGTGGCGACCTACCGTGTACTACTCTTCCTCGCTGTCGGCTGCACCCGCGCACGCGCGGCAGCTTCATGGTCATGGCAATGGAGGGCGGCTAGGGGGAGCCAGCGATCTCCTTCGTCTACTCCTATGACAGTACGTCCAAGAGAGCTTTGGAGAGCGCCCGGAGCAGAGCCGCCGATGTTCTTCATCTGCTCCTACGATAATATGTCCAATAGAGCTTTGGAGTGCCTTGAGGCCATGGTTGGAGTGGTGCCGACAGAAGGAAGGGACCGGAGGAGAATGAGTGTGGGTCTTTGGCTATGGCTGGGAGCTGGGGATCAAGTTAGTATAGCGGGCGAATGGCAATGAGCCGCGGCATACGGATGGACGGCTGGCACCGGAGTAAGTTTGTCGGCAGCCGTTTATCATTAATGTGGGCGGCGGACGGAAGGCTGGCCGTGGTGTCGTTAACGCGGAGCAGTCACTTGCACCAGGATGCCACGCGGGTGGCGCTTTCTCGGTCGTCGCGCTGCTGCAATGTCGGCGCTAGTGAGAGGTCACGTCGGGCGTGAATGTGGACATTGCTTCAGTGACTTAACTATGGGTGCATTGGGTCACTGACATGTTGGCCCAACGGGCATCTGGCCCGCATATCAGTGACACACCGACTGCGCCTGCAGTTAAGTCCGGTGAATGAGGCAATGACGTTCTGGAGAGACGGTGACCATTTCAGGAGGTACGCACGAGCTAGCAATGGAATGTGTTTCGGTAGGCCAGGGCGGTCAGACGCTGGCGTGGTGGTAAAATGTGAACTCATGGATGACGAGACTTTGAAGCGTATGCGGCACGTATTGACAACCAGGCATCCATGCAACCACTCTTGTCGCCAGCTAGCCTTCGATGACCACCATTAGACACCACACAACCATGCATAACTTACGAATAATGGACGAATCGATCGGACACACACTTGTGTCTAGTGGCACTATGATCGGTCGCTCACGATAGTACATACTCAGTACCATAGTTCCCTCTCTAGCTAGGTTGTTTTATAGATTGTCATAGTGATGGACGATATACATGAGCAAGGCGCTGAGTTCAGAATATGACCGTTGGTGTTGAGCCAGGTGAATACATGCTTGGTGTTCGCGGAGGCCTCTAGCAAACGTCCAAACAGTAATGTCAGGCAGCGTCGGGGCGCACATGTGACGGGCTCACCGTTTGCGTTGCGCCATGGGCAGGACTTTCATTGAGAGGTCGACTTGCATGCATTAGCATGGTTTGACAGCGTGAGCATGAGTGTCTGCAGGTGTACATGCTACTTGCCTATACAGACGGTGTGCGCTAATGTGTGTATCATGTATAATATAAAAAATCTGTTTGTGCATTTAACGCAAAGTATTTCATTTTCATTTGGCTGACGAGTGTGCGTTGCAGCTACGAGTCCGTGCTTTGATTTGTCACATATGGATAATTTTGGTTTTTATTTCTTTCTCCACTGACAGGTAGGCCCGCGTAGATAGATAGATAAAGAACACGAGCTGATGAGGCGCATGCGGACTATTTGACTGGTCAACCAGACAAATACGGAGCTATACGCTATGCCAGCGACCATATAATGACCATATCTCGTATACAATGATCAAAGTGAGCTATCAAGACAAGTTCGATGACCACCAATGCATTTTACTCGGTAATAAATGACCAAGATTGAAGGGGAATCCAAATTTCCTTCGTATTATGTCCATGAGCTCTTGACACACCAATGCACCAAGCATCGTTCATGCCACCGCGCCACACACTAACCGGTAAGGGAGCGATGGCATCCTGCTGCACCGAGTTCCTCGCCGCCCATGACCGCACAAAAAATGGTAGGGAAGCGATGGCATCCTGCCGTGTCGAGTTCATCGCCGCTCGCGACCTCACACCTACGTGGGCGGAATTTGAAGCTACCAAGGCCGAATGGGCGATAGAGCAAGAGGCGGTTGATGACCCACAAGTGTAGGGGATCTATCGTATCCCTTTCGATAAGTAAGAGTGTCGAACCCAACGAGGAGTAGAAGGAAATGATAAGTAATTTTCCGTAAGGTATTCACTGCAAGCACTGAAATTATCGGTAACAGATAGTTTTGTGATATGTTAACTTGTAACGAATAGCAAGTAATAAAATTAAATAAGGTGCAGCAAGATGGCCCAACCCTTTTTTAGCAAAGGACAACCTGGACAAACTCTTATATAAAGGAAAGCGCTCCCGAGGAGACATGGGAATTATCGTCAAGCTAGTTTTCATCATGTTCATATGATTCGCGTTCGGTACTTTGATAATTTGGTATGTGGGTGGACCAGTGATTGGGTGATGTCCTTCCTTGGACAAGCATCCCACTTATGATTAACCCCCATTGCGAGCATCCGCAACTACAACAGAAGTATTAAGGTAAACCTAACCATAGCATTAAACATATAGATCCAAATCAGCCCCTTACGAAGCAACGCATAAACTAGGGTTTAAGCTTCTGTCACTCTAGCAACCCGTCATCAACTTATTACTTCCCAATGCCTTCCCCTAGGCCCAAACAATGGTGAAGTATCATCTAGTCGACGTTCACATGACACCACACTACTAGGAAAAGGCCTACGAGTGGCGCACCTGTTTTGCCTACTAATGGCGCACCACAGGTGTGCCACTAGCATCACGCCATTAGAATTTTTTACTAATGGCGCATCACGGGTGCGCCATTAGTATCTGGTATACTAATGGTGCGCCACGCAGTGCGCCATTAGTATACCCACGGTGCGCCATTAGTATGCCTCCCAGGGGCCATGTTTACCCATGTGCTCTGGCTTACTAATGGCGCACTAGTTGATGATGCGCCACTAGTGTGCTTTGGCTTACTAATGGTGCACTAGTTGGTGGTGCACCACTAGTATGAATATTAGGGATTTTTTTTCTGATATTTGCATAGGTTACAAAATATATTACTGGACAGAATATAGACAACACCACACAGCAATAGCAGATTCCTCGAATACAATAGAAGATTAGTCTCTGAATACAATTCATCATATTAGTCTCCGAATTCAAAAGACCGAACAAAGATAGAACATTACAAGTCTCGAGACCGCGAGTAGCAAGTTTGTCAGAAGTAATACTAATCCTAACAAGTCCTACTAATCATCATCATACAACTTCTACTCGTTATTAATAACAAGTCATACAATCATCATCTTGATAGTCATCGAACCAACCCTTCTTATTTGTTCTTAGCACATGATCATCAGTATTAGGCAGGACCTAAACACCCTATTTAAGGTAAAATACCATAAAACAATATAGACCCTGACTCTCCATTATGGATAATGGAGATCATCCTGTCTCAATTCTTGCGCTTCACTTCCTTTTGCTTCCAAAAACCTCCTTACGACTGTCCATACATTTTTTCCATCCTTTGACTTGCATGTCTCCACTTCTTTTAGAAATCTAGTATGGACAGTTGAGATTCGTAGAATGACCTGGTTGTATGTTTAAAACATTAAGGCAACCTTTATCATACATCAAATGAGGCACACAATTCTCTGGGAATATCTGTTGAAAAACATAGTAATAACTTCATAGTTAGCAATGATGTACTAGTTTTAGAAGTATGCAAAAGATTCAAAGATGTCGTAATAGTAAAAAATCTTACCAGGGTATCTCCATGGTAGTTACCGTAGTTGAACACATGCACTAGTGGCACGTATTGACCATAATGTTGAGGAGTTTGATTGTAGATATTGTAATTCTCAATGTCAGTACAAAATCCGACCAGACGATTTTTCTCCTTGTAAGTTAATTCAGAGCCATCGGTGTAGTGGGTTTTGTCTACCATCTCCAGCACATTATTTGAGGAATGAAAATAAGCTTTCAATGGAAATAAGCTGTCAATTATTTCGAAATAAACAATATAAATTAGCTAATAACTATGTTTGAGAAACTCACATAGCGGTAGAATTGGAGGCGTATCAACAAGGACCCAAATGTCCATATTGTCTTGCTTGATTTCAGGATCACCGAGATCCATGGTGACAAGCATACCCTCAGCAAAACCATACATCTTGCAAAGTGCTTCCCATTTTTTGCAACCAAAATGGGTTACACTCTCAGAATTGTACAACTTTACTTCAATATCCACATCATGATGAGTCCATAGGTGAATTTTCTTTGTTTCAGAACTTTCATGGTCTTCAAAATCCATCCTCTCCAAGACATACCGCCTTGCTTGGCATGGGATAAGCTACTCGAATTGTAAAAGATGAAAATTACACGTTGAAATAGTTGTAGTCATGCTTAATTACGAAAAACACTTGTCGTCGTTGCGTGCCGTTTCAACATCGAAGGTCCACTCGAGCTTAATGCTGAAGCGCCGATCATCGTCCAGGTGAGGCATGTCACACAGACCTCGATCGTCGTGGCACCAGCTGCACTCCCCCAGGAGACTTTCGTCATTTGATGACGACATTTCCTACGTTCATAATTCGAAACTACATCATCTTTGTTGGGTCCAATAAGATAATCCATAGTGTGGTGAAAACACGCCCTTCGAACTGGTTTGAGCAATTGGTGAATGGAGATGGTCTAAGATTTTCAGTAGGAAGAAGTGAAGTGGTAATTTTGCGAGCAAATGGTTAGGATGAGTGGTTCCTCTTTCCTGTTTAGCTTTACAATAGAATATTGTTAGTCATGCACACTCGTGCATTTTCAGCCAGGCCCAGTGGAGTTGGCCTAAAAACATTTCTTTCTTTAAGCCTCCTACATCCATCTCAACTATTTATGGTCAAGGGTTAGCAGGGCCATCCAAATAGAATATGTGGTATGGGCTTTTTTAGTAGGTCATCCTACCAGATTAGGGTTTATCGATGACGAGCAACTGACATTAATAATAACTATGACTTGATATCACACTTCTATATGTATAACACAAGAGGTAGTTGATCCTACTTAATTAAGTACTAAGATACCCGGCCCATGCATTTGTCGCAAGTACCCCATATGTCCTATTTTTAGCAAAGTCGTGATAAAATTCATGGAAAATATCAGCATGACCTTTGCTGAAAATAGGACATATGGAGTACCCAAATTGGTCGGAACGGAAGTTAATCGACATTTCGGCAAACTCAAGGGCCTCTCGGGGTACCTGCAAAATCATCACGACACGATGGTCGGAGAAAAAACCCAACAAACTCCTTTCCTTCACTCGGGGTACAACAGTATATCTTCTAGGGGTGAAACCGTACCCTGATTCTCCTTTCTTCCTCTTGCTGAAGAGAAGTTGGCTGCAGAGGATGGTCCAACTCAGATCAGCCTGCAGAAGTTCATCTTATAATTCTGTTTAGTTCCAACCATATACGAATACTCTTCAGAGTGGGCACAAAGATGGAAGCAAAGTAATAGCACAAAGTGAATAGCAAATCGGCTACTGAAACTATACCGAAACCATGCTCAAACTTTACTGAAACTGCTCCTTGCAAGCAAACTGAAACTACTCCTTGGAAGCAAATTGTCTTGGAAGGACTTTGTGTGCAAAAATCTACTCCAGCTAGTTGCTTTCACTTAGATATTGTTAGGTAGCCGATAGCACAAACAGCATGAGTCATTCTTCAGACCGTTACAAATAGAAACAATGGCAACCAAGGTTAAAAACCAACAATCCTATATATTATTCTAGAACTTCATATATTGAAATCACTTAGCAGAAATTCTTCCTTCCATTCTACTCAGAAATTTTGGAGATAATATTGTGGACATTAGTAGTTTTCTTAAATCATTTCATTTATATTTTAAATAATAGTAGGAATTATTTCATAATAGAATTTACCCCCAAAACAAATTCCTTTAATCCATTTTCAAACTCCGAGTTGTCTCTGTTGCACTAAAACTAATTCAAATAATTTTTTTAAAATTGCCAAAAAAAATTTGGGAGACCCTATAATTCCTATAAATCGTTTCTGAACAATGACCCATCCTACTCTTTTGAAATTTTTGAGAGAAACACCCACTTTTCCATTCTGATCCATTTTTAGTTTACAACTACAACCCTATTTCCCCTAGATCCTAAAAATCTACAAAATTATCCCAACACAAGAACAGTACCTACACTCCTTTTTCCCAAACATCTCCTGATAACAAGTTCTAAATTTTCAACATTTGCGGCTTGTGAAGAAACTTCATTTCCTACAATTCCAAAAATTCTGAAACTTTGCTAGCACCTCTGTTTCGATCCAAACCATCACCACAAGATAATTGTAGGATAGCAGCAGCAGAAAGATAATTGCATGGAGAGAGAGCAACTTACTTGGAGACAGCATCTTGTCTCCGCTTGATCTGCTGCTTCGGGGCGACGACGGCAGTGGCTTGCGGTCCATTGGAGGGTGGTGGACGGTTGGGAGGAGGGGGAGGGCGGCGGTGCCGGTGGATGGTTGGTTGGGGGTGGTGGCGGTGGTGGTGGATTCTTGGGAGCGACGGCGGCGGTGGATTCTCGGGGGTGGCGGCGGCTTGCGGTGGTGAGGGGTGGAAGAGCTGCGGCGGTGATGGGTGGAAGAGCTGCGGTGGTGATGGGTGGAAGAGCTGCGCTGGAGGTGGGGGCGGGGCGCGCTGGAAAGGGGTCTTCGGTGGCGAGGGGGAAAGGGCGGCGGCGGTGGATGCTCGGGGGCTAGGGATTTGATCGGCGCGGGGGCGAGGGAGAAAGGGATGGAGGCATGGGGAAAGGGATAGCAATTGTGCACCTCCCAGTGGTGCGCCATAAGTACATCCATAGCAATGGCGCACCACCGTGGGGTGTGCCATAAGTAACTTTTTTATTGATAACAATGGTGCACCCCCTCCTCGTGCGCCATTAGTAACTTTTTTTAATTATTTTTTTATTGATAAAAATATTGCACTATATAGAGGAGAGGAGTAGAGGAGGGAGGGTGGGAGCATTTACATTCGTTGACGAGGCGGTGGTTGGCATCGCATCGGAGTTGCAGATCATAGAAAGGAGGAGGACGTCGGTCATGGTCATGGTCGTGGGCCGGCCTTGTCGCGCCGCGTCGGCATTTGTTGTCTGTAGTCGATGGACTGCGAGTAGCCCCGCCGAAGTCTCGACCTCCGGGCTCTGGCTTCCTCGTTACGGCGGCGGAACAAGGTGCAGCTGCCGGTGGGGTGGGGTGGGCCGGGCGACTGCGGCGAATGGGGTTGGGGGCGCAACACGACCTAGCCTTACATAGGTTGGAGCGGGGGTGGGTGTGGGTGGTCGTCGGCGGTGGTGGAGCGGGGGAGGGTGCAGGGGGTCGTCGGTGGCGAGGGGGATCGAGATGGAGGGTGATCTGACGCGGGGGCGCGAGGGGAAAAGGGATAGAGGGGGAAGAATAGTTTTGGAAAAAATGTTAGTAATGTCGCATGGGGTGAGTGGTGCGCCACTCTGACCGGGTGCGCCATTAGTACTTTTGGAAAAATACAAAAAAATATGTTAGTAGTGGCGCACCATTGGTGTGGTGCGCCATTAGTGTGACAGACACTAATGGCGCACCAGCCCATGGTGCGCCACTGCTATATAGGAGTGGCGCACCACATGTCTGGTGCGCCATTAGTGTCCATATTATCTATAGCCCTTTTCCTAGTAGTGCCACTAGAGGAGAGACGACATATATCTCATCAAAATATCTAACGAATACCAAATTCACACGACTACTTATAGCAAGACTTCTCCCATGTCCTCAGGAACAAACGTAAGTACTCACAAAGCATATTCATGCTCATAATCAGAGGTGTATTAACATGCATAATGGATCTGAACATATGATCTTCCACCAAGTAGACCAACTAGCATCAACTACAAGGAGTAATCTACACTACTAGTAACCCACAGGTACCAATCTGAGGCTTTGGGACAAAGATTTGATACAAGAGATGAACTAGGGTTTGAGATGAGATGGTGCTGGTGAAGATGTTGATGGAGATTGACCCCCTCCCGATGAGAGGATCGTTGATGATGACGATGGTGATGATTTCCCCCTCCTGGTGAGAAGTTTCACCGGTAGAATAGCTCCGCCGGAGCCCTAGATTGGTTTCGCCAAGGTTCCGCCTTGTGGCGGCAGAGTTTCGTCTCGTGAGCTAGCTTATGATTTTTTCCTCGACGAAAGACTCCATATAGCCAAAGATGGGCATCGGAGGGCCACAAGGGGGGCTCATGAGACAGGGGGCGTGCCTAGCGGGGTAGGGCGCACCCCCCATCCTCGTGGACGGTGGGTGGCCCCCCTCTGGTACTTCTTTCGCCCAATATTTTTTATATATTTTGAAAATAATTCTTGTGGAGTTTTAGGACTTTTGGAGATGTGCAGAATAGGTCTCCAATATTTGCTCCTTTTCTAGCCCAGAATTCTAGCTGCTGTCATTCCCCTTCTTGATGTAAACCTTGTAAAATAAGAGAGAAAAGGCATACGTATTTTGACATAATGTGTAATAACAGCCCATAATGCAATAAATATCGATATAAAAGAATGATGCAAAATGGACGTACCAACTCCCCCAAGCTTAGACCTCGCCTGTCCTCAAGCGAAAGCCGAAATCGAAAGATATGTCCACATGTTTAGAGGTAGAGGTGTCGATAAAATAAAATACAGACATCAGAGCATCATGATCATTCTTAGAACAGCAACATATATAGATATTGTCATATGATTTCTTATTCTAAAGTAACAATTCATTCACATACTCAAGTATGAATCAGAAACTTCATTGAAAACTAACAAACTATAATCTCAGTCATTGAAGCAATTGCAACTTATCATAACATAGGAACGAGTCAATATAAGAGTGATACGTCCATTTTGCATCATGCTTTTAGATCGATATTTATTGCATTATGGGTTGTTATTACACATTATGTCACTATACTTATGCCTATTCTCCCTTATTTTACAGGGTTTACATGAAGAGGGGGAATGCCGGCAGCTGGAATACTTGGCTGGAAAAGGAGCAAATATTAGAGACCTATTATTCACATGTCCAAAAGTCCTGAAACTCCATGGGAATTATTTTCAGAATATATAAAAAATATTGGGCGAAAGAAGTACCAGAGGGGGGCCACCCACCGTCCATGAGGGTGGGGGCGCGCCCTACCACCCTGGGCATGCCCCCTGCCTCGTGGGCCCCCTGTTGGCCCTCTGATGCCCCTCTTTGGCTATATGGAGTCTTTCGTCGAGGAAAAAATTATAAGAAAGCTTACGGGACAAAACTCTGTCGCCTCGAGGCGGAACTAATCTAGGGCTCCGGCGGAGCTCTTCTACCGGGGAAACTTCTCTCTAGGAGGGGGAAATCCTCACCATCGTCACCACCAATGATCCTCTCATCGGGACGGGGTCAATCTCCATCAACATCTTCATCAGCACCATCTCTTCTCAAACCCTAGTTCATCTCTTGTATCCAATCTTTTGTATCCAAACCTCTTATTGGTACCTGTGGGTTGCTAGTAGTGTCGACTACTCCTTGTAGTTGATGCTAGTTGGTTTACTTGGTGAAAGATCATATGTTCAGATCCATTATGTATATTAATACCCCTCTAATTATGAACATGAATATGCTTTGTGAGTAGTTACGTTTGTTCCTAAGGACATGGGAGAAGTCTTCCTATAAGTAGTCATGTGAATATGGTATTCGTTCGATATTTTGATGAGATGTATGGTGTCATCCCTCTAGTGTTGTCATGTGAACGTTGACTACATGACACTTCACCATTGTTTAGGCCTAGAGGGAGGCATTGGGAAGTAATAAGTAGATGATGGGTTGCTAGAGTGACAGAAGCTTAAACCCTAGTTTATGCATTGTTTCGTAAGGGGCTGATTGGGATCCATATGTTTCATGCTATGGTTAGGTTTACCTTAATACTTCTCTTGTGGTTGAGGATGCTTGCAATAGGGGTTAATCATAAGTGGGATGCTTGTCCAAGTAAGGGCAGTACCAAGCACCGGTCCACCCACATATCAAATTATCAATGTACCGAACGCAAATCGTATGAACGTGATGAAAACTAGCTTGATGGTAATTCCCATTTGTCCTCGGGAGCGCTCTCCTTTAGATAAGAGTTTGTCAAGGCTTGTCCTTTGATAAAAAAAGGATTGGGAGATCTTTCTGCACCTTATTTACTTGCATTACTTGCTACTCGTTACAAATTACCTTATCACAAAACTATCTGTTACTGATAATTTCAGTGCTTGCAGAGAATACCTTACTGAAAAACTGCTTATCATTTCCTTCTGTTCCTCGTTGTGTTCGACACTCTTACTTATCGAAAAGGCTACGATAGATCCCCTACACTTGTGGGTCATCAAGACTCTTTTCTGGCGCCGTTGCCAGGGAGTGAAGCGCCTTTGGTAGGTGGAATTTGGTAAGGAAAAATTTATATAGTCTGCTGAAATTTACTATGACTTGTTACTATGGACAATAATACTTTGAGGGGCTTGTTCGGGGTATCTTCACCCTGACCAGTAGAGCAAAGATTTGCTCCCCAACCTACTAAACCTACTGAAAATGTTTACTTTGAAATTCCTTCGTGTATGATAGAGAAACTGCTAGCTAATCCTTTCACAGGTGATGGAACATTACATCTCGATTTGTACTTAATCTACATGGATGAAGTTTGTGGATTATTTAAGCTTGCAGGTATGCCCGAGGATGTTATCAAGAATAAGTTCTTCCCTTTATCTTCGAAGGGAGATGCATTGACATGGTTGAGGCTATGTGATGATATTGGATCATGGAACTACCAACGATTGAAATTGGAATTTCATCAGAAGTTTTATCCTATGAATCTTGTTCATCGTGATCGTAATTATAAATATCATTTTTGGCCTCGCGAGGGAGAAAGCATCGCTCAAGCTTGGGGGAGGCTTAAGTCAATGGTATGTTCATGCCCCAATCATGAGCTCTCAAGAGAAATGATTATTCAAAAATTTTATGCTCGGCTTTCTCTCAGTAATCGCTCCATCATCGATATGACTGGAGTGGGGAGTCATAGTCGAAAAGAGGATTCCTCGCTTCTTTCTCTCATGCAAAACCATGTATGAGACTTTCCAACCCTTATTGCCCAACCGGAGAGCGGATGGCTAATGTGTTCCACTTATTGAACATGGTCTATGGTCGGTCCGTGACTTCTTATACTAGATCTTTTATGATGAAGACTATTGAATTCAAATGGGATTTATTGGAAAGAATTAAATGCAACTCTAAAGATTGGGACCTCGACGAAGGTAAGGAGTCAGGTATAACACCTAAGTTTGATTGTGTTATATCTTTTGTGGATACCGATGCTTTCCGTGAATTTAGCACTAAATATGGACTTGACTCTGAGATAGTAGCTTCCTTTTGTGAAGCCTTTGCTACTCATGTTGATCTCACTAAGTAGAAGTGGTTTAAATATAATCCTCCCATTGAAGTAAAGTAGTTGCACCTATTAAAGTTGAAGAAAATACTATCACTTATAATGATCCTGTTGTTCCTACTACTTATATTGAGAAACCCCTTTCCCTGTTAGAATAAAGGATCTTGCTAAAGCTTCAATTGTGGTCAACAAAGTAATACTAAGACACCTAAACCCCTGAGCAAATTAAAGTTGAACCTAGTGTTGCTATGGTTAAAGATCTCTTGGCCGATAATATTTATGGGCATGTTATTTACTTCTGCTATGAATCTGCTAGAATTATTAGACCCGATACTAAAAATAAACATAGACCTGTTGTAGGCATGCCTGTTCTTTCTGTTAAAATAGGAGATCATTCCTATCATGCCTTATGTGATATGGGTGCTAGTGCAAGTGCAATACCTCATTCCTCATACAAAGAAATTATGCATGATATTGCACCTGCTGAGATAGAAGAGATTGATATTACAATTAAGCTTGCCAATAGAGATACTATTTCACCAGTTGGGATTGTTAGAGATGTTGAAGTCTTGTGTGGTAAAGTTAAATATCCTACAGATTTTCTTGTTCTTGGTTCCCCACAAGATGACTTTTCTCCCATTATATTGGGTAGACCCTTCTTGAATACTGTTAATGCTAAGATAGACTGCAACAAGGATGTTGTTTCTGTTGATTCGGGGGATATGTCTCATGATTTTAATTTTGCTAAATTTCATAGACAACCCCATGATAAAGAATTGCCTATTAAAGATGAAATTATTGGTCTTGCTTCTATTTCCCTGCCTCCTACTGATCCTTTAGAACAATATTTGCTAGACCATGAAAATGATATGTTTATGAATGAAAGAAGGGAAATAGATGAAGTATTCTTTAAACAGGGACCTATTTTGAAACACAACTTGCCTGTTGAAATCCTAGGGGATCCCCCTCCACCTAAGGGTGATCCTGTGTTTGAGCTTAAACCTTTACCTGATACTGTCAAATATGCTTATCTTGATGAGAAAGTGATATATGCTGTTATTATGAGTGCTAACCTTTCAGAGCATGAAGGAAATAAATTATTGAAAACTCTAAAGAAGCACCGTGCATCTATTGGATATACTCTTGATGATCTTAAGGGCATTAGTCCCACTCCATGCCAGCACAAAATAAAGTTGGATAAAGACGCTAAACCAATTGTTGATCATCAACGACAGTTAAATCCTAAGATGAAAGAAGTGCTAAGAAAAGAAATACTAAAACTTCTAGAGGCAGGTAAAATTTATCCCTTTGTTGATAGTCAGTGGGTAAGTCATGTCCATTGTGTCCCTAAGAAGGGAGGTATTACTGTTGTTCCTAATGATAAAGATGACATGATCCCACAAAGAATTGTTACAAGTTATAGAATGGTAATTGATTTCCATAAATTAAATAAAGCTACTAAAAAGGATCATTACCCTTTACCTTTTATTGATCAAATGCTAGAAAGATTATCCAAGCATACACATGTTTGCTTTCTAGATGGTTATTCAGGTTTCTCTCAAATACCTGTGTCAAAAGTGGATCAAGAAAAGACAACTTTTACTTGCCCTTTCAGTACCTTTGCTTATAGACGTATGACTTTTGGTTTATGTAATGCACCTGCTACTTTTCAAAGATGTATGACTGCTATATTCTCTGACTTCTGTGAAAAGATTGTTGAGGTATTCGTACATGATTTCTCTGTTTATGGGACTTCTTTTGATGATTTCTTAAGCAACCTTGATCGAGTTTTGCAGAGATGTGAAGAAACTAATCTTGTCTTGAATTGGGAGAAGTGCCACTTTATGGTTAATGAACGTATTGTCTTGGGGCATAAAATTTCTGAAAGAGGTATTGAAGTTGATGAAGCTAAGGTTGATTTTATTGAAAAGATGTCGTGTCCCAAGGACATTAAAGTATAAGAAGTTTCCTTGGTCATACCGGTTTTTATAGGAGGTTCATTAAGGACTTCTAAAATTTCTCTGCCTCTGACTAATCTCTTACAACAAGATGTTCCTTTTGTATTTCATGATGATTGTGTAGAAGCATTTGAAACACTTAAGA
The DNA here is from genome assembly GCF_056163025.1 of Triticum urartu. Taxonomy (NCBI): domain Eukaryota; kingdom Viridiplantae; phylum Streptophyta; class Magnoliopsida; order Poales; family Poaceae; genus Triticum; species Triticum urartu. The sequence continues at coordinate 248,068,932 of NC_141874.1, read as the reverse complement.
AAGCTTTGGTTTTTGCACCTATTGTTCAACCTGCTGATTGGAATCTACCCTTTGAAATTATGTGTGATGCTAGTGATTATGCTGTAGGGGCTGTCCTAGGACAAAGAGTTGATAATAAATTTAATGTTATTCAATATGCTAGTAAAACTCTAGACAGTGCCCAAAGAAATTATGCTACTACTGAAAAAGAATTTTTAGCAGTTGTATTTGCTTGTGATAACTTCAGACCTTATATTGTTGACTCTAAATTAACTGTTCACGCCGATCATGCTGCTATGAAACATCTTATGGAAAAGAAAGATGGTAAACCTAGACTTATTAGATGTGTTCTCTTGCTACAAGAATGTGATTTGCATATTATTGATAGAAAGGGAGCTGAGAACCCCGTTGCAGACAACTTATCTAGGTTAGAGAATCTTCTTGATGACCCACTACATATTGATGATAGCTTTCCTGATGAACAATTAGCTATCATAAATGCTTCTCGTACTGCTCCATGGTATGCTGATTATGCTAATTACATTGTTGCTAAATTTATACCACCTAGTTTCACATACCAGCAAAAGAAAAAGTTCTTCTATGATTTAAGACAATACTTCTAGGATGACCCAGATCTTTATAAATAAGGAGTACAAGGTGTTATTAGACGTTGTATACCTGAGGATGAACAGGAACAGATCCTACGCAAGTGCCACTCCGAGACTTATGGAGGACACCATGCTGGAGATAGAACTGCGCATAAGGTATTGCAATCTAGTTTTTATTGGCGTACTCTGTTCAAAGATGCCCGTAAGTTTGTCTTGTCTTGTGATGAATGTCAAAGAATTGGTAATATTAGTAGACGTCAAGGAATTCCTACGAACTATTCACTTGTTATTGAAGCATTTGATGTTTGGGGCTTTGATTATATGGGACCTTTTCCTTCCTCTAATAGGTATACTCATATTTTAGTTGCTATTGATTACGTTACTAAGAGTGTAGAAGCTATTACAACTAGAAGTGCTGATCATAACACCTCTATTAAGATGCTTAAAGAAGTTATTTTTCCAAGGTTTGGAGTCCCTAGATACTTAATGACTGATGGTGGTTCACATTTTATTCATGGTTCTTTTTGTAAAATGCTTGCTAAGTATGATGCTAATCGTAGAATTGCATCTCCATATAATCCACAGTCTAGTGGTCAAGTAGAACTTAGCAATAGAGAGCTTAAATTAATTTTGTAAAATACTGTTAATAGATCTATAAAGATTTGGTCCAAGAAACTTGATGATGCATTATGGGCCTATAGAACTGCATATAAAAATCCTATGGGTATGTATCCATATAAAATGGTTTATGGTAAAGCATGTCACTTACCTCCTGAACTAGAACATAAGGCATATTGGGCTATTAAAGAGCTCAACTATGACTTTAAACTTGGCGGTGAGAACAGGCTTTTTGACATTAGCTCACTTGATGAATGGACAACCGAGGCCTATGAGGATGCCAAACTATTTAAAGAAAAAGTTAAAAGATGGCATGATAAAAGAATATAAATATGTGAGTTTAATGTAGGTGATTATGTATTGTTATACAACTCTCGTTTAAGATTTTTTGCAGGCAAACTCCTCTCTAAATGGGAAGGTCCTTACGTCATTAAGGAGGTCTATCGTTCAGGTGCCATAAAAATCAACAACTTTGAAGGCACAAATCCGAAGGTGGTGAACGGTCAAAGAATCAAACATTATATCTCAGGTAATCCTATAAATGTTGAAACTAATGCTATTGAAACCATAACCCCGGGGGAATACATAAGGGACACTTTCCAGAATGTTTCAGAGTCCAAAAAGGAATAGGTATGTGGTACGGTAAGTAAACCGACTCCAAAACATTTCTAATGGCAATTTTTCTCCGTTTTGGAATGTTTAAGAAAATAGGAAAATAAGAAGCAGACCGGAAAGGACACGGGGCTTCCACAAGGGTGGAGGGCGCGCCCCCCTGCCTCGTGGGAACCTCATGTGCTCTCTTGACTCCGTTTTCTTGCACGATACTTCTTTTGGTCGGTAAAAATTCACTATATAATCTCCCGAAGGTTTTGACCATCGTACCACGCAAAAATCCTCTTGTTTTTGTTTCGAGCTGTTTCTGCGGTAGATTAGAGCAATATGTCGTCCCAAGATTCAGAGGGAGAAAGTTATGTGGCTGATTGCCTTGTAGATCATAAGGTCTATGGGGACTTGGAGCATTGTGGTTTAACCACAGAGGAAGAAGAAGACTATGAGCCTGGGGGAAAGGAGGAGATGAGCTCAGATGAAGATGAAGTCCCATTAACTCAACCTGGGGACATGCATGTGGAATTCAAAAATTCAATCCTCCCCAATAGAGCAAAGAAACCAAAGATCGAGTTTATTCCTTTTCGTCTCTTGCAGGAGAACAAAAAAGAACTCTGCCAAAAGGTATTAAGCCTTGAGCGGGAGATCGAGGACCTAAGGGAGCAAAATTCTATCCTCGAGCGCAAATTAAGGAAGAAGCTCACATCATGAACAACTCCTTCATCACCACCTCTGAGGAAGGAAACATAAACACATGGGTATGGGCACTCCCCTTGGCAACTGCCAAGATTGGGGGAGTGCCCTGGTATTGTATCACCATCACACCTTTATCTTTACTGTTTTACTTAGTTCAATCCTTTTGATAATATCTTGATCTAGTAGAAGAATGTTTTAGTATGATCTAGTTTTGAGTTTTGCTTTATGATCCTTCTATGTAATTGAGTTCGTGAGCTATATATAATAAAGATTAGTGTTTAGTCAAGGGCTTGATTATTTTGCTATGATCTTGAGGGAATAGAAAAAAATAAAAGGCAAGAAATAAAGAGAAATAAAGGGATCATGTGGATCTTATGGAGAGTAATGAGCTCACATATAAAGAGTATGATGAATAAAAATTGTTGAGAGTTGACAAACATAGTTTTGGTCATTGTTGCAATTAATAGGAAGTAATAAAGAAAGAGAGGTTTTCACATATAATATACTATCTTGGACATCTTTTATGATTGTGAGCACTCATTAAAATATGACTTGCTAAAGAGTTGATGTTGGACAAGGAATACAACGTAATGGGTTATGCTTTCTTACATCTGAGATAAATTATATTGTCATGGATCATCCAACACGTTGAGCTTTCCTTTCCCTCCCTTGCTAGCCACTTTCTTTGCACCAAGTAGAAATACTACTTATGCTTCCAAATATCCCTAAAACCAATCTTGCCATGAGAGTCCACCATATCTACCTACGGATTGAGTAAGATCCTTCAAGTAAGTTGTCATCATTGCAAGCAATAAGAATTGCTCCCTAAATATGTATGACTTATTAGTGTGGAGAAAATAAGCTTTATACGATCTTGTGATGTGGAAGAAATAAAAGCGATGGACTGCATAATAAAGGTCCATATCACAAGTGGCAATATAAAGTGACGTTCTTTTGCATTAAGATTTCGTGCATCCAACCATAAAAGCACATGACAACCTCTGCTTCCCTCTGCGAAGGGCCTATCTTTTATTCTTGTCTATTACTTAATATAAGAGTCACGGTGATCTTCAACTTTCCTTTTTACATTTTATTCTTTGGCAAGCACAATGTGTTGGAAAGATCCTGATATATATGGCTAATTGGATGTGGGTTTGCATGAACTATTATAGTTGACATTACCCTTGAGGTAAAAAGTTGGGAGGCAAACCTATAAGCCCCTATCTTTCTCTGTGTCCGATTAAAACTTCATAACCATAAATATCGCGTGATTGTTAGCAATTGTGAAAGACTAAGAGATGGTTTAGTATGTGGACTTGCTGAGAAGTTTCTGATTCATACTTGAGCATGTGAATGAATTGTTACTTTAGCATAGGAGATCATATGAATTGTTACTTGATTATCTATGTTGTTGTTCTCAGAATGATCATGATGCCCTCCTGTCTGAATTTTATTTTATCGACACCTCTATCTCTGAACATGTCGACATATTTTTCGATTTCGGCTTTCGCTTGAGGACAAGCGAGGTCTAAGCTTGGGGGAGTTGATATCTCCATTTTGCATCATGCTTTTATATTGATATTTATTGCATTATGGGCTGTTATTACACATTATGTCACAATACTTATGCCTATTCTCTCTTATTTTACAAGGTTTACATGAAGAGGGGGAATGCCGGCAACTGGAATTCTGGGCTGGAAAAGGATAAAATATAAGAGACCTATTCTGCACATCTCCAAAAGTCGTGAAACTCTACGGGAATTATTTTTAGAATATATAAAAAATATTGGGCGAAAGAAGTACCAGAGGGGGGCCACCCACCATCCACGAGGGTGGGGGCGCGCCATGCCCCCTGGGCGCGCCCCCTTCCTTGTGGGCCCCCTGGTGGCCCTCCGATGCCCATCTTTTGCTATATGAAGTCTTTCGTCGAGGAAAAAATGATAAGCGAGCTTACAGGACGAAACTCCGCCGCCACGAGGCGGAACCAATCTAGGGCTCCGGCGGAGCTGTTCTGCCAGGGAAACTTCCTTCCGGGAGGGGGAAATCATCATCATCGTCATCACCAACGATCCTCTCATCGGGAGGGGGTCAATCTCCATCAACATCTTCACCAGCACCATCTCATCTCAAAACCTAGTTCATCTATTGTATCCAATCTTCGTATCCAAACCTCAGATTGGTACCTGTTGGTTGCTAGTAGTGTTGATTACTTCTTGTAGTTGATTCTAGTTGGTTTACTTGGTGAAATATCATATGTTCAGATCCATTATGCATATTGATACCCCTCTAATTATGAACATTAATATACTTTGTGAGTAGTTATGTTTGTTCCTGAGGACATGGGAGAAGTCTTGCTATACGTAATCATGTGAATTTGGTATCCGTTCGATATTTTAACGAATATGTATGTTGTCATACCTCTAGTGGTGTCATGTGAATGTCGACTTCATGACACTTCATCATTGTTTGGTCCTAGAGGGAGGCATTGGGAAGTAATAATTAGATGATGGGTTGCTAGAGTGACAGAAGCTTAAACCCTACTTTATGCGTTGCTTCGTAAGGGGCTGATTTGGATCCAAATGTTTCATGCTATGGTTAGGTTTACCTTAATACTCCTGTTGTAGTTGTGGATGCTTGCAGTAGGGGTTAATCATAAGTGGGATGCTTGTCCAAGTAAGGGCAGTACCCAAGCACCGGTCCACCCCCATATCAAATTATGAAAGTACCGAACGTGAATCATATGAACGTGATGAAAACTAGCTTAACGATAATTCCCATGTGTCCTCGGGAGCGGTTTCCTTTATATAAGAGTTTGTCCAGGCTTGTCCTTTGCTACAAAAAGGATTGGGCCATCTTGTTGCACCTTATTTACTTGCATTACTTGTTAATTGTTACAATTACCTTATCACAAAACTATCTATTACAAATAATTTCAGTGCTTGCAGAGAATACCTTACTGAAAACTACTTATCATTTCCTTCTGCTCCTCGTTGGGTTCTACACTCTTACTTATCGAAAAGGCTATGATAGACCCCCTACACTTGTGGGTCATCAGAGAGCTTCTCGTCAAGTCCACATACTCAACCATCATTTAGCCTTTCACAATTGCTAACACTCACGCGATATTTATGGTTATGAAGTTTTAATCGGACACAGAGAAAGATTGGGGCTTATAGTTTTGCGTCCCAACTTTTTACCTCAAGGATAATGTCAACAATAATAGTTCATGAAAACTCACATCCAATTAGCTATATATGTTTGGATCTTTCCAACACATTGTGCTTGCCAAAGGATAAAATGTAAAAAGGAAAGGTGAAGATCACCGTGACTCTTATATGAAGTATAAGACAAGAATAAACGATAGGCCCTTCGTAGAGGGAAGCAGAGGTTGTCATGCGCTTTTATGGTTGGATGCACAAAATCTTAATGGGAAAGAACGTCACTTTATATTGCCACTTGTGATATGGACCTTTATTATGCAGTCCGTCGCTTTTATTTCTTCCACATCACAAGATCGTATAAATCTTATTTTCTCCACAATAATAAATCATACATATTTAGAGAGCTATTTTTAATTTCTTGCAACGATGACAGCTTACTTGAAGGATCTTACTCAATCCATAGGTAGATAAAGTGGACTCTCATGACAAAACTAGGTTTAAGAATATTTGAAAGCATAAGTAATATCTCTACTTGGTGCAAGGAATTTGGATAGCATGAGAGGGAAAGGCAAGCTCAACATGTTGGATGATCCATGACAACATAATTTATTTCAGATGTAACAAAACATAACCCATTACATTGTCTTCCTTGTCCAACATCAACTCTTTAGCATGTCATATTCTAAAGAGTGCTCACAATCATAAAATATGTCAAGATAGTATATTTATATGTGAAAACCTCTCTTTCCTTATTATTTCCTATTAATTGCAATGATGACCAAAACTATGTTTGTCAACTCTCAACAACTCTTATTCATCATACTCTTTATATGTGAAGTCATTACTCTCCATAAGATCCATATGATATCTTTATTTCTTTTTATTTTTTTTTCTCTTTTATTCTATTCCCTCAAGATCATAACAAGAGAATCAAGCCCTTGACTCAACACTAATCTTTCTTATATATAGCTCACGGACTCGATTACATAGAAGCATCATAAAGCAAAACTCACAGCTAGATCATACTAAAACTTTATTCTACTAGATCAAGATATTACCAAAAAGATCGAACTAAGAAAAATGGTAAGGATAAAAGTGATGGTGATACGATACCGGGGCACTCCCCCAAGCTTGGCAGTTGCCAAGGGGAGTGCCCATACCCATGTGCTTATGTCTCCTTCTTCAGGGGTGGTGATGTTGGAGTTGTTGATGACGTGTTCTTCTTCCTTAATTTCCACTTGAGGATAGAATTTTGCTCCCTTAGGTCCTCGATCTCCAGCTCAAGGCTTAATACCTTTTTGCATAATTCTTGTTTGTTCTCCTGCAAAAGACGAAAAGGGATAAACTCGATCTTAGGTTTTTCTGCTCTGTTGGGGAGGCTTGACTTTTTGAACTCCACATGCATGTCCCCAGGTTGAGGTAATTGGACTTCATCTTCATCTGAGCTCGTCTCCTCCTTTCCCTTAGGCTCATAGTCTTCTTCTTCCTCCATGGTCCAACCACAATGCTCGAAGTCCCCGTAGCCCTTATGATCTGCAAGGTAATCAGCCATATAGCTTTCTCCCTCCAAATATTGGGATGACATATTGCTCTAATCCGCAGTCCAAACAGCTTGAAACAAAGATAGAGGATATTTGCATGGTACGGTGATCAAAACCTTTAGGAGATTATATAATGATTTTTTACCGATCAACAGAAGTATCATGCAAGAAAACGGAGTCCAGAGAGCACACGAGGTGCCCACGAGGTAGGGGGCGCGCCCTCCACCCTCGTGGATGCCTCGTGTCCTTCCCGGAATGCTTCTTATTTTCCTATTTTCTTAAATATTCCAAAACAGAGAAAAAATCCCATTAGAACTGTTTTGGAGTCAGTTTACTTACCGTACCACGCACCTATTCCTCTTCGGAGTCTCAAACGTTCAGGAAAGTGTCCCTTATATGTTCCTCCGGGGTTATAGTTTCAATAACATTAGTTTCAACATTTATGGGATTACCTTAGATATAATGTTTGATTCTTTGATCGTTCACCACCCTCGGATTTGTGCCTTCGAAGTTGTTGATTTTTATGGCACCTGAACGATAGACCTCCTCGATGACGTAAGGACTGTGGCACCCCGGCTCAGAGAAACCAGAACACCCCGTATTCTAGCCCAGAGATCAAGGAGAAGTCTCTAGAATACAGCACTTCTTGACATAGAACAAATCAGCTCTTATTACAAGAATAATAATACAAGGGTCTGATGTTACAAAGAAGCACATCAGCACGGCGACACTACGCCTGCGATACTACACTTTCTCTATGCTAGCAGCAAAACAAGTCATAGCAGCGGAACAACGATGAAGTTGGTGAACTCCACTCCGCAGGGACTCTGGCTGGGACACGATCTAGCACGCATGCACGGCAACCTCGACAAGCAAGCAAACAATCATGGCATCACCTGCAATCTTGCATGACACACCAGGTCAATACATTGAATGTACTGGCAAGCTCACAACAACCATAAACATCAAGCCAAGACAATAACATAGCATTAACAGGTTTATTAAATTAACAACTATAATGATGAAACAACTACTAAGCATGGTATGAAGCTAATACAATACTAAGAAATCACCATCTTAGATCTCCATAACCATATCTATCTTGGCTAACTGGCTATGCAATATACCATCTCGATCACCTTGTGATCAAAACCAAACGGTGATCTTTCCGGCGATCACAACCATGACCAACACTTGGTCTCAAACAGTGATGTTTCCGGCGTTCACTACCATGACCAACACTTGGTCTCAGAGGGTGATCTTTCCGGCGATCACTACCATGACCAATGCCCGGTCTCCAACATCATCATCAACATCCTGCAAATCTGTACTGCTCAACATATCAACATATAAATCACCTATAAGTCATTCCGTCATGTGGGTGTTGATCGAAAGGTGTGACCTAGTACGAACCCATGCCCATGACCGAGGACACGGCTATCGATAGTTTAAATACACTCTGCAGAGGTGGCCCACTTTACCAACACCATGGAACCCATGGCCTCGCACTCCCATTCAGGTGGACCAATGGCGTTCTGACAAAAACGATCTACTGCCATGACACTCTCCCGGCCACTCCGACTCACTCCCCTCTGGGCTAGTCCTGGGTGGCCCCATGTCTACCAAAGACACACGACCACCGTCGTGGAAAAAACAATAAACCGTCCCAAATGGGGACACGTGCACATAACAACAACAACGTGCACACAAGGTTATGTCTGCTTACTGGGCCGGGGTACCACATGCCCACGACCTTCCCTCGTTGGAGGCATAGGTGAGAGGCATGACAATCGACCGCATTAGGGCCTTCCCATAAAAGGAAAATGTGGTTGCACTGGAAAAAGCCCGGTTCGGTGGCACCTAACCAACTTAATGACATAATTTATCCCCAAAATATAATAGTACTGACTGATACTCCGATATCATCTATCTACCTATAATCCAAGTCATAGCAATATCCAACAAATAATCCAAGGCTGAATATCGTATTTCCAAAATACTCCGAGGACAGCATAACACTACTATCATGATGAATCCAAGAATAATAAGACTACTACTCAAGTATCAAGAACTAACTATACAACTATGATCCACATGCAAGTATCATCTCCAACATCATACTTCAAAACATAATATCAACTAGCATCATGATGAAAATAACACTAGCCACTAATAATCCAAAGGCAACATGATCTCCAAAGTAATACTCCAAAATAATACTAGATACCATCATGAAAATAATCATAATAGCCACTAAGAATCCAAAGGCAACATGTCATCCACATAATCATCAAAATATAAGTCCTAGAACTCCAAGCAATATCATGGCAATATCGAGATCAAAACAAAACTCCGAGAAATGCCATGAACAAATCCTACATAGCTAATGCAATATTTTAAACAAGTTCAAGTAACTTTAAACCATGTCACTGCATTGCAATCATGCTAATGGAGGGTGTGGCTTGCCAGGGGTGGAAGAAATCACCGAGAAGAGTGCGAGAAGCTCGCGAAAAGAAACACCGGAAATCTTTCTCTCTCGGAGGGGCTGAATAAGGGCAGGGGCAAAATGGTCATTTTTAGAATGTCAAAACATGGTGAAAATGATTCCATCGGAACGGGCTCGATGAAAAAAAATTGGGCTTTGGATTCACCTCATTTGGAGTTGTGAGTACAAGATATGAAGTGTTTTCAGCCAGGGACCTATCTGTAATGAAAATATTGTTAAACAGGGCCCGGACAGAAAAACAGAAAGCGGAATTAGAGAAATACGCTTTCACTGAACTAAAAATGTATTCTGGGATGAACGAGAAATGGAATGCACTTTCGGTGGAGGAGAACGTATTGACCAGAATACGCTTTTAGTTATCCACCTCAGCAGCTCGGGTCAACACGGGGACTTACAAGCGGGGTCAACGCCGGAGTGGCTGCCAGGTGGGGTCGGGGAAAGGAGGGGGCCCACCTGGCCTCGTCTCCTTCTCCTACCTCCTGCTCTCCCGCGAAGGCAGAGGACGACCGAGGCTGCCGGCGCCCGTTCCGGCGACCTGGTACGTCTCCGGCGAGGCCCAGCACAACGGCAAGATCGGAAAGACGAGGGGCATCTCATATTGGGTTTGTGAACTGTCAAGGATCTATGAAGCGGCCACAGCTCGGTCCATGGCGGAGGATTCTTCGGCCAGAGTTGGGGCATGGTGATCTGGTTGCTCCGGCGACAAAAGGATAGAGGGGAGGGACTCGCTGGGGTGGAGGGGTTCTATTGGTGGTGGAAGAAAGGAAGGGGAGGGCTCAACTTGAGCCAATTTAGGCTGAGGACAACGATGGGCACGGCGGCCATGGAGGGGAGAGAGGGACTCCGGAGCTCGGGCAAGTGGTTGGGGAGAGCTAGTGGAGGGCGGAGAGGAGGCTGATGAGCTCGGGAGGCCGCGGGGATGCCTATATATAGTCGGGGCAAAAGAGGACGAGCTGTCATTGCCGCAGATGCGTGGCCGGTGCCGCGGACGCGTGTGCGTGCGCATGACCTCGGAGGCAGGCGACGAGAGGGAACAGGAGGGAGAGCTCACGGGGAAGAGGCGGCCAAGGGATCCCAGGGAGGAAGAAGACGACGAGCTCCTAGCCAAAACCACCACTGTTCGTCCATGGGCGCGCGGCGGCTTGTGTCGGTGATGAAGCGGACGGAGGGGGAGAGGGGTCCAGGAGAATGGCGACGACAAGTGGAAGCTAGGGGACACGCCCGTGCTCGCTGAGACGCCGAGCAGAGGAGGGCCCGAGAAAGAAGACGCCCTGGACATGGCCACTTCACACAGGGCGCGTGCACAGGCTTGCCATTAACGCGGTCACCGCTCGCACTAGCATGTAGTGGGGGAGAGGGGCCTGAACATGTTGTCTAGTGGTAAGTCCTTCTAGGGGAGGTTACAACTGCGGCGGTAGATCGATGAAAAGAGCTCTGGTTAAATGGTAATCGTCGCCTGAAGTTTACTGCAGTAATTTGACCGTTCACTTATGATCAACAGGGAAGTGCTTAGGCCAAATGGATTTTTCTGAGATGATTAGCTTAAGAAGGACTATGATTCTGGAGAGTTTGAGGGGAAATGGACCATTAATTAATATGGTTGCTTTGTAACTACCATTATTTGTCCAGAATCAAAATCATGATGGTTCACTCACATAGGGCAAACAATGGAGAGGAAATTTGGTAAGGCTTAGTGATTTGGCCAGATAAAGGTGTTGTAAAAATTTCATACCAATTGGTTTTACCAAAATGGTACTTCCTCCACAGCTATTCCCTTTGTCCAGAAACTTGCAAAAATTCTAGAGAAATATTGGCTTTAAGAATTGATGCCAAATTTGGTGGAGAGAAGTTATTTGGGTAGGAGAATGCTCTGGTAAATGTTTAGGCAAAATGAAGCAATATAAAATATACTTGCTTCACAACCTGAAAATATTGACAAAATCAAAGATTTGATGTTGTGCTCACATAGATCAAAGGATGGAGCTGAAATTTGTTTGAGTCGGATAAAATGACAACATGAAGGAGTGTGCAAAATTTAAACTCATTTGGATAAACCTAGCTAGCACTTCCTTCACAAAGGCTTCCCTCGGACAGGAACATTGAAAAATCACTGAGGAAGTTTGGCTAGGAAAATAAAGTTAAATTTTTTAACAGGTCAATAATTTGGATGATATATCATGCACAAAAAGTTTGGGAGCAAATGCGAAAAGATAAATAGCACTTGCTTCACAATGTGCAATTTAAGAGAGAATAGGAAATGAATTTATTGAGCATAATGAGAAATATGGCCAATGAAATATTTTGCCATATTTGAGGAAGATATGACCCAAACAATTTATAAGAATTATTTGAGGATTTTTGGATGGGCAAAAATATAGGTTGCTTCACAACCTAGGGCAAATAGGGTTATTCCTTTAATAAGAAAAGGAATATTCCCTAGAAAAAGATTTTAGGGTTTGGTCATAGAGTGAAGTGACATGATCTTGGCTAGGTTTTGAGAATGATGAGCCACTTGGGAGAGGAAATGAAGCTAATTTCCCAGGTGACAAGGCCACAGAACCACTCCAAAAAGAAAAACAGAGCAAAAACCAAATAAACCAAAGAAAAAGAAAAGGGCCAAAATCCAGGTTGTTACAACTCTTACCCCCTTAAGGAAATCTCGTCCTCGAGATTTAGCTGCTCAGGGAACAAGTATGAGTTGAGGACACCGTTTCCAGCTCGGGTATCCTTTTTCCTTTATTTATTGTTCCCCCAAGAGTTTCATACGATTTTCTTCCCTAGCTCTGAGGTGGTTTGCTAACCTTTCCCCAAATCCTAACAGGTCTTTGCTCATATAGAAATTTCTTTTGCTGACGTGTATTTTCTCATATCTGCGGTGATATCTAATGGATCTGAGCGTAAATTTTCCTTTGATCATGAAAACCTTTTTACTTCTGTCATGGGGTTGCTTCAAATAAATATCGGCCTTCTGGTTTCAATAAATACTAAGAATTCATCATGGCCATCTTTTGACGGACTCTGACTGCTCATAAGTGGTACTGATTTATTTTGAGTTATTTCTTTGGCTCGAGCGTGAGATATGTACGAATGATCTGACTGCCTTTTGTCAGGAGCAATATAACGGTGTATGGAGTTATAGCTGTGTCATACCTCAAATATTTACATCTTGAGACTTTGCCTGACAGGGGGCTGACGGACAAATGCTTTTCCTGAAAGACTGACCATGTACTAGATTCCATCGGTGAGTATACCTGGTCTGAGCTGATTGTTCGTCTTTTGACTTTCTCATTTTGTCGGTATACCTATTTGGATTTTCCATATTAACCATTCCCAGCGGGATATGAAATCCTTGTAAAATAGAGTAGGCCACTGAGAGTATGTCTTTGTGGATCCATATGGAAATACGGCCTTCAACTGATTTGGGTATCCGGACCCTGATGGTCGCGCAAAAATCATCATACCTTTGCTGTCAGTCTCACCCTATAATAGTCATGATTTTCTCTGTGAGGATACCTTATTGGAATAACTTGGCCACACCTGTCTTTGATTCTTCCTATGACCAGGGACATGATTAGTGCAATACTGTTGGCATTATTCCTTTGTGCCTGTTTTCTGACCTGAGTCCGCGCACATATGACATATAATCAAGACTTGTAGCAGTACAGAGCTGGTTGTTGAGGCCAATCATACAAGAAGGTGACAAGGTTTTAAGGCATCTCCTTGTCAATTGCGGGAATAATGACCTTGATGACCATTTTCAAGACTGTTGATTCGGTGATGCCATCCCCAGATCTTGTTGATCCTTATATTATATGAAATGTATCTCTGTTTATCTTCATTTGCACGGCCCTTGAGGTTGTTGGATCCATACATTTCTTTTAAGTATATATGTTGGATCCGTATCTCGTATGAGTCACTAATATGATTGGGGTTGCATGCTCACCATATGTATAATAAGAATATGCCACCGAACACTCGATCCTTGCGATAGGCATATGTTTTGACTGCATTGTATCTCTGACAAATTATTGCAAACCTGATCCTTGCACTTCAGAGAAAAACCATTCAGGTAGCTTGCTGAGGAAGGCTCGTTAGCTTCTGCTCGAAGCCTTTGTCTGGGTAGCATGCAGAAGAAGGATCTATAGCTGACACACGAAGCTTGGTCTAATTATTGTGCTGGAGAAGCCTTAGTTCCGTACTTGAGAATCTTCTCCTCGGGTTTGCTTCTTGAGAAAAATTCATTTTAGTCTGTCAGAAGCTTTTACCGAGGTATCTTGTTGAGAAAGACCGGGTATCTTGGACCGAAAATTGTGCACATATCAGGCTGAGGAAAATTGAGGAGCCTTGCATCATAAATTTCTTCCGACAACGTGTGGAATAATTTTGGGTTTCTTATATCCAAAACTTCATACTGATATGCAGAATGAAATCCACACACCCAGACACCCAGAATATTCTATGGCTGAATATTTGCATGAGAAAATTTGTTTGACTGCCTTCCTTGAGCATATCACATTCTGACTTTATTTCAGATGATAACATACTTCAAGCATCATGCATCGCTGAGCCAAATTTTGTATATGATCTGTACCTTTGACTGAAAATATACCGTTGAGCTTGTACATGACTTAACTTACTGGTGACTTAAGCATTACTGTTGTGAGGATTTGGTACTCATGGGGACTTGATTTATCAATACTGTTGTGAGGAGTGCACACTAATGCAAAATTGATTATCAGTGTCAAAATTAGATATTCCCCATTTCACTTCAGTCGGCAGAGAATTCCATTCTGTTTAGCTGAGTTTCCAAAGATTTGAACTCCTTATTACTTCTTCGAGTCCAGTGTCAGTTCATGAGCAATTATTTATCGGGGGGAAAATAATGTAACACCAGGGCCAAAAAAGAAAGAAGCAAAAGAAAACTCAACTAAACAAAAGCACACAACAACAATCAATTCACACCCAATCAATGTCACATATTACTGCTAGTCACACAATATGCATGCCTACTTAAGCACACAAATCTCGCTGGATCTTCGGTTCTACGATCTAGCATGCTGTGACGACGTGCACGAGGACGAATAAAGGTGTGGAAGAATTGGTGTAAACAGCGCTACACCAAGTGCTAGCTTAGCCAGGTAGCAACCTGGACTAGCTCTGAGGCGAGGACGTACATGGTAACCATGTAGCAGGACACAAATGTCGTTGCCACATTATTATCAAGCGGACGGAAAATACCCGTCCAAGAAATAAGGATAGGCGGGAAACTGAGCTGGCATTGCCCTTTCGTGATGACTAAGATCATTAAGGTTTGCCAACACGACAAAATAAAAGAATGATCTGGGATAGAAGCATGTCTAGCACCGAAACAAAATGGGGCTGAAAGAAAGAAATCAATGCGATACCTGAGCACCATTTTTGCAAAAGTGTCGGGATCAGTTGGCATCACTCCGCTGGGACGGAAATGATGCCAAACACCGAAGAACGACCAAGAAAAGAAAACTAGAGAAATGCAAAGGCTGAGCTGTAGTGGATCCGAACCGATGCCATCTACGCTCACCAGATTGAACCGTTAGTAGCAAAATAATAAAGCTATATGCATGCTATGCAACAAACAAATGTAGCAACCAAACTCAATAAACAAGCCAAACTCTATACTACCGATTTCTACTGGTTTCTACCGCTCGCACTGACTAGGGTGTCCTACAGCCTAACCTGGTCTGATACCAAGCGCTGTGGCACCCTATCTCACAGAAACCGGAACACCCCGCATTCCAGCCCAGACATCAAGGAGAAGTCTCTGGAATACGTCACTGCTTGACATAGAACAAATCAGCTCTTATTACAAGAATAATAATACAAGGGTCTGATGTTACAAAGAAGCACATCAGCACGGCGACACTACGCCTGCAATACTACACTTGCTCTATGCAAGCAGCGAAACAACTAATAGCAGCGGAATACTTCTAGAAGCGGAACAACGATAGTTGGTGAACTCCACTCCGCATGGACTCTGGCTGGGACACGATCTAGCTCGCACGCACGGCAACCTCGACAAGCAATCAAACAATCATGGCATCACCTGCAATCTGGCATGACATGCTAGGACAGTACATTGAATGTACTTGCAAGCTCGCAACAACCATAAACATCAAGGCAAGACAATAACATAGCATTAACAGGTTAATTAAATTAACAACTATAATGATGAAACAACTACTAAGCACGGTATGAAGCTGATATAATACTAATCACCATCTCAGATCCCCATGACCATATTTCTCTTGGCTAACCGGCCAAGCAATATACCATCTCGATCACCTCGTGATCAAAACCAAACAGTGATCTTTCCGGCGATCACAACCATGACCAACACTTGGTCTCAAACCTTGATCTTTCCGGTGATCACTACCATGACCAACACTTGGTCTCAAACGGTGATCTTTCCGGCGATCACTACCATGACCAATGCCTGGTCTCCAACGTCATCATCAACATCCTGCCAATTTGTATTGCTCAACATATCAACATATAAATCACCTATAAGTCATTCCGTCATGTGGGAGTTGATCGAACGGTGTGACCTAGTACGAACCCATGCGCATGAATGACGATGCGGCTATCGATAGTTTAAATACACTCTGCAGAGGTGGCACACTTTACCCACACCACGGAACCCATGGCCTCGCACTCCCATTCGGGTGGACCAACGGCGTTCCAACAAAAACCGATCTACTGGCATGACACTCTCCCGGCCACTCCGACTCGCTCCCCTCTGGGCTAGTCATGGGTGGCCCCGTGTCTACCAAAGACACACAAGCACCGTCGTGGCCAAAACAATAAACTGTCCCAAACAGGGACACGTGCACATAACAACAACAACGGGCACACAAGGTTATGTCTGCTTACCGGGCCAGGGTACCGCACGCCCATAACCTTCCCTCATTGGAGGCACCGGTGAGAGGCACAACAATAGACCGCATTAGGGCCTTCCCATAAAAGGAAAATGTGGTTGCACTGGAAAAAGCCTGTTTCGGTGGCACCGGACCTAATTAATGACATAATTTATCCCCAAAATATAATAGTAATGACTCATACTCCGATATCATCTATCTACCTATAATCCAAGTCATAGCAATATCCAACAAATAATCCAAAGTTGAATATCGTATTTCCAAAATACTCCAAGGACAGCATAACACTACTATCATGATGAATCCAAGAATGATAAGACTACTACTCAAATATCAAGAACTAACTATACAACTATTGTCCACATGCAAGCATCATCTCCAACATCAAAATTCAAAACATAATATCAACTAGCATCATGATGAAAATAACAATAGCCACTAATAATCCAAAGGCAACATGATCTCCAAAGTAATACTCCAAAATAATACTAGATACCATCATGAAAATAATCATAATAGCCACTAAGAATCCAAAGGCAACATGGCATCCACATAATCATCAAAATATAAGTCCTAGAACTCGAAGCAATATCATGGCAATATCAAGATCAAAACAATACTCCGAGAAATGCCATGATCAAATCCTACATAGCTAATGCAATATTTTAAACAAGTTCAAATAACTTTAAACCATGTCACTGCATTGCAATCTTGCTAATGAAGGGCGTGGCTTACCTGGGGTGGAAGAAATCACCGAGAAGATGTGCGAGAAGCTCGCGGAAAGAAACGCCGGAAATCTTTCTCTCTCGGAGGGCTGAATAAGGGCAGGGGTAAAATTTTCATTTTCAGAATGTCAAAACATGGTGAAAATGATTCCATCGGAACAGGCTCGCCGAAAAGAAGAAGTGGGCTTTGGATTCACCTCATTTGGAGTTGTGAGTAAGAAGATATGAAGTGTTTTCTGCCAGGGACCTATCTGTAATGACAATATTTTTAAACAGGGCCTGGACAGAAAAACAGAAAGCGCAATTAGAGAAATACGCTTTCACTGAACTGAAAACGTATTCTGTGTTGAAGAAGAAATGGAATGCGCTTTCGGTGGAGGAAAACGTATTCACCAGAATACACTTTCACTTGTCCACCTCAGCAGCTCGGGTCAACGCGGGGACTTACAGGCGAGGCACGCCACTTATCCCCGTGGACAGGGCGGGGTCAGCGCCGGAGTGGCTGCCAGGTGGGGTCGGGGAAAGGAGGGGGCCCGCCTGGCGTTTTCTCTTTCTCCTACTTCCCGCTCGCCTGAGAAGGCAGAGGACGACCGAGGCTGCAGGCGCCCGTTCCGGTGGCGTGGGACATCTCCGGGAAGGCCCAGCACACCGGCGAGATCGGGAAGCCGAGGCATATCTGATACTGGGCTTGGGAACTGCCAAGGAGCTATGAAGCGACCGCAGCTTGGTCCATGGCGGAGGACTCTTCGGCCAGAGTTGGGGCATGGTGATCTGGTTGCTCCAGCTACAAAAGGAGAGAGGGGAGGGACTCGCCGGGGTGGAGGGGTTCTACTGGTGGTGGAAGAAAGGAAGGGGAGGGCTCGGCTTGAGCCAATTTAGGCTGAGGTCAACGACGGCCATGGAGGGCAGAGAGGGACTTCGGAGCTCGGACAATTGGTTGGGGAGAGCTTGTGAAGGGCGGACAGGAGGCTGATGAGCTCGGGAGGCCGTGGGAATGGCGATATATAACCGGGGGGAGGTAGGTCGAGCTGTCGTTGCCACAGACACGTGGCCGGCACCGCGGACACGTGTGCGCGCGCATGAGCTTGGAGGCAGGCGACGAGAGGGAACAGGAGGGGGAGCTCACGGGAAGAGCCGGCCAAGGGAGCGCAGGGAGGAAGAAGATGGCGAGCTCCTAGCCAAAACTGCCACTGTTCGTCCATGGGCACGCGGCAGCTTGCGTCCGTGAGGAAGCGGACGGAGGGGGAGAGGGGTCCAGGAGAACGACGACGATGAGAGGAAGCTAGGGGAGACGACCGTGCTCGCCGAGACGCCGAGCAAAGGAGGGGCCCGAGCAAGAAGACACCCTAGACGCGGCCACTGCACACAGGGCGCGTGCACAGGCCTGCCATTAACGCGGTCACCACGCGCACTAGCATGTAGTAGGGCAGAGGGGCCTGAACATGTTTTCTAGTGGTAAGTCCTTCAGGGGAGGTTTCAAGTTAGGTGGTAGATCGATGAAAAGAGGTCTGGTTAAATGGTAATCGTCGCGTGAAGTTTACTGCAATAAATTTGACCATGCACTGGTGATCAACAGGGAAGTGCTTAGGCCAAATGGATTTGTCTGAGATGATTAGCTTAAGAAGGACTATGATTCTGGAGAGTTTGAGGGGAAATGGACCATTAATTAATATGGTTGCTTTGTAACTACCATTATTGGTCTAGAATCAAAATCATGATGGTTCACTCACATAGAGTAACCACTAGAGATGAAATTTTGCAAGGCTGAGTGATTTTGCCTGATAAAGGTGCTGTAAAAATTTCATACCAATTGGTTTTACCAAAATGGTACTTCCTTCACAGCTATTCCCTATGTCTAGAAACTTGCAGACATTCTAGAGAAATATTTGCTTTAAGAATTAATGACAAATTTTGTGGAGAGAAGTTATTTGTGTAGTAGAATGCTCTAGCAAAGTTTTAGGCAAAATGAAGCAATATCAAATATACTTGCTTCACAACCTGAAAATATAGACAGAATCAAATATTTGATGTTTTGCTCACATAGATAAAGGGATGGAGCTGAAATTTGTAGGAGTGGGATAAAATGAGCACATGAAGGAGTGTGAAAAATATCAACTCATTTGGATAACCCTAGCTAGCACTTCCTTCACAAAGGCTTCCCTCAGACATGAACTTGGAAAAATCACTGAGGAAGTTTGGCTAGGCAAATAAAGCTGAATTTTGGCACAGGTCAATAATTTGGATGATATATCATGCACAAGAAGTTTGGGGGCAAATGGGAAAATATAAATAGCACTTGCTTCACAATGTGCCATTTAGGCAGAATAGGAAATGAATTTATTGAGCATAATGAGAAATATGGCCAATGAAATATTTTTCCATATTTGAGGAAGATATGACCCAAACAATTTATAAGAATTATTTGGGGATTTTTGGATGGGTAAAAATATAGGTTGCTTCACCACCTAGGGCAGATAGGGTTATTCCTTTAATAGGAAAAGGAATATTCCCTAGAAAAAGATTTTAGAGTTTGGTCAAAGAGTGAAGTGACATGATCTTGGCAAGGTTTTGAGAATGATGAGCCACTTGGGAGAGGAAATGAAGCTGATTTCCCAGGTGACAAGGCCACAGAACCACTCCAGAAAGAAAAACAGAGCAAAAACCAAATAAATCAAAAGAAAAAGAGAAGGGCCAAAATCCAGGTTATTACAAGGACCTTCCAATTTAGAGAGGAGTTTTCCTGCAAAAAATCTTAAACGGGAGTTGTATAACAATACATAATCACCTACATTAAACTCACGTTTTTGTATCCTTTTGTCATGCCATCTTTTAACTTTTTCTTTAAACAGTTTGGCATTCTCGTAGGCCAGGGTTCTCCATTCATCAAGTGAGCTAATGTCAAAAATCCTCTTCTCACCGGCAAGTTTGAAGTCATAGTTGAGCTCTTTAATTTCCGAATATGCCGTATGTTCTAATTCAAGAGGTAAGTGACATGCTTTACCATAAACCATTTTATATGGAGACATACCCATAGGATTTTTATATGCAGTTCTATAAGCCCATAATGCATCATCAAGTTTCTTGGACCAATTCTTTCTAGATCTATTGATAGTCTCTTGCAAAATTAATTTAAGCTCTCTATTGCTAAGTTCTACTTGACCACTAGACTGTGGATGATATGGAGATGCAATTCTATGATTAACATCATACTTAGCAAGTATTTTACGAAAGGCACCATGAATAAAATGTGAACCACCATTAGTCATTAAGTATCCAGGGACTCCAAACCTTGGAAAAATAACTTCTTTAAGCATCTTAATAGAGGTGTTATGATGAATGCTACTAGTTGGAATAGCTTCTACCCACTTAGTAACGTAATCAACAACAACTAAAATATGTGTATACCCATTAGAGGAAGGAAACGGTCCCATATAATAAAAGCCCCAAACGTCAAATGGTTCAATGACAAGTGAATAATTCATAGGCATTTCTTGACGTCTACTAATATTACCAATTCTTTGACATTCATCACAAGACAAGACAAACTTACAGGCATCTTTGAAGAGAGTAGGCCAATAAAACCGGATTGCAATACCTTGTGTGCAGTTCTGTCTCCAGCATGGTGTCCTTCATAAGCCTCGGAGTGGCACTTGCGTAGGATCTATTCCTGTTCATTCTCAGGTACACAATGTCTAATAACACCATATACTCCTTCTTTATAAAGATGTGGGTCATCCTAAAAGTAATGTCTTAAAACATAGAAACACTTTTTTTTGATGGTATGTGAAACTAGGTGGTATAAACTTAGCAACAATACAATTAGCATAACCAACATACCATGGAGCAGTAGGAGAAGCATTTATGACAACTAATTGTTCATCAGGAAAGCTATCATCAATAGGTAGTGGGTCATCAAGAACATTCTATAACCTAGACAAGTTGGCTGCAATGGGGTTCTCAGCTCCCTTTCTATCAATAATATGCAAATCAAATTCTTGAAGCAAAAGAACCCATCTAATAAGTCTAGGTTTAGCATCTTTCTTTTCCATAAGATATTTAATAGCAGCATGATCAGTGTGAACAGTTACTTTAGAATCAACGATATAAGGTCTGAACTTATCACAAGCAAACACAACAGCTAAAAATTCCTTTTCAGTAATAGCATAATTTCTTTGAGCACTGTCGAGAGTTTTACTAGCATATTGGATAACATTTAATTTCTTATCAACTCTTTGTCCAAGAACAGCCCCTACAGCATAATCACTAGCATCACACATAATTTCAAATGGTAAATTCCAATCAGGAGGCTGAACAATAGGCGCATAAATCAAAGCTTTCTTAAGTATTTCAAATGCTTCTACACAATCATCATCGAAGACAAAAGGAACATCTTTTTGTAAGAGATTAGTCAGAGGCCGAGAAATTTTAGAGAAGTCCTTAATGAACCTACAATAAAAACCGGCATGACCAAGGCAACTTCTTATACCTTTAACATCCTTAGGACATGAAATCTTTTCAATAGCATCAACTTTAGCTTTATCCACTTCAATACCTTTTTCAGAAATTTTATGCCCCAAGACGATACCTTCATTGACCATAAAGTAGCATTTCTCCCAATTCAAGACACGATTAGTTTCTTCACATCTCTGCAAAACACGATCAAGGTTTCTTAAGCAATCATCAAAAGAAGTTCCGTAAACGGAGAAATCATCCATGAATACCTCAATAATCTTTTCACAAAAGTCAGAGAATATAGCAGTCATACATCTTTGAAAGGTAGCAGGTGCATTACATAAACCAAAAGGCATACATCTATAAGCAAAGGTACCAAAAGGGCAATTAAATGTTGTCTTTTCTTGATCCTCTTTTGACACACGTATTTTAGAGAAACCAGAATAACCATATAGAACGCAAAAATGTGTATGCTTGGATAATCTTTCTAGCATTTGATCAATGAAAGGTAAAGGGTAATGACCCTTTTTAGTAGCTTTATTTAATTTGCAGAAATCAATTACCATTCTATAACGAGTTAATTGTACAAAAGTACCACAAGTGAGGCATCAGATGCAGATTGGTACCAAGATTGCTAATTATCGCATGTCAGTACGAAGACTGTGCCATGCCGTTGCAAAAAGGTCTAAACCACGTATAAACATGTATTGACGGTGTATCTGACCAGCGGGGGCCACCTGTCAGGTGCTGACGTGCCATATTTTTTGCAGGAAACCCCCTTGCTTTACATATAATCACATAAACGCCCATTTATTTTGCTGGAAAAAAGGCTCCAGTGAGAGATTTTTTCGTCGCAACTTTACAGCACCGAATCGGACTTTTTTGAAAGTTTCCGTTACGTTGGACAAATAAACTAAATAAACGAAAAATAAGCGCCATCCGGATTCGAACCTGGGACGCGATGTCCGGAGGCTGCGCGCGCTAGCCACCAAGCCACGACGATTCTCGTAGTAGAGCTGTAGTCGGTAACTCTTTTATACTAGCTGTGACATGCTGGGCCGGCAGTTGGACCCAACGAGGCTGCGCGTGCTGAGTTACTCGTTTTTTAATCATGATATTAATACATCTTTTTTGTGTCTTAACTGAGAACCACAAGCATGAACTATTATTGTGTATCCTCATTATATTATTCAAATAAACAAGTTTAAAAAAATGCCAAACACACTGTTTTCTTAAAGACATGGTTACTTAAAAAGTTGACTACAAGTTAAAACTTGTAATCATGATAAATTTTAGTAATGCATTAAAACTATTCAGCTTTTATTAAATAAATCGACGCACTTTTTGAAATGCAAGAATAATTTTACACAATAAGTTATTAATACATGTTGAACCTTTTTCAAAATACATATTATACAAAAATCATCCTGTATATTAAGAAAATGCTCACCTTAAATTACAAATTTCACCACGCATTATGTACAACGTTCAACATATATTAAAAAATGTTGAATATGCATTCAAAATATGTTCAACGTACATTACAAAAATTTAATATATTAAATAAATGTTCATAATTTGTGAAGAAAAGTTCATCATGCATTAAAAATGATCACTATATGCAGAGAAATTGCTCGGCGTACATTATAAAATGTTCATGCTCATTTGAAAACATGTTCATCATATACTGGAGCCTATCTTAAAAATTTTAAGTAAGTATGTTAAAAATCGAGAAGAAAAACCAACCCAATGAATTAAAAAATAAGGAGAAAAGGAAATAAAAAACAAATGAAGAAAAACCTAAAAATAAGCCAAAACCAGACACAAAAGTTTTTTAAAGGAAAAACCAGAAACAAAAGTAAAACATAAGAGAACTAAAATGAAAAGAAACCTGGGCAATGAACGAGCCAAACGCAAAACAAAAAATAAATAGCAGGCCTAGCTGGGCCTAACCGCCGGCCATGCGCATTTGAGTATGTATAACAACGCCAAAGCCTGCAAACTAACGCAGTCGCAGCTGTAGCCAGGCGGCTAGCGCACGCAGTCTCTGCCCAGCGTGTCGCAGGTTCGAATCCTGTGAGTGCTTGTTTTTTGTTTATTTAATTTTAGTTGTCCAAGGAAACTTTCTAAAAAGTCCGATTCGATGTTGTAAAGTTGCGAACAAAAAATCTCTTACCAGAGCCTGTTTTCCGGCAAAATAAATGGGCGTTTATGTGATTACATGTAAAGTAAGGGGGTTTTCTGCAAAAAACATGCCACATCCACAACTTACAGGTGGCCCCTTCCAGTCGGACACACCATCAATACGTGTTTATACGCGGTTTAGACCTTTTTGCAACGGCCTAGCACAATCTTGGTACTGACATGCGAAAATTAGCAATCTTGGTACCAATCTGCATGTGATGCCTCAATTGTGGTACTTCTATGCAATTAACTCTTCTATAACCTGTAACAATTCCTTGTGGGATCAATTCATCTTTATCATTGGGAACAACAGTAATACCTCCCTTCTTAGGGACACAATGGACAGGACATACCCACTGACTATCAGCAACGGGATAAATTATACCTCCCTCCAGAAGCTTTAGTATTTCTTTTCTTACCACTTCTTTCATCTTAGGATTTAACCGTTGTTGGTGATCCACAACTGGTTTAGCGTCTTTCTCCAATTTTATTTTGTGTTGGCATAGAGTGGGAATAATGCCCTTAAGATCATCAAGAGTATATCCAATAACAGCACAGTGCTTCTTCAGAGTTCTCAATGATTTCTTTTCTTCATGCTCTGAAAGGTTAGCACTAATAATAACAGGATATATCTCTTTCTCATCAAGATAAGCATATTTAAGAGTATCCGGTAAAGGTTTAAGCTCAAACACGGGATCACCCTTGGGTGGAGGAGGATCCCCTAGGATTTCAACAAGCAAGTTGTGTTTCAAAATAGGTCCCTGTTTAAAGAATACTTCATCTATTTCCCTTCTTTCATTCATAAACATATCATTTTCATGGTCTATTAAATATTGTTCTAAAGGATCACTAGGAGGCTCGACAATAGAAGCAAGACCAATATTTCATATTTACTAGGCAATTCTTTATCATGGGGTTGTCTATGAAATTTAGCAAAATTAAACGCATGAGACATATCCCCTAAACCAATAGAAACAATATCCTTATTGCAGTCTATCTTAGCATTAACAGTATTCAAGAAGGGTCTACCAAATATAATGGGACAAAATTCATCTTGTGGGGAACCAAGAACAAGAAAATCAGCAGGATATTTAACTTTCCCACACAAGACTACAACATCTCTAACAATCCCAACCGGTGAAATAGTATCTCTATTGGCAAGCTTAATTGTAACACCAATCTCTTCTATCTCAGCAGGTGCAATATCATGTATAATTTCTGTGTATAAGGAATGAGGTATTGCACTTGCACTAGCACCCATATCACATAAGCCATGATAGCAATGATCCCCTATTTTATCAGAAATAACAAGCATGCCTCCAACAAGTCTATGTTTATTTTTAGTATTTGGTCTAGCAATTCTAGCAGATTCATTGCAGAAGTAAATAACATGCCCATCAATATTATCGGCCAAGAGATATTTAACCATAACAACACTAGGTTCAACTTTAATTTGTTTAGGGGGTTTAGGTGTCTTAATATTACTTTTGTTAACCACAGCTGAAGCTTTATCATGATCCGTTATTCTAATAGGGAAAGGTGGTTTCTCAATATAAGTAGTAGGAACAACAGGATCATTATAAGTGATAGTCTTTTCTTCAACTTTAATAGCTGAAACTACTTTTACTTCAATGGGGGGATTATATTTAAACCACTTCTCCTTAGGGAGATCAACATCAGTAGCAAAGGATTCACAGAAAGAAGCTACTATCTCAGAGTCAAGTCCATATGTAGTGCTAAATTCACGGACAGCATCGGTATCCATAAAAGATTTAACACAATCAAACTTAGGTGTTATACCTGACTCCTTACCTTCGTCGAGGTCCCAATCTTCAGAGTTTCGTTTAATTCTTTCCAATAAATCCCATTTGAATTCAATAGTCTTCATCATAAAAGATCCAGTACAAGAACTATCAAGTATGGAGCGATTACTGAGAGAAAGCCGAGCATAATTTTTTTGAATAATAATTTCTTTTGAGAGCTCATGATTGGGGCATGAATATAACATTGACTTAAGCCTCGCCCAAGCTTGAGAAATTCTTTCTCCTTCACGAGGCCAAAAATTATATATATAATTATGATCACGATGAACAAGATGCATAGGATAAAACTTCTGATGAAATTCCAATTTCAATCGTTGGTAGTTCCATGATCCAGTATCATCACATAAGCTAAACCATGTCAATGCATCTCTCTTCAAAGATAAAGGGAAGACCTTCTTCTTGGTAACATCCTCGGGCATACCTGCAAGCTTAAATAATTCACAAACTTCATCCACATAGATTAGGTGCAAATCGGGATGTAATGTTCCATCAACTGTAAAAGGATTAGCTAGCAGTTTCTCTATCATACCCGAAGTAATTTCGAAGTAAACATTTTCAGTAGGATCAATAGGTTGAGGAGAAACTCTTTGCTCTACTGGTCGGGTTGAATATACCCCGAACAAGCCCCTCAAAGGATTATGTTCCATAATAACAAGTGACAGTAAATTTCAGCACACCATATAAATTTTTCCTTACCAAAGGCGCTTCACTCCCCAGCAACGGCGCCAGAAAAGAGTCTTGATGACCCACAAGTGTAGGGGATCTATCATAGCCTTTTTGATAAGCAAGAGTGTCGAACCCAACGAGGAGCAAAAGGAAATGATAAGGAGTTTTCAGTAAGGTATTCTCTGCACGCATAGAAATTATCGGTAACAAATAGTTTTGTGATAAGGTAATTTGTAACGAATAGCAAGTAATAAAAGTAAATAAGGTGCAGCAAGATGGCCCAATCCTTTTTGTAGCAAAGAACAAGCCTTGACAAACTCTTATATAAAGGAAAGCGCTCCCGAGGACACATGGCAATTATCGTCAAGCTAGTTTTCATCATGTTCATATGATTCGCGTTTGGTACTTTGATAATTTAATATGTGGGTGGCCCGGTGCTTGGGTACTTTCCTTGCTTGGACAAGCATCCCACTTATGATTAACCCCCATTGCAAGCATCCGCAACTACAACAGAAGTATTAAGGTAAACCTAACCATAGCATGAAACATATGGATCCAAATCAGCCCCTTACCAAGCAACGCATAAACTAGGGTTTAAGCTTCTGTCACTCTAGCAACCCATCATCTAGTTATTACTTCCCAATGCCTTCCTTTTGGCGCAAACAATGGTGAAGTCTCATGTAGTCGACTATCACATGACACCACTAGAGGAGAGACAACATACATCTCATCAAAATATCGAACGAATACCAAATTCACATGACTACTTATAGCAAGACTTCTCCCATGTCCTCAGGAACAAACGTAACTGCTCACAAAGAATATTCATGTTCATATTTAGAGGGGTATTAATATGCATAATGGATCTGAACATATGATCTTCCACCAAGTAAACCAACTAGCATCAACTACAAGGAGTAATCAACAATACTAGCAACCCACATGTACCAATCTGAGGCTTTGGGACAAAGATTGGATACAAGAGATGAACTAGGGTTTGAGATGAGACGGTGCTGGTGAAGATGTTGATGGAGATTGACCACCTCCCGACAAGAGGATCATTGGTGCTGACGATGGTGATGATTTCCCCCTCCCAGAGGGAAGTTTCACCGGCAGAACAGCTCCGCCGGAGCCCTAGATTGGTTCCGCACTAATGCGGCAGAGTTTCGTCCCATGAGCTAGCTTTTGATTTTTTCCTCGACGGAACACTCCATATAGCCAAAGATGGGCATCGGAGGGCCAGCAGGGGGCCCACGAGGCAGGGGGTGCGCCCAGGGGGTAGGGCACGCCCCCACCATCGTTGGCGGTGGGTGGCCCCCTCTGGTACTTCTTTCGCCCAATATTTTTTATATATTCTAAAAATAATTCCCGTGGAGTTTCAGGACTTTTGGAGATGTGCAGAATAGGTCTCCAATATTTTCTCCTTTTCCAGCCCAGAATTCCATCTGCCGGCATTCCCCTTCTACATGTAAACCTTGTAAAATAAGAGAGAAAAGGCATAAGTATTGTGACAGAATGTGTAATAACAGCACATAATGCAATAAATATCGATATAAAAGCATGATTCAAAATGGACGTATCAGCGGCCTAAGCCGCACAGAGGGAGCAGAAAGGTCAGAAAGCACTCAAGAAAAAGAGAGGCCCGCCGCCGCAAGAAAGAAGAGGACGCACGTGCTGCTGTGGAGAGGTCGGTGGATATCCAAGCATGGTGGCGTGTCACCGACAAAGCCGGGAAGGAGAACAATGGCGTCTCGCCAGCATGTGAGAAGTAGTAGTACTACTCTCTCCATTTCATAATGTAGTGCATATAGATTTTCTGAAAAGTCAAACTTTACAAACTTTGACCAACTTTATGGAGAAAACTATTTATATTTAGAATACCAAATGTATACAAAATGAAAGTACGTCTTGTGATGTATCTAAGGATATGTATTTGGTATTCTGGATGTATATGCTTTTCTCTATAAACTTGCTCAAAGTTCATAATGTTTGACTTCTCAAAAAATCTATATGCGCTACATTGTAGAACGGAGGGAGTAGTATTTAGTGTGTGTGTCTGTGTTGCCATACATTTGTTTAATTAATTACAAGCATGTACAAGTACTAGTTACTACTATAGTTTTTAGAGAAAATTACCAGTACATTACCCTAGACTCAATGGATAAATTCCTATCCTATGCATCACATGGCATCTCTTTCTCTATAGGAATCGAGATGCATATCATCCCACTTCCTAAGATTTTCATATTCCTATAAAATTCATATCCTACGAACCAAAGGAGGCCTCTGCTGGAGTAACTACTGTAGCTAGCAGTACTGTTGGTACAATAGTTTTCTTCAAGAAGCGGAATTCAATGAAGTCATGATGGTTCCTTCGTCCGAGCAACTTCATAGTGGGAAAGGTTGGGCCTGTGATTTGACGGCTCATTAGTCATTATTACTATGGCGCGACGACCGGGGTGACTCTCCCTTGCAGTTCTGCGTGCATGGCAAGTGGACCAGGAATGTCGACGTCCCACATGTCGGTGAACGGAAGTATTCTTTCCAATAACAAGGAGCAAGGAAGCGCGCGCCAGAAAGGGAGGGGCGTTGGGTCGGCCAGGGCGGTCAGACGCAGGTGTGGTGGTGGTATTGGTTTTGAACCATTTCAGGTGTAGTACTGGTAGTTTGCAAAACTAATCTATTATTGCACTCAGTTTCCTAAGAAATTGTGGTAAAAACTTTACTCCACAGCCTACTTCCCTTCTCCTTCCTCTTCCACCGCCCGTGCACGTCCGGGGGAAGCGATAGGTCAACCCTTATATAGGATTTCTAGCCCAAAAATATGACTGCATGACAACTAAAATTTCCAGATTAAAGCGCCGCTCCGGCGGGAGTATGGCGTATGTCGTTACCTTTGGTCGGGCCATGGCTACCAGGCGACGGCAACCAGAGAATAGGCGGCGGGAGGGGAATGAATGCAGCTACTTTTTGGGTTCACCGTCTGGCTTAAATAAATGTGCACCATCACGTGTACCCGCGGGTGCAAAAATTGTAACATATGTGTCCGCTTAAGTGGGTGTCCCGTAAATGGTGTGTGTGTGAGAGAGATTCTAAGAGACAGAGAGTGTGTGTGCGACTCTACTCTTCATACATGTACTCAACCTTTTGCATCGGGATATAAGTATAATGGTATTACACTTTAGCTAGTGATTCACGTGGCCATGTTAACGTGGTTGTGTAAAAAAATGCCACTTCCTACTCATGATTTGCGTTATATAATTACTAGCAAGATGCCCGTGCATTGCACGGAACATCAATATGCATTTTTTACAAAACACCTGTTGTGATTGATCCATGCATGAGTAATCCCATGTGTAAAAACTTATGATATCTCGATAATTTTATTAGAAAACTGGTATCTCGACCATTTCATCGAAAAAATGAAAGACGAGAGATAAGGTGAGGAGGAGTATAGCGTGGTGGTGACTGGTGGTCAGACTGGGCGGAGGCATGAGGATGGACGGCGCTGGCAGGCGGCAGGGGCCACCATGCTAGATTGTTCCAGAGACTTCCTTTTTTAATTGCTCAGCAATGAGGTGCGGGTATCTTTTGAAAAATTGTCATAGTTTGCTTTCTATCCTTCAGATATAGATCAGACGGTCTATATTACAAGATGGCAGGCACACCATCATCACCAACTCGGTTTTTTATATGAGTAGAGATGATAATTTTGCTAACTACTAAAGTAAAGTTGAATTTATCCATGTTATACAAGTAAATTAAGGGGATTGTTTATCATACGGGTAAGGTTGGGTGAAGGTTGGTAGGAACAAAGGCTCCGCCTAGAGCATGTGTGTGTGAGATGGAGTCTTAGTGTGTGTGTGTGGGGGGGGGGGTGTGACGCGGGGTCCTCGGTGGCAGATGTAATTTAAGTGTGCGTGGCTTCATCATAGAGATGTGATGTGTATGGCAGAGGCCACCAACGAGGGGGTGCAAGAGAGAAAAGGCCCTAGAGAGGGAAGAGAAGGCATGTGCGCGTGTGAGGAGTCGACATCGTGAGAACGTGTTTGTTTGAGAGACACCGAGGAAGACTCCTATATATCGATGGTGCATGTACACGGGAATTAAACGAAGGGATGGTCTTATTGGTTTCAGGGATATAGGGGAAGAGTGAGAGAGGGGGGCAGGTAGCTAGAAGGAGATTGTTACGTGTGAGTGTGTGTTTTACCCATCCAGGCGGAAGTTATGTGCACACAAGAAGAGAATGATTCGATGTGGCGTTAGAGATGAGGGTAATTAACTACACTTGGAGACATAGGAGACCTTGAACGTGCATGTGCGAGAGGTATACATGTATATGTGGGATGTGTATGTGTGCACATGCATGATTGAGATAAAAGAAAGAAGACATAAGTCATAAGATCAATGACATTGGTGTAATTCCCCAAACACACTCGCCGGTGATCATTACTCCTGGAGGGATCTAGATTGGCCCCACAGATTAATACTAGTCTTTTCTGGTCACTTTGTCCTCACTCGTGCACTCCCGGGAGCAACTTCCCGGTCGGTCACCCATCCTGAAATTACTCCAAGCTGAGCACACTTAACTTTGGAGTTCTGTCCGAATGGGCTTTCGGAAAAGAAGGAACTCCTTATTATTATGAGTAGTCTACCATCCCTAATAAGCCAGGCTATCACATACACCCCCACTCAGAGGAACTGACGTCCTCATCGGGCACAAACGGCTGCTCTTCCAGTCAGGCACATGTGCCATGCCGTGTGCCACGGCGGGTCACAAACGCCATGCACAACATGACCACGCACCTGTCCGCCAACATCCGTGTAACCACGAGGGTCGGCTCTTGTCAGGACCCCGATTTCAAGTCACATCGACCTAGCCGGTAACACCTCATATCACTTTGCGGCCTCATGCACGGTAATCCCACGGGTGTCGCCTTACCATGGCCTGGGACCGTTTGTGCCTTTTGGCTCACGTATATGATAGTGTCGCTAGCATCCATATGACAGAGAACCCGGGCCGACATGGCTAGTCGTGAACCCAAAGCGGCACTGACCTATGGGGACGGGCATACATGAATCACATCGAGCATGTCGGTCAGCAGCGTGTGAATCCGGGCTGTAGCACTGGGCTAACAGGACTCCGGGAACCCGGGCTGTAGCAGGCTAGGCAGGACTCCAGATGTCACCGCATGACATTTCCCCGAAGGGACAGACACAGGAACGAAGTGAAACACATGCCGGCCAGTCAAGTGTCCTGAGCAGTAGTGCTGGGCTAGCAGGACTCCGGTGAACCGGGCTGTAGCGGACTACTATGGCTCATGGAGGCACTAGACTACATTTCCCCATAAGAGAGGCTGCCAAGGATAAACAACTAGATTGTCGGATCCCACACATACCGAGCATTTCAATCATACACACAATGTGCTCGATATGTGTAAATACAACATGGCATCACAACATAACTCTACGACTCAAAGTATTATTCATTAGGCTCCGAGGAGCCAAGATATTACAAACATGGGTCTCATGACCCAACATTCAGAGCATACAAGTCAAAGCACATGCGGAAGCTTAACACGTCTGAGTACAGACATCTACAAATGAAAAAGGCTGAGAAGCCTGACTATCTACCAGATCCTGCCGAGGGCACAAGATCGTAGCTGAGGTATCAAGCTAAACATCGAAGTCCACGTGGAACTACTAGCGAGACTGAAGTCTCTCTGCAAAACACAAATTAAGCAAACATGAGTACAAAGGTACTCAGCAAGACTTACATCAGAACTAGCTACATATGCATCGGTATCAACAAGGGGGGGGTGGAGTTTGACTGCAGCAAGCCAGCTTTGACTCAGTGGCTAACCTGAACTACGACTGCAAGCAACTCTTTTGAGGTGGCGCACACGAGTCCACATATTCACCATTCAATACACCACTATGGATCCGCTCCCGTCTCCCTACGAGAAGGCCATCCATAGCACTCACACTTATCTTGCGAGTTTTAGAGTATCCACTTTCACTTGTCTATGAACTATGCAAGGGGTCCAAGTTTCCATATCCGAGGAATCCGGCTATTCAAATAGATAATGATAACCCTGTAGGGGTGTACTTCTTCACACATGCTCCCACCACTTATCACCATATACACGTCATGTATCTCGGCAACCTTCAAGCGGAAGCCTGGCATGGGTGTCGGCCACGGCCTTCCTAAACACTCAAGTCTCTAGTCTAGGTTTATCGCCTATCCAGGTTCCATCCGCAGGGAGTCTGGCCGAGGTTTCCACATACGGCCCCGAACAATTTGAACAGGGTTCCCGAGACACCAAACGGGCGCCCGGTACACCGTGCCACGGTGTATCTACCGCATCATAGCCCACCCCTAGGGTCAGCGCTACACACGGCCGCCAACACATAACCTACAAACACCAGAAACTAGTTGCAACTCCTTGACAGAGTACTAGGGTGATTAAGAAGCCGAGAGGGTCAGTTAAGGATCCCAATGAGTGGTAGCAGCTGTTCATGGATCACAGACACAGAACTCAGTTCCTGAGGATGGTTTCAATGAGACAACCCACCATGTACACCTACATGGCCTCTCACCGCTACCTTTACCAAATCGTGTTCACACACTTAGCTCACACAGTAGGACATGTTCACACACCTCCGATTCATCCTCGATGAATCAGACCTGACACAACTCTATGCAATAGCAGGCATGACAAACAAGCATGAATGGGTAGGCACATCAGGGCTCAAACAACTCCTACTCATGTTAGTGGGTTTCGCCTATTTACTGTGGCAATGACAGGTCATGCAAAGGATAAAGGGGTTCAGCTACCGCATCAAGTAACAGATGAATCGTTGTTGTCCTAATGCAGTAAAAGAGATCAGAAGCGAGAGAGTGGGATTGTATCGGAATGAACAAGGGGGATTTGCTTGCCTGGTACTTTTGAAGATAGCATTGAGTCTTCATCAGTGTCAACGATCACAACGTCCGACCAACATCTACCGAGGGGGAGCAACACCGGCAAACAGAGAAGAAACACGATTAATGCAATGCACAATATGATGCATGATCATGACAAGCAATATGTTGTGGTTTGAGCTAATGCAACTAGCAGCAGGTTAAATGAAGTTGGTTTGAATCTAAGATTCAAATTCAAACTCCACATGTGGTTATTTAAATGCCATTTATGCAAATTGCCATGTACAACAACCATAGGTTGTTCAACCATGCATGCAAATGCCATAAACATATTCCTTGAATTTTTCTGATAATTTTTCATATATAATTTATTTCATTCTGTGCTATAGATTAATTTCTATGAATTTTAGAAGTTTTGATTATTTTCTGAAATTTCCTGAATTAATAAAAATCCAGAAAATGCATTACTGCGCCAGCATGACGTCTGAGTGATGTCAGCAAGTCAACGGCCAGCCAGGGTCAAACCTTACAAGCGGGGCCCAAGAAAGGGGTTAACCCCATGTTGACTTGGACTTTGACCCGTTGCGGGGCCCGCTGTTAGTGACTAGGTGAGGTCCAGCTGGCGGGGATTAGCACTAATGACCCCGCCACGTCGGCTGTCGCCGGAGTTGGTCGGCGGCGACCAAACCCGCGGCGGCAACGCGCCGGACTTGCGCTAAAGGCGACGGGGCGGTGGCTAAGGGCATCGGGGGGTAGCCCAGACTCGCCCGCATCCAGGGAGGTAGGTGGGTGGCCGTGGGGGCACCGGAGATCGCCGGAACAGAGCTCGCGGAGGCGGCCGGAGCTCGGGTGACGATGGATTCGTCGCTACGGTGTGCAAAACGACCAGTTCTCGACGCCTACTATACCTACGCATGCCCACAAGCCCTTTGGACATGCTGGCACGACCAAATGGTCGCTGGAGCAACCCCGGCAACGAGCCCGAGCGGCAGTGGGATTTGGGCATGGTAGGAATCGGAGCTAGAGGGCGAGAGGAGCCGCGGGGTTAGGGGGGTAAGAGAGAGGAGCTCATGGCGGTGCCGTAGGGATGGTTAGCGTGCTCGGGGACGTCCTGCGTGCGGCGGATCGACGACGATGGTGGCCGGAGCCCGAGGTGGAAGACGACGGCGATGGCGACGTTGCTGGCCTCCCGGGGTCACATGCTTTGGCGTGCGGCTCTACGGCGTCGAGGCGGAGCTCATGGGGGCGCTGGCTGGGTGTGGGGATGCTGGTGGCCACGGCAAAGACGAGCGGTGGCGACGGCTCCGCTCGGCTTCGGGAGGGAGAGCGAGAGAGGCAAGGCAGGGAGAGAGGGGAGCGCTCGAGGGGGTCCAGGGGTCTGCATGGCAACGCCAGAGCGTCCAGGGCGTCGAGGCAGCGGCGGGAAGTAGGAGGTGGTTGTTGGTGGCCGTGCGCGTGCTGGCGCACCGCGGGCACACGCCCTCGTGCCTTCTGGCACAAGGTTGAAGGAGGCGGCGCCGGGCTGGGCCACTACAGCAGTGGGCTGGGCCAACGGTGTTGGACCAGCACAGGAGCTGGGCCGGTTGGTGGCGCCAGGTTAGTCCTTCTCTCTCTCTCTTTTATTTTCTTTTCTATTTTTCTGTAATTTTGTGGCTTTTCTAAAAATACCTAGACCCTTTCAAAGATCACCAAACTGAACATGCACACTGTATAGAATATATCCAACATGGAATATTTCAGTTTAGGATTACTTGGGCATTTAAAATATTTACTAGCATTTAAATGCCCAAATTCAAATAACATATGATCTAATCCAGTGACCTTTGGATGACCTAGAAAGTTTTGCACCATTTCTGTCAGAGGTTTTAGACCAAGACAAAGATGATGAACATTTTTGAAGGGCATTTCAGGATCATTGAAAAATATTTTAGTAACCCTAGTTGGATTAAGTGGTGCTGGGGGTTTCTGCCATCCCCATTTCAACTTTCTGAGGACAAGTAAACATGATGCCTGGAGGTTATGCAAAGATAGGCAAGACTAAGCTAGGGCTGTGACAGCTCTGATACCAACTTATAATGCCTCGGACACACCTTCCGGTGGTCGTTACTCCTGGCTGGATCTAGATTGGCCCCACAGATCAATACTAATCTTTTCTGCGCACTTTGTCCTCACTCATGCGCACCCGGGAGCAACTTCCCGGTCGGTCACCCGGGAGCAATGGGCTTTTGGAAAAGAAGGAATTCCTTATTATTATGAGTAGTCTACCATCCCTAATAAGCCAGGCCATCACAATGGGAGAGACGGATCGGTATGGCAATATGCATGCATGTGATAGTGTAGGGAAGAAGGCTCGATAATTGAGCATGTGTTTTTGTCTTCAAGAGATAGTGGCGCGGGCTAGAGCATGCATCTATGGCGAGCAGAGGGAGCGAGACACAACGATTGTGAAAAAGAGATCAAACTATAAATGCATGTATGGAGAGACATATATAGTGTGGGTAATAGGAAGCAAGAGTGCGTGCGAGAAAGAAATGTTGACGGAGAAACTACAGATAGATATAGAGATAGAGATGCTAGCTAGAGGGACATCGTCTAGTTTGAGTGTTGGAGATGACCGCCGGGTGGTTTAGAGGGTGAAGTTATGTGTGTGTGTGTGAGAAAGATAAAAAGAGGGCACATTACTGCAAGTAGAGAGAAACATATATAGTGTGCGTGATAGGAAGCAAGAGTGAGGGCGAGAAAGAAGGTTGATGGAGAAAGAGATAAATAGAAAGATAAGGATGCTAGCTAGTGTGCGTTAGAGATAGGAGACGAGTGGATCAGAAGGCTGAGTTATGTGTGTGTGTCAGAGAGAGATATAGAGAGGGTGCATGTGAGTCACATACAAACAAATATTAGAGACAAATGAGGTCCCGAGAGACGGAGTTTTGTGTCTGCGAGAGAGAAAGATATTTCACAACGAGAGTGATAGCTAGAGAGACATATGATGGAACGCAAGATATCTCTACGGAGAGAGAGTGTGTGTGAGCGACATACAAGAGAATGGTGGAGAGATATGAGACCCTGGAAGACAGAGTTTGTGTGTGATAAAGAGATATTTAATAGGAAGAGTCATAGCTTCTCATACCTAAGGAGCGAAAGGTACCTCTCTGTCAGAGGGGGTGTGCCAGTGGCACACAGGGGAATAGTAGAGAGAAATGAGACCCCGGGAGACGAAGTTTGTGTTTGTGTGAGAGAAAGAGATTTCACGTGGAGAATCATAGTTAGAGACACATAGCAGGGAGAGAGATATACTTAGAGAGAAATAGAGTGATGAAGGTTGAGAGAGAGTACCGTCAGTGTGTTACGAAGATAAAAGATCATCATCGACATACAGGTAGCACGAGAGATACCCGAGAGACGATGAACGCGTACAGGTCTAGAGAGATACTCCGATATAAGCATGAGTGATAGCTATATGAGACGAATATATGGATTAAAGGGGATTCAAATATTTAAACTGGAGATCACGACATCGGTAATACCATAACCCAAATTGGTGTATCAAACATGCATATTCATTTGATCCATATATTCTTTA
This sequence comes from Triticum urartu, assembly GCF_056163025.1. Classification (NCBI taxonomy): domain Eukaryota; kingdom Viridiplantae; phylum Streptophyta; class Magnoliopsida; order Poales; family Poaceae; genus Triticum; species Triticum urartu. The sequence continues at coordinate 248,031,948 of NC_141874.1, read as the reverse complement.
ATTAGAGATAATGCATGGTTTATATGCAATTAATGTCTAAACGGGATTACACTATATGATGCATGTGTGAAACACATTATACATGTTTCATAAGCAAAACAACCACATGAAACACACATTAATTGGAGACAGTTAGCGAGGAATGCATATATTGGATTTCAACATAAAGTGGTTTCAAATATTTGAAAATCCAAATTAAGATGGATATAGCCTTATGAATATGAGATCATGCCATTTGTAAACCATATTTATGTGTAAAGGGTGTTGTGCTTTTGAAAGTATATATAAAAATGATGTATATATAATTTTATTCCAACCGAAAATGGATCCTGCCTGAACAAAAATAAAATACAAACTGGATTCGAATTGAGTTGGCATGGTAAACATGCACTCTTGCTCTGCAAAAATTTGAACAAAGTGGGGAAAGTAGCAGTAACCGCCCGAAACCAAAATCTGCGAGATGGAAATTACTGCCTATCCCTGACACGCAAAGCCTATCAGCTCGATTTCTATAGGTTTCGATAGGGGTAGGTTTGTAATTTCACTCAAACATGACATAACCGTCTCTCACCCAGATTCATACACGGTGGGCGCCAAAACAAATGTCTCCTCGACCGAAATCGACTCCCTCGCCGATTCATAGACGGTGGGCGCCAAACACAAACTCTCGTCGGCAAATATTCGGTGTATGTGAGATTACCATCCTATCCCCAACTGACTAATATTTCTGTGGTGTAGGAAATTTTAAACAGGGGCTAATTTTGTAAATTTCCTCGCATTTCAGACAAGAGCGCCCTGAAGACATGGTTCCCCCTTCCTCTCTCCCTCCATTTCCCCATTCGTACTCCATGGGGGCCAAAACACCCTCTCCACACCAGCCTTCTCCGTCCGCCACCCAATCCACCGCCATCCTCCTCCTCTTTCGTCCATTACAAGAGATCGACCTCTCTCATCCACGGCTTCAGACCGGTATCATTGCATCCCGTCCTCTCGCTTCACCCCCGCCGTCATCCACCTTGCCAGCGCCGCTCCTACGACCATCTCATCCACTGCGCCCCGCCACCACCGTCTACCCTCCTAGATCTTCTTCCACGCCGCCGACAGCCATCGCTGTCGTAGCACCATCAAATTTTCAGCAGATGCGTGCACGACACCGCACCAGAGGCGGCACTCTTTAATATCTGCTCAACTTATTTATCGCAGCAGGAAAATAGATTGCCACTACTTTACTCTGATTTCTTGTCCATCACTTACTTTTTAGTTGAAAGCAAACATTGGTTGCAAAGTTGCCTTTGTCCAGTTTGCACCTTCAGATCCGCCATGGCACGCTCAACACTATACTTGCAATGCTTATGATTTCCCCCTTCTATATTCCACACAAGTTAAATGACAGTAGACTAAATTTCAAAATTAGGTCAGTCGATTTTTGAGAGCTCGCCGGAGTTCGCTGGTGCGATGGAAGGGGCTCGGGTGGGGATGGTGGTTGTGGGGGCGGTGGTGGGGCCTTGCCGAATGAAGAAAACTCGATGTGGGCGGGAGCGGGGGTGGGGGTGGGGGTGGCGGAGGAACACAGGCGGTCGGTGCGGTTCAGGGGAGGACGGGAGGGGGGGTCGGTGCCGATGGTTCGGCCGGCGGCCCGTGCGGTGTTCTATATGGGAAGAATCAGAGGCGAGGAAGAAGAAGGGTTAGGAGACGTAGGATCTTCATCGAACCGCCTGAAATGGTCGACTGACCCAAATGACAAAAGTCACGCGACTTGCATGCACTACTAGGAAAAGGGCTATAGATGATATGGACATTAATGGCGCACCGTGTATATAGTAGTGGCGCACCAGATACAGGTGCGCCATTAGTAATATATTACTAATGGCGCACCTGGTGTGTGGTGCGCCATTAGTAGTATTGAAAAAAATAAAAAAAATGGTAGTAATGGCGCACCATGGGATAGTGCGCCATTACTAGTTGACATAGTAATGGCGCACCACACCCACCGTGCGCCATTACTAGTTTAAAAAAACAAAATTTGTTAGTAATGGCGCACCAGTGGACAGTGCGCCATTACTACACACCAGGTGCGCCATTAGTAATATATTTAGCACCAGGGTTACTAATGGCGCACCACACCCCCACCCCCACCCCCCGTGGACCGCCTTTTCAATTTTTTAAAAAATAAAAGAAAATGATGGAAATGTCAAATAAATAAAAAAAAATCCCATGTGATATGTGGTCTAGTTGTTGGGAAAATTGACAAATATGAATTTTGACTTTATTTTGAAAATCTCTCTAGAATTTAGTAAAATGGACATAACTTTTGCATATGAACTCGTATTAAAAAGTTTTTTATATGAAAAATCATCTACTCGAAAAGTTACGTACGAATTGAACCGGGGGAACTATGTTCAACATCTTCAAAATCCCCAAAAACCTAACAGAACGAAAGATACGGGGCTTTTAAGATCTAGAGGGGGGAAAATGAAAAAAATGTCAAAATTTGGTCTAAAAAAATGTCGTCACTAGTAACAGAAAATTTGCTAGGTGCACCACTAGTAACAGAAAAAAATTGGTTTCAAATTTTTTTTTGGAATTTTGTTTCAAACTATGATACTTAATATGACCGGGAAGTTCGAAATATTTTTTCAAAATTTCATCATACTCATGAACATGAACAAATTCCTAGACATCAACAAGGTTTAATAGGATTGATATGATAGATATATCAACAAGTGCTTGTGAACTGAGTTGGTGCTGGGGTAGGATAGAACTGTGAAGTTAAGCGTGCTCAGGCTGCAGTAGTGTGTGGATGGGTGACCTTTCTGGAAGTTTGACCACAGAGTCCGATTTGACTTGAGATTAAGCATATTGACCCGAGATTAAGAAAAAAACAAAAAAAATGAATTTTTTTAAAAAAAAATGAATTCTGAAAAAACATTTTAAAAAATTTGTTACTAATGGCGCACTTCTATGTGGTGCGCCATTAGTATACCAGATGCTAATGGCGCACCCGTGGTACGCCATTAGTAAAAAATACTAATGGCGTGATGCTAGTGGCGCACCTGTAGTGTGCCATTAGTAGGCAAAATAAGTGCGCCACTAGTAGGCCTTTTCCTAGTAGTGAGGCATACCTGCCTTTATATTCATTACCATAATCATAGCTACTTCGCATTGCTTCTGAATCCATCAAGCTAAACAACGTGCCACTCATAATTCCAAACTTGTTGCTCAAATATGAATCTGATATGATGCTGATATTACTAAAACAGATAATGTTTAATTGGTCAACTAATGTTCCCACTTCACTTTCATAAAGCACGTGCACCACATATAGAGAGACAACAGGGAGTTGCATTCTTAATGCAATCTGGTTCATCATGTGTGCGCACTGCGCAATGAACATTTTATTATCCGAAATCTGCTTACTCTTCTTTAGCATGTTCCTCTTCCGTTCTTCTTTAATAAGTACTCTCTCCGTTCCTAAATACAAGTCTTTGTATAGATTCCACCATGGACTACATATGGAGCAAAATCAGTGAATCTACACTCTAAAATGTATCTGTATACATCTGTATGTGATCCATAGTGGAAATCTCTACAAAGACTTATACTTTGGATTATATTTTGGAATGGAGGGAGTATGATAGTAGTATAGTATGTTCTTGTAGTGAATAAGATCAGGGACATTTGTAGTGTAGAGGTCTATACTGTTGGCATTCTGGGAACGGGGGTCCCCAGACCTGCCTGCCTGCGGCCCAGAACGTGGCTCCCCCAGCAGCCCTGTACGGCCCATCTTCACCAACAAACACTCAAGACCCTCACGAGGGGCCAAGCCTCGCGATGCGGACGATGCAAGACCTCCTCAGGGGCAGCCTTACCAGGCTGGCTCGCGATGGGCGGACATATCAAGGCAGTTGACACTTCGCGAGGTTCCTATGACGTAAGCCATGACGACTGGAGCCAGGCGAGCGCCAGCATGCATAGTGTCCTCGTTTCCTCTTTGGTGCTGAAGAGGCAAGCATAGGAGAGGATTCCCGAAGCATCAGGCAAACATTTCCATATTGGTGCAACAAGACCAAGACTAGTAGGACAACAGGACGGAGGTCACCGTGAAGCCCAAAATGGCGTCACCACCAGAGCCTTTGCCAGGCAAAGACTAGTTTTGTCAGGATAACTTTTACTAGTTATCCCTCTTTGAATTTGGCCATTGTCGGATCCCTTCCCGCTCAATATTTGGAAAGAGGGCCAGGGCCTCTATAAATAGGACTAGCCACCACCATAGAAAGGGGGATCGGCTCATCCAGATCCAGATCATCCCCAACCACACAAGTTCACCAAGCACAAGAATACCTCCGCTCAGGAGGCTGTTCTTCCTTTGTAACTGTTCATCCTCAGCCCGAGAGGCAATCCACCACATCACAATAGAGTAGGGTATTAAACCACAACGGTGGCCCGAAACAGTATAAATCTTGTGTCTCTCGTTCTTTGGGTTCATCGAGCTAGGCCGTGAGATCATACGGAGTGCGAGCTAGAGAGGGGGAGAGATCTTGGTGCGCACCCCAGTGTTCGAACCTCAAGGGTTTTGCCCGATCTCAAAATCCGACATTTGGCGCGCCAGGTAGGGGTGCACCGAATCTTTGCCCCCCCCCCCGCCCCAATGGCCTCACCTCTTCGACCGACTCTCATGGATGCCGCCTCTTCTCTGACTGGATCAATGGGATCCCTCCGCAGCGCCGGGGGCTCCGGGCCTTCACCCCCGCCTTGCGGCGGGTGCAGTGGCCGCACAAGTTCAAGCCGAAGATGCCGCCCCATTATGATGGTGCGGCGAATCCGGGCATTTCTGCTTGCGTACGAGGAGGCCGTCCCGAGGCCGGGGGCGACGATAAAGTCATGGCCAACTGGCTCCCAATGGCCCCCGCTGGCGTGTCACGTGCCTGGCTCCTCCATGTGCCGGAATCATCTGTGGCCTCCTAGGAGGAGCTGCGCGACATCTTCATCACGCGATTCGGTGAACCAGCACCGCCCGTCATCGCAGCTCTCCTCGGTGGCTCACAGGCACCGCCCTCAGACAGTCACACCAAGTCATTCTTTCGCCAGATCGGCGCCGCCCCACGCGGTAGGGGGGGCTCCCCCTGGTTGGGCGGTGCCCAAGGCCGACCTGATCTTCGACTCAAGGGATCACCCAGTCACCACCGTCTGCTCGGGTGTGCTTCCAATGCTTTACACGCCCACCATCTGTAGCGTAGCCGTCACCAAGACCCTCATCGACGGCGGCGCCGGCCTCAACGTGCTCTTTGTGGAGGCTTTCAGTCTCCTTCAGGTACCACTTGAGCGGCTCCGCCCCAGCAAGCCTTTCTCCGGGGTCGGCAACGGCTCCTCCAACCCCCTGGGGTAGATTCGTCTCCCCGTGACCTTCAGCACATGCGACAACTACCGCACCGAGCTAATCAACTTCGACATCGCCCGCATCGTCTTGCCGTACAACGCCATCCTTGGGTACTCGGTGCAGGCCCAGTTCATGGCAGCTACCCATCTTGCCTACAACCTCATGAAGATGCTAGGAAGCAAGGGCATCCTCACCCTGGCCGGAGACACCAAGGAAGTTCTGGCGGCCCTCAAGCTGGCCTTCAGGGCCATGGCGGTAGCTCGCCTGGCTGACAAGGCCGTGTCCACAACCAAGGGGGCTGCGCCAACCAAGAAGAAGCAGCTATTCACTCAAAGTTAAGCCAAGACGAAGCAGATACCGGTCGACGCGGATGGGGCCTCTGGTGCTACCTTTACCATAGGTGCTGACCTCGCCCCAGATCAAGAAAAGGAGTTGGTGGACTTGTTGCGAGCGAACAAGGTAGTATTCGCCTGGGAGCCCAAGCAGCTAGTTGGGGTCCCAAGAGGAGTGATTGAGCATCATCTGAGGGTGTGCCCCAACGTGTGCCCTGTGAAGCAAAAGGCGAGGCGACAATCCACGGAGAAGCGGTCTTTCATCGTTAAGGAAACCCACAAGCTGGAGGCAGTGGGTGTAATTCGCGAGGTCCGATACCTAGAGTGGCTGGCAAACCCAGTCATCGTGCCAAAGAAAGGAGGGAAGGAATGCATGTATGTCGAATTCACCAACCTCAACAAAGCTTGCCCTCAGGACCCATTCCCGCTGCCGCGTATCGACCAGATTGTCGATTCCACCGTGGACTGTGATCTGCTATGTTTCCTGGATGCGTTCTCAGGCTACAACCAGATCAAGATGGTGGTGGAAGATGTGGAGAAAACAGCTTTCTTGACCCCATGCAGGGTATACTGCTACACTTGCATGCCATTCAGACCACACAACGCAGGAGCAACCTTCCAGCGACTGATGCACATCGCCTGGGGCGGCAGCTCGGGAGAAACGCTAAGGCCTACGTCGACAACATTGTGGTAAAGTCTCGGGAAGCGAGAACTTTGATTCACGACCTAGAGGAGACCTTCGTGAGCCTGCGCCAGGTGGACTTGCGGTTCAATCCTGACAAGTGCGTGTTTGGTGTCCCTTCCGGCAAGCTGCTGGGTTTCCTCGTGTCCCACAGAGGGATCGAGGCTAACCCAGAGAAGGTCAAGGCAATCGAAGACATGAGCCCACCACAAAACCTCAAGGAGATGCAGAAGCTTGCAGGCTACGTGAGTTCACTGGGGCGCTTCATATCCAAGTTGGGGGAGCGCGTCCTTGCAGTTCTTCATGCTGATGAAGAAGAAGGATCCGTTCGAATGGACCCCTGAGGCCGACCTGGCATTTCAACACCTCAAGACATACTTGACCAGCCCGCCGGTGATGGTGGGGCCTCGTCCTCGCGAGCCCTTGGTACTCTACCTGTCTGCCACACCCCACTCTGCCAGCGCGGCGCTGGTGGCCCTCAGGGAGGAACCCCAAGTCAAGGGCCCGCCAAATGGAGCCGCCAAGCCGGAAGAGGCTGCACAGCACCAAGACGATGTTCTTGAGACAGCGGCTACTCCAGCTAGTCATCAAGCCCCAGGAGTTGGAGATCCAAAGGAAACGCCTCAGTCCCAGGGAGCCAAAAACTCCGTCAGCTCTCCCACCCTTGTCGAGCACCCAGTGTACTTCGTCAGCACAGTGCTACGAGATGCGAGAGCGTGATACCCCATGCCTCTGAAGCTCTTGCTCGCGCTCCTAGTGGCCTCGCGTAAGCTGCGCCAGTACTTCCAAGGTCACCCCATCAAGGTCGTATCAGCTTACCCATTGGAGAGGGTGCTCGGGAGCGCCAATGCTGCGGGAAGAGTCGCCGAATGGAACATCGAGATGCAAGCGTTTGGCCTGGAGTTCAACTTAACCAGGGTCATCAAGGGGGCTGCACTCGCCGACTTTGTGGCAGAATGGACCGACACCCTGGAGCTCGAAGCAGGCGAGAACTGATCCCTCTCACGAGGAAGTGAAGTGCCAGATGGTTGGGTCATGTACTTCAATGGTGTGTTTTCACGTGAGGGTGCGGGGGCTGGAGCCGTGCTCATCTCTCCCACTCAGGACAAGCTTTACTACGCCGTGCAACTCTGCTTCAAGTGGGGCGAGAAGGTCTCCAGCAACAACGCAAAGTACGAGGGTCGCATCGTCGGCCTCAAGGCTGTGATGGCCCTGGGGGTGAAACGCCTCACCATAAAGGGTGACTCATAGCTCCTCGTCAACTTCTCCAACAAGGTGTATGAGCCAAAGGATGAACACATGGAGGCATACCTCGCGGAGGTGCACAAAATGGAGAAGAAGTTCCTGGGCCTGGAGCTACAGCATGTGCCTCGTCGCACCAACAAGGAGGCCGACGACATCGCCAAAAGAGCATCCAAGCGGCTGCCCCAAGAGCCTCACGTATTCAAGGAGCGGCTCTTCAAGCCTTCGGGAGCACCTCCGCCTGCTGGGATGACGCCATCTCAGGAGGAACTCCCCTAGACACCAGCATCGGGAGCCCCCGCCTGCGGCCCGACCTCAGGAGCGCGCCTCCTCTTAGCACTCGAGCCTCAGGAGAGGTGCTGGATCAAGGAGTTCAAGGCATACCTGACGCAAGGCACATTGCCAGAGAAGGAGGAAGACGCAGAGCACATGGCCCGGCAGGCTACGGCATACTGCATCCAGGACAGTGAGCTATACAGGAAGCGACCAAATTATGTTTCTCTACGATGCATTTCCGGGGAACAGGGGAATGAGCTGCTGGCCGACATACATGGCGGAGACTACGGGCACCACTCTTCGTCACCCGCCTTAGTCGGCAAGGCTTTCCGCATCGGGTTCTACTAGCCCATGGCACTCAACTACACGGCCGATCTGGTGAAATCCTGCAAGGCCTGCCAATTCCACGCCAAGCAGATCAACCAGCCGGCTCAAGACCTCCAGACTATCCTGCTCTCATGGACGTTCACGGTCTGGGGGCTGGATATCCTGGGCCCATTCCCTCGAGCGCCTGGAGGTTACCGCTACCTCTACGTCGCCGTCGACAAATTCATCAAATAGGTGGAAGTGGAAGCCGTCTGCACCATCCCAGCCTGGTCAGCAGTCAAGTTCATCAACGGCCTCGTAATCCGATTTGGGGTCCCTAATCGCATCATCACCGACAATGGCTCACGGTTTACCAGCAGTCTCTTCAAAACATATTGTGCTGACCTTGGAATGTAGATCTGCTACGCCTCCGTGGCGCACCCCAGGAGCAACAGCCAGGCCGAACACGCCAATGCGGAAGTCCTAAGGGGTCTCAAGACCAGGACCTTCAAGAAGAAGCTCGAGGCTTGCAGCAGGGGTTGGCATGACGAGGTCTAGTCTGTGCTGTGGCCCATCTGCACCACCGCCACCAGGCCCACAGGCGAGACCCCGTTCTTCCTCATCTACGGAGCAGAAGCGGTTCTCCCACACGAGGTCAAGCATTGCTCCGCGCAGCTCCTGGCGTTTGATGAAACACAGTAGGGTGCCATGCGGGGGATGGATCTCATGCTGGGGGAGAAACGCTACCGTGAAGCCTCGCTCCGAGCTACGAGGTACCAGCAGGCGCTGCGGCGGTGCCACTGCCGTAGTGTCCGCTCCAGGATGCTCGAGGTGGGCGATCTTGTCCTGAGGCAGGTGCTCTCTAGGGAAGGGCTGCATAAGCTCTCGCCCATGTGGGAGGGCCCGTTTCGGTCGCCCACGTCTCCAGGCCTGGCGCCGCGCGCCTGGAGATGCAGGACGGGATCCCCATCCAGAACGCCTAGAACATCCAGCACCTCCGGAGGTTCTACCCATGAAGCAAGGCCCGGTGCCTGTGAAGCAAGGCCTAGTGCCTGTGAATAATCTCCGCTCGTCACACTCTCACATAATAATGAGTGGGGCTGTACATGCCCCGGAGTCTCAGGAATGCCGCCCTCGGGCCTCGGGGGCTCCCTCCCACGCCTAGTGGCAGCACTTAGGTCCGCGCTGGTGAGAAGACAAGAAGACTAGACTAGGTGCCGGACGCGGCTTTTCATTTGCTTTCCGTAGTTGGTTCGCCCCTCTTTAGTAAGAATTTGCATTCTGGTGTTCCTCCCTGGCCTGGTTCCATTGCCTTTTGGCCTCCTTTCTGCTCTCTGTTCCTCGTTTTTTACCTGTACTCTCCCTCGCATGCCTCGCGAGGGGGCTGGACAGGTGCCCTCATTAGCATTTTCATGTTCCTATCTTTCATGAGGCACCCATCTCAATCCGTGCCCCCGGGTACCGTGATAGAAAGCACTGGGTCATGACCAACAGTGCCTTCGACCAAGATCCGGAAGGATAAGAATTTTCTAGAGAATTTTTGCAGTTCTCAGGCGCCTTCCGAGCACAGGAGGCCTCATCAGGAAATGGGGAATGCACGTCTCGTGAGGCGCATCAAGCTAAGTTATTCCTACGCGCATACATAAAACATGACGCTCCAACAAAACACAAGAATGATAAACATAGCACAACAACTTTGAAATCATAATTGTTGCACGCCCCAGCAGGGCCCCATACTTGTCTCTCTCTTAATGCAGGAACGAAAGGAAAAATGAAACAAAAGCGAAACGTGCTCCCGTGGCAGGTCGCGAGGACGGGCCCGTGGCGCTCTCCTGAGCTCAGCCAGACCCTCCTCGTGCTTCACTAGAGCATGGTGACGAGATGACCTGCTACCGCCTTCGAAGCGGGCGTGGCGGCTGGTCGTAGCCGCCACTTCTAGAGCTGTCGCCGGGAGAAGAGTCGTCGTAGCTAGACGAGACATGGCCGCCGCCGAGGGCAGGCCCGCCGTCACTCTCGTCGCAGCCATCGCCAAGGCCGAGCACCTCGTTGCCGTCATTGTCCTTGGGGCAACACCCGACGCGGAGATCATCTTCCTTGAACACCCTCACGAAGAGGGTCGCGTCGCCATGGTACTTGAAGTGGAGGGCACACTGCCTGTCCAGCCCGTGTGCGCGGGCAAATGTCTGCCAACCGCGGGCCAGGACCGCATTGCCCGCGGCGTAGAATTCCACCGCAACCCATGAAGCCCTGCTGCAGCAACCGTCCGCCTGCAGCCATAGACCACCTGGACCTGCGGACGGCAGTTCGGCGACCAAGAATCACGGGAGCTGAAGCCAGGTGCCTGCCGGTTTCTCTAACAACACGATGAACTCTGGCATCACCTTCACCGAATGGAAGCTCGGTCGGGGAGGCCACACAACCATGGCACGCCTCACCTCATCAATGGGACTTCCATGACCTAGGCGGCTGCCACCACAAGAAGAGACGCCACCGCGGCCATGAGGGGCCGTGGCGGGAGTCGCAGTGTGCTTGCGGGGACGGCCGCGCCCCCTGTTGGTTGGCGGTGAGCCGGGCCCCTCCTAGCGAGCCTTCCCTTTCTCTGCAACCGAGAGCCTCTTCGCAGGAGCCATGGGTGTCGCTGCCGGCAGTGGAGCAAGGAAGAAGAAGAAGAAGTGGGCAAAGCAAAGGAAGACATGGGTGACAGGTTAGGCCAATCACTGGCCTCCACAACCTAAGGTAATAATGATCTTTTTCTGCATGCAGCAAAGACTCGTCAAATCAGGCAGTTGCCGAGGCGGCGTGGGGAAGCGGAGACGCCCACGTCCAATCGATCGCCACGCGTCAACCGATGCCGCAGGCTGTTGGGGCCCGAGGCGCTCCGCACTTGCCCTTTGTCTTCGCCTCAAAGCCAAGCCCCAGTACGCCTTGGGCCCGGGGGCTACTGTCGGTGTTTTGGGAACGGGGGTCCCCAGGCCTGCCTGCCAGTGGCCCACAGTGTGGCTCCCCCAGCGGCCCTGTACGGCCCATCTTCACCAGCAAACACTCAAGACCCTCGCGAGGGGCCAAGCCTCGCGAGGCGGACAATGCAAGACCTCCTAAGGGGCGGCCTCACTAGGATGGCTCGCGAGGGGCAGAGAGATCAAGGCAGAGGTCACTTCGCGAGGTTCCTATGACGTAAGCCATGACGACTTGAGACACGTGAGCGCCAGCGCGCGGAGTGTCCTCGTTTCCTCTTTGGTGCTAAAGAGGCAAGCACAGGCGAGGAGTCCCAAGGCATCAGGCAAAGGTTTCCACATTAGTGCAACAAGACCAAGACCAGCAGGACACCAGGACGGAGGTCACCGTGGAGCCCAAGACGGTGTCACCACCAGAGCCTTTGGCAGGCAAAGACTACTTTTGTCAGGATAACTTGTACTAGTTGTCCCCCTTCAAATTTGTCCGTTGTGGGGTCCCTTCCCGCTCAATATTTGGGAAGAGGACTAGTGCCTCTATAAATAGGATGAGCCACGACCATACAAGGGGGGATCGGCTCATCCAGATCCCGATCATCCCCAACCACACAAGTTCACCAAGCACAAGAACACCTCCCCTCAGGAGGCTGTTCTTCCTTTGTAACTGTTCATCCTCAGCCTGAGAGGCAATCCACCACACCACACTAGAGTAGCGTATTACACCACAACGGTGGCCCGAACCAGTATAAATCTTGTGTCTCTCGTTCTTTGGGTTCGTTCAGCTAGGCCCTGATATCATACAGAGTGCGAGCTAGAGAGGGGGAGAGATCTTTGTGCGCACCCTAGTGTTCGAACCTCAAGGGTTTTGCCGGAACCCGAAATCCAACATATATGGTCAGTTGTGATGGACACATTGAACTCTTCAGGCCTCTTTGATTCGTAGGAGTTTGTAAACATAGGAATAGGAATTGTAGTGGTCTTCCCACTAGCATATTAGCAAGGAAATGTGGGGAGCTGTGTCGCCTTTGAGAGTTACACTGATATTAGCAGTACCTCACCTTCAGTTGAAGAGAGCTGGTATCCGAAGCCTTTCTAGCCGTACCGGCAATACTAGCACATATATTCCAGCATGTTCCACTTTGCTGATTTTACTCCTAATGCTTACGGTTTTCCCGTTATATCTACACTATGACCTGTGTAGCTGCTTTGTGTCGCACTAGTAGCAGTCCACTCTTGTAACTAAACCACACACCAATCATAAGTCCAAAGCTTACTTATTGAAATATGAATTGTGATATGATACTAACTTTAGCTAACATACACACATTTAATTGGTTAGCTAGTGCTCCCAATTGTGTTTCCAAATGCATGTGGCCACATATAGAGAGACATCATGGAATTGCATTTCATTAGGCGCTCTGATTCGTCATGGGTGGGCAACTGACATTGTATAGAAAGAAGGGGAATCTCAATAATATGCTTCCTCTTCTGTTCTTTAACATGTTCCTCTTCTGTTCTTCTTTAGTAAGCATAGTATGTTCGTTGTCAGGAAGGGGAGCAGGGACATCTGTAGTCGACACCTCTATTGGGTCGGTTCTGCTAAATGATTTCGCACTTCGAGTTGGCCTGCCATAATACCCCAAAATGGTGGGAGCGGCGTGGTCTTTGATAGACTAAACTGATAGTAACAGCTATGCGCCTTCAGATGAATAGAGCTGGCCTGTAGGTGATCGATAGGCTGCATATTAGTAGCGGTGAAACCCTATGTTTTCCAGCCAGTTCTGCTTTCCCGATTTATTTATGGTGGTTATGGTGTACCCCTATTATCTACACTACGATCTGCCTACTGGCTCTACACTCGCGTTATCATGGTTTGGCAATGAACTTTCTATATGGTATATTATGAACCTATCATCTGCCAACTATCCTTACATCTGGGGCCCCCAATAGGAAATATTGCAGAATGCTACTAACATGACACTATGATCAGAGAACCTTCGACGAAACTGTGTGCAATGCAATAATCGCAAACGGTGGTGTAAAAAGCCGCCAAAAAGGTGCAAAACGTTTGCGATGAAGGATGCATCAAACACAGTTCGGATTTAGTTGCATGTGCAATGCAGGGCATACGGTTTAGTTCAATTAACTATTTGCAATGAGGAGGAACAAAAGAAATGGGCAGCCAGATGAAGGTGTGTGCAATACACAACATATGGTTCACTCGGATGAACTATTTGTGATTAGGCAACACAAAAGAAACGGGCAGCCAGATGAAGGTGTGTGCGATGTATAGCATACGATTCACTAATATGAACTATTTGTTATTAGGCAACACAAAAGAAACGGGCAGCCAAATGGAGGTGTGTTCGATGTACAACATATAGTTCACTCGGATGAACTGTTTGTGATTAGGCAACACAAGAGAAAACGGTCAGCCAGATGAAGGTGTGCGTGATGTACAGCATATGGTTCACTCGGATGAATTGTTTATGATTAGGAAACACAAAAGAAATGGTCAGCCGGATCAAGGTGTGTGCGATATACGGCATGCGGTACACTCGGCCTTGTTGTCACTGTGTGACCCCTGTAGCAACCATTCGCTCCCCACTAGCCTCTTCTTGTACCGTGGCAACCGTCCACCACCTCTTCGCCTTTCCCTCTCGATTTGGAACTACTGTCGCACGCTCGTCCTCCCTCCATTTGCCTTCACCCTTCCTTCTGCCATTGTTGGATCATCTTCTCTATGGAGGGAACAGGCCTGAAACGACCACGTTATTGTTGCCCCGATCTGAAAGCTGACATGGTGGAGGAACTCATTGATCAGTGTGACGTAATCACCTCGGCTAGCATGGCAGGTTCATTCAAGAGCATTCTCGGCTGAACTAATAACATCATTACAAGGAACCCAAGGGTCCAAGAGCGGTTTGATCTCCCCTATCTTCTTTGCCGTGACACTGCTGACTGGCGCGGGGACGAGGGAAGCCTCTCCTTGTGCAAGTTGATGCCGCTTGATAATGATACATATGATGTTAAGATGCCATCGCTTGAGGGCAAGGGTTGGGCAGGTGCAAATGGAGCTTGGGTTGTTTATATCGGGTACAACTGCGAGTGGGAACTTATGAATGTGTACACTCGTCACCGGGTTCCACTTCCAAAAATCTCAGATTGCCCGGAGGTTGAGTACACCGGTATTCTATGTGAGTTCAAATATGATCATGGTGACTGTCATCTATGGAAGATAGCAATTTGTCGAGTTCCCAACCGCTCTTGGGATTACATGAACTATGAAGTGGTTGCTATCTTCGACAAGCTTGTTGTCGTCCTTACTTCCACGCCTTGATGCATATTGCTCAAAAATCAATTTTTGTAGACAGATGAGTACTGTGATGCAATTCAATATGAGGGTCTTGTGTTTGCTGCAACCACTTGTGGCACTATTTTTGCATGGAATCCTTATGGTTTCAGTACGTTTGTCTTCAAGTGTAATTATAATTGTTGCATCCACATGCATGCGGGTGAGCTAGCTAGTTTCCTTTTACTAATTAACCTTCTTGTGTTTCCATGGTCCTGTGAACATTCCACCACCTATACTTGAAAAAATTTATAACCAAGGGGGGGATAACGATGGTGATGATCACGAGTATGAGGACGAGCAGGACCCATATACTCAGTGGCGCCTGGCAACTTATTCCGATGGATCACCTCCTCTTGTCTGTATACAGGGCACTTCCAATGTTACTAAGGAAGCAGGTGTTGTCTCGCATGGTTGCACTCTCCAGACCTTTTCCAACATCCATGGCAGGGTATTCGGGATGGACACTAGTGTGCTAGCGCCAATACGTTCTCCCTGGTTCAGTATTGATAGTCTTGGAGAAAACTCGCTCTTCCTTGGACAAAACTATTCAATGATGGTGAAAGGCGATCCAGCTGCTGTTGACACAACGTCACTACCATTTATGAGAAGCAACTATATCTATAACTCGGACATTGATATGCTTCCCTATCGTGGCTATCACAATATGGGTATTAAAATAGGCCGCTTCAGCCTGGATGATCAGCCCTGCGTTGGTCCTGAGATTGAGAGTAGATGGCCCTTCCCAGAGAATCACTTTTGGTTCAAAGAAAGCATTTCCAATGCCGACGAGTGGTTGAGTTGAAGTTCATTTCATCGCTTTCTTATTTTTTGTGTGAGAAAAACTTCACATTACTAGAATGTTTTGTCGGAAATGATCTATAATCCAAAACGTATCCTCGTTGTCATTGTGGGTTGATGAATTGTTGTATGCAATCAATGGTACATTTGCATATGCATCCATCAACTCACGCCTGCTAGTGGTGTCCATATGAACAATGCTTGTGATTTTAGTTGCAAAAATTAGACAGTGCTAGTGATTTTTAGCTACATATTTTGACAAATCGCAGTGTTACAAGGTGGACAAATGGCAATGTTACTAGATAAAGAAATGTCAATCTTTCCAGTTTGACAAATGGCAACATACCCAAAATGACAGATGCAAATCTTACCCAATTGTTTCTACGTGATTGCACATGGGTCATGCAAAACAACCGTTTGTGTTGAAGGGATGCACAAATCCTGCACTGCGAGGGAAGACCATAGCTCTCACTTTGCATACGGGTGTTCTATCTAAAACGTTTGCGATCAAGAGTTGCAGAAATCCTGCTCGACACATTTTCCCTTGGCTTCCTGGGGAAGCTGTCGGTTTGCATATGGGTGTTCTAACTAAAACGTTTGCAATGAGTGTTTTATATTCAAATAACATTGACGTTTTTTTTCAAAAGGAAATTGTTTGATTAGTCTGTACATTAAGAGAGAAAAATGCAAGTTCGTTCGAACCATATCTTTCATTCAGTCACACTGCGAATTTATATTCATATGATCAAGAATTCGAGGTACAGTATTAAAACCCAAACAAAATATTTTCGGCGGCGGTGGAGGTGGCGTGCCGCGCCGTCATTGTCGTCCTCTTGGACCCCGTTGTTGAAGTCTTCAAGGCAGCACAAATGTTCTTCACTTGTAAATCAAACATCATGTCGTCGTGTGATCGACGGGAGGGGAGTGGGAGGACGGCAACTGGCGCCGCTAAGAGGTAGTGGTCGACACAGCGTCCCATGCGGCTGAGGGGGGCGCACGCATGGGCACGGGCATGGGCGTGACGGGTGCAGCCAAACGCACATGACTGGTGCCGCTGTGGGTGGAAGGGCGTGCACGGGCAGGGGCACGGGCGCGGCGGTTGCAGCCAAACGCACGGGTGTGGCACCACGGTGGGTGGAGGGGCACGCACGGGCACGGGCGCTAGAATGTACACAAGCTTGCGTGGGTCCTCGAAGACATTGCTGACGCGCGCAGCTTCCAGCTCTGCGATAGTGCTCGGCGACCAACACGTCAATGCTACGGGGATGGTCGCTAGCACGGGCGAGGTGATGGGAGCTGGGACAGGAGCGGGCGCAGCAACCGCTGCCGCCAGCTCGTTCTGGGCCATGTCCATGACGCCCCATTCCTCCTTATTTTCTATCTCCTCCGGTTCGTAGACGACTTCACCAAACTTGAAGACTAGTGGCAGATGATCATTCTGTGCCGTGGCGTTGGTGGAGGTCTGTGGGAGGAAGGGGAATGGGAGGCGAACAATAACGCCACATATTAAATAGTGGCTCGAGCGCCATTAATGGAGAGGAAGGCGGGCGGTCATTGAAGTAAAAGGGCTTGCTTCCCAGTGAGCTTGCGTAGCGTACAGCTCGCACGCTTCCTGGTGAACCTGCGCATTGGAGGACAGCTTGCACACCTCTCGATCAGCCTGAGCACTAGACTCCGCTCGCACGCCTCCCGTTCCGTCAAGGTCAAGCAGCTGTCCGCACGGCACCTCCTATAGCCATTAAAACGAAGACACGTGGCATCACGTGAATGGTTAACAGAACGCACATGATTTGAATTATACAACCGTTTAAGCTATTAAAGTGACAGTTATTTCTTCAAAACGACTTTGTTGGCTGTTATTCGACTGCGCTTCTCTCAAAATGGACACAAAAAATACCACAACATCTCGGGTGCCATTCCATGAAAGCATGCCAAGTTGCATGAATTTCAGACGAGTTTTGGATTTAGTAGAATTTAAAAACAAGGTATCTCAATGTTTTGCCGGCAATCAATGGTGCCCTGGTGTTTGAAATTCATTCCCATTTATTGCATAACCTAAGCATGCATCCAAGGACACAGATTTGATTTTTTCAACCAATTTATATGCATTAGAGCATGTGCATGTAGTTCAAATTTGAATTATGCACATAAATGTATTGAAAACTCAATTAATGCATAAAAATGTCCAAACGAACCGTGAAAAATCCCAAAAATTGACACAACACTCCTATTGTTCTATGTTGATGATTTTTTTAAAGCAATAAGAGGCAATGGATATCGTTTTGTCCCCAAAGGTGGGACGTTCACTATCGAAACTATCAGGCTTGTTGTTAGAAGCTCTGGTTTGTGAGCAGCATATCCCTAAACTTGCCCCAAATGGGACAAAAAAATTACCACGGCATGTTGCTGCCGCTCCATGATAGCATGCCAAGTTTCATGAATTTCGGACAAGCTTTGGATTTACTAGAATTTAAAAATCAGGTATCTCAATGTTTGCGGCCGAGTGACCGTGGTAGGGTGTCTGACATTCATTCTCATATCTTGCATGGGACCTAAGCATGCACCCAAGGACACATATTTGATTTTTCAACCAATTTATTTGCATTAGTGTAACACCCCGGATGTAATTTACCTAATATGTACTCCAACTCTTGTCGTTTCCGACGCTAAGTTATTCTATTTCCTCGGGTTCGGGTTTTTGTCTCTGTGTGTTGTTGTCGTTGTCGTGCATCTCATATCATGTCATCATGTGCATTGCATTTGCATACGTGTTCGTCTCATGCATCCAAGCTTTTTCCCCATTGTCCGTTTTGCATTCCGACGCTCCTATCTCCTCCGGTGGTCATTTCTTCCTTCCTTTCGTGTGTGGGGGTTAAACATTTCTGTATTGGACTGAGACTTGCCAAGCGTCCTTGGTTTACTACCGGTAGACCTCCTGTCAAGTTTCGTACCATTTGGACTTCGTTTGATACTCCAACGGTTAACCGAGGGACCGCGAAGGCCTCGTGTGTGTTGCAGCCCAACACCCCTCCAATTTGGCCCAAAGCCCACCAAAACCCTCTCCATCTTCTAGAGCGTTTGATCACGATCGCGTGGCCAAAAACCGCACCTCATTTGGACTCTCCTAGCTCCTCCTATGTCTATATATAGCCCCCCTCCGAAATCCACGTCTCCTTCTTCCCCCGAAACCCTAGATCCACTCCTCCGTGCGGCCGGACACATCCGCCGGCCCCCGAACACGTCCGCCGCTCGCCCGGACCAACCACACACCGCCACGCATCCCAGCCGGTGCCCCACTTCGCCGCGAACCGCGCTGGCCCGCGAAGCCCGCCGCGGGCCCTCCCCAACGCCGACCGGGCCCGAGGCTCCTCGCGCCGCGCCGCCCCTCTTCCCCAGCTCCGGCGCCCGAACCACCGCACCACCGCCGACCTCCGACCGCTCCGGCCGCCGCGGTCATCACCACCTTGCAGTCCGGCCAACGCCATCCCTCGACGCCGACCACCTGGGAGATGCCAAGTCCACCGGGAGCAACGCCCTGCCGCCGCGCCCCCCTTCTTCCCCAGATCTGGCGCCCCCTCCTCTCCTCCAGTCGCCGGCGAGCTATCTCCGGCCACTACAGGGATCCCGGCGAACCTCGGGTCGCGTGCACCTCGGATCTGGATCTGAGATTTAAATCTCAAGTTGACTTTTATCCCTCAAACCCTAGTTATTTAGCTATGTTCATCGTGTCGTAACTTTGCATCCGTAGATCCGTTTTGGGCGTCTAGAATATCAAAATGTTCGTCTCAGAGAGTACATCATCTCGTCTCCCGAAATGCTATTGGAAGAGAGCTACGTGAGTTAATTGTCAGATCTGCTGCACCAAATAGCTATTTGTCATTTTTGCCATGTTTTATGTGTGCATGATATGCTCCTCAGCTCTACATGAGTTTTGTTATATGCCATGCCATCTTTCCAGAAGTGCTATCCATGTATTTTTGTGATATGTGTGGTGACTAACACAAGCTTGCAAAGTAGTGCATTCGTCAATGTTGATTTCAGGGACTTAGAAATCTCACTAAGTCCTTGATCTGTTTTTATCAATATGCCATATGTTCTTGTTGTTTCCTAGTGATCCGTGCCTCTTTTGAGGATGATCAGTAAGGATGATTTGCTAATATTGTAGTGCTCTATCCATCCATGTCTTTGTTTGCAATTATGGAGCACCCTAGCTTGAGTCAATCGAGCTCTACTTTTGCTATTTCGTGAATCTGGGCAGATTGTCTACTTGTTAGCGATTTTGCCGAGGATGTTGTTGTCCGTGTATGCTATGTTGTTGTTCTTGCAATGTCTATCTTATATAATATGTATTCTTGATGGGTGTATGCTTAGATTTTCATGCCTTGCTCTGTAGTGAGTGCATCGAGCTCGTAAACATGCCTACTTGTTAACAGATTTGCATGTTCCAGTTTTTCTCTAAGTCTGAGATCTGTTTATGTTTTTGCCAAGTTCACATGCTTGCAATTGTATTTTCTGATCCCTTTTGACTCAAGGTCACTAAGGGACTTTTGTTAATCTCTTTGAGTAGTTCCATTCCATGCTTTACTTTGCCATGTTAAGTTCCTGTACCATATAGTTTTCATGCTCCAAAGTGTGCTACCTGATCTGAAATTCCAGGCTTGTGTTAATTTCACTAAGACTGAAATCTATTTACCGTTTGCACTTTTGCCATGCTTGTTTGAACCTGTTAATGGATGAATTGGATGTAGCTTAGTTTTCATATTTTGTCAAGAATTATGAGTGGATCCCTGCCATGTATTTGGTTGCCATGTTTGAGTGTGGTAGCATGTTTAACTTGATGCATTTAGATGGCCACTTGCTGTTTATCGCAGACCGGTGCCATATTTGTTTAGCTTGCCATTTCCAAACCGTGTCTCCGATTCCGGTGTTCTTTATATCGATTTCAAGAGAAATCACCTCACCTTTCCAGTGGCACACTTGGTTTTCCATGTTGAGTCCAGGTCCAATCATTCCTTGTCAAATCTTGCATATGCATCACATATCGCATCCCGCATAGCATACCATGTTTGCATCATGTTGTTTGAGCTTTGCACGTGGTTGATTGTGTTCCTTTTGCTTGATTGTCTTGTTTGGGAAGAGCCGGGAGACGAGTTCGCTAAGAGGAGCCCGTTGATTTTGCTTTCGAGGATCCAGTCAACTCTGACAACTTTGCAGGCAAGATGATCATACCCTCGAAATCACTTCTATCTTTGCTTTGCTAGATGCTCGCTCTTTTGCTATGCCTATGCTACGATGCCTACCACTTGCTTATCATGCCTCCCAAATTGCCAGGTCAAACATCTAACCCACCATGTCCTACCAAACCATTGATTGGCTATGTTACCGCTTTGCTCAGCCCCTCTTATAGCGTTGCTATTTGCAGGTGAAGCTTGGAGCCCATTCCTTGTTGGAACATTATTTAGTTGTTGGGATATCATTATATTATCTTGTTATCTTAATGCATCTATATACTTGGTAAAGGGTGGAAGGCTCGGCCTCTTGCCTAGTGTTTTGTTCCACTCTTGCCGCCCTAGTTTCCGTCATATCGGTGTTATATTCCCGGATTTTGCGTTCCTTATGCGGTTGGGTAATAATGGGAACCCCTTGACAGTCCGCCTTGAATAAAACTCCTCCAGCAATGCCCAACATTGGTTTTACCATTTGCCACCTAGCCTCTTTTTCCCTTTTGTTTCCGGAACCCGAGGGTCATCTTATTTAAACCCCCCCGGGCCAGTGCTCTTCTAACTGTTGGTCCAAACTAGAGCCCTGTGCAGCGCCCCCTCGGGGAAACTCGAGGTTTGGTTTTAGTTGTACGGATTGCTCATCTGAGTGTGCCCTGAGAACAAGACATGTGCAGCTCCTATCGGGATTTGTCTGCACATTCAGGCGGTGTTGCTGGATTTGTTTTAACTTGTTGAAGTTGTCTTGTAGAACCAGGATGCCGAGTCTGATCAGAATGTCCCGGGAGAAGGTAAATTCTTCGTTGACCGTGAGAGCTTGTCATGGGCTAAGTTGGGACTCCCCTGCATGGATTTGAACTTTCGAAAGCCGTGCCCGCGGTTATGGGCAGATGGGAATTTGTTAATGTCCGGTTGTAGATAACTTGAACCTTAACTTAATTAAAATGAATCAACTAAGTGTGTTACCATGATGGTCTCTTCTCGGCGGAGTCCTGGAAGTGAACACGGTGTTGGAGTAATGTTTGCCGTAGGTTGTTCTCTAGTTCTTCGGTCGTGCTTTGCCTTCTCTTCTCGCTATCTTTTGCGAACAGGTTAGCCACCATATATGCTAGTCGCTTGCTGAAGCTCCACATATTACCTTGCCTTTCCTATAAGCTTAAATAGTCTTGATCGCGAGGGTGCGAGATTGCTGAGTCCCCATGGCTCACAGATTACTTCCAAACCAGATGCAGGACCCGATGACTCTGTTCCAGATGATGTGCTTGAGCTCAAGTGGGAGTTCGACAAAGACTCACGCCGTTAATATGTGTCTTTCCCTGATGATTAGTAGTGGTGCCTAGTTGGGGCAATCGGGACCATGTCGCATGTTGGGTTGATCTTTTATTTTGGTACCGTAGTCGGACCATGAGTGTATTGGTTGATGTAATGCTATTTATGTACTTTGTGTGACGTGGCGAGTGTAAGCCAACTATGTACCTTTCCCCTTATTATCTATTTACATGGGTTGTTGTGAAGAGTACCTTACTTGCGACATTGCTTTCAATGAGATTATGCCTCTAAGTCGTGCTTCGACACGTAGGAGATATAGCCGCATCGAGGGCGTTACAAGTTGGTAATCAGAGCCTTCCCCGACCTTAGGATCCCCCACTGCTTGATCATTATTAGTAGCCGTTGTTGAGTCTAGAAAAAATGTTTTGAGTCATTTAGGAATTATATATCAGAGAGTTTAGGAATTCTTTTTACTCCCCAGTCCCTTCATCGCTCTGGTGAGGCATCCTGACGTACAGTTTTGACTCTTCTCTTCTCAAATTTCACTAAAAAAAATTTCAGGATCACGTGGGTATCTTGGAATCGTTCCGATGGTTTTGTGACGAGAACATTGTTCTTGGTGCCTCCTGTCATTTAGGGGTTGTGGCATTGTCCCGGGGAGTTGAGCTCCGAGGTGTTGTCGTCACAATTTTATCGTTGCAGTTCTGGAATACCTGAGTTTAGTTCGCCGACATCGAAAATCTCTTTTATGCAGTTGTTGGTGAGATAACCTCGACGCCACCCAGTACTGGGGCGGGAGTTCGGGAGTATTTCCATAACTTGTATAACGGATGCTTTTCGAAGGTTGAGGTAGATGGTTTCCGAAGTTTTTTCTCGGTTATGTGTTGAAGGATGGATACAGCTGGATGTAGGATTTGCTAGATTTGGGTGAGATATTATGCTTCCCCTATATCCCCAACACCTGATTGCATAACAGGAAAGGTTCGGGAGTTTCATAGGTGGGAATTCTTGTAGCTCTAGTTCTTCTTCCACGGATATTTGGTTTGAGATTGGGTGATCTTTACCGAGCATTCGTTCTTGCTCCGTACCTTGTTGATTTTATTCCTCTACCTAAATTCTAAGTGGCTTCTCAATTTATGGATATGTGACCATTTCAAGTGGAATGCATTCGTTCTTATGTTTGGATGTGAAGACTATATGTTGCAATTTCAACCCGCTTGATTCAACTCCAATTTTATCTGTCAATGTGCTAACGGATGTCACCCTCTTCAGGATGGCTCCCGCTAAGGGCAACAATCAGAATCAGAATCAGGATCCGCCACCACCTCCTCCTCCTTCGGAGGCATGGCAAGCTGTGATGGCCGCTACCAATGCAAACACGCAGTTGATCATGCAAATTCTTCAAGAGCGCAACCAAGCGAACCAAGGCAACCAAGGCAACAATCAGAATCACTTTGCTACACTCAACCAGTTCCTTGCTAACTAGCCAAAGACTGTCAGCAATTGTGTTGAGGCAACTGATGCTGACGATTGGCTCGTGGACTTGTGCAAGCATTTCGAGTGCAGTAACGTCAGGCCTGAGGACTTTGTCAAGTTCGCTTCCTTCCAACTCAAAGACCAAGCCGCAGAATGGTTTCAGCAGTACAAAGATTCCAGAGGAGGCCGTGAGATTACCTGGGATGAATTCCGTCAAGACTTCAAAGCTCATCATATTCCTCGGAGCGTGGTTGAAAGCAAGCGTGAGTAATTCCGCAACCTGAAGCAAGGCTCTTTGTCTGTCTATGACTACAACAAGATGTTTCAGAAGCTCGCCCGCTTTGCTAAGCAGGACGTCCCTGACGAGAAGAGCATGATATACCAGTTCAGGGGTGGTCTCAGAGAAGAAATCCAGCTAGCTCTCGTTCTCTTTGAGCCCAGGAGGTACGATGAGTTATACAACATGGCATTGAAGCAAGAGGCTGCTCAACTGAAGTGTGATGCTTCCAAGAAGCGAGTCAGAGATGCTACTCCTTCTTCCTCTACTCCGGTGGCCAAGCAGCAGAAGTATTGGCTTCCTCCTCCTCCGTTCCGTCAGCCTTTTCAGCAAAAGAGCAAAAGTGGCAGTGGATCTTCCCACACACCCAACCCTGGCTTTTAGAACAAGACTTTGTCTCAAGGTCCAAGATCGAGTGCTCCGTATCACCGTCCGCTTTCAGAGGTCACGTGCAACAAGTGCCAACAGAAGGGTCACTATGCCAACAAATGCTTCAATCAGAGGCGCCTCCTTCCTCCTCCTTTGAGATCGACATGTACAGCTGTGGTCAAGCATAACCCCAAGCACGCCAAGGTCAACATGGTGAATGCAGCTCAGGCAGAGGACTTGTCAGATGTCCTCATGGGTAACCTTCATGTTAACGATGTTCCTGCAAAAGTACTTTTTGACACTGGTGCATCACATTGTTTCATCTCGAGACCTTTTGCATCTAAGCATGATTTTGTTACTCAAGTGTTGCCGAAACCGTTGTCTATTGACTCTCCGGCCCGTCTAATGACATCTCGAGTATGCATTCTGGATGTTTCAATCACTTTGGGTGACTATAAGTTCTTGTCCTCTCCAAATGTTCTTGGTGACTCGGATATTGATCTTATTCTCAGGATGGATTGGCTATGTAAACACAAGGCTAAGCTTGATTGTGCCGCCAGGCAGATTCAATTGATTGATTCGTCTGAGGATGTAATTGTCTTTGCCGCTCGGGATGATACAATCCGTCTATTTTCTCTCAATGAGAAGGGTGAACTGGATGCCATCTCACAAATTCCAGTCATTTGCGAATATCAAGATGTCTTTCCAAAAGAGCTTCCAGGAATGCCTCCGCACCGGCCAGTTGAATTCTTCATCGATCTTGAGCCTGGCACGGAACCAGTTTGCAAGAGTCCTTACAAGCTCGGACCTGAAGAGTTGAAGGAGCTGAAGAAGCAACTCGATATTCAAGAGTGAATGGGTCTCATCCGACCTAGTTCTTCTCCGTGAGTTTGTGGAGTTCTTTTTGTGAAGAAGAAGGATGGAACAGACCGACTTTGTGTTGACTACCGTCCATTGAACAAGAAGACTATCAAGAACAAGTACCCACTTCCCAACATCAATGATTTGTTTGAACAACTCAAAGGTGCCCATGTATTCTCCAAGCTTGATCTTCGTATGGGCTATCACCAGATCCGAATCCGTGAGCAAGATATCCCCAAGACGGCTTTCATAACAAGCTATGGCTCATATGAATACACTTTCATGTCTTTTGGCCTCGTCAACGCTCCTCCGACTTTATCTTGCATGATGAACTTCATCTTCAACGCCTACATAAATGACTTTGTTTTGTTCTATCTCGACGACATTCTGGTCTTTTCGAAGAACAAGGAAGATCATGCCAAGCACTTGCGTTTGGTGCTCGATAAGCTCAGGGAACATCAGTTCTACGCCAAGTTCTCAAAGTGTGAGTTTTGGCTCGATGAGGTTCTTTATCTTGGGCATATCATCTCTGCCAAGGGCATTGCGGTGAATCCTGAGAAGGTGTTTGCAATTGTGAATTGGGAACCACCTCAGAACATGAAGCAACTTCGTAGCTTCCTCGGTCTCGCAAGCTATTGTCGAAGGTTCGTTGAGAACTTTTCTAAGATTGCGAAGCCCCTTTCCAACCTTCTCCAGAAGCACGTCAAGTACGTTTGGTCTCCGGAATGAGACATCGCTTTCAACACTTTGAAAGAGAAATTGGTCACTGCTCCAGTTCTGACTCCTCCTGATGAATATAAACCGTTCGAGGTCTTCTGCGATGCCTCTCTCCATGGTCTTGGTGCAGTGTTGATGCAAGAGAAGAAAGTTGTGGCTTATACCTCTCGCCAGTTGAAGCCCAACGAGAAGAACTACCCCACTCATGACCTCGAGTTGGCGGCAGTTGTGCATGCTCTTTTGACATGGAGACATCTCTTATTGGGAAGAAAAGTGGACATTTTCACTGACCACAAGAGTCTCAAGTACATCATCACTCAGCCTAATCTCAACCTCAGGCAGACTCGTTGGGTCAAAATGATTCAAGAGTATAATTCGAGTATCAAGTATACTCCAGGCAAGGCCAATGTGATTGCTGACACTTTGAGCAGGAAGGTGTAATGCAATAGTCTGATTCTCAAGCCTTACCAACCCGAGCTTTGTGAAGCTTTCCGCTAACTCAATCTGCAAGTTGTTCCTCAAGGTTTCCTCGCCAACCTTCAGGTCTCTCCTACTTTGGAAGATCAGATTCGCGAGGTTCAACTTCTTGATGCTATGGTGAAGAAGGTGAACATTCGGATTGCCAAGAGCCAACTCAAGTACAAGTGCTACCGCCTTGATGACAAGGATACTCTCTTCTTCGAGGATCGTATTGTTGTGCCCAAAGGTGACCTTCATAAAGTTATCATGAACTAGGCTCACAATTCACTCCTCTCCATCCACCCTGGGAGTACGAAGATGTATCAGGACCTCAAGCAGGCTTATTGGTGGACTCGAATGAAGCGCGAGATTGCTCAGTTTGTGAATGAGTGTGATGTCTGCAGAAGAGTGAAGGCAGAACACCAAAGGTCAGCTGGTCTCCTCCAACCTCTTGCCATTCCAGAATGGAAGTTTGACCACATTGAGATGGACTTCGTGACTGGGTTTCCAAAGTCCAAGCGTGGCAATGATGCTATATTCGTTGTCATCGACAAACTCACTAAAGTGGCTCACTTTCTTCCTATCAAAGAGTCAATCAGTGCAGTTCAATTGGCGGAGCTGTATACCTCTCGAATTGTCTCACTGCATGGCATTCCACAGGTGATCTCTTCAGACCGTGGCAGCATATTTACCTCCAAGTTTTGGGAGTCTTTTCAGAAGGCCATGGGCACCAACATCCGCTTCAGCACAGCTTTCCATCCTCAAACTAGCGGTCAAGTCGAGCGTGTCAATCAGATTCTTGAAGATATGCTCAGGGCTTCCATTATCTCCTTCGGTATGTAGTGGGAAGATTGTCTTCCGTATGCTGAATTCTCCTACAACAACAGTTTTCAAGCAAGTTCGGGCAAGGCCCCATTCAAAATTCTGTATGGAAGGAAGTGTCGTACCCCTCTCAACTGGTCTGAAACCGGTGAACATCAGCTTCTTGGAAATGACTTAATCATAGAGGCAGAGGAGATGTGTAAAGTCATTCGAGATAACCTCAAAGCAGCGCAATCGCGCCAGAAGAGCTAGTATGATAGTAAGCACCGTGATTTGACTTTCGAGATCGGAGATCATGTTTACCTCCGCGTCTCTCCACTGAAAGGTACTCATCACTTCGGTATCAAAGGGAAGCTTGCCCCTAGATACGTGAGTCCTTTCAAGATCGTCAGCAAGAGAGGCGATCTCGCCTATCAACTCGAGCTTCCTTCAAACTTTGCAAATGTGCATGATGTGTTCCATGTCTCTCAGCTCCACAAGTGCTTCAAGACTCCTGATCGCACCGTCAACTTCGAAGACATTGATCTCCAAGAAGATCTCTCCTATCATGAGCACCCCATTGCTACTCTTGCAGAGACTGAACGCAAGACTCGCAATAAGTCAATCAAATTCCTCAAAGTCAAGTGGTCACACCATTCCGACCGTGAAGCCACCTGGGAATGCGAGGATCACCTCCGTTCTGAGTACCCGGCGTTCTTCCAGTCCTAGATCTCGGGACGAGATCCTTTCGTAGTGGTGGAGTGTTGTAACACCCCGGATGTAATTTACCTAATATGTACTCCAACTCTTGCCGTTTCCGGCGCTAAGTTATTTTATTTCCTCGGGTTCAGGTTTTTGTCTCCGTGTGTTGTTGTCGTTGTCATGCATCTCATATCATGTCATCATGTGCATTGCATTTGCTTACTTGTTTGTCTCATGCATCCGAGCTTTTTCCCCGTTGTCTGTTTTGCATTCCGGCGCTCCTATCTCCTCCGGTGGTCATTTCTTCCTTCCTTTCGTGTGTGGCGGTTAAACATTTCCAGATTGGACCGAGAATTGCCAAGCGGCCTTGGTTTACTACCGGTAGACCGCCTGTCAAGTTTTGTACCATTTGGACTTCGTTTGATACTTCAACGGTTAACCGAGGGACCGAGAAGGCCTCGTGTGTGTTGCAGCCCAACACCCCTCCAATTTGGCCCAAAACCCACCAAAACCCTCTCCATCTTCTAGAGCGTTCGATCACGATCGCGTGGCCGAAAACCGCAGCTCATTTGGACTCTCCTAGCTCCTTCTATGTCTATATATAGCCCCCTCCGAAATCCACGTCTCCTTCTTCCCCCGAAACCCTAGATCCACTCCTCCGCGCGGCCGGACACGTCCGCCGGCCGCCGGACACGTCCGCCGCTCGCCCGGACCAACCACACTCCGCCATGCGTCCAAGCCGGCGCCCCACTTCGCCGCGAACCACGCCGGCCCACGAAGCCCACCGCGGGCCCTCCCCGACGCCGACCGGGCCCGAGGCTCCTCGCGCCTTGGCTTGAGTCAATCGAGCTCTACTTTTGCTATTTCGTGAATCTGGGCAGATTGTCTACTTGTTAGCGATTTTGCCGAGGATGTTGTTGTTGATCCGTGCATGCTATGTTATTGTTCTTGCCATGTATAGCTTATATAATATGTATTCTTGATGGGTGTATGCTTAGATTGTCATGCCTTGCTCTATAGTGAGTGCATCGAGCTCGTAAACATGCCTACTTGTTAACAGATTTGCATATTCCAGTTTTTTTCAAAGTCTGAGATCTTTTTATGTTTTTGCCATGTTCACATGCTTGCAATTGTATTTTCTGATCCCTTTTGGCTCAAGGTCACTAAGGGACTTTTTTTAATCTCTTTGAGTAGCTCCATGCCATGCTTTACTTTGCCATCTTAAGTTCCTGTAGCATATACTTTTCTTCCTCCAAAGTGTGCTACCTGATCTGAAATTTCACTAAGTCTGAAATCTGTTTACCGTTTGCACTTTTGCCATCCTTGTTTGAACCTGTTAATGGATGAATTGGTTGTAGCTTAGTGTTCATATTTTTTGAAGCATTATGAGTGGATCTCTGCAATGTGTTTTGTTGCCATGTTTGAGTGCTGTAGCATGTTTAACTTGATGCATTTAGATGGCTACTTGCTGTTTATCGCAGACCGGTGCCATATTTGTTTTGCTTGCCATTTCCAAACCGTGTCTCCGATTCCGGTATTCTTTATATCCATTTCAAGCGAAATCACCTCACCTTTCCAGTGGCACACTTGGTTTTCCAAGTTGAGGCCAGGTCCAATCATTCCTTGTCAAATCTTGCATATGCATCACATATTGCATCCCGCATAGCATACCATGTTTGCATCATGTTGTTTGAGCTTTGCACGTGGTTTATTGTGTTCCTTTTGCTTGCTTGTCTTGTTTGGGTAGAGCCGGGAGACGAGTTCGCTAACTAGGAGCCCATTGAGTTTGCTTTCGAGGATCCAGTCACCTCTGACAACTTTGCAGGCAAGATGATCATACCCTCGAAATCACTTCTATCTTTGCTTTGCTAGATGCTTGCTCTTTTGATATGCCTATGCTACGATGCCTACCACTTTCTTATCATGCCTCCCAAATTGCCAGGTCAAACCTCTAACCCACCATGTCCTAGCAAACTGTTGATTGGCTATGCTACCGCTTTGCTCAGCCCCTCTTATAGTGTTGCTAGTTGCAGGTGAAGATTGGAGGCCGTTCCTTGTTGGAACATTATTTTACTTGTTGGGATATCATTATATTATCTTGTTATCTTAATGCATATATATACTTGGTAAAGGGTGGAAGGCTCGGCCTCTTGCCTAGTGTTTTGTTCCACTCTTGCCTCCCTAGTTTCCGTCATATCGGTGTTATGTTCCCGGATTTTGCGTTCCTTATGCGGTTGGGTAATAATGGGAACCCCTTGATAGTCTGCCTTGAATAAAACTCCTCCAGCAATGCCCAACATTGGTTTTACCATTTGCCACCTAGCATCTTTTTCCCTTGGGTTTCCGGAGCCCGAGGGTCATCTTATTTAAACCCCCCCGGGCCAGTGCTCCTCTGAGTGTTGGTCCAAACTAGAACCCTGTGCAGCGCCTCCTCGGGGAAACTCGAGGTTTGGTTTTAGTTGTACGGATTGCTCATCTGGGTGTGCCCTGAGAACGAGATATGTGCAGCTCCTATCGGGATTTGTCGGCACATTCCGGCGGTGTTGCTGGATTTGTTTTAACTTGTCGAAGTTGTCTTGTAGAACCGGGATGCCAAGTCTGATCGGAATGTCTCGGGAGAAGGTATATCCTTCGTTGACCGTGAGAGCTTGTCATGGGCTAAGTTGGGACTCCCCTGTAGGGATTTGAACTTTCGAAAGCCGTGCCCGCGGTTATGGGCAGATGGGAATTTGTTAATGTCCGGTTGTAGATAACTTGAATCTTAACTTAATTAAAATGAATCAACTGAGTGTGTTACCGTGATGGTCTCTTCTCGGTGGAGTCCGGGAAGTGAACACGGTGTTGGATTAATGTTTGCCGTAGGTTGTTCTCTAGTTCTTCGGTCGTGCTTTGCCTTCTCTTCTCGCTCTCTTTTGCGAACAGGTTAGCCACCATATATGCTAGTCGCTTGCTACAGCTCCACATATTACCTTGCCTTTCCTATAAGGTTAAATAGTCTTGATCGCGAGGGTGCGAGATTGCTGAGTCCCCGTGGCTCACAGATTACTTCCAAACCAGATGTAAGACTCCGTTCCAGATGATGCGCTTGAGCTCAAGTGGGAGTTCAACGAAGACTCACGCCGTTACTATGTGTCTTTCCCTGATGATAAGTAGTGGTGCCCAATTGGGGCGATCGGGACCATGTTGCATGTTGGGTTGATCTTTTATTTTGGTACCGTAGTTGGACCATGAGTGTATTGGTTGATGTAATGCTATTTATGTACTTTGTGTGACATGGCGAGTGTAAGCCAACTATGTACCTTTCCCCTTATTATCTATTTACATGGGTTTTTGTGAAGATTACCTTACTTGCGACATTGCTTTCAATGCGGTTATGCCTCTAAGTCATGCTTAGACGCGTAGGAGATATAGCCACATCGAGGGCGTTACAATTAGAGCATGTGCATGTAGTTCAAATTTGAATTATGCACATAAATGCATTGAGAACTCAATTAATGCATAAAAATGTCCAAACGAACCCTGAAAATTCTCAAAAATTGACACAACACTCCTGTTGTTCTATGTTGACACGAAAAATAATTGAAAGCAATAAGAGGCAATGGATATGGTTTCGTCCCAAAAGGGGGGACGTTCCCTGCCGAAACCATCACGCTTGTTGTGAGAAGCTCTGGTTTCTGAGAAGCATATCCCCAAACCTGCCCCAAATGGGACAAAAAATTTACCATTACATGTTGATGCCACTCCTTGGTAGCATGCCAAGTTTCATGAATTTCGGACGAGCTTTCAATTTACAGAATTTAAAAAGTAGGAATCTCAATGTTTGTGGCCGAGTGACCGTGGCTGGGTGTTTGACATTCATTCCCATTTTTGCATCGGACCTAAGCACGCACCCAAGGACACATATTTCATTTTTAACCAAGTTATATGCATTAGAGCATGTGCATGTAGTTCAAATTTTAATTATGCACATAAATGCATTGAGAACTCAATTAATGCATAAAAATGTCCAAATGAACCCCGAAAATTCCCAAAAATTGACACAACACTCCTGTTGTTCTATGTTGACATGAAAAAAAATTGAAAGCAATAAGAGGCAATGGATATCGTTTCATCCCCAGAGGTTGGACGTTCCCTACCGAAACCATCAGGCATGTTGTGAGAAGCTCTGGATTGTGAGAAGCATATCCCCAAATCTGCCCCCAAATGGGACAAAAACTTTACCACAGCATGTTTGATGCTACTCCATGATAGCATGCCAAGTTTCACGAATTTCAGATGAGCTTTGGATTTACTAGAATTTAAAAATCGGGTATCTCAATGTTTGCGGCCAGGTGACCATGGCAGGGCGTTTGACATTCATTCCCATTTCTTGCAAGGGAGCTAGGCACGCAACCAAGGACACATATTTGATTTTTCAACCAATTTGTATGCATTAGAGCAGATGCATGGAGTTCAAATTCGAATTATGCACATAAATGCATTGAAAACTCCGTTAATTCATAAAATGTCCAAACGAACCATGAAAATCCCAAAAATTGACACAAAACTCCTGTTGTTCTATGTTGACATGAGAATTTTTTTGAAACAAATAAGAGGCAATGGATATCGTATCATCCCCAAAGGTGGGACGTTCCCTAGCGAAACCATCAGGCTTGTTGTGAGAAGCTCTGGTTTGTGAGAAGCATATCCCCAAACCTGCTCCAAATGGGAAAAAAATTACCACAGCATGTTGATGCCGCTCCACGATAGCATGCCAAGTTTCATGAATTTTGTACGAGCTTTGGGTTTACAAGAATTTCAAAACCAGGTATCTCAATGTTTGCGGCCGAGTGACCATGGCAGGGTGTTTGACATTCATTCCCATTTCTTGCATGGGACCTAAGCACGCAACCAAAGACACATATTTGATTTTTCAACCAATTTATATGCATTAGAGCATGTGCATGTAGTTCAAATTTGAATTATGCACATAAATGCATTGAAAACTCAATTAATGCATAAAATCTCCAAACGAACCCCAAAAAATCCGAAAAATTAACACAACACTCCTGTTGTTCTTTGTTAACACGAGAAATTTTTTTAAAGCAATAAGAGGCCATGGATATGGTTTCGTCCACAAAGGTGGGACGTTCCCTACCGAAACCATCAGGCTTGTTGTGAGAAGGTCTGGTTTGTGAGAAGCATATCCCCAAACCTGCCCCAAATGGGACAAAAAATTTACCATGACATGTTGATGCTTCTCCATGATAGCATGCCAAGTTTCATGAATTTCCGACGAGGTTTGGATTTACTAGAATTTAAAACCCAGGTACCCCAATGTTTGTGACAGTGTGACCGTGCCAGGGTGTTTGACATTCATTCCCATTTCTTGCATGGGACCTAAGCTTGCAACCAAGGACACATATTTGAATTGTCAACCAATTTATATGCATTAGAGCATGTGTATGTAGTTCAAACTTGATTTATGCATCTAAATGCATTGAAAACTTAGTTAATGCATAAAAATGTCCAAACAAACCACGAAAAATCCCAAAAATTGAAACAACACTCTTGTTGTTCTATGTTGACACGAGAAATGTTTTGAAAGCAATAAGAGGCAAGGGATATCGTTTCGTCCCCAAAGGTGGGACGTTCCCTACCGAAACCATTAGGCTTGTTGTGAGAAACTCTGGTTTGTGAGAAGCATATCCCCAAACGTGCCCCTGAATGGGACAGAAAAATTACCACGGCATGTTGATGCCGCTCCATGATAGCATGCCAAGTTTCATGAATTTCAGACGAGCTTTGGATTTACTAGAATTTAAAAACTAGGTATCTCAATGTTTGCGGCCGAGTGACCGTGGCAGGGTGTTTGACATTCATTTCCCGTTTCTTGCATGGGACCTAAGCAAGCAACCAAGGGCACAAATTTGAATTTTCAACCAATTTATATGCATTAGAGCATGTGCATGTAGTTAAAATTTGAATTATGCACATAAATGCATTGAAAACTCAATTAATGCATAAAAATGTCAAAACAAAGCACACAATCATTCAAAGTGAATGGTCTGGCGGCACCCCGCGCAAAGTGTCCCTCCACATTTCCAAAATTTTGGCCTACCGCCAAAATGTCTACACCGCCCCCTCCGCCATTCCCCACCCCCTTTTCTCCCCGACCACAAGTCACATTTCCCCTATTTCCTCCTTCCTTCCTTCCTTCCTTCCTTCCTTCCTAAGCTATAGTCGCTTCCTTGCTCTCGCCGTCTCGCATCCTACCGCCCGGGTCGCCATGGTCTTCTTCAAAGACCTCTCCAGCGGTTCCTCCTCCGGCGACGACTCCTTCACCACCCGGGCATGCCTCTCTTCTATCTCTTGGGCTATGACATGGAATGAAGGATTTTTACTCGGTGGTCGATTAGGGTCATTTCTTCCTCTTGTAGCTCCCTAGGACCATCAGTGGCAATGAATGGAGCGGGGTGGCTGAAGATCTATCTGCCCGTTGTGACCATCAATCTCCATGCGTGAAGCTAGTTGCGTTTGAATCTGTGGACAGTGGGAGGAAGTTTTTGACATGTGCATAGAAGATTAGACCCTCTTTCGTTGTTATAAAACATTTGTTAGATGTGATTCCGACATTGTCATGGTCCCTACCCATTCATACCACACGTTCAACCAAACGCATCCTAAGACAGTGTCACAGTTTGTACCTAGTATCTTAAATTGTTGCCATCTCATCAGCGGTGCCATTAGAAAATTATTTGGCACCGATTCAGCAGTTTGTGCAGCCAACTTTGGTCCACACATCCGAGCAGCCAAGCAGTAAAATACTAAGTCGTTATGGCCCGAAGGAACTGGGCATCGGAGCAACTACGTGCTCCGGAGTCCGGGTCCCTAATTTTTTCCGTTGCATCGGCTCGCCATTGCATGGCACCGGTGCGAGATGTAGCAACAGTTTTCTTTACCCCAGTTTTGGCATACATAGTGGACGGCCTTAGTGTTATTTGTTCTATCTTACTAAATTTGTGCATGTACACACATGTTAGCATCAATTTGCTATCATCCAAACGCTGTCGCTATGCTGTTGCACTTGTATTTACCTTCCTCATAAAATGTTCAGTTTGTTATTTGTTGTACATGAGTAAGAACTTGTAGCATTGTTGTAGTTAATTATAGCTACTGATGTTCCAGAATTTGGTCGTTGTCTCAGTAGCAATTAATTCATGAGCACATTGATCTTTTTGAGAAGATATGTCATAATTAACATGTTTCTTCAGTTTTTCAAAATAAGCATTGGTGATTTTCTATGCTTCTATAAACCCATTTCCCCTACAATTGTTACTGATCTAGTTTTAAATATTATAGGATGAACAGAAGTGTTCTTACCTGGAGTGGGTTGATCAAGAGTGGCCATAGTCTTTGAAGATGTGCCTAGCGAAGCTCTGGAGCATGTATGAGGAAGAGAACAGACGTAGGCTTAGAGAAATTGTTGTCAACGCTGAAGAATATTTGAAGATACAGGATAAAAAGTTGAATGTGGAAAATGACCTCAGGTTTTTTAAATCAGACTTTGCTAAGATGGTGTTGGTGAAGGAGGAGGCACTTTCACAGTTGGCCCATGCAAAACAGGTTCTTACTGAACTGAAAGCAGGGGTGGATAAGACGAGCTTGGATGATCCCGATGAGGGAAATGAATATATTGTTCTTATGAAGTTGAACTAGCTATATGTTGTACTGTGTTGTTTTCATGTAGCTATCGTACTATGATGTTATAATATATTTGTGTGCATGATATGAAATTGGCAAACAACCATTCGATATGAAATGTGAATATGTATAATACTGGAATTATTAATTGTAAACTAATAAACCTGCTAAATGTGTCATGGACCTTTGCAAACGGTTCTAGCAGTAAAAGCGCTTGCGATGGATAGCCCAATGCCACACAGTTTTCTTCATCAAAACGTATGTGATGTAGTTGATAAAAGCAAATAGTTAACCAATGCAGACCGTGTGTGGTAGTTACACCTTTCACACACAAGCCTACACATAAAACTGTGTGGGATGTACGTACGAACAGAAACGTTTTCCTTGGATTGATTGTGTGTGATATACATACCTACGGAAATGTTTTTCTGGGATTCACCAGGTGGAATGTACATACCTACGGAAATGTTTTTCTGGGACTCACCGTGTGGGATGTACATACCTACGGAAAAGTTTTTCTAGGATTCACCGTGTGGGATGTACATACCTACGGAAATGTTTTTCTTGGATTCACCGTGTGGGATGTACATACCTACGGAAATGTTTTTCTGGGATTCGCCATGTGGGATGTACATACCTACGGAAATGATTGGGTTTCGATGCCTCGCCTGATCGCACACGGCCCCAGCCTGTGTCCTAGGAGGGCCTATCCCCGACAATTTCTGGGTCATGTGGGAATGACCCCCCTATCACCCACACTCACTTGGCGAAAGTTCCAAATACCGTCGTAGAAAGGGGTTAAAAACCATTTATATAGCACCGATGCGTACCAGTGACGGAGCCTATTTTTTGTGTAGTTGTGACAACTTATATTAATCTACTAACCATATTAAACACACATGGGTTCTCTCATCATAATCCAGTGATAACACACAAGGGTTTACGGAGAGCCTCTATTATATTACAATATCCTCTGCATTACAAAGATAATGTCACTACTATTTGTGTTTTCATGCTTTACAGATATTGTACATAATCACAATGAATATAAGAATGCGCACATCATAAGAATATTGCTGAACAGTTCAATGGGTAACAAACTTGGCATCAAAGGATTCAGGTCCATTGTGGATGCAATGAAACCCACATGCTCCCGACCTATAGATTCGTATCTAGAATATTGTCGTAATGACTATTCTAAGCTCAAGGAGTCAAAAGCAGATGACCTATCCTATTCATCCAATAAGGTGCTTGTTCTAATTTGGCAAGGTTTTATTGGTTGCACATATCCTTCATAAGGTGTCTTGCATTTCTTTTGCTTCATTGCACCACCATCTTCTTAGTTTACTCATGATATATGTGAAGATGCCATGCCCATCCATTATCAACACCTATTCCATTTGTCGTGATACCATGTTTTTCCATTCAAATGTTGTTCTTGTGTTCAGACATCCAAAAGGAAGAGGGTGATTGCAGAACATGAAGGATTACAAGAAAAGTCCTTGAAAAAAGTGGTGCTACCGGTGAAATCACATAGCACCCGACGTATATTGGTGATAGAACCAGCGCCGCAAAACCTAGGATATCGCAGCTATGATGGTCGCTGCTTTGCTCTTCTGAGTACATATTGTCCTATCGCTATCCTTACATTCATACCTGGTGGATTATGTGACATCATTGTGCATTATAGCTTGCTTATCCACTGTTCGCTCCAAATTATCAGATCTATATTAATGCTTAAATTAATGTAGAATAAACCCAATGCCTATAAAGAAATTTAGTTATGCATTGTTCTTGCAAGTATCTGTTGTCCTTCATCACTGTACTTATATTTGTCAACTAGTTCTTCATGTACGCTTTGTAGCTTATTTTCCCTTGTCCTCCATTTTTCTACACATCAGATCTACATTTACTCTTGCCAAAATATTGAATAAAACCAATGTTACTGAAGAAGTTTAGCTCCGCATTGCTCTTGTCAGTGCCTTCTGCCTGTATGCTATATTTACATTTGTACTCTGCAACTTAAGTTAAATAATCACCATTTGTTCCTATATTTCCACATCTATATTTACTCTTAACAAAATGTAGAATAAAGGCAATACTCTTGAAGAAGAGTGTGCGGTAAACTTCTTGAATTGGCCCCCCCATCGATATGGACGAGGCCTTTATAGAGGCAGTCTTCACTACTAATGTAAGTTTGTCCTCCTCGAGCCTTCAAACTTTTTTGTGTATATTTGGATAGCTATGAGTGCAAATATTGTTTACTTTTGTCATCTGCATCAAATTGCTTGTTCAAAGTTTATAAAGTAGAAGTACATAAACATAAGTTTGTCCTTCTCAATTCCAGTCTTTAGTTGTACAATCTAGTTCCTTATTTGTACCATGTAAATTAAACTAAACATAGCAACTTATCTTCTTTAGCACTATGTGTATGCTTGTGTTCCTGATCTGTAATCCAATGGTGTGGTGAGACTACCAACAACAGCACAATGTCATATCCTGCTATGTCTCAACTATGAACAATGCCATATTATATTAATGTTATTTAAACCGTATCTCTTTATTTACAAATCTGAAATGGTATAAATTGACAGTACACTCACCATTCGTTCTTATACGTTGTTTAGAACTACATATATGCTTGTGTTCTTGATCGGTAATCCAGTAGAACCGGTGAAGCGGGCCGCTCCTGTAAAATACCATTTCTTGTCGTCTTAACTATGAACAATGCCTATTATGTTAATGCTACTTTAAACCATGTCTCTTTATTTCTGACCAAGAAATGAGATGAATTGACAGTGATGATGCTTATACATGCAAAACCTATTATCTACCTACTTGTTTCTCTTTCAGGTTGACAACACTTCTGCTAGGACGAACTGCCACAATGATAGTGAGACGAACCCATTGTTTGTCCCTCCAACACATATTCCAGAGGAGAAGGCAACACATATCGAGGGTAGGGATACAACCACAAAGTCACATCTTGATGTAATGTCAAACTTACTTAGTGACACAAGCTCGATGAAGTCGCTATCTGAATCTGTTCGACTTCTTCAGTCTGAAATTCAAGCAGAAATACATGCTTCTGCTCAAATACGACTGGAACTCCAATCGCTGTGCAAGATTAGCCATAAGTACAGGATGTTTATTGATGCTATGCAGCTTAAGTTGGTCGATATGAGCGCCAAAGAAGCGCAGTCTCATCAGGTTGCTAAGCTTCTTGCGCAGCAGCTCCTAGGTCGGGCTAACCTTTCTAGAACTGTGTTGAAGTGTTGTTGGTTCTGTCTATTATTTTGTCCGCTTTTTAACTTCCACCGGTGGCCACCTGCCCAGTTTATGTAATCTGCTATCTGGTTTCCCTTTATTATCACTGGCGGTGAACTTTGATACCAAGGGAATGTAATATGCTGTAATTTCTTTGTTGTATAGTCTAGGTTTATTCTTGGTCAGTATGTTGTAATTTCGGCTGGAAGGTTCTTCAGGCCAACCCATTACTCATATGGGCCAAAACGTGGGCCTATAATCATATTGGGACATTAGCAGGTCTAAGCCTATAGTTGTTTCCCGCCTTTGATAGGCCGAGTAAAGTTTTGGCTAGCTAGGCCAGAGAATACCATGGGCTTTTAACAGGCTAAAACCTAGATTGGGCTAGCGTTGAGCCGAAAAATTCACGGGCCAATACAGGCCGAAACTGCCTAAGGCCCATGTTTGGCCCAAATAGGACGAGCAGTTAACAGGCCCGAATATAGCTCGGGCCTGATTGGCCCAATAAAATTATGGGCTTTAAGCAGGCCGGTTTCTACGAGGGCCATAGGCCGAAAAGTGTCACGGGCCATTATGAGATGGGCTGTAAGCAGGCCGGATTCAACACATACTGTAATTAGTCCCAATTGTTACATGGGCCATTAATAGGTCGATAGATTAGTTGGGCTGAAATTTATCCATGGAGACTACGGGACGTTAAGAGGCCTAAAGTTACTTTGGACAAGAAATAGCCTAGTTTCTACATGGACCTTTAAATGTCCTAAAGTTAAACCGGGCCAACAATGTCCCAGATGCACCACGGGCTGCTAACAGGCCGAAACTATTAACGGGCCGAACTGGCGGGCATTTAACAGGCTGAAATACAAACCTGTCTTAGAATGTTCCCAAAAGAACAGTGGCTTGTTAATGGGCCTAATCCGATATGGGCTGCAATGGCTCAAAACATGGCAGGCTGTGAATGGGCCTGATCTGGTATGGGCCTCATTTTGACCCAAAACATGGCAAGCTGTTAACGGGACATCCCACTAGTGTCTGAAAAAACATGGTGGGCCTTTAGCTGGGCCGGCCTTTTCACCGGAATGGGCCTCTGTTGGGCCGTGCCACATGTCGACGTATCATAGGCGCCTCCTGTCCAATGAGTGGATGACATCTGTCCCAACGGTGAGCCAGCATGTGTTTCCTCCGGCCAATGAGAATTTTACACATGAAAAATCCCTATTGGTCCGGGCTATTAACGGGTTATCGGATCCAAAACCAGACCTGATAGCTTAACGGCAACCCATTACGGTCGATGCCATGTGTCGGTCTCCCTTGACGAAAGCACTTCTATGACGCGCGATTTATCGTCATGGAAGTGGACACTTCCATGATGATAATTTTGGTAATGTCATCGAACACTTCTACGACAACACATGTATGGCCATCTTGATTCTGTCAGAAAATCGTCATGGATGTACATCCATGACAGAAAACGTGACCTACTCTAACAAACACGTATCAACATGGAAGTGTATTTTTTTGTACTGTATGCATGTTACTAGTTCATGTTACTATCATCATAGTGGGTAGTAACATAAATGTAGGGTCATGCAAGCCTTCATTTATTATGTTGTAGACTCATTTTGCATTGGTGTGCGTTATGTTACGGCAACATATTTTGTTAATACAAACACCTCTCTCCTCATTGACTCCATTCCATATAAGCATATATGTCTTCGGATGTGTTATGTTCAAAAAAGCTTCGATTAACATGTGTTCAAAAAACAAAAAATATGTCAAAAATTACAAAACAAAGACCTCGATATTGACTAGACGGATGGGTCACTTCAAAGGTTTATAATAAAGGGAGTACACTCTCCATATTAACTGCCTCTAGTTAACATCGAGTCCACTTCCCACCCGGTCACCCATCTCATGACTACACCACCGTCAACACAATTTTTTTGATAGAAAGACTATAAGGGAAATCCCTACAGTATAATTGGTGCAACAAACCCAAATTGCAAGTACCATGCCTTGAATCTGGGTGGGTGGGAAGGCATCAGCCCCTTCCCACCACTAGGCTATGCCTCAACACAGTTAACTTGGGAGTTCTGTTAGATGAGCTATCGGTAGGGTAGTTGGTCCTTGGTGATAGAGGATGCCTCTTCGTATTCTTTATGGCGTACCCGGACGAACGCATGTTGCCGCCCAATAGCCAATGCCACGTCCCCTGCAAATGTAGAAGCTTCCCTCCCTCGTCTAGCTGGTTCACGCGTTTTCCCTTGTTTTAAGCTGCCTGCCGACCTATAGAACCGCCTCCCTTTGGCCAGTTCCTCTACCAACACCTAGGGAGGCGGTTAAACCGAACAAGTCTATCTTGTTTCTAGTGGGTACATTGAGGTAGCATCGAAAGGGTGTGATAGCTGACTCTGGCAAAATAATTGACTAGTAACACATTGGTATACATGAGCATGGGGCCCGGACACATCAAAAGTAGTGCATTAGTCTCCAAAAAGGGTTGACCATGTCCATGGATACCATCCCATGCTCTGTCATTCAGTGTGTGCTTCTATTCATTCTGCGAGTTGAAGGGACACATCAAAGTTAATACGTATTTTGTAATCTCTCCAAAAGGGCCGACCATGTCCATGGCTAGCATCCTGTGCTCCATCATTGAGTACATGCACTATTCACGTGCCATCAACGAGGAAAAATATTGTGTAGTGCACGACTCACTTACGCACTGGTTATCTCCATTTTCTTGCATGACACGTGCACCTTGATGCTAAATGTCCCGCGTGTTGGCAAAAGGATGAACAAAGCTCATGTCAAAAAAGAGTGGAAGAACATATATTCCCGATGACCGAGAAGGAGCAAGGAACCTCGTGGTGGAGCGTCTGCACTCATCATAGTATTTTATATTATTCAGCGATATAAAATCAACCAATCATCTCCAGAGTAGACCGGAAGAGTATGAAACACGGCAGCCCAGTGTAGTTACATCATACTATAAATGGCCAACCCTCGCTATCACCATATTTCTTGGCTTCCGTG
Source organism: Triticum urartu (assembly GCF_056163025.1). Taxonomy (NCBI): domain Eukaryota; kingdom Viridiplantae; phylum Streptophyta; class Magnoliopsida; order Poales; family Poaceae; genus Triticum; species Triticum urartu. The sequence continues at coordinate 247,990,493 of NC_141874.1, read as the reverse complement.
CGACACCTAGCTCTAGTAATCGACCAGTCCGTATTGCTTCTCGCGCCTCGTCTCTCTCAAAGTGCGGCGGGCTGGCTTTTTTCCTTCTATTGAGGTCGGTTAACTCATCACATGTTAGAGAATCTTGGGTGGCACTAGTACGCGTTGGTGCAATACAAACGGTTTTTAACCCCTTTCCGCGCCGACATTAGGGACCGTTCCCAAGTGAGTGTCGGCGATACGGTGTCCTTCCCACATGACCCAGAAACCGTCATGTGCGATGCAGGACGGTGGAGCAGTGATCCAGAGGCCTTCCAAAATGTAACCGTGTGCGATGCAGGACACACTAAATTCTTTTGCATGTGTGGTATCGGCAATTAAATGTTTCTAACGATGTAGTGAAACCATACAGTCTATCGTAATGAACTGTTTGGGAAATGGTATGTAAGGTACATGGGCCAACACATGAACTGTGTGCGATTTGTGCCCCATCGCACATGAGTTTTCTGCGTAACCCGTCTGCCATGCAAGACTCCACCGCACACGTTTCCCAACAATTACCATCTGCGATAATGCTCTATCACAAACGGTTCAGGAGCCCCTTCGCACACATACAAGTGCTGCAGACCGTTTGTGATTGTTGGGTATCATCGATGGTTGCCGCAAGAGTGACTTGTGCTTTTCGTTTGGGATCCCACACGTTTCATGAAAAAATTATGACTAGGATTGTATTTTACAGTAGGCACGGTTTACTCTGAGTTCTCATGTGCGATAATGCGATATCACAAGCGGTTCTCGAGACCCTACGCACACGTAGTAGCGCTACAAATCGTTTACGATCTACTGTGTATCACCAACGGTTCCTCTACGATTGACGTATGCTTTCCGATGTGGATCGCACAGACACATTTAGTTGAACCGTGTGCGGAGCAATTGCTAGGTTGAAACAAAAATATCCCAATTTGAATCGGCATGCAAAAAGCAAATTCGTCACAATATTCAATTGAACAAATAAACAAAAATATCAAATTTTGAATCAGCACGCAAAAAGCAAATTCGAGACAATATTCAATTGAACAAATAAACAAAAATATTCCATTTTGAATCGGCATGCAAAAAGAAAATTCGCCACAATATTTAATTGAACAAATAGTGTCCACAGGAAGAACATTCATCAAATTTTGCAACAATTGCAATTGAACATATGGTAGCCAAATTCCAATGAATTTTCCACACATATATGCATTACATAATTAATCATAGTGTACGAAATACGAGACCTGATCAGATGGAAAACAATGGATCCATGCGTTATATGTTTAGCGGCTAACTCTTACTAAATGTTTCAGGAGAAGGCATGCTGAAATCTTAATTATCACTAGTGGGATTGATGTAGTGGTCCAGGAAGAAGTCGCTGATAAATCTCAGAACCATTAGGAATTCACTAGCCAGGAGCGGTTCAGGTGTCCTCAGCATTAAGATGAGCTGCAGTATTTTTAAGATCAGAATATGCCATATGAGTGGAGTAGAAGATATTAATTAAGATAGACTTATTAGTACTAATTTGTAAGGATCGTCACAACTATCAGCAGATTTGCAAATGGAGATCATGTGTCTGCAAACATAGTATTCACAAAGGTTGGTCCTTGCTTCTTGGTGAGGACACTGAATTTTTTTGCAAAGAATTAGTCATGTATTTGTCCTGTTAGGAACAACCTAACCGGTGTTAGATGTATTATTTTTTCTTTGGACAAAATAGAAAGAGTTTATTTAGAAGCTTGAACATTCGACTAGCATAAGGAAAGGTTTTTGTAGACTATTGGATAAATTTTCCTAAAATAATGGTTTTGGTGTGTTACCGGAGAAACGATCTCATGCTGCAGAGGTGGTTCCCTCTTGAACAGGTTCCCTGGTTTAGTTTTCCACAATGCGAGCACACTACAAATGATGTTGAATTTTGACAACATCAATTATTGAACCATATATGAATGCAAATTAATTTCAACATCATAGAATTCAATACCTTTCCATGAATTGCTGAAGATGCGTCAGATCCTGAGAGTTTGTTGACTCTCTAAGAGAACCGATGTAGTAAACTTTGTTCTTGTTTGGAACAATGAATACCAATATCCAGTGATTGCTACATATTAAGAATGCCATGAACTTACGAATTATGTCGAAATCTGAAAGACAATAAGTGTATGCATGGTTGTTTACTTGACTTACCGTTCATGATATGGCCAGAGAAATGATTCTGCCTGGGCCATGTTTTCGAAGAGATGGACGACCGTGTTAACGGCCCAGTCCCGTAGGTCCTTATCATGTATTGTTGTGCCATTTTCTATTTCAGGATCTTTGAAATACACTCTCCCTTTTTCTTCTCTACGCGTTCAATCCCCTGAGAGGAATAAAATGCAGTTAGCTGCTTATCATTTACAGCCTCATATGGAGAAATTGATCAGAGTTTGTTAAGTACTTACGAAATCAAGCATCTAACAAGAGTGGCATCGAGCACGTTGAAGTTGAAGAAGAGATGTAAGTCCTCAAAACTCACATTGATTGAAGCAACATCATGTCAGAAATGATCTTTGTTATAGTGGACTAGCAAACCATGATGACCTGCTGACATTAGATACATGCAATATTCATGTAACTCGTGGCAATTGGAGCTGCACTCATCAAAGTATTCGCCAACAAGAAATGGCTGGGCCTCGACATAATAGCATGCTTGACGTACGTCTGCTTTACTTTTAGCAAGCAACAAACGTACTTCTTCATCATCCATGGTCTTAGAAATAATATTACTACCCGATTCAAACAAGCTGCTTTAATTTGGTTCTAGGAGATGAGTGCTTTAAGTAAGAGGCAATTTTTCTCTTTCATCTTCACTTTCCCACTGCGCTTCCTCATTGTCGGGGGAAACGACACCTATGGGATCACTGGGGTCCCTTTTTCCTAAGGTTGGAAGGTGCGTGGTTGTGCAAAGAGCGGGTCTAGAAGGCAGCATGAGGAACTTTTACCTAGGTTCGGGCCGCAAGGATGCGTAATACCCTAATCCTGCTTTGGTGTATATTTGAGTGTTCTTGAGTTCTTGAACTAGCTACGATGCATGCGTCGTCCAAAAAATCGAAATCCTCCCTCAGTACGCCGCAGGTCTCCTTTTATAGTCAAAAGGGGCTGCCACAGTAGCACACAGGAGGTGGAAAGGTATACAGTAATAGAGTCTATCTCATGGCACTGTAGGATAAACGCATTTAATGTGCTGCCAACGTGCCCTTCTTGCTTTATTGGGGACGGAAAGGAAGCTCGTCCCAGCTGTCGCCGCCTCGCCTGGTTTTGACGCGCGTATGAACTGACGAGGCGTGTAGTGCCACATTGGCTTGCTGTTGAGTTGGTGCGGTGGCTAAATCTTCACGAAGATCTGCATGCCACCACGCAGGATCTTGTCGAGTCGGCCTAAACGCCGCTCATGGCCATGCAGGCGCCTGCCTAGATGGTGGGTTGGCAGGTTCATGGGAACGACGGTGGAGTCTTGGCAGGCGTGGGCCTGGCTGCGACCCCGCGGATGTTTTCGGCAAGAGTCTTGCCGGGGCCCCGGCAAGGGTCTTGCCACGGCATCTTGGTCATCCCGACAAGGGTCTTGCTGGGGGTCTCGTGGGTATCCTTGGCAAGGATCTTGCCAAGGATTGTCATCTTTTGGGCGTCATCTAGTCTTGTGTGTTTCTGGTTTCCACAAAGATTTGCATGCCACCATGGAGATGCCTCCCGAGCCTCGGTTCCAATGCTGTCGATGGCGTCGGAACTCACAGGATCAAGGGTGGTTGCGATGTTGGTGTTGGGCAAGTTGCCCCGGCAAGGTTCTTGCCGGGGCTGTGGAGGCCGCCCCGGCAAGGGCCTTGCCGGGGGAGTCCACCTCGCCCCTCTGCTCTTCGTGCTTCTAGCTTGGTGTTGTTCTGGTTGTCTTATGGCTTTGCTTCCTTCCTCTGCCCTGCTAGGTGTGGCCGCAGGCGCGCCTCCAACTGCCCGCGCACAAGTAAAGGGGTACAAAATAGGACCCCTCCTTTTGTGCACCGATAGGAGCCCCCGGGCTTGGGCCATACATAAGCGCGACGCGTTGTTGGGCTAGGCCCAAAAGGGTGCGCAGGCATGCGGGGCCGAGTTTTACCGCTGTAACTCCCTGGCCCGTCGCACTTCCCCACGACTCGTGTTGAATGCACGATGTGGGGGTTCTGCGTGGCGTGGGGCTCATGCGTGGGGCGGTTGCTGCCCTCATATGTCACATCGTAGTAAATGGTAAAGAGGCGGCCCGCGCCTTCCCCAGAAAAGGGAGGAAAATGCCGTGGCGTGGCTCATTTACCAAGTGGACTCGGGCAGCGCCTTTAAGGAGCCCGCGCCCCATGGTCATGGGGTGGAATGCAGTCGCTTTGGTCGTCCTCTTGATTCCAGTTCGCTTGCCACATGTCCTTCATGCCTTGAGGAGGGTAGGTGGTGGACGCAGAGGGCACAGACCATAATGTGGAAGCAGGAAAATTGGGTCGTCGCTAATTGGAGTAGCGGGTCAGTCCCGATTCCCCGCTCCTCTAGGTGGCTGGATTGGTCGAGCAGGGCGGCCGAGCCTCAGCCCCGCCCCGTTAAAATAAGGAGGGGAGGGGGGCATCGTCCTCCGATCCTTCAGTGCTCATCTTCTCTTCCTCGACTCCTTCCTTCTCTTCGTCATTGCTAGAGGGCGTGCTGGTGCTCCGATGGCGGCGACGAGAGCCTCCGATCGATAGCGCGCCCCTCGTTCCCAAGAGCTCATGGAGCCGACCGCGACAGGGAGAGGGAGGTGGTGAGGCCGAGGCCCTCGTGGCACTCAGGGAGGAGGAGGATGGGGCGGCGCACCGGCGTCGCCTCCGCCTACGGCCCATCCAATGGAGGGCCATGTCGGAGACCAACCCCGTGAGTTTTTCGTCAGTCTACGTGGGCCAGTGCATGGCCGTCTTCATCTCCCCACTCCGTTTGCTCGGGAGATGGAGCTTGATCCGCCTTAGGCTCTGAGGCTGCACATGAGGGGCTGCGGGAATGGATGCATGCAGGTCAATGTCGACTTCCCAGCCCCTCACGTTATGTATCTCTGCCGTGGATGGAAGACCTTCGCCCATGCCCATAGCGTGTCGGAGGGGCTCGTCCTTCAATTTAAATTGATGGAGGATGGCCTGCTCTCCGTCAAGGTCTTCGGGCTCGTGGGAACTCGCTTCAGGTGTTGTGCGGAGAGCTCCTCGGACGACGAACCCTCCTCCTCGAGCGGGAGTGACGACGAGGACAACGATAGCGACGACGAGGGCGTCCAGCGGGAGCACGTCGACTCCGACTCCGACTAACTGCGCCGCCCCCCTCCCTCAGCCCCGCGTCCTGCCGAGGGTCTTCCTCGTCAAGCTCTCATTCGGCGCTTTCCCTGCCGTTCTCTTTTTTTCCTTCACCTGTTGCACCTAGGAGGAAAGGGGCAAGAATGGAGATCACGGGGAACCTATCTTTTTTCTTAAATTGTAGGCACTTGCCAAATCTTAATTTCTATATAATGTAATCTCTCGAGCCCATGCTTGTATCATGTAACCTTTGTACTTGCATCAGCATATTAATGAAAAAGTCTAGTCCTGCCGGTAACACGTGCACATGTACGTTCGTGCGGAGGCAAAATGCCTTCTTAGTGTAAATAAACGAGTCCTTCCGGCAGGCCACATTGCCGGTGCCCCTTGCGCCTGCTGGAGAATCACATTTGCCGGGTTACAGACAAAGGGCCCAGCCCCCCGTCCACCTCTTTTTGACAAGGGTCACCACGACTGAGGGAGTCTTGGATTAGGGGGTGTCCGGATGGCCGGACTATACCTTCAGCCGGACTCCTGGATTATGAAGATACAAGATTGAAGACCTCGTCCCGTGTCCGGAAGGGACTTTCCTTGGCGTGGAAGGCAAGCTTGGCGATCGGATATTCAGATCTCCTACCAATGTAACCGACTCTATGTAACCCTAACCCTCTCCGGTGTCTATATAAACCGGAGGGTTTTAGTGTGTAGGACAACATACACATCAAAAATCATACCATAGGCTAGCTTCTAGGGTTTAGCCTCTCTGATCTCGTGGTAGATCTACACTTGTACTACCCATATCATCAATATTAATAAAGAAGGACATAGGGTTTTACCTCCATCGAGAGGGCCCGAACCTGGGTAAAACTTCATGTCTCTTGCCTCCTGTTACCATCTGGCCTAGACACACAGTTCGGCACCCCCTACCCGAGATCCGCCGGTTTTGACACCGGCATTTGTGCTTTCATTGAGAGTTCCTCTGTGTCGTCGCCGTCAGGCCCGATGGCTCCTTCGATCATCAATAGCGATGCAGTCCAGGGTGAGACCTTCCTCCCCGGACAGATCTTCGTCTTCGGCGGCTTCGCACTGCGGGCCAATTCACTTGGCCATCTAGAGCAGGTCGAAAGCTACGCCCCTGGCCGTCAGGTCAGATTCAGAAGTTTAAACTACACGGCTGACATCCGCGGGGACTTGATCTTCGACGGATTCGAGCCACTACCGAGCGCGCCGCACTGTCCCGACGAGCATGATCTAGCTCTGCCGCCGAACAGTGCCCTGGAGGCCGCACCCGCATCGGCTCCAACTCTTAGTTAGGAGCCAATTGCGCCGATCGAGGATGGGCGGTTGGACGCCACCTCGGGGGTTGCGACCCCAACGGCGATTGAGCCGAACACTAGCCCCATACTCTGCGAGACTCATGACTCCAAGGAGCCGGACTCCTCTCCGAACTCCGAACCCTCCGCGCCCCTGCCGATCGAATCCGATTGGGCGCCGATCATGGAGTTCACAGCCGTGGACATCTTTCAGCACTCGCCTTTTGGTGATATCCTGAAGTCACTAAAGTCTCTCTCTTTATCAGGAGAGCCCTGGCCGGACTACGGTCAGCAAGGTTGGGGTACGGACGATGAAGAAATTCAAAGCCCACCCACCACCCACTTTGTACCCACTGTCGACGACTTAACCGACATGCTCGACTTCGACTCCGAAGACATCGATGGTATGGACGCCGATGAAGGAGATGATGAAGAACCAGCGCCTACTAGGCCCTGGAAACCCACCTCGTCATATGACATATACATGGTGGACACCCCAAAAGAGGGAGATGGCGATGGAACTGCGGAGGATGACCCCTCCAAGAAACAGCCTAAGCGCCGGCGTCAGCGGCGCCGCTCAAAATCCTGCCAAAACAAAAACGGTGATTCCAGCACGGGAGACAATAACACTCCGGAAAGTGCCGAAGAAAACCCCCTCCAGCAAGACGTAGCACAGGAGGATGGAGAAACCAGCCCTCATGAGAGAGCGGCAGACAGAGAGGTCAAGGACCATAATTATATGCCTCCCTCCGAAGACGAGGCAAGCCTCGACGACGACGAATTAGTCGTGCCAGAGGATCCCGTTGAGCAAGAGCATTTTCAATGCAGGCTTATGGCAACGGCAAGAAGCCTCAAGAAAAAACAGCAACAACTTAGAGCTGATCAAGATTTGCTGGTTGACAGATGGACTGAAGTCCTTGCGGCGGAAGAGCATAAACTCGAACGCCCCTCCAAGAGCTACCCAAAGCGCAGGTTGCTACCCCGATTAGAGGAGGAAGCACTTGATGCGGCCGACCAGCCACCGCGTGGCCGCGACAGAGAGGCCTCCCGGCCCTCCACTCAAGCCGCACCCCGTACCAAGGCATGGGAATATGCGCCGGACTTACGAGACATGTTGGAGGACAAGGAAAGGCAAACACCATCGATCTACGGATCGCGTGGGCGCCCCACGGCTCGAGACGGTAACCGTCACGCCGGCCACAAATTCGGCAGGGCCGAAGACAGTAGACAAAGATCATTGGAGCTACGTCATGATATCGCCCAGCACAGAGGCACCACACACCCACTATGCTTTACAGACGAAATAATGGATCATCAAATCCCCGAGGTTTCAAACCCATAAACATCGAATCATATGATGGCACAACAGATCCTGCGGTATGGATCGAGGATTATCTCCTTCATATCCACATGGCCCGCGGCGACGATTTCCATGCCATCAAATACCTCCCACTCAAGCTTAAAGGACCAGCTCGTCATTGGATTAATAGCTTGACAACAGGTTCAATCAGTTTTTGGGAGGACCTGGAAGCCGCATTCCTCAACAATTTGCAGGGCACTTATGTGCGACCCCCAGACGCCGATGACCTAAGTCACGTAATTCAGTAGCCAGAGGAATCAGCCAGGCAATTCTGGACACGGTTCCTAACAAAGAAAAATCAAATACTCGACTGTCCGGACGTTGAGGCCCTAGCAGCCTTCAAGCACAATATCCGTGATGAGTGGCTGGCCCGGCACCTTGGACAGGAAAAGCCGAAATCTATGGCAGCACTCACGACACTAATGACCTGCTTCTGCGCGGGAGAAGACAGCTGGCTTGCTCATAGCAACAATATGACCAAGAACCCTGGTAGTTCAGACACCAGGGGCATTAGTGGCAGGTCATGTCACAACAAGCACAAGCGCCGCATTAACGGCGACAACACTGAGGATACGGCAGTTAATGCCAGATTCAGAGGCTCTAAATCCGGTCAGCGGAAAAGCCATTCCAAAGGAATCCTAGGGGCCCATCCAGTTTGGACCGAATACTCGACTGCTTGTGGCAGATACATGGCACCCCCGAAAAGCCGGCCAATCACACCAACATGGATTGTTGGGTGTTCAAGCAGGCAGGCAAGCTAAACACCGAAAATGAAGACAAGGGGCTGCATAGCAATGACGACGATGAGCCCCAGCCGCCGAACAATAGTGGACAGAAGGGTTTTCCCCCACAAGTGCGGACGGTGAACATGATAAACGCAACCCACCTCCCCAAAAAGGAGCGGAAGCGCGCGTTAAGGGACGTATATGCAGTAGAGCCAGTCGCCCCAAAGTTCAACCCATGGTCCTCCTGCCCGATCACCTTTGATCGAAGAGACCATCCCACTAGCATCTGTCATGGCGGATTTTCCGCATTGGTTCTAGACGCAATTAATGACGGATTTCATCTCACTAGAGTCCTTATGGATGGCGGCAGCAGCCTGAACCTGCTTTACCAGGATACAGTGCGGAAAATGGGCATAGATCCCTCGAGGATTAAGCCCACCAAAACGACCTTTAAAGGTGTAATACCAGGTGTAGAGGCCAACTGTACAGGCTCAGTCACACTTGAAGTGGTCTTCGGATCCCCGGATAATTTCCGAAGCGAGGAGTTGATCTTCAACATAGTCCCATTCCAAAGTGGCTATCACGCACTGCTCGGACGAACCGCATTCACCAAGTTCAATGCGATACCGCACTACGCATACCTTAAGCTCAAGATGCCAGGCCCTCGTGGAGTAATTACGGTCAATGGAAACACCAAACGCTCCCTCCGAATGGAGGAGCACACGGCGGCCCTTTCCGTGGAAGTACAAAGCAGCCTCTCCAGGCACTTCTCCGGTCAGGCCATTAAACGTCCGGACACCGTCAAGCACGCCCGGAGTAACCCACAACAAGACCGCCTGGCACGTTCCGAGCAGGCGTAGCAATGCGGCCCCAACCCCAACATTCGCAAAAAGGCGACGACAGTACTTCGCGTGCATAACTACGCTCTAGAAATACCATGGGCATAGGGGGAGGGGCACCATCACGGCACGCCCAAAACACGGCTTAAACCGCACCAGGGGCTGCCGATCTTTTAATTTTCTCTTAGTTTCCGGACTCTACTCTTCGGAAGGCCTGTTCGGCAGTTCAATTGCCGCACAAACGATGCAAGAACCAGGGAAGCAGACAAGCCATGCCGCATTACGGAACTCACAGGTGGTCTCTATCACGAGCAGTATACCTATTTCGCATACTATTCGGCAGCTTGCCCCTGGAGCAGACATGTTAAATAGTCCAACTTTTTGTTTATCGCATTACTTGTATCGTTCTGCTTTGATCGCAGCTATATTTAATAAACAATGCATAGCTTTTGTCTATTTTTGCATTACCTTTTTATAAATAAAGGTTCCTTAACGACATGTTGCACCCGTACAATTTGGTACGGCCAAAATACACCAGGGGCTTTTAGCACCCCTCAATATGGTGTGAGAAGTCCGAACACTTTCACAAGTGCGGCACCCCGAACTTATAGCATTATATGCATCGGCTCCGAATCATGTCTTGGGTCAATAGTTGGGTTTGCCCGGCTCCTATGTTTTGGTGCCTTACGTTCCACTATATCGGCTAAGGTAGCACTAGGAGAACCACTGCGATTGTGCCCCAGTTGAGCTAGGCCGAGCACCTCAGTGGAGAAAGCTAAAACTGACTATCATGATGAAGCGAGAGTTGGTCGCTGTTTGAGAGGTTTTTTCGAGTCCCTAAAGACTTATGCCGCTTAGGGCGTGGAACCGGCTCTGTCCGTCCAAGGCGTGGATAGCGCCCCGAACTCGGTCTTCTGAATACTAGGGGCTTCGCCGAAGTTTAAAATTATAGAATTCTATGGCTAAGTGAGAGTTTTCACGCATTATAGTCCGATTGCCTTGTTCGTTGGGCTGAGTGCCTCCCTCGAAGGACCCAAATATGGGAAAAAGAGCGCCCAAGTTTATCCCCGAACACCCCAACACTAGCGGCACGGGGGCAGAAGCCGACGACTCGCCATCTCTCAGAATTGATAAACAGTCGCACAGAAGGTAATATTTTAAATTCAAACAGCATTGCTCGGCGCATATGAACAAGTTTTCAGTGCACAGGATAACACGAGCGAGTTTTACTCAAAAAATACATCCTTGCTACATTCATCCGCCATAAGGCAGGCACCCTTCAGAACATCCTTATAATAATTCTCGGTCTTGCGATGCTCTTTCCCCGGCGGTGGCCCGTCCTTCACAAGCTTCTCAGCATCCAGCTTGACCCAGTGCACCATAGCACAGGCAAGGGCCCTACGGGCACCTTCAAGGCAGGCGGAGCGCTTGATGTCATCGAGCCTCAGACAGGCCCCGACCAGCCGCCGCACCAGCCCGAAATAGCTCCCAGGCAGAGCCTCTCCAGGCCACAGCCGAACCAAGAGGCCCTTCATGGCCTGTTCGGCCGCCTTGTGGAGCTCGACCAGTTGCTTCAGCTAGTCGCTCAGGGGCACGGGGTGTCCGGCCTCAGCGTACTGAGACCAGAACACCTTCTCTGTCGAGCTACCCTCCGCGGCTCGATAGAATGTGGCGAAATCGGATATACTCCGGGGAAGATCTGCAAACGCTCCTGGAGAGCTCCGGATTCGGGTAAGTATCAAGTAACTCACGTTTATGTGTTTACATTGCCTAAAGAATGTCTTACCCGCCACTATCTTCTTCACCTCATCCAACTCCTGGAGGGTCCTCTGGGATTCGGCCATGGCAGACTTGGCATTTTCAATAGCCACCGCGAGCTCGGACGCTCGCGTCTTTGAGTCAAGCTCCAAACTCTCATGTTTTTCCATAAGAGCCCGGAGCACTTGCCGCACCTTGCCAACCTCGGCCTCATACTTCTCACGCTCGGTGCGCTCCACGGCCGCACTCTTCTCAGCCTCGACCAGCGCTTGCTTAGGGGTCGCCACTTCAGACGTGGCCCCTACAATAGCCACGTTAATCCTGTCATTTTTTGCAATTGCACCCAGGTTCGGGCCGCAAGGATGCGTAATACCGTAGTCCCTCTTTGGTGTATATTTGAGTGTTCTTGAGTTAGTGAACTAGCTACGATGCGTGCTTCGTCCAAAAAATCCGAATCCTCCCTCTGTACGCCACGGGTCTCCTTTTATAGTCAAAAGGGGCTGCCACAATGGCACACAGGAGGTGGAAAGGTATACAGTAATCGAGTCTATCTCATGGCACCGTAGGACAAACACATTTAATGCACTGCCGACGTGCCCTTCTTGCTTTATTGGGGACAACAAGGCAGCTCGTCCCAGCTATTGCCGCCTCGCCTCGTTTTGATGCGCGTCTGAACTGACGAGGCATCTAGTGCCACGTTGGCTGGCTGCTGAGTTGGTGTGGTGGCTGAATCTTCACGAAGATCTACATGCCACAACGCAGGTGCTTGTCGAGTCGGCCTAGAGGCCGCACGTCGCCACGTAGGCGCCTGCCTAGCTGGTGGGTTGGCAGGTTCATGGGAATGACGGTGGAGTCTTGGCAGGCGTGGGCCTGGCTGCGGCCCAGCGGATGTTTTCGGCAAGAGTCTTGCCGGGGCCCCGGCAAGGGTCTTGCCACGGCATCTTGGTCATCCCGACAAGGGTCTTGCCGGGGGTCTCGTGGGTATCCTTGGCAAGGATCTTTCCGAGGATTGTCATCTTCTGGGCGTCATCTAGTCTTGTGTGTTTCTGGTTTCCACAAAGATTTGCATGCCACCATGGAGGTGCCTCCCGAGCCTCGGTTCCAATGATGTCGATGGCGTTGGAACTCACATGATCAAGGGTGGTTGCGATGTTGGTGTTGGGCAAGTTGCCCCGGCAAGGTTCTTGCCGGGGCTGTGGAGACCGCCCCGGCAAGGGCCTTGCCGGGGTAGTCCACCTCGCCACTCTGCTCTTCGTGCTTCTAGCTTGGCGTTGTTCTGGTAGTCTTGTGGCTTTGCTTCCTCCCTCTGCCCCGCTAGGTGTGGCCGCAAGCGCGGTTCCAACTGCTCGCGCACAAGTAAAGGGGTACAAAATAGGACCCCTCCTTTTGTGCACCGACACTCGTGGTCGTGGCTATAGCCTTTTTGACCACTTCCTTCTTGGTACTTGAAGCATTTCTGCCAGAACATCTGGTTGCCTGCATGGTAGACTACCCAACAGACGGCGAAGCTGGGACGGACTGCTTAGCAGATGGTTTATCTATGCCGGACCGCTGAGCTGGCGGTGCTGTTGTGACGGACTACTAGGCTGTTGGAGCAGAGGCATCAGACTGCTGACCATGCATTGAAGCTATGTTGGGTTTCTGTGCAGGTGGTGCCAACATGTCGGTGTGCTGAGGAGGCCGTGCCAACACGTTGGTTTGCTGATGCATTGGTATGCTGATCACGCGACTATAGACCGACGGACTGATGAGCAGTCGGTTCTGGACCAACAGACTGCTTAGCAGACGGTTCCGAAGCATCAGACTGCTTAGCAGTCCGTTCCACCGGGTTGGTCTACTGAGCATGTGCTGCATCTGGGTCTTCCCCCGCTGCTTCAACGGCCAACATTTGAAAAGGTGGTGCGTCTTCAGCAGTTGTAGGCCTTGCCACTAGCTGCTTTGGGGCGGAGGATGACATGGCATGTATGGCACAAAGTCAGGCCGGCAGATCACAGGTTGATGCATCAGCCCGCGAGATCTGCTGTCGCAAGGAGAGCATCACTGGTTGAGGGGCGATAGTGGTTGCTCTTGGCGGGGCTTCAGGGATCTCATTGATGAACTCTGTTTCCTTTCGTGGCCACTGGATGTGATGTAACAGTGTTTCTCCCAAGGTCCTTTTCTCATCGAAGTCCCCTAGGACATTCTTCAGGGAAAATTCATTGAATCAAGGCTCTAGTTTAGTCACGTAGCACTTCACACAGCCCGACTTCAATGGCACATTGTCCAAGAAGAGGCCATTTTCCAAGAAGGGTGGGCAAACTCAGGTTGTTGCACATTTTAATGTAACTTCATAATGTGTAAGCACGCCCTTCATTATGTCTTTCATTCCAGATAGATCAGATATAGCATCATCACGCGCAGCTGCAGTCTCAATGTCGCTGGGGTCAGCTGATGCACAACTACTCTTGTGCAGTGTTGTCGCGCAATAAGCAGCATCCTCCATGCCCGCCTCCCCTCCCATCTGCTGGCTATCTGTCAGTGTTAGAGTCTTCTACATCATCATTGACTCCATAACATCCTTTCGAACAACCGGATAAATCTCCTTCATCAACCTTTCATACAATGCATTCTGCTTCATTTCACTCCTCGCTTTTTTCATGCTGAGCCTCTCTTCTTTGCAGAGTGTGAAAGCCCTCTTGTGCGGGACATTAACACCTATACCCCTTGCACGGCTAGGGGGTGCTTTTGTTTCCAGAGCAATGGACAGAATGTCACATGGCCCTGAGTTACTGTAGAACCTTCCAGGGCTCTTGGAAGCCTCTAACATCACTAGATATAGTTCGGCGTTGGTACGTCTCCAACATATCTATAATTTTTTATTGTTCCATGCTATTGTATTATCCATCTAGGATGTTTTATATGCATTTATATGCTATTTTATATGAATTTTGGCACTAACCTATTAACCTAGAGCCCAGTGCCAGTTTCTGTTTTTTCCTTGTTTTTGAGTTTTAGAGAAAAGGAATACCAAACATAGTCCAATTGACGTGCCAACTTTTGATGATTTTTATAGACCAAAAGAAGCCCCGTGAGTAAAAGAGTTGGGCCAGAAGAGTCCCGGGCCGTCCACGAGGGTGGGGGTGCGCCCTAACCCCCTGGGCGTGCCCCCCAAAATTGTGGACGACGCGGGGACCCCCCCTAACTTGTTCCCGGCGCCAAAAATTCCTATAAATACAGAAACCTCAAGAAAATAACCTAGATCGGGAGTTCCTCCTCTACAAGCCTCCATAGCCACCAAAAACCAATCTAGACCTGTCCCGCCACCCTGCCGGAGGGGGTATCCCTCTCCGGTGGCCATCTTCATCATCCAGGCGATATCCGTGGCGAGGAGGGAGTAGTTCACCCTCGGGGATGAGGGTATGTACCAGTAGCTATGTGTTTGATCTCTCTCTTTCTCCTGTTCTTGATTCGACACGATCTTGATGTATCGCAAGCTTTCGTATTATAGTTGGATCTTATGATGTTTCTCCCCCTCTACTCTCTTGTAATGGATTGAGTTTTCCCTTTGAAGTTATCTTATCGGATTGAGTCTTTAAGGATTTGAGAACACTTGATGTATTTCTTGCATGTGCTTATCCGTCGTCACAATGGGATATTCACGTGATCTACTTGATGTATGTTTTGGTGATCAACTTGCGGGTTTCGTGAACTCGTGAACCTATGCATAGGGGTTGGCACACATTTTCGTCTTGACTCTCCGGTAGAAACTTTGGTGCACTCCTTGAAGTTCTTTGTGTTGGTTGAATAAATGAATCTGACATTGTGTGATGCATATCGAATAATCATACCCACGGATACTTGAGGTGACAATGGAGTATCTAGGTGACATTAGGGTTTTGGTTGATTTGTGTCTTAAGGTGTTATTCTAATACGAACTATAGGATAGGTCATACGGAAAGAATAGCTTCGTGTTATTTTAATACGGACTCTTAAATAGGTCGATCAGAATAACTTTG
Source organism: Triticum urartu (assembly GCF_056163025.1). NCBI lineage: Eukaryota > Viridiplantae > Streptophyta > Magnoliopsida > Poales > Poaceae > Triticum > Triticum urartu. The sequence continues at coordinate 247,975,179 of NC_141874.1, read as the reverse complement.
AGGTGGTTTTGTACCCTACAATAATCGCTTAGTTTGTTCTCCGCTATTAGTGACTATCGAGTAACTCTTTGTTGCATGTTGAGGGATAGTTATATGATCCAATTATGTTACTATGGTTGAGAGAACTTGCACGAGTGAAAGTATGAACCCTAGCCTTGTTTTAATGCATTGCAATACCGTTTTCGCTCACTTTTATCATTAGTTACCTTGCTATTTTTATATTTTCAGATTACAAAAACCTATGTCTACCATCCATATTGCACTTGTATCACCATCTCTTCGCCGAACTAGTGCACCTATACGATTTACCATTGTGTTGGGTGTTTTTGGGACACAAGAGATCCTTTTTTATTTGTTTGCAGGGTTGTTTGAGAGAGACCATCTTCATCCTACGCCTCCCACGAATTAATTAACCTTAGGTCATCCACTGGAGGGAAATTTGCTATAGACCTCTGCACTTGGAGGCCCAACAACGTCTACAAGAAGAAGGTTGTGTAGTAGACATCAAGCTCTTTTCTGGCGACGTTGCCGGGGAGGTTAACGCTTGAAGGTATATCTTTAGATCTTGCAATAGAATCTTTTAGTTTCTTGTTTTATCACTAGTTTAGTCTATAAAAGAAAACTACAAAAAAAGGAATTAAGGTTGCCTCATATGCTTCATCTTTTTAATGTCTTTCGTGAAAAAAGGATTCCGATAATTGTGCCTAAGTGTTAGAAGAAGACTGCATTAAAATGTTTGGCACTAAATCTTTGAATGATGTGCATGATTACAATGTTTTTAGTATTAATTCTTTGAATATCCATGATGCTAATGATATGCAAAGCCACAAGCTTGGGGATGCTATGTTTGATGAAGACGATATTTTTTGTCCCCCATGTTTTGATGAGCAAATTTATTATGATGAAATCATCCCTCCTATCTATGATGATTATTGTGATGACACCTATGCTATAAATAGTAATGATATCCATGAAACTTGTGATCATGATTTTAATTTTCAATTGGATTATGCCTCACATGATAGTTATTTTGTTGAGTTTGCTCCCACTACTATTCATGAGAAGAAATTTGCTTATGTGGAGAGTAATAAAAATTCTATCTTGGTAGATCATGAAAAGAATGCTTTATGTGATGGTTATATTGTCGAATTCATTCATGATGCTACTGAAATTATTATGAGAGAGGAACATTTGCTTCTACATATTGCAATAATATCAAGTTGATTCTTCTACATATGTGCTTAAAATCTTGAAGTTATGCTTGTTTGGCTTTCCTGTGCAAGTTGATTCTTGTTCCCACAAGTTGTTTTTCTCACAAAATCCCTATGCATAGGAAGTGCGTTAGACTTAAATGTCTTAGTAATATGCTTCATGATGCTCCCGTTATGTTTCAATTCTTATCTTTTATGTGAGCATCACTGAAATTATCATGCCTAGCTAGAAATGCATTAAAGAAAACAGCTTGTTGGGAGCAACCCAATATTTACCCCGTCTGTTTTTGTGTGTTCACATCAAGGTATTCAGGGTTGGGATTCGGAGTCGGATCGGTTTTCCTTAGACAGAAGCGAGTCATAAGATCGAGTCATGGAATCGAGGATTCTACTATATTTACTCAAATAAGATATTTTGTATGTACACAAGAAATTTATATCGGTTCTAGAGAGTCTTGACACTAAATATGGAGCAAACAACATACACATCAATGCTAGTTGTATTCCACTTCTTTTTATGGATAACCTACCATCTAGCTCGCATGTATGGAACATATATGAGAGGGAAATATATATAACATTTAAACCTTCAACGCAAGAAATTTACTTATTTTCTTTTTAAAGTGCGTGAATAGTCGATCACTTGTCTATCTGACCTACAGTGCTAACCTTGAAGGGTCTTGCTCTCCTTCTCTGATAAATCTTGAAGCATCCTCCCTTTCACGCCAATTCCATATGTCGACAAGCCTGATCCTCAATTTTGATCTAGGGTTTCCGAGAGCTAGATCAAAGGTGTCTACGGCTGAGCATTTGGACTTGGGAGGGGAATAAAGGTCCATGAGGTATATGAAAAGGGGTTTGGGTGATGTCATACTATTTTTATACAACTAAATAAACAGCTTAGATAAGTTAGTAGAATTGGATGTAGTCCATACCATACTTGGGATTGTATAGTTTTTTATAGGATTCTATTATTTGGATCGCGAGTCAACATGGACTCTACCTGATCCAGATTCATAGTGGGATTTGGATCGACATGATTCCGTAGGGTCGTGAAGTCGTAGGATTCTAGCAGTCGAATCAGCATTCTGACTACCTTGGTTCACATGATTAAGATACTGTAGTAATCATGTGTTATAGCTTTTGTTTCAATAAAATGCCAAGACCATTGGGATGATCTAGGGTGATTGTTGTTTGATCTCGCTGATAAAAACAGATAGTATGCGGCCACGAAGATAATTTTCATTTTTTACCAGAGAGCGATAAAATACAAATTCCATCTGCTGTAGATCAACAAACAAATTCTCCTGGTCTTCCTAATTTTTTAGAATTTTTGGAGTTACAGAAGTATTCGGAACATCCAGATTGCTACAGACTGTTCTCTTTTTGACATATTCTGTTTTCTATTTGTTGTTTGTTTATTTTGATGAATCTATGAGTAGTATCGGAGGGTATGAACCATAGAGAAGTTCGAATATAGTAGGTTTAACACCAGTATGAATTTAGAATGAGTTCACAACAGTACCTAAGTGGAGCTTACGAGTTTTCTGTTAAGTTTTGTGTTGTGAAATTTTCAAGTTTTGGGTAGAGATTCGATGGACTATGGAACAAGGAGTGGCAAGAGCCTAAGCTTGGGGATGCCCAAGGCACTCCAAGGTAATATTCAAGGACAACAAAGATCCTAAGCTTGGGGATGCCTCGGATGGCATCCCCTGTTTCATCTTTGTTCATCAATAACTTTACTTGGAGCTATATTTTTATTCACCACATGATATGTGTTTTGCTTGGAGCGTCATTTTATTTTATTTTATTTTTCTTGTTGTTTGAATAAAATACCAAGATCTGAAATTCTTAAATGTTAGAGAGTCTTCACATAGTTGCATAATTATTCAACTAGTCATTGATCATCACTTATATCTTTCGGAGTAGTTTGTCATTTGCTCTAGTGCTTCACTTATAACTTTTAGAGCACGACGGTAGTTTTATTTTGAATAAATAGATGAACTCGCATGCCTCACTTATGAAATTAGTCCTAATATGATGGGCATCCAAGAGGGATATAATAAAAACTTTCATATAGTGTGCATTGAATACTATGAGAAGTCTGATTCCTGATGCTTGTTTTGAGATATGAAGATGGTGATATGAGAGTCATGCTACTGAGTAGTTGCGAATTTGAGAAATACTTGTGTTGAAGTTTGTGATTCCTGTAGCATGCACGTATGGTGAACCGTTATGTGATGAAGTTGGAGCATGATTTATTTTTTGATTGTCTTCCTTATGAGTGGCGGTCGGGGACAAGCGATAGTCTTTTCCTACCAATCTATCCCCCTAGGAGCATGCGTGTAGTACTTCGTTTTGATAACTAATAGATTTTTGCAATAAGTATGTGTGTTCTTTATGACTAATGTTGAGTCCATGGATTATACGCACTCTCACCCTTCCACCATTGCTAGCCTCTCTTGTGCCATGCAACATTAACCGGTACCATAACACCCACCATTACCTTCCTCAAAACAGCCACCATACCTACCTATAATGGCATTTCCATAGCCATTCCGAGATATATTGCCATGCAACTTTCCACCGTTCCATTTATTATGACACGCTTGATACGTCTCCATCGTATCTACTTTTCCAAACACTTTTGCCCTTGTTTTGGACTTTAACTTGCATGATTTGAATGGAACTAACCCGGACTGACACTGTTTTCAGCAGAATTACCATGGTGTTATTTATGTGCAGAAACAAACATTCTCGCAATGACATGAAACTTCACGGAGCAACTTTTCAGAAAATATGAAAAATACCTACAAAAGATGAAGGCCAGGGGGCACACCACCTGTCCACGAGGGTGGGGGGCGCGCCTGCCCCCCTAGGGCACGCCCTCTACCTCGTGGGCCCCCTGTTGCCTCTCCAACTCCAACTCCAACTCCAACTCTATATATCTTGTTTCGGGGATAAAAAAATCAGAGAGAAGAATTCATCGCGTTTTACGATACAGAGCCGCCGCCAAGCCCTAAAACTTCTCGGGAGGGCTGATCCGGAGTCCCTTCGGGGCTCCGGAGAGGGGAATCCGTCGCCATCGTCATCATCTACCATCCTCCATCACTAATTTCATGATGCTCACCACCGTGCGTGAGTAATTCCATCGTAGGCTTGCTGGACGGTGATGGGTTGGATGGGATCTATCATGTAATCAAGTTAGTTTTGTTAGGGTTTGATCCATAGTATCCACTATGTTCTTAGATTGATGTTGCTATGACTTTGCTATGGTTAATGCTTGTCACCTGGGCCCGAGTGCCATGATTTCAGATCTGAACCTATTATGTTTTCATCAATATATGAGTGTTCTTGATCCTATCTTGCAAGTCTATAGTCACCTATTATGTGTTATGATCCGTTAACCCCGAAGTGACAATAATCGGGATACTTACCGGTGATGACCGTAGTTTGAGGAGTTCATGTATTCACTATGTGTTAATGCTTTATTCCGGTACTCTATTAAAAGGAGGCCTTAATATCCCTTAGTTTCCGTAAGACCCCGCTGCCACGGGAGGGTAGGCCAAAATATGTCATGCAAGTTCTATTCCATAAGCACGTATGACTATATTCGGGATACATGCCTACATTACATTGACGAACTGGAGCTAGTTCTATGTCACCCTAGGTTATGATTGTTATATGATGAACCGCATCCGGCATAATTCTCCATCACCGATCCATTGCCTACGAGCTTTCCATATATTGTTCTCCGCTTATTTACTTTTCCGTTGCTATTGCTATCATCACTACAAAAATACCAAATACATTACTTTTACTAATGTTACCTTTTTCTACCATTACCACTACTATCATATTATTTTGCTACTAAATACTTTGCTGCAGATATTAAGTTTCCAGGTGTGGTTGAATTGACAACTCAGCTGCTAATACTTGAGAGTATTCTTTGGCTCCCCTTGTGTCGAATCAATAAATTTGGGTTGAATACTCTACCCTCAAAAATTGTTGCGATCTCCTATACTTGTGGGTTATCAAGACTATTTTCTGGCGCCGTTGCCTGGGAGCATAGCTCTATTCTTTGAGTCACTTGGGATATATATCTGCTTATCATTATGAAGAACTTGAAAGATCCAAGAACCAAGATTTATCCCTCAACTACAAGGGGAGGTAAGGAACTGCCATCTAGCTCTGCACTTGATTCACCTTCTCTTTTGAGTAAGCTTGCGACACCTACACCTTCTTCTGCTATTCGTTCTGATATGTCGCATGTTATTGATGATGCCACTTCTGCTATGCATGATACTTATGATGAAACTACTTCTATGCTTGATACTACTGTGCCACTTGGTAAATTTCTTGATGAACAACTTGCTAGAGCTAGATAAATTGAAAATATTGAATCTCATGATACTAATGAAAGTTATGATGAAGAATCACTTGTTATTCCTAAGGGTTATGTTTTTGATCAAGAAGCTTCTTTAGCTATTTTAGCTTGCAAAAATAGAAATGAACTCAAAAGGCTATTAGCTAAATGGAGTAAGCAATCTATAAATGCTAGAATGAAACCTGACCCTGCTTTTGCTACTTCACCTATCTTTGTTACTGATAAGGATTATGAATTCTCTGTTGATCCTGATATAATTACTTTGGTTGAATCTGATCCTTTTCATGGTTATGAATCTGAAACTGTTGTGGCACATCTTACTAAATTGAATGATATAGCCACCCTGTTCACTAAAGATGAGAAAACTCGTTACTTTTACATCCTTAAAATATTTCCGTTCTCATTAAAGGGTGATGCTAAGATATGGTTTAATTCTCTTGATCCTGGTTGTGTGCGTAGTCCCCAAGATATGATTTATTACTTCTCTGCTAAATATTTCCCTGCTCATAAGAAACAAGTTGCTTTAAGGGATACATATAATTTTGTGCAAATTGAAGAAGAGAGTCTCCCACAAGCTTGGGGGAGGCTTTTCCAATTACTTAATGATTTGCCTGATCATCCTCTTAAGAAAACTGAAATGCTTGATATCTTTTATAATGGACTAACCGATGCCTCCCGAGATTACCTGGATAGTTGTGCTGGTTCTATTTTCAGGGAAAGAACACAGGATGAAGCTAAAATTCTATTGAATAATATGTTGACAAATGAAAATAATTGGACACCTCCGGAGCCAGTTCCTGAGCCTATTCCTAAACCAACTCCGAAGAAAAGGGGTATTCTATTTCTCAGTCCTGAAGATATGCACGAGACGAAGAAATCTATGAAAGAAAAAGGTATTAAAGATGAAGTGTTAAGAACTTAACTCCTATTGAAGAAATACACGGTCTTAATTTACCGCCTATTGAAGAAACATATGATCTTGATCCCTTACTTATTGAAGAAACTCATGGTCTTGATAACCCAACACAGGTAGTAAAGGTAAATTCTCTCTATAGATATGATAAAGCTGGAATCCCATTTACTAAGTTTGCTTGCCCATGCTTAGATGAATTTGATAAATTTATGTCTAAGCAAGAAAACTTTAATGCTTATTTTGGTAGAAAATTGAAATACAATTCAAATATGCTTCAACACTTGGGTGATTATATGGTTAATGTTAAAGGTGAACTTAAACTTATTAGTAAACATGCTTCTATGGTTACCACTCAAGTAGAACAAGTACTTAAAGCTCAAAATGATTTGCTCAATGAATTGAATAGTAAGAATAATGATAATGTTGTTAGAGTGGCTACTAGAACTGGTAGAATGACTTAGGAACCTTTGTATCCTGAAGGCCATCCTAAGAGAATTGAGCAAGATTCTCAGAGAAATAATATAGATGCACCTAGTCCTTCTAAAAGGAAGAAAAATAAAAATGACAGGACTTTGCATGCTTCTAGTGAACCTGTTGTTGAACCACCTGAGAATCCAAATGATATTTCTATGTCTGATGCTGAAACACAATCAGGTAATGAATCTGAAACTAGTGATAATGTTAAGAATAATGTTCATGATGATGCTCAACCTAGTAATGATAATGATATAGAAATTGAACCTGTTGTTGATCTTGATAACCCACAATCAAAGAATCAACGTTATGATAAAAAATACTTTGTTGCTAGGAAACATGGTAAAGAAAGAGAGCATTGGGTTTAGAAACCCATGCCTTTTCCTCCCAAACCATCTAAGAAAAAGGATGATGAGGATTTTGAGTGCTTTTCTGAAATGATTAGACCTATCTTTTTGCATATGCGATTAACTAATATGCTCAAAACCAATCCTTATGCTAAGTACATGAAATATATTATTACAAATAAAAGAAAGATACCGGAAGCTGAAATTTCCACCATGCTTGCTAATTATACCTTTAAGGGTGGAATACCAAAGAAACTTGGAGATCCCGGTGTACCAACTATACCATGCTCCATTAAAAGAAATTATGTTAAAACTGCTTTATGTGATCTTGTAGCCGGTGTTAGTGTTATGCCTCTCTCTTTATATCATAGACTTGATTTGCATAAGTTGACACCTACTGAAATATCTTTGCAAATGGCTGATAAATCAACTGCTATACATGTTGGTATTTGTGAGGATGTGCCTGTTGTAGTTGCAAACGTTACTATTTTAACGGACTTTGTTATTCTTGATATTCCCAGAACAATAGTATGTCTATTATTCTTGGAAGACCCTTTCTAAATACTACAGGGGCTGTTATTGATTGCACTAAAGGCAATGTCACTTTTCATGTTAACGGTAATGAGCATACGGTACACTTTCCAAGGAAACAACCTCAAGTTCATAGTATCAATTCTATTGGAATAATGCCATCGATTATATTTGGAGGTTTTGAATTTCCTCTTCCTAGTGTCAAGAAAAAATATGGTATTCTTATTATTGGGGATGTGCATATCCCCGTTGAGGTAACATAGTATTATTCGAAATTTCTCCGGTTCCATGTTATTCGGAATGAGTTCGTTAACAAGACTTGATCAACCTTGTTAGTGGATTCCTTTTGATGAGCATGAGATGGATGAAACTAGAAGGCACAACCTTCTGTACCCTCCTTTTACTTTCTGTTATTTATATTAAATAAAATAAAAATAAATATTTTTCTGTCTGTTATCTGATTATCCGTGCAATATAAAAATACCTCGAAAACAAAAGTTCTCCAAATGCCCTGAAATTTAAATATGATTTTTTCCAGAATATTTGAGAATATTTGGCACTAAGAACACAGCGGGGGGGTCAACCACCTGCCCACGAGGGTGGAGGGCGCACCCTACCCCCTGGGCGCGCCCCCCTGCCTCGTGGGCCCATGGTGGCCCTCCTCCAATTATCCTTTCACCCATACACTCCTTCTTCCTCCCCAAACACGAATATCCAGCTCCAGCACGAGTTCTAGCTCACTTTGCTGCCATTTTCGATCTCCTTGCTCAAAGCACCTCTCACAAAACTGCTTGGGGAGATTGTTCCTTAGTATGTGACTCCTCCATTGGTCCAATTAGTTTTTGTTCTAGTGCTTTATTCATTGCAAATTTTTGCTGCTTAGGTGACCATGTTCTTGAGCTTGCATGTCAAATTTATATGGTCAAAAGTAGTTTTGATGCATGATATATTCTCTAGGCACTTGTAGGAGTAGTTGCTATCAATATTATTGAGTTCGGTTTACTTTTATTTTGAAGTTACTAAAAATTTCATAATTTTTCAGAAAATGATGAGGAGACTTTTGAGGGCCTCATCGATCCAAAGCTCGAAGGAAAAGGCACCGAAGCCTAAGTATAATCTGCCGCGCACCATGGAGGTTCGGGTGTGTGAATGGCCTTCCGAGGATTTCTTGAGAGCAGCTGGGATTTATGAAGATTTTCATGGATTGGCTAAGAATGCAGGCCTCACTACTTTCCTCCACGACCAATGCAATCAGTATCTCTTACTCACAAATATCTTTGTGCAAAACTTTCATTTCCATTTAGGAGCTCACCACCTACGGTGGAGTTTTATTTATATGATAAGCATAAGGAGATGTCACTTTATGATTTTTGTCGGGTTTGTTTAGTCCCTTTTGAGGGCAAGACAGTAGAACCACGTCGCGATGATGTGGAGGGGTTTATTGATACTATCACTGTAGGGGAAACAAGGAAGATTTCCGATGCACGAATCACTAGCATACATTTTCTTGTTTTACGTTATTTTTGCATTATTTGCTAGTCGTTGCTTAATTGGTCACGAAAACTGTGGAAACCTTAGTATCCCTGATATTATTATTTTGCTCCACGGTTTATATGGTGATAACTCTGTTAGTATGGGCGGCATTATTGCCAAACGGTTAAGTCTGAATCGTACAAAGGGCCCCATCTTTGGAGGCATCTATGCTTCACGCCAAGCTGCACATTTTAACATACCTATTAGGCATTATGAGAAGGAAGAAAAAGTACTACCTTGTGTTTATCTAGATTATAGAAGTATCGTGGCACATGATTTTATTGTTAAGAATAGGGAAGGAGAGCTTAAATATCAATTATTCTTTAATAAACATCATCCTGAGACTATCACCCTGCCTGCTCCTTCTTTGTTTGATTTATCTGTAGGCCAGTACCTTGTTCCGTTGAAGGCTATTCACGCCTACCGGAACCCTGCACCAGCCATGGAGCCATAGCCGGAACCACAGGTTGATCCTTCACGACAGTCTAATTACCAGTGGGATCCATAGATGATTGTTAGCCAGTGGCAATCGGGGTCTTCCTCTTATTCTCCTCATTATGACCCCAACTACTATTATGGATATCCACCGGGCCAGCCGTGTCCATAGACCAACTTAGGCCAAAATCCTAAGCTTGGGGGAGTATGTATTTCCCACTCACATTACATTTATGTTTATAAACTCATTGCTAGATGTCGGTGTACATACTTTTTCATTTGTATCATCCATGCTAGTTTATTTCCTTTTTATGTTTTCTTCTTGTGTGTTTAATAAACCTTAAGAAAAACCAAAAAAAATTAGTTGTAGCTTTTAATCAGTTTAATTTCCATGCTTGTAGTAGTAATTAAAAAGAAAACCCAAAAATATTTCCTGTTCTTTTTTTGCTTGTTGGGAGCTTTCCCGTGTAAATAGTTTTGTTTCTTTTCTTTTCTTTGAGGATCGATAGGAGAAGACCATAATTAAATTGTTGAAGTGGCTCTTTTAGGCATTATTGTTTATCTGACAAAAGAGCCCATATTGCCTTGTCTTCTCCTGTTTATTGAATGCTTGTAGATTCTAGCTTAGTCCAATGCACGTGCACTATCATTATTATTCACATTGTTCAGTCATGTAAGTGAAAGGCAATTATGATGATATATGATGGACTCGCTGAGATGAGAAATGATGGTATGAACTCGACCTCTTTTGTTTTTGTAAATATGATTAGTTCATCGTTTCTGATTCAGCCTATTATGAATAAACATGTTTGCAATGACAATTAGAGATAATAGTTTCTTGTGCCATGCTTGATTAGCTATGAGTTATAATGGTTTACCTTGCGTGCCAACATGCTATTGAGATATTTATTATGTGTTATGATAGTGTGGTATCCTCCTCGGAATGATTTAAGTGGCTTGACTTGGCACATGTTCACCCATGTAGTTGAAACAAAATCAACATAGCCTTCACGATATTTATGTTCATGGTGGATTATATCCTACTCATGCTTGTATTCGGTGTTGATTAATTTTAATGCATGTTCATGACTGTTGTCGCTTTCTAGATGGTCGCTTCCTAGTCTTTTGCTAGCCTTCACCTGTACTAAGCGGGAATACTGCTTGTGCATCCAATCCCTTAAACCCCAAAGTTATTCCACATGAGTCCACTATACCTACCTATATACGGTATCTACCTGCCGTTCCAATTAAATTTGTATGTGCCAAACTCTAAACTTCAAATAAATATCCTGTTTTGTATGCTCGAATAGCTCATGTATCAACTAGGGTTGTCTGTATCCTCCATGTTAGGCGGGTTATTCTCAAGAGGAGTGGACCCCGCTCCTCACTCACGAGATAAATGGCTGGTCACCGGGATGCCCAGTCCCATGCTTTATGCAAACTAAATCAAAATAATTGCAAACAAAACTGCCCCTAGGACTCTTATTAGTTGGAGGCACTCATTGTTTCGAGCAATCCATGGATTGATGCTTGTTGGTGGAAGGGGGAGTATAAACTTTACCATTCTGTTTGGGAACCACCTATAATGTGTGTAGCATGGAAGATATCGCCATCTCTTGGTTGTTATGTTGACAATGAAAGTATACCGCTCAAAATATTATTCACCTCTATTTCAAAACCGAGCTCTGGCACCTCTACAAATCCCTGCTTCCCTCTACGAAGGGCCTATCTATTTACTTTTATGCTGAGTCATCATCCTCTTATTAAAAAGCACCAGTTGGAGAGCATCGTTGTCATTTGTATTTCATGACTGTTAGTTTACATTGAGTATGACTTGACTGGATCTCTTTTACAAAGAATTACAATGTCTAGCCAGTCCTTGGTCTTTAAAGGAGCTCTGCATTTATGTTTTGCGGTCTCAGAAAGGGCTAGCGAGATACCATCTTGTTATATCATATTATGATTGTTTTGAGAAAGTGTTGTCATCCGAGATTTATTATTATTGCTCGCTAGTTGATTATGCCATAATCAGAAAACTTGAGACCCATGCGTTATTGCAAATGTGGTTAGTTATATACTTTGCTAAAAATTTGAATGTTGGCTTTACATATTTACAACAACAAGAGCAAACAAAGTTTGTAAAAGTTTTTCTTTATCACTTTCAGGTTGTCAACTGAATTGCTTGAGGCCAAGCAAAGGTTTAAGCTTGGGGGAGTTGATACGTCTTCGTCGTATCTACTTTTCCAAACACTTTTGCCCTTGTTTTGGACTCTAACTTGGATGATTTGAATGGAACTAACCCGGACTGACGTTGTTTTCAGCAGAATTACCATGGTGTTATTTATGTGCAGAAACAAACGTTCTCGGAATGACCTGAAACTTCACGGAGAAACTTTTCAAAAAATATGAAAAATACCTGCAAAAGATGAAGGCCAGGGGGCCCACCACCTGTCCACGAGGGTGGGGGGCACGCCTGCCCCCCTAGGGCGCGCCCCCTACCTAGGGGGCCCCCTGTTGCCTCTCCGACTCCAAATCCAACTCTATATATCTTGTTTCAGGGAGAAAAAATCAGAGAGAAGAATTCATCGCGTTTTATGATACAGAGCCGCCGCCAAGCCCTAAAACCTCTCGGGAGGGCTGATCTGGAGTCCGTTCAGAGATCCGGAGAGGGGAATCTGTCGCCATCGTCATCATCAACCATCCTCCATCACCAATTTCATGATGCGCACCGCCGTGCGTGAGTAATTCCGTCGTAGGCTTGTTGGACGGTGATGGGTTGGATGGGATCTATCATCTAATCAAGTTAGTTTTGTTAGGGTTTGATCCCTAGTATCCACTATGTTCTGAGATTGATGTTGCTATGACTTTGCTATGCTTAGTGCTTGTCACTAGGGCCCGAGTGCCATGATTTCAGATCTAAACCTATTATGTTTTCGTCAATATATGAGTGTTCTTGATCCTATCTTGCAAGTCTATAGTCACCTATTATGTGTTACGATTTGTTAACCCCGAAGTGACAATAATCGGGATACTTACCGGTGATGACCATAGTTTGAGGAGTTCATGTATTCACTATGTGTTAATGCTTTTTCTGGTACTCTATTAAAAGGAGGCCTTAATATCCCTTAGTTTCCGTAAGGACCCCGCTGCCACGGGAGGGTAGGACAAAATAAGTCATGCAAGTTCTTTCCATAAGCACGTATGACTATATTCGGAATACATGCCTACATTACATTGACGAACTGGAGCTAGTTCTGTGTCACCCTAAGTTATGACTGTGACATGATGTACCGCATCCGGCATAATTATCCATCACCGATCCATTGCCTACGAGCTTTCCATATATTTTTCTCCGCTTATTTACTTTTCCGTTGCTATTGCTATCATCACTACAAAATACCAAAAACTTTACTTTTACTACTATTACCTTTTGCTACCGTTACCACTACTATCATATTATTTTGCTACTAAATACTTTGCTGCAGATATTATGTTTCCAGGTGTGGTTACATTGACAAGTCAGCTGCTAATACTTGAGAGTATTCTTTGGCTCCCCTTGTGTCAAATCCATAAATTTGGGTTGAATACTCTACCCTCGAAAACTGTTGCGATCCCCTATAATTGTGGGTTATCAACGCTCCATCATTGTCATATTGTTTTGCATGATCATCTAGTTGACATCGTATTTGTGGCAAAGCCACCATTCATAATTTTTCATACATGTCAATCTTGATTCATTGCACATCCCGGTACACCGCTGGAGGCATTCATATAGAGTCATATTTTTTTCTAAGTATCGTGTTGTAATTCTTGAATTGTAAGTCAATAAAAGTAAGATGATCATCATTATTAGAGCATTGTCCTAGTGAGCAAAGGATGATGGAGACTATGATTGCCCCACAAGGCGGGATGATACTCCGAACGAAAAATAAAAAAAGAGAAAAAAGAGGCCATAAAAAAAGAAGGCCCAAAAAAATGAGAGAAAACGAGAGAGGGGGCAATTCTACTATCCTTTTACCACACTTGTGCTTCAAAGTAGCACCATGATCTTCATGATAGAGAGTCTCCTATGTTGTCACTTTCATATATTAGTGGAAATCTTTCATTATAGAACTTTTCTTGTATATTCCAATGATGGGCTTCCTCAAAATGCCCTAGGTCTTCGTGAGCAAGTGAGTTGGATGCACACCCACTTAATTTCTTTTTGAGCTTTCATACACTTATAGCTCTAGTGCATCCGTTGCATGGCAATCCCTACTCACTCACATTGATATCTATTGATGGGCATATCCATAGCCCGTTGATACGCCTAGTTGATGTGAGACTATCTTCTCCTTTTTGTCTTCTCCACAACCACCATTCTATACCACCTATAGTTCTATGTCCATAGCTCATGCTCATGTATTGCTTAAAGATTGAAAAAGTTTGAGAACATCAAAAGTATGAAAAAATTGTTTGGCTTTTCATAGTGGTTGTGCATGATTTAAATATTTTGTGTGATGAAGATTGAGCATAGTGAGACTATATGATTTTGTAGGGATAGCTTTCTTTGGCCATGTTATTTTGAGAAGACATATTACATTGTTGGTATGCTTGAAGTATTATTATTTTTATGTCAATATTAAACTTTTGTCTTCAATCTTTCAGATCTGAACATTCATGCCACAATAAAGAAAATTACATTGAAAAATATGTTAGGTAGCATTCCACATCAAAAATTCTGTTTTTGTCATTTACCTACTCGAGGATGAGCAGGAATTAAGCTTGGGGATGCTTGATACATCTCCAACGTATCTATAATTTTTTATTCTTCCGTGCTATTATATTATCCAACTAGGATGTTTTATATGCATTTATATGCTATTTTATATGATTTTTGGGACTAACCTATTAACCTAGAGCCCAGTGCCAGTTTTTGTTTTTTCCTTGTTTTTGAGTTTACAGAAAAGGAATACCAAACGGAGTCCAATTAACGTGCCAATTTTTGATGATATTTTATGGACCAAAATAAGCCCCCGGAGTAAAAGAGTTGGTCCACAAGAGTCCCGGGCCATCCACGACGGTGGGGGCGCGCCCTACCTCCCCCCCCCCCCCCCCGGGCGCAACCCCTATCTTGTGGATGACTCGGGGACCCCCCTGACTTGTTCCCGATGCCAAAAATTCCTATAAATACAGAAACCTCAAGAGAATAACCTAGATCGGGAGTTCCACCGCCGCAAGCCTCCGTAGCCACCGAAGACCAATCTAGACCCATTCCGGCACCCTACTGAAGGGGGGAATCCCTCTCCGGTGGCCATCTTCATCATCCCGGCGCTCTCCATGACGAGGAGGGAGTAGATCACAATCGGGGCTGAGGGTATGTACCAGTAGCTATGTGTTTGATCTCTCTCTCTCCCTCTCTCTCTCTCTCTCTGGTTTTCTTGATTCGGCACAATCATGATGCACTAGTAGAAAACGGAGCTTTAAAACCGGTTCGTAAGGGCCTTTAGTGCCGGTTCTGTAACCGGCACTAAAGTGTGGGCACTAAAGGCCCCCCCCTTTAGTACCGGTTCGGCACGAACCGCCACTAAAGGCCCACCACGTGGAGTGATCACTCATTCCAAATCGTCTAACTTCCCGGTCGGTCACCCATCCTCTCACTCCCCCAGCCTGAGCATGCTTAAGTTCGGAGTTCTATTCCCCCTACTTTCCAAGTCTGCACTTGTTGTTTTCCTGACAAATGTAAGCTGTCAATCCTATTAACCCTCAGCAGTTTAGGTTGAGCATTAGGTCACTCGTTTCACCATTTGAGTTTGAAACTATTATTCTAAAAACCAGTAATTATCTAGTAACACTAATATTTCTTGAATAAGTTTGACCATAGTTTGACCACAGTTTGACCATAGTTTGACCAGATTTGACCAAAATTCAAAAAAATTGAAATAATTATTTAGTAACACTAATATTCTTGAATAATTATGTAGTAACATTAATACTTCTTGAATAAGTAGCTTGACCATAGTTTGACCAAAATTAAAAAAAACTGAAATTTCAGCATATCTTTTTTTCCTTTTGGAATTTGAGGATTCTAAAAAATTGCAAACAGGCCATTGGCTGTCAAAATCGGATGCGGATTTTCGGGCTTAATTTTTTGATATATTATACGTTTTTTCCGACATCGTATGCAAAAGTTATAGCCGTTTTACATTTTCCTTACACTTTTTGCAAAACATGTCCAAACTTAAGTTTTCAAATTTTCATAACTAGTAGGTGTAGTAATATAACTAC
Organism: Triticum urartu; assembly: GCF_056163025.1. Taxonomy (NCBI): domain Eukaryota; kingdom Viridiplantae; phylum Streptophyta; class Magnoliopsida; order Poales; family Poaceae; genus Triticum; species Triticum urartu. The sequence continues at coordinate 247,959,081 of NC_141874.1, read as the reverse complement.
CTCTCGAAGGATTTTATTTTCTGAAGTTTTTATCATTTTCTTTTGATTTTTTTCAAAACTGAAATGGCTATACACGCGGGGAGGGGGGGGGGTAGAGTTTGAAAATTGCCCTATAGTCCCGGTTTGTGTCTCCAACCGGGACTATAGGTCAGACCCCTTTAGTCCCGGTTCATGGCACGATCCGGTACTAAAGGTTAGCCCTTTAGTACCGGTTTGTGCCACGAACCGGTACTAAAGGTGATAATGGGGCAAACTCAGGTTGTTGCTCACTTTAATGTACCTTCATAATGTGTAAGCACGCCCTTCATTATGTCTTTCAATCCAGATAGATCAGATATAGCATCATCACGCGCAGCTGCAGTCTCAATATCTCTGGGGTCAGCTGATGCACAACTACTCTTGTGCAGTGTTGTCGCGCAATAAGAAGTATCCTCCATGCCCTCCTCCCCTCCCATCTGCTGGCTATCTGTCAGTGTTAGAGTCTTCTACATCATCATTGACTCCTTAACATCCTTTTGAACAACCAGATAAATCTCCTTCCTCAACCTTTCATACATTGCATTCTGCTTCATTTCACTCCTCGCTTTTCTCATGCTGAGCCTCTCTTCTTTGCTGAGTGTGAAAGCCCTCTTGTGCGGGACATTAACACTTATACCCCTTGCACGGCTAGGGGGCTCTTTTGTTTCCAGAGCAATGGACAGAATGTCACATGGCCCTGAGTTACTATAGAACCTTCCAGGGATCTTGGAAGCCTCTAACATCACTTGATACAGTTCGGCATTGGTACGTCTCCAACATATCTATAATTTTTTATTGTTCCATGCTATTGTATTATCCATCTAGGATGTTTTATATGCATTTATATGCTATTTTATATGAATTTTGGCACTAACCTATTAACCTAGAGCCCAGTGCCAGTTTCTGTTTTTTCCTTGTTTTTGAGTTTTACAGAAAAGGAATACCAAACAGAGTCCAATTGACGTGCCAGTTTTTGATGATTTTTTCTGGACCAAAAGAAGCCCCCGAAGTAAAAGAGTTGGGCCAGAAGAGTCCCGGGCCGTCCACGAGGGTGGGGGCGCGCCCTAACCCCCTGGGCGTGCCCCCCAAAATTGTGGACGGCGCGGGGACCCCCCTAACTTGTTCCCGGCGCCAAAAATTCCTATAAATACAGAAACTTCAAGAAAATAACCTAGATCGGGAGTTCCTCCTCTACAAGCCTCCATAGCCACCAAAAACCAATCTAGACCTGTTCCGCCACCCTGCCGGAGGGGGTATCCCTCTCCGGTGGCCATCTTCATCATCCAGGCGATATCCGTGGCGAGGAGGGAGTAGTTCACCCTCGGGGATGAGGGTATGTACCTGTAGCTATGTGTTTGATCTCTCTCTCTCTCTCCTGTTCTTGATTCGACACGATCTTGATGTATCGCAAGCTTTCCTATTATAGTTGGATCTTATGATGTTTCTCCCCCTCTACTCTCTTGTAATGGATTGAGTTTTCCCTTTGAAGTTATCTTATCGGATTGAGTCTTTAAGGATTTGAGAACACTTGATGTATTTCTTGCATGTGCTTATCCGTCGTCACAATGGGATATTCACGTGATCTACTTGATGTATGTTTTGGCGATCAGCTTGCGGGTTCCGTGAACTCGTGAACTTATGCATAGGGGTTGGCACACATTTTCGTCTTGACTCTCCGGTAGAATCTTTGGTGCACTCCTTGAAGTTCTTTGTGTTGGTTGAATAAATGAATCTGACATTGTGTGATGCATATCGAATAATCATACCCACGGATACTTGAGGTGACAATGGAGTATCTAGGTGACATTAGGGTTTTGGTTGATTTGTGTCTTAAGGTGTTATTCTAATACGAACTATAGGATAGATCGTACGGAAAGAATAGCTTCGTGTTATTTTAATACGGACTCTTAAATAGGTCGATCAGAAAAACTTTGAGGTGGTTTTGTACCCTACAATAATCGCTTCGTTTGTTCTCCGCTATTAGTGAATTTGGAGTGACTCTTTGTTGCATGTTGAGGGATAGTTATATGATCCAATTATGTTACTATGGTTGAGAGAACTTGCACTAGTGAAAGTATGAACCCTAGCCTTGTTCTAATGCATTGCAATACCGTTTTCGCTCACTTTTATCATTAGTTACCTTGCTATTTTTATATTTTCAGATTACAAAAACCTATGTCTACCATCCATATTGCACTTGTATCACCATCTCTTCGCCGAACTAGTGCACCTATACAATTTACCATTGTGTTGGGTGTTTTGGGGACACTAGAGACCCTTTTTTATTTGTTTGCAGGATTGTTTGAGAGAGACCATCTTCATCCTACGCCTCCCACGAATTAATTAACCTTAAGTCATCCACTAGAGGGAAATTTGCTACAGACCTCTGCACTTGGAGGCCCAACAACGTCTACAAGAAGAAGGTTGTGTAGTAGACATCAAGCTCTTTTCTGGCGACGTTGCCGGGGAGGTTAACGCCTGAAGGTATATCTTTAGATCTTGCAATAGAATCTTTTAGTTTCTTGTTTTATCACTAGTTTAGACTATAAAAGAAAACTACAAAAAAAGGAATGAAGGTTGCCTCATATGCTTCATCTTTTTAATGTCTTTCGTGAAAAAAAGGATTCCGATAATTGTGCCTAAGTGTTAGAAGAAGACTGCATTAAAATGTTTGGCACTAAATCTTTGAATGATGTGCATGATTGCAATGTTTTTAGTATTAATTCTTTGAATATCCATGATGCTAATGATATGCAAAGCCACAAGCTTGGGGATGCTATGTTTGATGAAGATGATATTTTTTGTCCCCCATGTTTTGATGAGCAAATTTATTATGATGAAATCATCCCTCCTATCTATGATGATTATTGTGATGACACCTATGCTATAAATAGTAATGATATCCATGAAACATGTCATCATGATTTTAATTTTCAATTGGATTATGCCTCACATGATAGTTATTTTGTTGAGTTTGCTCCCACTACTATTCATGAGAAGAAATTTGCTTATGTGGAGAGTAATAAAAATTCTATGTTGTAGATCATGAAAAGAATGCTTTATGTGATGGTTATATTGTTGAATTCATTCATGATGCTACTGAAATTACTATGAGAGAGGAACATTTGCTTCTACATATTGCAATAATATCAAGTTTCCTCTCTATGTGCTTAAAATCTTGAAGTTATGCTTGTTTGGCTTTCCTGTGCAAGTTGATTCTTGTTCCCACAAGTTGTTTTTCTCACAAAATCCCTATGCATAGGAAGTGCATTAGACTTAAATGTCTTACTAATACGCTTCATGATGCTCCCGTTATGTTTCAATTCTTATCTTTTATGTGAGCATCACTGAAATTATCATGCCTAGCTAGAAATGCATTAAAGAAAACCGCTTGTTGGGAGCAACCCAATATTTACCCCGTCTGTTTTTGTGTGTTCACATCAAGGTATTCATAGATGGGATTCGGAGTCGGATCGGTTTTCCTTAGATAGAATCGAGTCATAAGATCGAGTCATGGAATCGAGGATTCTACTAGATTTACTCAAATAAGATATTTTGTATGTACACAAGAAATTTATATGGGTTCTAGAGAGTCTTGACACTAAATATGGAGCAAACAACATACACATCAATGCTAGTTGTATTCCACTTCTTTTATGGATAACCTACCATCTAGCTCGCATTTATGGAACATATATTAGAGGGAAATATATATAACATTTAAACCTTCAATGCAAGAAATTTACTTATGTTCTTTTTAGAGTGCGTGAATAGTCGATCACTTGTCTATCTGACCTACAGTGCTAACCTTGAACGGTCTTGCTCTCCTTCTCGGATCAATCTTTAAGCATCCTCCATTTCATGCCAATTCCATATGTCGACAAGCCTGATCCTCAATTTTGATCTAGGGTTTCTGAAAGCTAGATCAAAGGTGTCTACGGCTGAGCATTTGGACTTGGGAGGGGAATAAAGGTCCATGAGGTATATGAAAAGGGGTTTGGGTGATGTCATACTATTTTTATACAACTAAATTAACGGCTTAGATAAGTTAGTAGAATTGGATGTAGTCCATAACATACTTGGGATTGTACAGTCTTTTATAGGATTCTATTATTTGGATCGGGACTCAACATGGACTCTACCTTATCCAGATTCATAGTGGGATTTGGATCGACATGATTCCGTAGGGTCGTGAAGTCGTAGGATTCTAGCAGTCGAATCGCGATTCTGACTACCTTGGTTCACATGATTAAGATACTGTAGTAATCATGTATTATAGCTTTTGTTTCAATAAAGTGCCAAGACCTTTGGGATGATCTAGGGTGATTGTTGTTTGATCTCGCTGATAAAAACAGATAGTATGCGCCCACGAAGATAATTTTCATTTTTTACCAGAGAGCGATAAAATACCAATTCCATCTGTCGTAGGTCAATATCGAATTCTCCTGGTCGTCCTAATTTTTCAGAATTTTTGGAGTTACAGAAGTATTCGAAACATCTAGATTGCTACACACTGTTCTCTTTTTGACATATTCTGTTTTCTATTTGTTGTTTGTTTATTTTGATGAATCTATGAGTAGTATCGGATGGTATGAACCATAGAGAACTTCGAATATAGTAGGTTTAACACCAGCATGAATTTAGAATGAGTTCACAACAGTACCTAAGTGGTGATTTATTTTTTGATACTAACGGAGCTTACGAGTTTTCTGTTAAGTTTTGTGTTGTGAAATTTTCAAGTTTTGGGTAGAGATTCGATGGACTATGGAACAAGGAGTGGAAAGAGCCTAAGGTTGGGGATGCCCAAGGCACTCCAAGGTAATATTCAAGGACAACCAAGATCCTAAGCTTGGGGATGCCCCGGATGGCATCCCCTGTTTCATCTTTGTTCATCGATAACTTTACTTGGAGCTATATTTTTATTCACCACATGATATGTGTTTTGCTTGGAGCGTCATTTTATTTTATTTTATTTTGCTTGCTGTTTGAATAAAATACCAAGATCTGAAATTCTTAAATGTTAGAGAGGCTTCACATAGTTGCATAATTATTCAACTAGTCATTGATCATCACTTATATCTTTCGGAGTAGTTTGTCATTTGCTCTAGTGCTTCACTTATATCTTTTAGAGCATGACGGTAGTTTTATTTTGAAGAAATAGATGAACTCTCATGCTTCACTTATGAAATTAGTCCTAATATGTTGGGCATCCAAGAGGGATATAATAAAAACTTTCATACAGTGTGCGTTGAATACTATGAAAAGTCTGATTCCTTATGCTTGTTTTGAGATATGAAGATGGTGATATTAGAGTCATGCTAGTGAGTAGTTGTGAATTTGAGAAATACTTGTGTTAAAGTTTGTGATTCCCGTAGCATGCACGTATGGTGAACCGTTATGTGATGAAGTCGGAGCATGATTTCTTTTTTGATTGTCTTCCTTATGAGTGGCGGTCGGGGACAAGCGATGGTCTTTTCCTACCAATCTATCCCCCTAGGAGCATGCATGTAGTACTTCGTTTCGATAACTAATAGATTTTTTCAATAAGTATGTGTGGTCTTTATGACTAATGTTGAGTCCATGGATTATACGCACTCTCACCCTTCCACCATTGCTAGCCTCTCTTGTGCCGTGCAACTTTAACCGGTACCATAACACCCACCATTACCTTCCTCAAAATAGCCACCATACCTACCTATAATGGCATTTCCATAGCCATTCCGAGATATATTGCCATCCAACTTTCCACCATTCCATTTATTATGACACGCTTGATACGTCTCCGTCGTATCTACTTTTCCAAACACTTTTGCCCTTGTTTTGGACTCTAACTTGCATGATTTGAATGGAACTAACCCGGACTGACGCTGTTTTCAGCAGAATTACCATGGTGTTATTTATGTACAGAAACAAACATTCTCGCAATGACCTGAAACATCACGGAGCAACTTTTCAGAAAATATGAAAAATACCTGCAAAAGATGGAGGCCAGGGGGCCCACTACCTGTCCACGAGGGTGAGGGGCGCGCCCCTACCTCGTGCGCCCCCTGTTGCCTCTCCGACTCCAACTCCAACTCTATATATCTTGTTTCGGGGATAAAAAAATCAGAGAGAAAATTCATCGCGTTTTACGATATGTAGCCGCCGCCAAGCCGTAAAACCTCTCGGGAGGGCTGATCTGGAGTCCCTTCGGGGCTCCGGAGAGGGGAATCCGTCACCATCGTCATCATCTACCATCCTCCATCACCAATTTCATGATGCTCACCGCCGTGCATGAGTAATTCCATTGTAGGCTTGCTGGACGGTGATGGGTTGCATGGGATCTATCATGTAATCAAGTTAGTTTTGTTAGAGTTTGATCCATAGTATCCACTGTGTTCTGAGATTGATGTTGCTATGACTTTGCTATGGTTGATGCTTGTCACCAGGGCCCGAGTGCCATGATTTCAGATCTGAACCTATTATGTTTTCATCAATATATGAGTGTTCTTGATCCTATCTTGCAAGTCTATAGTCACCTATTATGTGTTATGATCCGTTAACCCCGAAGTGACAATAATGGGGATACTTACCGGTGATGACCGTAGTTTGAGGAGTTCATGTATTCACTATGTGTTAATGCTTTGTTCCAGTACTCTATTAAAAGGAGGCCTTAATATCCCTTAGTTTCTGTAAGACCCCGCTTCCGCAGGAGGGTAGGACAAAAGATGTCATGCAAGTTCTATTCCATAAGCACGTATGACTATATTCGGAATACATGCCTACATTACATTGACGAACTGGAGCTAGTTCTGTGTCACCCTAGGTTATGACTGTTACATGATGAACCGCATCCAGCATAATTCTCCATCACCGATCCATTGCCTACAAGCTTTCCATATATTGTTCTCCGCTTATTTATTTTTCCGTTGCTATTGCTATAATCACTACAAAATACCAAAAACTTTACTTTTACTACTGTTACCTTTTGCTACCGTTACCACTACTATCATATTATTTTGCTACTAAATACTTTGTTGCAGATATTAAGTTTCCAGGTGTGGTTGAATTGACAACTCAGCTGCTAATACTTGAGAGTATTCTTTGGCTCCCCTTGTGTTGAATCAATAAATTTGGGTTGAATACTCTACCCTCGAAAATTATTGCGATCTCCTATACTTGTGGGTTGTCAACGCTCCATCATTGTCATATTGTTTTGCATGATCATCTAGTTGACATCGTACTTGTGGCAAAGCCACCGTTCATAATTTTTCATACATGTCAATCTTGATTCATTGCACATCCCGGTACACCGCCGGAGGCATTCATATAGAGTCATATTTTGTTCTAAGTATCGTGTTGTAATTCTTGAGTTGTATGTAAATAAAAGTAAGATGATCATCATTATTAGAGCATTGTCCTAGTGAGGAAAGGATGATGGAGACTATGATTGCACCACAAGGCGGGATGAGACTCCGGGCGAAAAATAAAAAAAGAGAAAAAAGAGGCCATAAAAAAAGAAGGCCCAAAAAAATGAGAGAAAAAGAGAGAGGGTGCAATGCTACTATCCTTTTACCACACTTTTGCTTCAAAGTAGCACCATGATCTTCATGACAGAGAGTCTCCTATGTTGTCACTTTCATATACTAGTGGAAATCTTTCATTATAGAACTTGTCTTGTATATTCCAATGATGGGCTTCCTCAAAATGCCCTAGGTCTTCGTGAGCAAGTGAGTTGGATGCACACCCACTTAGTTTCTTTTTGAGCTTTCATACACTTATAGCTCTAGTGCATCCATTGCATGGCAATCCCTACTCACTCACATTGATATCTATTGATGGGCATATCCATAGCCCGTTGATACGCCTAGTTGATGTCCACAGGAAGAACATTCATCAGATTTTGCAACAATTGCAATTGAACATATGGTAGCCAAATTCCAATGATTTTTCCACACATATATGCATTACATAATTAATCATAGTGTACGAAATACGAGACCTGATCAGATGGAAAACAATGGATCCATGCGTTATATGTTTAGCGGCTAACTCTTACTAAATGTTTCAGGAGAAGGCATGCTGAAATCTTAATTATCACTAGTGGGATTGATGTAGTGATCCAGGAAGAAGTCGCTGATAAATCTCAGAACCATTAGCAATTCACTAGCCAGGAGCAGTTCAGGTGTCCTCAGCTTTAAGATGAGCTGCAGTATTTTTAAGATCAGAATATTCCATATGAGTGGAGTAGAAGATATTAATTAAGATAGACTTACTAGTACTAATTTGCAAGGATCGTCACAACTATCAGCAGATTTGCAAATGGAGATCATGTGTCTGCAAACATAGTATTCACAAAGGTTGGTCCTTGCTTCTTGGTGAGGACACTGAATTTTTTTGCAAAGAATTAGTCATGTATTTGTCCTGTTAGGAACAACCTAACCGGTGTTAGATGTATTATTTTTTCTTTGGACAAAATAGAAAGAGTTTATTTAGAAGCTTGAACATTCGACTAGCATAAGGAAAGGTTTTTGTAGACTGTTGGATAAATTTTCCTAAAATAATGGTTTTGGTGTGTTACCGGAGAAACGTTCTCATGCTGCAGAGGTGGTTCCCTCTTGAACAGGTTCCCTGGTTTAGTTTTCCACAATGCGAGCACACTGCAAATGATGTTGAATTTTGACAACATCAATTATTGAACCATATATGAATGCAAATTAATTTCAACATCATAGAATTCAATACCTTTCCATGAATTGCTGAAGATGCGTCAGATCCTGAGAGTTTGTTGACTCTCTAAGAGAACCGATGTAGTAAATTGTGTTCTTGTTTGGAACAATGAATACCAATATCCAGTGATTGCTACATATTAAGAATGCCATGAACTTACGAATTATGTCGAAATCTGAAAGGCAATAAGTGTATGCGTGGTTGTTTACTTGACTTACCGTTCATGATATGGCCAGAGAAATGATTCTGCCTGGGCCATGTTTTCGAAGAGATGGACGACCGTGTTAACGGCCCAGTCCCGTAGGTCCTTATCATGTATTGTTGTTCCATTTTCTATTTCAGGATCTATGAAATACACTCTCCCTTTTTCTTCTCTACGCGTTCAATCCCCTGAGAGGAATAAAATGCAGTTAGCTGCTTATCATTTACAGCCACATATGGAGAAATTGATCAGAGTTTGTTAAGTACTTACAAAATCAAGCATCTAACAAGAGTGGCATCGAGCACGTTGAAGTTGAAGAAGAGATGTAAGTCCTCAAAACTCACATCGATTGAAGCAACATCATGTCAGAAATGATCTTTGTTATAGTGGACTAGCAAACCATGATGACCTGCTGACATTAGATCCATGCAATATTCATGTAACTCGTGGCAACTGGAGCTTCACTCATCAAAGTATTCGCCAACAAGAAATGGCTGGGCCTCGACATAATAGCATGCTTGACGTACGTCTGCTTTACTTTTAGCAAGCAACAAACGTTCTTCTTCATCATCCATGGTGTTAGAAATAATATTACTACCCGATTCAAACAAGCTGCTTTAATTTGGTTCTGGGCGATGAGTGCTTTAAGTAAGAGGCAATCGTTCTCTTTCATCTTCACTTTCCCACTGCGCTTCCTCATTGTCGGGGGAAACGACACCTATGGGATCACCGGGGTCCCTTTTTCCTAAGGTTGGAAGGTGCAGGGTTGTGCAAAGAGCGGGTCTAGAAGGCAGCATGAGGATCTTTTACCCAGGTTCGGGCCGCAAGGATGCGTAATACCCTAATCCTGCTTTGGTGTATATTTGAGTGTTCTTGAGTTCTTGAACTAGCTACGATGCATGCGTCGTCCAAAAAATCGAAATCCTCCCTCAGTACGCCGCAGGTCTCCTTTTATAGTCAAAAGGGGCTGCCACAGTAGCACACAGGAGGTGGAAAGGTCTATAGTAATAGAGTCTATCTCATGGCACTGTAGGATAAACGCATTTAATGTGCTGCCAACGTGCCCTTCTTGCTTTATTGGGGACGGAAAGGAAGCTCGTCCCAGCTGTCGCTGCCTCGCCTAGTTTTGACGCCCGTATGAACTGACGAGGCGTGTAGTGCCACATTGGCTTGCTGCTGAGTTGGTGCGGTGGCTAAATCTTCACGAAGCTCTGCATGCCACCACGCAGGTTCTTGTCGAGTCGGCCTAGACGCCGCTCGTGGCCATGCAGGCGGCTGCCTAGATGGTGGGTTGGCAGGTTCATGGGAACGACGGTGGAGTCTTGGCAGGCGTGTGCCTGGCTACGGCCCCGCGGATGTTTTCGGCGAGAGTCTTGCCGGGGCCCCGGCAAGGGTCTTGCCACGGCATCTTGGTCATCCCGACAAGGGTCTTGCCGGGGGTCTCGTGGGTATCCTTGGCAAGGATCTTGCCGAGGATTGTCATCTTCTGGGCGTCATCTAGTCTTGTGTGTTTCTGGTTTCCACAAAGATTTGCATGCCACCATGGAGGTGCCTCCCGAGCCTCGGTTCCAATGCTGTCGATGGCGTCGGAACTCACAGGATCAAGGGTGGTTGCTATGTTGGTGTTGGGCAAGTTGCCCCGGCAAGGTTCTTGCCGGGGCTGTGGAGGCCGCCCCGGCAAGGCCCTTGCCGGGGAGTCCACCTCGCCCCTCTGCTCTTCGTGCTTCTAGCTTGGCGTTGTTCTGGTTGTCTTATGGCTTTGCTTCCTTCCTTTGCCCTGCTAGGTGTGGCTGCAGGCGCGCCTCCAACTGCCCGCGCACAAGTAAAGGGGTACAAAATAGGACCCCTCCTTTTGTGCACCGACAGGAGCCCCCGGGCTTGGGCCAAACATAAGCGCGACGCGTTGTTGGGCTAGGCCCAAAAGGGTGCGCAGGCATGCGGGGCCGAGTTTTACCGCTGTAACTCCCTCGCCCGTCGCACTTCCCCACGACTCGTGTTGAATGCATGATGTGGGGGTTCTGCGTGGCGTGGGGGTCATGCGTGGGGCGGTTGCTGCCCTCATACGTCACATCATAGTAAATGGTAAAGAGGCGGCCCGCGCCTTCCCCAGAAAAGGGAGGAAAATGCTGTGGCGTGGCTGATTTACCAACTGGACTCGGGCAGTGCCTTCAAGGGGCCCGCGCCCCATGGTCATGGGTTGGAATGCACTCGCTTTGGTCGTCCTCTTCATTCCGGTTCGCTTGCCACATGTCCTTCATGCCTTGAGGAGGGTAGGTGGTGGACGCAGAGGGCACAGACCATAATGTGGAAGCGGGAAAATTGGGTCGTCGCTAATTGGAGTAGCGGGTCAGTCCCGATTCCCCGCGCCTCTAGGTGGCTGGATTGGTCGAGCAGGGCGGCCGAGCCTCAGCCCCGCCCCATTAAAAGAAGGAGGGGAGGGGGGACATCGTCCTCCGATCCTTCAGTGCTCATCTTCTCTTCCTCGACTCCTTCCTTCTCTTCGTCATTGCTAGAGGGCGTGCTGGTGCTCCGATGGCGGCGACGAGAGCCTCCAATCAACAGCGCGCCCCTCGTTCCCAAGAGCTCATGGAGCCGACCGCGACAGGGAGAGGGAGGTGGTGAGGCCGAGGCCCTCGTGGCACTCGGGGAGGAGGAGGATGGGGCGGCGCACCGGCGTCGCCTCCGCCTACGGCCCTTCCAATGGAGGGCCATGTCGAAGACCAACCCCGTGAGTTTTTCGTCAGTCTGCGTGGGCCAGTGCATGGCCGTCTTCGTCTTGCCACTCCGTTTGCTCGGGAGATGGAGCTTGATCCGCCTTAGGCTCTGAGTCTGCACATGAGGGGCTGCGGGAATGGCTGCATGCAGGTCAATGTCGACTTCCCAGCCCCTCACGTTATGTATCTCTGCCGTGGATGGAAGACCTTCGCCCATGCCCATAGCGTGTCGGAGGGGCTCGTCCTTCAATTTAAATTGATGGAGGATGGCCTGCTCTCCGTCAAGGTCTTCGGGCTCATGGGAACTCGCTTCAGGTGTTGTGCGGAGAGCTCCTCGGACGACGAACCCTCCTCCTCGAGCGGAGGCAAAATGCCTTCTTAGTGTAAATAAACGAGTCCTTCCGGCAGGCCACATTGCCGGTGCCCCTTGCGCCTGCTGGAGAATCACATTTGCCGGGTTACAGACAAAGGGCCTAGCCCCCCGTCCACCTCTTTTTGACAAGGGTCACCACGACTGAGGGAGTCCTGGATTAGGGGGTGTCCGGATGGCCGGACTATACCTTCAGCCGGACTCCTGGATTATGAAGATACAAGATTGAAGACTTCGTCCCGTGTCCGGAAGGGACTTTCCTTGGCGTGGAAGGCAAGCTTGGCGATACGGATATTCAGATCTCCTACCAATGTAACCGACTCTATGTAACCCTAACCCTCTCCGGTGTCTATATAAACTGGAGGGTTTTAGTGTGTAGGACAACATACACATCAACAATCATACCATAGGCTAGCTTCTAGGGTTTAGCCTCTTTGATCTCGTGGTAGATCTACACTTGTACTACCCATATCATCAATATTAATCAAGAAGGACGTAGGATTTTACCTCCATCGAGAGGGCCCGAACCTGGGTAAAACTTCGTGTACCTTGCCTCCTGTTACCATCTGGCCTAGACACACAGTTCGAGACCCCCTACCCGAGATCCATCGGTTTTGACACCGGCATTTGTGCTTTCATTGAGAGTTCCTCTGTGTCGTCGCCGTCAGGCCCGATGGCTCCTACGATCATCAATAGCGATGCAGTCCAGGGTGAGACCTTCCTCCCCGGACAGATCTTCGTCTTCGGCTGCTTCGCACTGCGGGCCAATTCACTTGGCCATCTGGAGCAGGTCGAAAGCTACGCCCTTGGCCGTCAGGTCAGATTCGGAAGTTTAAACTACACGGCTGACATCCGCGGGGACTTGATCTTCGACGGATTCGAGCCCCTGCCGAGCGCGCCGCACTGTCCCAACGAGCATGATCTAGCTCTGCCGCCGAACAGTGCCCTGGAGGCCGCACCCGCATCGGCTCCAACTCTTAGTTAGGAGCCAATTGCGCCGATCGAGGATGGGCGGTTGGACGCCACCTCGGGGGCTGCGACCCCAACGGCGATTGAGCCGAACACTAGCCCCGTACTCTGCGGGACTCATGACTCCAAGGAGCCGGACTCCTCTCCGGACTCCGAACCCTCCGCGCCCCTGCCAATCGAATCCGATTGGGCGCCGATCATGGAGTTCACAGCCGCGGACATCTTTCAGCACTCGCCTTTTGGTGATATCCTGAAGTCACTAAAGTCTCTCTCTTTATCAGGAGAGCCCTGGCCGGACTACGGTCAGCAAGGTTGGGGTACGGACGATGAAGAAATTCAAAGCCCACCCACCACCCACTTTGTACCCACTGTCGACGACTTAACCAACATGCTCGACTTCGACTCCGAAGACATCGATGGTATGGACGCCGATGAAGGAGATGATGAAGAACCAACGCCTACTAGGCCCTGGAAAGCCACCTCGTCATATGACATATACATGGTGGACACCCCAAAATAGGGAGATGGCAATGGAACAGCGGAGGATGACCCCTCCAAGAAACAGCCTAAGCGCCGGCGTCAGCGGCGCCGCTCAAAATCCCGCCAAAACAAAAACGGTGATTCCAGCACGGGAGACAATAACACTCTGGAAAGTGCCGAAGAAAACCCCCTCCAGCAAGACGTAGCACAGGAGGATGGAGAAACCAGCCCTCATGAGAGAGCGGCAGACAGAGAGGTCGAGGACCATAATTATATGCCTCCCTCCGAAGACGAGGCAAGCCTCGACGACGACGAATTCGTCGTGCCAGAGGATCCCGTCGAGCAAGAGCGTTTTCAACGCAGGCTTATGGCAACGGCAAGAAGCCTCAAGAAAAAACAGCAACAACTTAGAGCTGATCAAGATTTGCTGGTTGACAGATGGACTGAAGTCCTTGCGGCGGAATAGCATAAACTCGAACGCCCCTCCAAGAGCTACCCAAAGCGTAGGTTGCTACCCCGATTAGAGGAGGAAGCAGTTGATGCGGCCGACCAGCCACCGCGTGGCCGCGACAGAGAGGCCTCCCAGCCCTCCACTCAAGCCGCACCCCGTACCAAGGCACGGGAATATGCGCCGGACTTACGAGACATGTTGGAGGACAAGGAAAGGCAAACACGATCGATCTACGGATCGCGTGGGCGCCCCACGGCTCGAGACGGCAACCGTCACGCCGGCCACAAATTCGGCAAGGCTGAAGACAGTAGACAAAGCTCATTGGAGCTACATCATGATATTGCCCAGCACAGAGGCGCCGCACACCCACTATGCTTTACAGACGAAATAATGGATCATCAAATCCCTGAGGTTTCAAACCCATAAACATCGAATCATATGATGGCACAACAGATCCTGTGGTATGGATCGAGGATTATCTCCTTCATATCCACATGGCCCGCGGCGACGATTTCCATGCCATCAAATACCTCCCACTCAAGCTTAAAGGACCAGCTCATCATTGGATTAACAGCTTGACAACAGGTTCAATCAGTTTTTGGGAGGACCTGGAAGCCGCATTCCTCGACAATTTCCAGGGCACTTATGTGCGACCCCCAGACGCCGATGAACTAAGTCACGTAATTCAGTAGCCAGAGGAATCAGCCAGGAAATTCTGGACACGGTTCCTAACAAAGAAAAATCAAATACTCGACTGTCCGGACGTTGAGGCCCTAGCAGCCTTCAAGCACAATATCCGTGATGAGTGGCTGGCCCGGCACCTTGGACAGGAAAAGCCGAAATCTATGGCAGCACTCACGACACTAATGACCTGCTTCTGCGCGGGAGAAGACAGCTGGCTTGCTCATAGAACAATATGACCAAGAACCCTGGTAGTTCAGACACCATGGGCATTAGTGGTAGGTCGTTTCACAACAAGCACAAGCGCCGCATTAACGGCGACAACGCTGAGGATACGACAGTTAATGCCAGATTCAGAGGCTCTAAATCCGGTCAGCGGAAAAGCCATTCCAAAGGAATCCTAGGGGCCCGTCCAGTTTGCACCAAATACTCGACTGCTTGTGCTAGATACATGGCACCCCCGAAAAGCCGGCCAATCACACCAATAGGGATTGTTGGGTGTTCAAGCAGGCAGGCAAGCTAAACACCGAAAATGAAGACAAGGGGCTGCATAGCAATGACGACGAGGAGCCCCGGCCGCCGAACAATAGTGGACAGAAGGGTTTTCCCCCACAAGTGCGGATGGTGAACATGATAAACGCAACCCACGTCCCCAAAAAGGAGCGGAAGCGCGCGTTAAAGGACGTATATGCGGTAGAGCCAGTCGCCCCAAAGTTCAACCCATGGTCCTCCTGCCTGATCACCTTTGATCGAAGAGACCATCCCACTAGCATCTGTCATGGCGGATTTGCCGCATTTGTTCTAGACCCAATTATTGACGGATTTCATCTCACTAGAGTCCTTATGGATGGCGGCAGCAGCCTGAACCTGCTTTACCAGGATACAGTGCGGGAAATGGGCATAGATCCCTCGAGGATTAAGCCCACCAAAACGACCTTTAAAGGTGTAATCCCCGGATAATTTCCGAAGCGAGGAGTTGATCTTCAACATAGTCCCATTCCACAGTGGCTATCACGCACTGCTCGGACGAACCGCATTCACCAAGTTCAATGCGATACCGCACTACGCATACCTTAAGCTCAAGATGCCAGGCCCTCGTGGAGTAATTACGGTCAATGGAAACACCAAACGCTCCCTCCGAATGGAGGAGCACACATCGGCCCTTGCAGCAGAAGTACAAAGCAGCCTCTCCAGGCACTTCTCCGGTCAGGCCATTAAACGTCCGGACACCGTCAAGCGCGCCCGGAGTAACCCACAACAAGACCGCCTGGCACGTTCCGAGCAGGCGTAGCAATGCGGCCCCAACCCCAACCCTCGGAAAAAGGCGACGACAGTACTTCGCGTGCATAATTACGCTCTAGAAATACCATGGGCATAGGGGGAGGGGCACCATCACGGCACGCCCAAAACACGGCTTAAACCGCACCAGGGGCTGCCGATTTTTTAATTTTCTCTTACTTTCAGGACTCTACTCTTCGGAAGGCCTGTTCGGCAGTTCAATTGCCGCACAAACGATGCAAGAACCAGGGAAGCAGACAAGCCATGCCGCATTACGGAACTCACAGGTGGTCTCTATCACGAGCAGTATACCTATTTCGCATACAATTCCGCAGCTTGCCCCTGGAGCAGACATGTTAACTAGTCCAACTTTTTGTTTATCGCATTACTTGTATCGTTCTGCTTTGATCGCAGCTATCTTTAATAAACAATGCATAGCTTTTTTCTATTTTTGCATTACCTTTTTATAAATAAAGGTTCCTTAACGACATGTTGCACCCGTACAATTTGGTACGGCCAAAATACACCAGGGGCTTTTAGCACCCCTCAATATGGTGTGAGAAGTCCGAACACTTTCACAAGTGCGGCACCCCGAACTTATAGCATTATATGCATCGGCTCCGAATCATGTCTTGGGTCAATAGTTGGGTTTGCCCGGCTCCTATGTTTTGGTGCCTTACGTTCCATTATATCGGCTAAGGTAGCACTAGGAGAACCACTGCGATTGTGCCCCAGTTGAGCTGGGCCGAGCACCTCAGTGGAGAAAGCTAAAACTGACTATCATGATGAAGCGAGAGTTGGTCGCTGTTTGAGAGGTTTTTTCGAGTCCCTAAAGACTTATGCCGCTTAGGGCGTGGAACCGGCTCTGTCCGGCCAAGGCGTGGATAGCGCCCCGAACTCGGTCTTCTGAATACTAGGGGCTTCACCGAAGTTTAAAATTATAGAATTCTATGGCTAAGTGAGAGTTTTCACGCATTATAGTCCGATTGCCTTGTTCGTTGGGCTGAGCGCCTCCCTCGAAGGACCCAAATATGGGAAAAAGAGCGCCCAACTTTATCCCCGAACACCCCAACACTAGCGGCACGGGGGCAGAAGCCGACGACTCGCCATCTCTCAGAATTGATAAACAGCCGCACAGAAGGTAATATTTTAAATTCAAACAGCATTGCTCGGCGCATATGAACAAGTTTTCAGTGCACAGGATAACACGAGCGAGTTTTACTCAAAAAATACATCCTTGCTACATTCATCCGCCACAAGGCAGGCACCCTTCAGAACATCCTTATACTAATTCTCGGGCTTGCAATGCTCTTTCCCCGGTGGTGGCCCGTCCTTCACAAGCTTCTCAGCATCCAGCTTGACCCAGTGCACCTTAGCACAAGCAAGGGCCCTACGGGCACCTTCAAGGCAGATGGAGCGCTTGATGTCATCGAGCCTCGGACAGGCCCCCACCAGCCGCCGCACCAGCCCGAAATAGCTCCCAGGCAGAGCCTCTCCAGGCCACAGCCGAACCAAGAGGCCCTTCATGGCCTGTTCGGCCGCCTTGTGGAGCTCGACCAGTTGCTTCAGCTAGTCGCTCAGGGGCACGGGGTGTCCGGCCTCAGCGTACTGAGACCAGAACACCTTCTCTGTCGAGCTACCCTCCGCGGCTCGATAGAATGTGGCGGGATCGGATACACTCCGGGGAAGATCTGCAAACGCTCCTGGAGAGCTCCAGATTCGGGTAAGTATCAAGTAACTCACGTTTATGTGTTTACTTTGCATAAAGAATGTCTTACCCGCCACTATCTTCTTCACCTCATCCAACTCCTGGAGGGTCCTCTGGGATTCGGCCATGGCAGACTTGGCATTTTCAATAGCCACCGCGAGCTCGGACGCTCGCGTCTTTGAGTCAAGCTCCAAACTCTCATGTTTTTCCATAAGAGCCCGGAGCTCTTGCCGCACCTTCCCAACCTCGGCCTCATACTTCTCACGCTCGGTGCGCTCCACGGCCGCACTCTTCTCGGCCTCGACCAGCGCTTGCTTAAGGGTCGCCACTTCAGACGTGGCCCCTACAATAGCCACGTTAATCTTGTCATTTTTTGCAATTGCACCTTTTTTATATATATACTCAAACAAGGTATTTCTTACCTTCCTTCTCCTCGAGCTGCTTCTTGGCACGCCCGAGCTCTTGCTCGGACTTCTCGAGGCTCTGCTTCAGCGTGTCCACTTCCGCAGTCAGTGCGGCGGACGCCAACAGAGAAGCCTGCATACACATATTGACTCTTTTGTTAGACTCCTGCGATTTCTTTGATCCTCTATTCGGCTTTTCTTCCCGAACGCCCAACAGAGCATCAGGGGCTACTGTCTATGCGGTAATATTATTTACACATTATTTACTTACCTCAAAGCCTGTCAACAGGCTAGTACAAGCTTTAGTCAGTACGCTCTTGGCGGATTGAACCTTCTGGACCACCGCACTCATAATAGTGCGGTGCCCCTCGTCGATGGAGGCGCCTTCGAGCACCTCCAACAGATTGTCCGACGCCCCCGGTTCGACGGGAGTCACCGGCACGGTAGGCTTGCTCCTCTTGGAAGGAGGTCGCCCGCTGAACTCTGGAACCTTTGAAGGTTCCGGAGCGGTGTCCGGCCCTGAGCCGGACTTGGAGCCCTGGGGGTTTCACCCCCTTTACTCCTGGAGTCCGGGAGGTCGCCTTGCGGCGCCTCCAGGACCACCTCCTCCCTACTTGGAAGCTGTTGGGACAACACCTCGGTGTCGTCCGTAGGGTGGGGGGAGGAAGCCGTCAGAAGCGAATTCACATCCGACGAGTCTAGTGAGCCGCTCGACAATGCGTCGAGCTGGTCTCTGGGTGGGCTGCATAAACATGTTCGACGTAAGGGAAATCTGCGCAATAAATGAATACTATGAATTACTCTAGTATCCGGATACTTACGATTTTGCCAGGGGCTTGGCCCTAGGCTGCCACCCCTCTCCGCCATCGTCTGCATCGGTGGAGTAGTCCGGAGGAAGGGTTTTATCCTTCTTGGACCCTCCGGCCTCCTCAGAGAGGGCGGCCTTCCTTTTCTTCTCCGCTCCCGCTGGAGGGGGAGAGGTTTCTTCTTCTTCCTCCTCGTCTTCACGAGAGGAATGCACTTCGGAACCGTCGGGTGATGAATCCGACACCTCCTGGCGCTGGGCACTCTTTCGAGTCCCTGTGGCCCTTTTCGCGGCCTTCTTCTCCGGCACCACATAGGGTGCCAGAACCAGCAGCTTCGCCAAGCGTTCGTCCGCTGGGCCTTCGGGCAAAGGAGCCGGACAGTTGATCTGTCCGGACGTTGCGTGCCAGTCCTGTCAAAGGTAAGGGAGCTTAGATCCCGCATGGAGTCAAACTATGAAAAACTAATACCCTGGAAAAGGACAAAAACAGCTTACCGCGAGAGCGTGACGCTGCGCATTGAATCCGCGATCCTCGGTAGCGGATGCGGGAGCCTCGGCGCCCTTGAAAAGCATCCTCCAAGCATCTTCGTACGTCGTGTCGAAGAGCCTGTTCAGAGTTCGGTGCTGCGCCGGGTCGAACTCCCACAGATTGAAGGCCCGTTGTTGACACGGGAGGATCAGGCGGATGAGCATAACCTGGACTACGTTGACAAGCTTGAGCTTCTTGTCCGCCAGGCTTTGGATGCTTGTTTGGAGTCCGGTCAGCTCTCCTTTTTTACCCCAAGACAGGCCCGTCTCCTTCCAGGAAGTGAGCCGCGTAGGGGGGCTGGATCGAAACTCAGGGGGTGTGACCCATTCAGCGTCGCGTGGCTCGGTGATGTAAAACCACCACGATTGCCACCCCTTCAGGGTCTCCACAAAGGATCCCTCGAGCCAAAGGACGTTGGCCATCTTGCCCACCATGGCACCTCCGCACACCGCCTGGCTGCCGCGCACCACCTTCGGCTTGACGTTGAAAGTGTTGAGCCATAGGCCGAAATTGGGGCGGATGCGGAGGAAATCCTCGCACACGGCGATAAATGCCGAGATGTTGAGGACGAAGTTCGGGGCCAGATCGTGGAAATCCAGGTCATAGTAGAACCTGAGCCCCCGGACAAATGGATGCAGAGGGAAGCCCAGTCCGCGGAGGAAATGGGGGAGGAATACCACCCTCCCATGGGGCCTAGGGGTGGGGATGAGCTGCCCCTTTTTGGGAAGCCGGTGCGCGATGTCGTTAGACAAGTATCCGGCCTTCCTCAGCTTTTTGATGTGTCCCTCCGTGACGGAGGAGACCATCCACTTGCCTCCCGCTCCGGACATGACTGGAGAAGGTTGAGGTGGGAGTGCGGACTTGGGCGCTGGAGCTCGAGTGCGCAAGAATGGATAGGCAAAGGAGGAAGAAGGCGTGGGTAAAAAAGTGGATCCTTATCCCCTTATATGGGTGGACGCAACTACATGTCCCCACCAGCCTAGTAAAACTCGCTTATCTCCAAGCGCCGTAATCAAAGGCGCGGTTGGGTTACCCACGCCCGTATTGATGAGAATCCCGGAATAAGGGGACACGATCTTTGCTTTGACAAGATGTGCCAAGGAAACCGCCTCGCATGACGCGCTGAGGTGGCATAATGAAACGACTCGGATAAAGGCTTGGCCGTGGTGTGTCACACTACGGGATACGTCAGTAGATTAGATTTGTGTAAATATTATTCTCTCTAGGGCAATATGTGGAAAACTTATTTTGCAGAGCCGGACACTATCTTTGTGTTTAAAATCTTCTATGAAGTACTTGGAGGAGGAACCCACCTCGCAATGCCGAAGACAATCTGCGCGCCGGAATCATCGTCATTGAAGCCTGGTTCAGGGGCTACTGAGGGAGTCCTGGATTAGGGGGTGTCCAGATGGCCGGACTATACCTTCAGCCGGACACCTGGATTATGAAGATACAAGATTGAAGACTTCGTCCCGTGTCCGGACAGGACTTTCCTTGGTGTGGAAGGCAAGCTTGGCGATCCGGATATTCAGATCTCCTACCATTGTAACCGACTCTATGTAACCCTAACCCTCTCTAGTGTCTATATAAACCGGAGGGTTTTAGTCTGTAGGACAACATACACATCAACAATCATACCATAGGCTAGCTTCTAGGGTTTAGCCTCTCTGATCTCGTGGTAGATCTTCTCTTGTACTACCCATATCATCAATATTAATCAAGCAGGACGTAGGGTTTTACCTCCATTGAGAGGGCCCAAACCTGGGTAAAACTTCGTGTCCCTTGCCTCATGTTACCATCCGGCCTAGACGCACAGTTCGGGACCCCCTACCCGAGATCCGCCAGTTTTGACACCGACATTTGTGCTTTCATTGAGAGTTCCTCTGTCTCGTCGCCGTCAGGCCCGATGGCTCCTACGATCATCAATCCAACGCCTTCCGCACTTGTGCAGCTTGTCAAAAGTCCTGGTCTTGAGGCCCCGCAACACTTCCGCATTCGCCCTCTTAGCTTGGCCTTTACTTCTAGGATGGGCAACAGAAGAAAAACAGACCTTGCTGCTGAGGTCTTGAATGTACTGCATGAAGGTGCATCTCGTGAACTGCGTGCCGTTGTCGGTGATGACTCTGTTCAGCACACCGAAATGGCAGAGTAGTCCCTTGAAGAACTTGACGATTGACTGTGTTGTTACCTTTCTCACTGGCTCCACATCCGGCCACTTTGTGAACTTGTCGATTGCGATGTACAAGTAATCAAAGCCCCCGATAGCACGGGGAAAGGGGCCCAGTATGTCGAGCCCCCAGACCAAAAATGGCCAGGAAAGAGGGATGGTCTGAAGAGCTTGGGCGGGTTGATGAAGCTTCTTTGAATGGAACTAGCTCGCTTCACACTTGGTTACTAGTGTAGTTGCATCCTAGAGGGCGGTGGGCCAGTAGAAACCTTGCCGGAATGCTTTGCCGACAAGAGCCCTTGACCCTATGTGGGAGCCACACATGCCTCCATGTATCTTTGCCAACAGCCTCAGTCCGTCCTCTCAAGGAATGCACTTCAATTTCACACTGTTCGGTCTTCTCCTATAGAGGGCATCATCCATGAACTGGTACATGCTGGACCGACAGGCTACTTCCTTTGCTTCTTCATGCTCCTTAGGGAGCTCTCCTGTTTGGAGGTAACGGACGGTGGGCTGTGCCCATGCCGGAGTCTAGGGCTCGACGGCAAGGACTAAAGGCTCATCCTCGGCCGTAAGGGCAGCTGCTTCTATGGCCAGGGCGTGAGGCCCTGCCGAGGGTTGCTGCCCTCCGGGAAGTTTCGGACTCCCAGCAATGTCCTTGCCGACGGCTCCTGGGAGCTCAGCGAGAAAGTACTTACTGGGGCCTGCCTTCCTTCATTTGTTTTGTCCTATTAATGGTTCAACGGATGGGTGAGTTAGCTGAAGCACAAAGGTACCTAGTTCCATAGGCAACTTGAGGACAACATGCTTTGACAGGTCGTCGACAATGCTGTTCTCCGCTTGGGGAACATGCTCTGCTTGCAATCCATCAAAGCGCTCTTCCAACTTCCTCACTTCATCCACATAGGCCTTCATCAACAGGCTCTGGTAGTCCTTGTTTACTTGCTTGACGAGTTGTGAATCACCTCTGACGATGAGCTTTCTCATTCCAAGCTCTGTCGTGATCCTCAGACCGGCCAACAACCCCTCGTACTCCGCCGTGTTGTTCGTCGATTTTCCCGAGAAAAGTGCCTCTGGATTACGTACTTGAGGCGCTCTCCGCTGGGCGCGACGAGCAATACACCGGCACCAGCACCTTGGAGTGAGAAAGCTCCATCAAAGTACATAATCCACTCACTGCTCGTTTCCTTCCCGGGAAGGGTGGTCTCTTGAATCTCCTCGTCAGGGGTTGCGGTCCATTCTGCTATGAACTCTGTCAGGGCTCGGCTCTTGATTGTTTAAGTACTTTCAAACTTGAGGCCAAAGCTCGACAGCTCCAACTCCCACTCCACAATCCTCCCAGTCGCATCTGGGTTGTGCAAGATTCGTTGCAACGGGAGGCGCATGACGACGGTGATTTCATGTGCTTGGAAATAATGGCGCAACTTTCTCGAGGCCATGAGGAGGCTAAAAATTAACTTCTGCATACCATAATATCTTAACCTAGCCCCCTGCAAGAGAGAACTGACAAAATAGACTGGGTGCTGCACCATCTTGTTTTTCTGTCCTACTTTGCTCATCTGCTCAGACTCCGCCTTGCCGGGATCGGGTCTCGCCAGGGGTTCTGTCTTGCCAGCGTCAGATTCTGCCTAGGATGGCCCCGGCCCACCACCCGATGGCTCCGCTGCTACGGCTGCCTCTTCCTCGAGTTCCCTCTGCGGCACCAGCGTGGCACTGACCACTTGATTCATTGCTGCCAAGTATAGTAGCAACGGCTCTTGCGGCTTGGGCGCGACTAGTATCGGCGTGGCGGAGAGATACCTCTTCAAATCTTGTAGTGCGGCCTCTGCCTCCAGAGTCCACTTTACTGGACCTGCCTTTTTCAAAACTTTGAAAAAGAGGAGGGCGCTCTCAGTAGATTTGGAGATGAATCTACTCAGGGCGGCGACGCAGCCGGCGAGCTTATGGACGTCTTTGGCCCGCTTTGGTGCGTCAATCTGCTCGATCACCTTGATATTGTCGGGATTTGCTTCAATTCCGCGCTGAGACACAAAGAACCCAAGAAGTTTTCCGGATGGGACACCGAACACGAACTTCTCTGTGTTGAGCTTGAGGTTGATGTTACGCAGATTTGCAAATGTTTCTTCTAGGTCTTGTACGAGCGTGGCCCATATTCTTGGTTTGGACCACTATATCATCCATATAGGCTTCCATATTTCTATGTAGTTGGGGCTCAAAATCAATTTGGAATGCTCGGGAAAACGTCAAACCGGCACTCTTCAACCCAAAAGGCATCCGTACAAAATAGTACATACCACATGGGTGATGAACGCGGTCTTCTCTTCGTCTTCTTTCATCATGAAGATCTGGTGGTATCCTAAATAGGCGTTGAGGAATGACAACTGGTCACACCCGGCATTGGAGTCTACAGTGCGGTCGATGCGTGGCAAAGGGAAAGGATCCTTCGGACAGACTTTATTGATATCTATGTAATCAATACACAGCCTCCACTTCCCATTTGCCTTATGCACCACCACCAAATTGGCTCTGCCGCAGCGACCTCACCCGCCCACTGCTTCAGCTGGTGGTGTGAGGTGTTCAACGAGGCACCACCGTCGACGCACATGGCCTCTTTATCCTTCTGGAACTCGTGCTCGCCGAACTCATCATCCTCGTCATGATCATCATCCTCCTCTTTCTTGTCACGGCCCCAAGCGGGCCTCTCTTGTTGGTTATCTTTGCCGCGGCGACCCCCTTGGCCACCACGCTTCTTGCCGGATCCCTCAGCAACATCCTGACCATTCTCCTTGTCTCGCCATTCGTATTCAGCCTTCTGCTTTTCAACAAGCAGCTAAACTTGTCGGCAGTTCTGGAGGTCATGGCCCTTGGTGTGGTGGATCTTGCAATACTGCTTGTCGGAGCCTCTTGGCTTGCCGGCAACCACTAGGGCCAGGCAGGCGGCGCACTCGGCAACCTCCTTGCTGGGGTCGTCAGCCTTGGCCTTTTTGGCGGCGCCGAGCTTGCCGGATCCCTCAACGACAAGCACAGTCTTGCCCTTGCGCTTCCTGATGCGATGTCGGCCCTTCTTCGTCAGAGCGGCGGTGTCTTCGTCTGTGGAGTCAGTTTCCGCACCTGCGTCCTCGCTGGGGTACTTCCTCCCCTCTTCAGCTCGAGCACATCTATCGGCCAGAACATAAATTTCAGCCACATCCTTGACCTTGTTCATCGCCAACTCCTCGCGCATCTTGCGGTTGCGCACATTCTGATGGAATGCGCTGATAACTGCGGTGGGATGAAAATATAGGATGTTGTACTGCACTCCGCTGAACCTTTGTATGTACTTGCGCATGTTTTCTCCTTCTTTCTGGGGGATGATGTGCAAATTGCTTGGTTGGCCATGAGCTTGGTGGCCTCCAGTGAAGGCGCCAATAAACTAATGACACAAATCCGACCAAGAAGAAATGGAATCCACTAGCAAGTGCATCAACCACGACATGACGTTGGGTTTGAGTGCCAACTGGAAGTAATTGGCAAGCACCTTGTCATCGCGGGCTCCAGCAGCTTGCATCACGATGGTGTACATGCTAAGGAACTTCGACGGGTGGGTCTTGACGTTGTACTTCTCGCCAACATCGGGCTTGAACATGCGGTGGGAGGGCCACTGGAACTGCCGCAGCTCTCGGGTTAAGGCTGGACAACCCACCTCGTAAGGCAGGTCGCCGGGCCCCCTGGTGCCGGGTGGTCCATAGTAGTTCCCGCACGCCGATCTGACTGATGGAACGTCTCCCGTCATTGTTCGATGGTAGTTCGAGCGTCTTCCTGGGCTCGTTCCCGAAGGACTTGACGTTGGCCGCGGCGGGTTCACGAGTTGGACGACCCAGTGGAAACATTGTCACTGATGTCGGGTCGACGGGCCGATGGCTGTTGTTGCGGTCGCGGTGGGGGAGAGTGCACCGTGGTCACAGCGTCACTGACCCCCCCCCCCACTGCCAGCGTGCACCGTCTCGTCAGGACGCCGGTGTGAGGGTCCTGCTGGAGCGGCTCGTATTTGTTGGCGAAGGTGACAAGGCTTCGGATGGTGGCTCTCCACTCGTCGAGCTTCTCCACAGCGGGGGGGGGGGGGGGGGGGGAGTTGAGGAGTAGCTGCTGCTGGCGTAGGCGGCGGCAAGATCTGTGTAGACTGTGATGCGCTCCGACTTCTAACTAGGTTAGAAGGGGCTCGGTCACGGCCTCGCGGCCGCGTGCCGCCCGCACCGGCATCTGAGCGTGCACACCGGCCTGGTTCGTCCTGCGAGTGGCGCATAGGCCTCTTTCTACGGCGGTGCCCAGGGGCTCCGGCATCGCGGTGTTGCTCATCGCGCGTGGCCTGGGAAGGGAGCTGCGCGGGCGCCAGCTGGGGTGCCGTAGAGGCTATTGCGCCGCACGTGGGCCGCACGGCCCCACCCCCGGACCCAGCAACACGCGGCTCGTCGTCTCGGATTTGGGCGACGCCGCTTGCCTGGCTCCGATCGCCAGAATGTCGTGGTCGCTCGCGGGCCATGCCTTCGGCCCCATCCATGGGTACCCGACCGTCTGCTTGTGCTGGCGCAGACGGGCCGGCCCCGGACTAACTAATCGTCGTGATCCCCTTTCTCTTGGAGGCCATGGTGATGATGAAGTCGGTGTGCTAACCTTCAAACCAGATTTTCACAACCGCGCAGACCCCTACCTAGCGCGCCAAAGATGTCCGTTCCACCGGGTTGGTCTACTGAGCATGTGCTGCATCTGGGTCTTCCCCCGCTGCTTCAGCGGCCGACATTTGAAACGGTGGTGCATCTTCAGCAGTTGTAGGCCTTGCCACTAGCTGCTTTGGGGCGAAGGATGACATGGCATGTATGGCACAAAGTCAGGCCGGCTGATCACAGGTTGATGCATCAGCCCGCGAGATCTGCTGTCGCAAGGAGAGCATCACTGGTTGAGGGGCGATAGTGGTTGCTCTTGGCGGGGCTTCAGGGATCTCATTGATGAACTCTATTTCCTTTCGTGGCCACTGGATGTGATGTAACAGTGTTTCTCCCAAGGTCCTTTTCTCATCGAAGTCCCCTAGGACATTCTTCAGGGAAAATTCATTGAATCAAGGCTCTACTTCAGTCACGTAGCACTTCACACAGCCCGACATCAATGGCACATTGTCCAAGAAGAGGCCATTTTCCAAGAAGGGTGGGCAAACTCAGGTTGTTGCACATTTTAATGTACCTTCATAATGTGTAAGCACGCCCTTCATTATGTCTTTCATTCCAGATAGAGCAGATATAGCATCATCACGCGCAGCTGCAGTCTCAATGTCGCTGGGGTCAGCTGATGCACAACTACTCTTGTGCAGTGTTGTCGCGCAATAAGCAGCATCCTCCATGCCCGCCTCCCCTCCCATCTGCTGGCTATCTGTCAGTGTTAGAGTCTTTTGCATCATCATTGACTCCTTAACATCCTTTCGAACAACCGGATAAATCTCCTTCATCAACCTTTCATACAATGCATTCTGCTTCATTTCACTCCTCGCTTTTTTCATGCTGAGCCTCTCTTCTTTGCTGAGTGTGAAAGCCCTCTTGTGCGGGACATTAACACCTATACCCCTTGCACGGCTAGGGGGCGCTTTTGTTTCTAGAGCAATGGACAGAATGTCACATGGCCCTGAGTTACTGTAGAACCTTCCAGGGATCTTGGAAGCCTCTAACATCACTAGATACAGTTCGGCGTTGGTACGTCTCCAACATATCTATAATTTTTTATTGTTCCATGCTATTGTATTATCCATCTAGGATGTTTTATATGCATTTATATGCTATTTTATATGAATTTTGGCACTAACCTATTAACCTAGAGCCCAGTGCCAGTTTCTGTTTTTTCCTTGTTTTTGAGTTTTAGAGAAAAGGAATACCAAACATAGTCCAATTGACGTGCCAATTTTTGATGATTTTTTATAGACCAAAAGAAGCCCCGTGAGTAAAAGAGTTGGGCCAGAAGAGTCCCGGGCCGTCCACGAGGGTGGGGGCGCGCCCTAACCCCCTGGGCGTGCCCCCCAAAGTTGTGTACGACGCGGGGACCCCCCTAACTTGTTCCCGGCGCCAAAAATTCCTATAAATACAGAAACCTCAAGAAAATAACCTAGATCGGGAGTTCCTCCTCTACAAGCCTCCATAGCCACCAAAAACCAATCTAGACCTGTTCCGCCACCCTGCCGGAGGGGGTATCCCTCTCCGGTGGCCATCTTCATCATCCAGGCGATATCCGTGGCGAGGAGGGAGTAGTTCACCCTCGGGGATGAGGGTACGTACAAGTAGCTATGTGTTTGATCTCTCTTTCTCTCCTGTTCTTGATTCGACACGATCTTGATGTATCGCAAGCTTTCCTATTATAGTTGGATCTTATGATGTTTCTCCCCCTCTACTCTCTTGTAATGGATTGAGTTTTCCCTTTGAAGTTATCTTATCGGATTGAGTCTTTAAGGATTTGAGAACACTTGATGTATTTCTTGCATGTGCTTATCCGTCGTCACAATGGGATATTCACGTGATCTACTTGATGTATGTTTTGGTGATCAACTTGTGGGTTCCGTGAACTCGTGAACTTATGCATAGGGGTTGGCACACATTTTCGTCTTGACTCTCCGGTAGAAACTTTGGTGCACTCCTTGAAGTTCTTTGTGTTGGTTGAATAAATGAATCTGACATTGTGTGATGCATATCGAATAATCATACCCACGGATACTTGAGGTGACAATGGAGTATCTAGGTGACATTAGGGTTTTGGTTGATTTGTGTCTTAAGGTGTTATTCTAATACGAACTATAGGATAGGTCATACGGAAAGAATAGCTTCGTGTTATTTTAATACGGACTCTTAAATAGGTTGATCAGAATAACTTTGAGGTGGTTTTATACCCTACAATAATCGCTTCGTTTGTTCTCCGCTATTAGTGACTTTCGAGTGACTCTTTGTTGCATGTTGAGGGATTGTTATATGATCCAATTATGTTACTATGGTTGAGAGAACTTGCACTAGTGAAAGTATGAACCCTAGCCTTGTTTTAATGCATTGCAATACCGTTTTCGCTCACTTTTATCATTAGTTACCTTGCTATTTTTATATTTTCAGATTACAAAAACCTATGTCTACCATCCATATTGCACTTGTATCACCATCTCTTCGCCGAACTAGTGCACCTATACGATTTACCATTGTGTTGGGTGTTTTTGGGACACAAGAGATCCTTTTTTATTTGTTTGCAGGGTTGTTTGAGAGAGACCATCTTCATCCTACGCCTCCCACGAATTAATTAACCTTAGGTCATCCACTGGAGGGAAATTTGCTATAGACCTCTGCACTTGGAGGCCCAACAACGTCTACAAGAAGAAGGTTGTGTAGTAGACATCAAGCTCTTTTCTGGCGACGTTGCCGGGGAGGTTAACGCTTGAAGGTATATCTTTAGATCTTGCAATAGAATCTTTTAGTTTCTTGTTTTATCACTAGTTTAGTCTATAAAAGAAAACTACAAAAGAAGGAATTAAGGTTGCCTCATATGCTTCATCTTTTTAATGTCTTTCGTGAAAAAAGGATTCCGATAATTGTGCCTAAGTGTTAGAAGAAGACTGCATTAAAATGTTTGGCACTAAATCTTGAATGATGTGCATGATTACAATGTTTTTAGTATTAATTCTTTGAATATCCATGATGCTAATGATATGCAAAGCCACAAGCTTGGGGATGCTATGTTTGATGAAGACGATATTTTTTGTCCCCCATGTTTTGATGAGCAAATTTATTATGATGAAATCATCCCTCCTATCTATGATGATTATTGTGATGACACCTATGCTATAAATAGTAATGATATCCATGAAACTTGTGATCATGATTTTAATTTTCAATTGGATTATGCCTCACATGATAGTTATTTTGTTGAGTTTGCTCCCACTACTATTCATGAGAAGAAATTTGCTTATGTGGAGAGTAATAAAAATTCTATCTTGGTAGATCATGAAAAGAATGCTTTATGTGATGGTTATATTGTTGAATTCATTCATGATGCTACTGAAATTATTATGAGAGAGGAACATTTGCTTCTACATATTGCAATAATATTAAGTTGATTCTTCTACATATGTGCTTAAAATCTTGAAGTTATGCTTGTTTGGCTTTCCTGTGCAAGTTGATTCTTGTTCCCACAAGTTGTTTTTCTCACAAAATACCTATGCATAGGAAGTGCGTTAGACTTAAATGTCTTAGTAATATGCTTCATGATGCTCCCGTTATGTTTCAATTCTTATCTTTTATGTGAGCATCACTGAAATTATCATGCCTAGCTAGAAATGCATTAAAGAAAACAGCTTGTTGGGAGCAACCCAATATTTACCCTGTCTGTTGTTGTGTGTTCACATCAAGGTATTCAGAGTTGGGATTCGGAGTCGGATTGGTTTTCCTTAGACAGAAGCGATTCATAAGATCGAGTCATGGAATCGAGGATTCTACTATATTTACTCAAATAAGATATTTTGTATGTACACAAGAAATTTATATCGGTTCAAGAGAGTCTTGACACTAAATATGGAGGAAAAAACATACACATCAATGCTAGTTGTATTCCACTTATTTTTATGGATAACCTACCATCTAGCTCGCATGTATGGAACATATATGAGAGGGAAATATATATAACATTTAAACCTTCAACGCAAGAAATTTACTTATTTTCTTTTTAAAGTGCGTGAATAGTCGATCACTTGTCTATCTGACCTACAGTGCTAACCTTGAAGGGTCTTGCTCTCCTTCTCCGATCAATCTTGAAGCATCCTCCCTTTCTAGCCAATTCCATATGTCGACAAGCCTGATCCTCAATTTTGATCTAGGGTTTCTGAGAGCTAGATCAAAGGTGTCTACGGCTGAGCATTTGGACTTGGGAGGGGAATAAAGGTCCATGAGGTATATGAAAAGGGGTTTGGGTGATGTCATACTATTTTTATACAACTAAATAAACAGCTTAGATAAGTTAGTAGAATTGGATGTAGTCCATACCATACTTGGGATTGTAAAGTTTTTTATAGGATTCTATGATTTGGATCGCGACTCAACATGGACTCTACCTGATCCAGATTCATAGTGGGATTTGGATCGACATGATTCCGTAGGGTCGTGAAGTCGTAGGATTCTAGTAGTCGAATCGGCATTCTGACTACCTTGGTTCACATGATTAAGATACTGTAGTAATCATGTATTATAGCTTTTGTTTCAATAAAATGCCAAGACCTTTGGGATGATCTAGGGTGATTGTTGTTTGATCTCGCTGATAAAAACAGATAGTATGCGGCCACGAAGATAATTTTCATTTTTTACCAGAGAGCGATAAAATACAAATTCCATTTTCTGTAGATCAACATACAAATTCTCCTGGTCGTCCTAATTTTTTAGAATTTTTGGAGTTACAGAAGTATTCGAAACATCCAGATTGCTACAGACTGTTCTCTTTTTGACATATTCTGTTTTCTATTTGTTGTTTGTTTATTTTGATGAATCTATGAGTAGTATCGGAGGGTATGAACCATAGAGAAGTTCGAATATAGTAGGTTTAACACCAGTATGAATTTAGAATGAGTTCACAACAGTACCTAAGTGGTGATTTATTTTCTGATACTAACGGAGCTTACGAGTTTTCTGTTAAGTTTTGTGTTGTGAAATTTTCAAGTTTTGGGTAGAGATTCGATGGACTATGGAACAAGGAGTGGCAAGAGCCTAAGCTTGGGGATGCCCAAGGCACTCCAAGGTAATATTCAAGGACAACCAAGAGCCTAAGCTTGGGGATGCCTCGGATGGCATCCCCTGTTTCATCTTTGTTCATCAATAACTTTACTTGGAGCTATATTTTTATTCACCACATGATATGTGTTTTGCTTGGAGCGTCATTTTATTTTATTTTATTTTTCTTGTTGTTTGAATAAAATACCAAGATCTTAAATTCTTAAATGTTAGAGAGTGTTCACATAGTTGCATAATTATTCAACTAGTCATTGATCATCACTTATATGGAGTAGTTTGTCATTTGCTCTAGTGCTTCACTTATAACTTTTAGAGCATGACGGTAGTTTTATTTTGAATAAATAGATGAACTCGCATGCCTCACTTATGAAATTAGTCCTAATATGATGGGCATCCAAGAGGGATATAATAAAAACTTTCATATAGTGTGCATTGAATACTATGAGAAGTCTGATTCCTGATGCTTGTTTTGAGATATGAAGATGGTGATATTAGAGTCATGCTAGTGAGTAGTTGCGAATTTGAGAAATACTTGTGTTAAAGTTTGTGATTCCTATAGCATGCACGTATGACGAACCGTTATGTGATGAAGTCGGAGCATGATTTATTTTTTGATTGTCTTCCTTATGAGTGGCGGTCGGGGACAAGCGATGGTCTTTTCCTACCAATCTATCCCCCTAGGAGCATGCGTGTAGTACTTCGTTTCGATAACTAATAGATTTTTGCAATAAGTATGTGTGTTCTTTATGACTAATGTTGAGACCATGGATTATACGCACTCTCACCCTTCCACCATTGCTAGCCTCTCTTGTGCCATGCAACTTTAACCGGTACCATAACACCCACCATTACCTTCCTCAAAACAGCCACCATACCTACCTATAATGGCATTTCCATAGCCATTCCGAGATATATTGCCATGCAACTTTCCACCGTTCCATTTATTATGACACGCTTGATACGTCTCCATCGTATCTACTTTTCCAAACACTTTTGCCCTTGTTTTGGACTCTAACTTGCATGATTTGAATGGAACTAACCCGGACTGACGCTGTTTTCAGCAGAATTACAATGGTGTTATTTATGTGCAGAAACAAACGTTCTCGCAATGACCTGAAACTTCACGGAGCAACTTTTCAGAAAATATGAAAAATACCTACAAAAGATGAAGGCCAGGGGGCACACCACCTGTCCACGAGGGTGGGGGGCGCGCCTGCACCCCTAGGGCACGCCCTCTACCTCGTGGGCCCCCTGTTGCCTCTCCGACTCCAACTCCAACTCCAACTCTATATATCTTGTTTCGGGGATAAAAAAATCAGAGAGAAGAATTCATCGCGTTTTACGATACAGAGCCGCCGCCAAGCCCTAAAACTTCTTGGGAGGGCTGATCCGGAGTCCCTTCGGGGCTCCGGATAGGGGAATCCGTCGCCATCGTCATCATCTACCATCCTCCATCACTAATTTCATGATGCTCACCGCCGTGCGTGAGTAATTCCATCGTAGGCTTGCTGGACGGTGATGGGTTGGATGGGATCTATCATGTAATCAAGTTAGTTTTGTTAGGGTTTGATCCATAGTATCCACTATGTTCTGAGATTGATGTTGCTATGACTTTGCTATGGTTAATGCTTTTCACTAGGGCCCGAGTGCCATGATTTCAGATCTGAACCTATTATGTTTTCATCAATATATGAGTGTTCTTGATCCTATCTTGCAAGTCTATAGTCACCTATTATGTGTTATGATCCGTTAACCCCGAAGTGACAGTAATCAGGATACTTACCGGTGATGACCGTAGTTTGAGGAGTTCATGTATTAAGTATGTGTTAATGATTTATTCCGGTACTCTATTAAAAGGAGGCCTTAATATCCCTTAGTTTCTGTAAGACCCCGCTGCCGCGGGACGGTAGGCCAAAAGATGTCATGCAAGTTCTATTCCATAAGCACGTATGACTATATTCGGGATACATGCCTACATTACATTGACGAACTGGAGCTAGTTCTATGTCACCCTAGGTTATGATTGTTATATGATGAACCGCATCCGGCATAATTCTCCATCACCGATCCATTTCCTACGAGCTTTCCATATATTGTTCTCCGCTTATTTACTTTTCCGTTGCTATTGCTATCATCACTACAAAAATACCAAATACATTACTTTTACTAATGTTACCTTTTTCTACCATTACCACTACTATCATATTATTTTGCTACTAAATACTTTGCTGCAAATATTAAGTTTCCAGGTGTGGTTGAATTGACAACTCAGCTGCTAATACTTGAGAGTATTCTCTGGCTCCCCTTGTGTCGAATCAATAAATTTGGGTTGAATACTCTACCCTCTAAAACTGTTGCGATCCCCTATACTTGTGGGTTATCAAGACTATTTTCTGGCGCCGTTGCCTGGGAGCATAGATCTATTCTTTGAGTCACTTGGGATATATATCTGCTTATCATTATGAAGAACTTGAAAGATCCAAGAACCAAGATTTATCCCTCAACTACGAGGGGAGGTAAGGAACTGCCATCTAGCTCTACACTTGATTCACCTTCTCTTTTGAGTAAGTGTGCGACACCAACACCTTCTTTTGCTATTCGTTCTGATATGTCGCATGTTATTGATGATGCCACTTCTGCTATGCATGATACTTATGATGAAACTACTTCTATGCTTGATACTACTGTGCCACTTGGTAAATTTCTTGATGAACAACTTGCTAGAGCTAGATAAATTGAAAATATTGAATCTGATGATACTGATGAAAGTGATGATGAAGAATCACTTGTTATCCCTAAGGGTTGTGTTTTTGATCAAGAAGCTTCTTTAGCTATTCTAGCTTGCAAAAATAGAAATGAACTCAAAAGGCTATTAGCTAAATGGAGTAAGCAATCTATAAATGCTAGAATGAAACCTGACCCTGCTTCTGCTACTTCACCTATCTTTGTTACTGATAAGGATTATGAATTCTCTGTTGATCCTGATATAATTACTTTGGTTGAATCTGATCCTTTTCATGGTTATGAATCTGAAACTGTTGTGGCACATCTTACTAAATTGAATGATATAGCCACCCTGTTCACTGAAGATGAGAAAACTCGTTACTTTTACATCATTAAAATATTTCCGTTCTCATTAAAGGGTGATGCTAAGATATGGTTTAATTCTCTTGATCCTGGTTGTGTGCGTAGTCCCCAAGATATGATTTATTACTTCTCTGCTAAATATTTCCCTGCTCATAAGAAACAAGTTGCTTTAAGGGATACATATAATTTTGTGCAAATTGAAGAAGAGAGTCTCCCACAAGCTTGGGGGAGGCTTTTCCAATTACTTAATGATTTTCCTAATCATCCTCTTAAGAAAACTGAAATGCTTGATATCTTTTATAATGGACTAACCGATGCCTCCCGAGATTACCTGGATAGTTGTGCTGGTTCTGTTTTCACGGAAAGAACACAGGATGAAGCTAAAATTCTATTGAATAATATGTTGACAAATGAAAATAATTGGACACCTCCGGAGCCAGTTCTTGAGCCTATTCCTAAACCAACTCCGAAGAAAAGGGGTATTCTATTTCTCAGACCTGAAGATATGCAAGAGGCGAAGAAATCTATGAAAGAAAAAGGTATTAAAGATGAAGATGTTAAGAATTTAACTCCTATTGAAGAAATACACGGTCTTAATTTACCGCCTATTGAAGAAACATATGATCTTGATCCCTTACCTATTGAAGAAACTCATGGTCTTGATAACCCAACACAGGTAGTAAAGGTAAATTCTCTCTATAGATATGATAAAGCTGGAATCCCATTTACTAAGTTTGCTTGCCCATGCTTAGATGAGTTTGATAAATTTATGGCTAAGCAAGAAAACTTTAATGCTTATTTTGGTAGAAGATTGAAATACAATTCAAATATGCTTCAACACTTGGGTGATTATATGGTTAATTTTAAAGGTGAACTTAAACTTATTAGTAAACATGCTTCTATGGTTACCACTCAAGTAGAACAAGTACTTAAAGCTCAAAATGATTTGCTCAATGAATTGAATAGTAAGAATAATGATAATGTTGTTAGAGTGGCTACTAGAACTGGTAGAATGACTCAGGAACCTTTGTATCCTGAAGGCCATCCTAAGAGAATTGAGCAAGATTCTCAGAGAAATAATATAGATGCACCTAGTCCTTCTAAAAGGAAGAAAAATAAAAATGACAGGACTTTGCATGCTTCTAGTGAACCTGTTGTTGAACCACCTGAGAATCCAAATGATATTTCTATGTCTGATGCTGAAACACAATCAGGTAATGAATCTAAAACTAGTGATAATGTTAAGAATAATGTTCATGATGATGCTCAACCTAGTAATGATAATGATATAGAAATTGAACCTGCTGTTGATCTTGATAACCCACAATCAAAGAATCAACGTTATGATAAAAAATACCTTGTTGCTAGGAAACATGGTAAAGAAAGAGAGCATTGGGTTTAGAAACCCATGCCTTTTCCTCCCAAACCATCTAAGAAAAAGGATGATGAGGATTTTGAGTGCTTTTCTGAAATGATTAGACCTATCTTTTTGTATATGCGATTAACTGATATGCTCAAAACCAATCCTTATGCTAAGTACATGAAATATATTATTACAAATAAAAGAAAGATACCGGAAGCTGAAATTTCCACCATGCTTGCTAATTATACCTTTAAGGGTGGAATACCAAAGAAACTTGGAGATCCCGGTGTACCAACTATACCATGCTCCATTAAAAGAAATTATGTTAAAACTGCTTTATGTGATCTTGTAGCCGATGTTAGTGTTATGCCTCTCTCTTTATATCATAGACTTGATTTGCATAAGTTGACACCTACTGAAATATCTTTGCAAATGGCTGATAAATCAACTGTTATACATGTTGGTATTTGTGAGGATGTGCCTGTTGTAGTTGCAAACGTTACTATTTTAACGGAATTTGTTATTCTTGATATTCCCAGGACAATAGTATGTCTATTATTCTTGGAAGACCCTTTCTGAATACTGCAGGGGCTGTTATTGATTGCACTAAAGGCAATGTCACTTTTCATGTTAACGGTAATGAGCATACGGTACACTTTCCAAGGAAACAACCTCAAGTTCATAGTATCAACTCTATTGGAATAATGCCATCGATTATATTTGGAGGTTTTGAATTTCCTCTTCCTAGTGTCAAGAAAAAATATGGTATTCTTATTATTGGGGATGTGCATATCCCCGTTGAGGTAACATAGTATTATTCGAAATTTCTCCGGTTCCATGTTATTCGGAATGAGTTCGTTAACAAGACTTGATCAACCTTGTTAGTGGATTCCTTTTGATGAGCATGAGATGGATGAAACTAGAAGGCACAACCTTCTGTACCCTCCTTTTACTTTCTGTTATTTATATTAAATAAAATAAAAATAAATATTTTTTTGTCTGTTATCTGATTATCCGTGCAATATAAAAATACCTCGAAAATAAAAGTTCTCCAAATGCCCTGAAATTTAAATATGATTTTTTCCAGAATATTTGAGAATATTTGGCACTAAGAACACAGCAGGGGGGTCAACCACCTGCCCACGAGGGTGGAGGGCGCGCCCTACCCCCCCTGGGCGCGCCCCCCTGCCTCGTGGGCCCATGGTGGCCCTCCTCCAATTATCCTTTCACCCATACACTCCTTCTTCCTCCCCAAACACGAATATCCAGCTCCAACACGAGTTCTAGCTCACTTTGCTGCCATTTTCGATCTCCTTGCTAAAACCACCTCTCACAAAACTGCTTGGGGAGATTGTTCCTTGGTATGTGACTCCTCCATTGGTCCAATTAGTTTTTGTTCTAGTGCTTTATTCATTGCAAAGTTTTGCTGCTTAGGTGACCATGTTCTTGAGCTTGCATGTCAAATTTATATGGTCAAAAGTAGTTTTGATGCATGATATATTCTCTAGGCACTTGTAGGAGTAGTTGCTATCAATATTATTGAGTTCGGTTTACTTTTATTTTGAAGTTACTAAAAATTTCATAATTTTTCAGAAAATGATGAGGAGACTTTTGAGGGCCTCATCGATCCAAAGCTCGAAGGAAAAGGCACCGAAGCCTAAGTATAATCTGCCGCGCACCATGGAGGTTCGGGCGTGTGAATGGCCTTCCGAGGATTTCTTGAGAGCAGCCGGGATTTATGAAGATTTTCATGAATTGGCTAAGAATGCAGGCCACACTGCTTTCCTCCACGACCAATGCAATCAGTATCTCTTACTCACAAATATCTGTGTGCAAAACTTTCATTTCCATTCCAGGAGCTCACCACCTACGGTGGAGTTTTATTTATATGATAAGCATAAGGAGATGTCACTTTATGATTTTTGTAGGGTTTGTTTACTCCCTTTTGAGGGCAAGACAGTAGAACCATGTCGCGATGTTGTGGAGGGGTTTATTGATACTATCACTGTAGGGGAAACAAGGAAGATTTCCGATGCACGAATCACTAGCATAAATTTTCTTGTTTTACGTTATTTTTGCATTATTTGCTAGTCGTTGCTTAATTGGTCACGGAAACTGTGGAAACCTTAGTATCCCTGATATTATTATTTTGCTCCACGGTTTATATGGTGATAACTCTGTTAGTATGGGCGGCATTATTGCCAAACGGTTAAGTCTGAATCGTACAAAGGGCCCCATCTTTGGAGGCATCTATGCTTCACGCCTAGCTGCACATTTTAACATACCTATTAGGCATTATGAGAAGGAAGAAAAAGTACTGCCTTGTGTTTATCTAGATTATAGAAGTATCATGGCACATGATTTTATTGTTAAGAATAGGGAAGGAGAGCTTAAATATCAATTATTCATTAATAAACATCATCCTGAGACTATCACCCTGCCTGCTCCTTCTTTGTTTGATTTATCTGTAGGCCAGTACCTTGTTCCATTGAAGGCTATTCATGCCTACCGGAACCCTGCACCAGCCATGGAGCCATAGCCGGAACCACAGGTTGATCCTTCACGACAGTCTAATTACCAGTGGGATCCATAGATGATTGTCAGCCAGTGGCAATCGGGGTCTTCCTCTTCTTCTCCTCATTATGACCCCAACTACTATTATGGATATCCGCCAGGCTAGCCGTGGCCATAGACCAACTTAGGCCAAAATCCTAAGCTTGGGGGAGTATGTATTTCCCACTGACATTACATTTATGTTTATAAACTCATTGCTAGATGTCGGTGTACATACTTTTTCATTTGTATCATCCATGCTAGTTTATTTCCTTTTTATGTTTTCTTCTTGTGTGTTTAATAAACCTTAAGAAAAACCAAAAAAATTAGTTGTAGCTTTTAATCAGTTTAATTTCCATGCTTGTGGTAGTAATTAAAAAGAAAACCCAAAAATATTTCCTGTTCTTTTCTTGCTTGTTGGGAGCTTTCCCGTGTAAATAGTTTTGTTTCTTCTCTTTGAGGGTCGATAGGAGAAGACCATAATTAAATTGTTGAAGTGGCTCTTTTAGGCATTATTGTTTATCTGACAAAAGAGCCCATATTGCCTTGTCTTCACCTGTTTATTGAATGCTTGTAGATTCCAGCTTAGTCCAATGCACGTGCACTATCATTATTATTCACATTGTTCAGTCATGTAAGTGAAAGGCAATTATGATGATATATGATGGACTCGCTGAGATGAGAAATGCTGGTATGAACTCGACCTCTTTTGTTTTTGTAAATATGATTAGTTCATCATTTCTGATTCAGCCTATTATGAATAAACATGTTTGCAATGACAATTAGAGATAATAGTTTCTTGTGCCATGCTTGATTAGCTATGAGTTATAATGGTTTACCTTGCGTGCCAACATGCTATTGAGATATTTATTATGTGTTATGATAGTGTGGTATCCTCCTCGGAATGATTTAAGTGGCTTGACTTGGCACATGTTCACCCATGTAGTTGAAACAAAATCAACATAGCCTTCATGATATTTATGTTCATGGTGGATTATATCCTACTCATGCTTGTATTCGGTGTTGATTAATTTTAATGCATGTTCATGACTGTTGTCGCTTTCTAGATGGTCGCTTCCCAGTCTTTTGCTATCCTTCACCTGTACTAAGCGGGAATACTGCTTGTGCATCCAATCCCTTAAACCCCAAAGTTATTCCACATGAGTCCACTATACCTACCTATATACGGTATCTACCTGCCGTTCCAATTAAATTTGTATGTGCCAAACTCTAAAACTTCAAATATATATCCTGTTTTGTATGCTCGAATAGCTCATGTATCAACTAGGGTTGTTTGTATCTTCCATGTTAGGCGGGTTATTCTCAAGAGGAGTGGACCCCGCTCCTCACTCACGAGATAAATGGCTGGTCACCGGGATGCCCAGTACCATGCTTTATGCAAACTAAATCAAAATAATTGCAAACAAACTCCCCCTAGGACTCTTATTAGTTGGAGGCACTCATTGTTTCGAGCAATCCATGGATTGATGCTTGTTGGTGGAAGGGGGAGTATAAACTTTACCATTCTGTTTGGGAACCACCTATAATGTGTGTAGCATGGAAGATATCGCCATCTCTTGGTTGTTATGTTGACAATGAAAGTATACCGCTCAACATATTATTCACCTCTATTTCAAAACCGAGCTCTGGCACCTCTACAAATCCCTGCTTCCCTCTGCGAAGGGCCTATCTATTTACTTTTATCCTGAGTCATCATCCTCTTATTAAAAAGCACCAGTTGGAGAGCACCGTTGTCATTTGTATTTCATGACTGTTAGTTTACATTGAGTATGACTTGACTGGATCTCTTTTACAATGAATTACAATGTCTAGCCAGTCCTTGGTCTTTAAAGGTGCTCTGCACTTATGTTTTGCGGACTCAGAAAGGGCTAGCGAGATACCATCTTGTTATATCATATTATGATTGTTTTGAGAAAGTGTTGTCATCCGAGATTTATTATTATTGCTCGCTAGTTGATTATGCCATAATGAGAAAACTTGAGACCCATGCGTTATTGCAAATGTGGTTAGTTATATACTTTGCTGAAAATTTGAATGTTGGCTTTACATATTTACAACAACAAGAGCAAACAAAGTTTGTAAAAGTTTTTCTTTATCACTTTCAGGTTGTCAACTGAATTGCTTGAGGACAAGCAAAGGTTTAAGCTTGGGGGAGTTGATACGTCTTCGTCGTATCTACTTTTCCAAACACTTTTGCCCTTGTTTTGGACTCTAACTTGGATGATTTGAATGGAACTAACCCGGACTGACGTTGTTTTCAGCAGAATTACCATGGTGTTCTTTATGTGCAGAAACAAACGTTCTCGGAATGACCTGAAACTTCACGGAGAAACTTTTCAAAAAATATGAAAAATACCTGCAAAAGATGAAGGCCAGGGGGCCCACCACCTGTCCACGAGGGTGGGGGGCACGCCTGCCCCCTAGGGCGCGCCCCCTACCTCGTGGGCCCCCTGTTGCCTCTCCGACTCCAAATCCAACTCTATATATCTTGTTTCAGGGAGAAAAAATCAGAGAGAAGAATTCATCGCGTTTTACGATACAGAGCCGCCGCCAAGCCCTAAAACCTCTCGGGAGGGCTGATCTGGAGTCCGTTCAGGGATCCGGAGAGGGGAATCTGTCGCCATCGTCATCATCAACCATCCTCCATCACCAATTTCATGATGCGCACCGCCGTGCGTGAGTAATTCCATCGTAGGCATGTTGGACGGTGATGGGTTGGATGGGATCTATCATCTAATCAAGTTAGTTTTGTTAGGGTTTGATCCCTAGTATCCACTATGTTCTGAGATTGATGTTGCTATGACTTTGCTATGCTTAGTGCTTGTCACTAGGGCCCGAGTGCCATGATTTCAGATCTGCACCTATTATGTTTTCGTCAATATATGAGTGTTCTTGATCCTATCTTGCAAGTCTATAGTCACCTATTATGTGTTATGATCCGTTAACCCCGAAGTGACAATAATCGGGATACTTACCGGTGATGACCGTAGTGTGAGGAGTTCATGTATTCACTATGTGTTAATGCTTTTTCTGGTACTCTATTAAAAGGAGGCCTTAATATCCCTTAGTTTCCGTAAGGACCCCGCTGCCACGGGAGGGTAGGACAAAATAAGTCATGCAAGTTCTTTCCATAAGCACGTATGACTATATTCGGAATACATGCCTACATTACATTGACGAACTGGAGCTAGTTCTGTGTCACCCTAAGTTATGACTGTGACATGATGTACCGCATCCGGCATAATTATCCATCACCGATCCATTGCCTACGAGCTTTCCATATATTTTTCTCCGCTTATTTACTTTTCTGTTGCTATTGCTATCATCACTACAAAATACCAAAAACTTTACTTTTACTACTATTACCTTTTGCTACCGTTACCACTACTATCATATTATTTTGCTACTAAATACTTCGCTGCAGATATTACGTTTCCAGGTGTGGTTACATTGACAAGTCAGCTGCTAATACTTGAGAGTATTCTTTGGCTCCCCTTGTGTCAAATCCATAAATTTGGGTTGAATACTCTACCCTCGAAAACTGTTGTGATCCCCTATACTTGTGGGTTATCAACGCTCCATCATTGTCATATTGTTTTGCATGATCATGTAGTTGACATCGTATTTGTGGCAAAGCCACCATTCATAATTTTTCATACATGTCAATCTTGATTCATTGCACATCCCGGTACACCGCTGGAGGCATTCATATAGAGTCATATTTTGTTCTAAGTATCGTGTTGTAATTCTTGAATTGTAAGTCAATAAAAGTAAGATGATCATCATTATTAGAGCATTGTCCTAGTGAGCAAAGGATGATGGAGACTATGATTGCCCCACAAGGCAGGAAGATACTCCGAACGAAAAATAAAAAAAGAGAAAAAAGAGGCCATAAAAAAAAGGCCCAAAAAAATGAGAGAAAACGAGAGAGGGGGCAATGCTACTATCCTTTTACCACACTTGTGCTTCAAAGTAGCACCATGATCTTCATGATAGAGAGTCTCCTATGTTGTCACTTTCATATACTAGTGGAAATCTTTCATTATAGAACTTTTCTTGTATATTCCAATGATGGGCTTCCTCAAAATGCCCTAGGTCTTCGTGAGCAAGTGAGTTGGATGCACACCCACTTAATTTCTTTTTGAGCTTTCATACACTTATAGCTCTAGTGCATCCGTTGCATGGCAATTCCTACTCACTCACATTGATATCTATTGATGGGCATATCCATAGCCCGTTGATATGCCTAGTTGATGTGAGACTATCTTCTCCTTTTTGTCTTCTCCACAACCACCATTCTATTCCACCTATAGTTCTATGTCCATAGCTCACGCTCATGTATTGCGTAAAGATTGAAAAAGTTTGAGAACATCAAAAGTATGAAAAAATTATTTGGATTTTCATAGTGGTTGTGCATGATTTAAATATTTTGTGTGATGAAGATTGAGCATAGTGAGACTATATGATTTTGTAGGGATAGCTTTCTTTGGCCA
This sequence comes from Triticum urartu, assembly GCF_056163025.1. NCBI lineage: Eukaryota > Viridiplantae > Streptophyta > Magnoliopsida > Poales > Poaceae > Triticum > Triticum urartu. Next base: position 247,916,312 of record NC_141874.1, on the reverse strand, counting down.
TGTTATTTTGAGAAGACATATTACTTTGTTAGTATGCTTGAAGTATTATTATTTTTATGTCAATATTAAACTTTTGTCTTCAATCTTTCGGATCTGAACATTCATGCCACAATAAAGAAAATTACATTGAAAAATATGTTAGGTAGCATTCCACATCAAAAATTCTGTTTTTGTCATTTACCTACTCGAGGATGAGCAGGAATTAAGCTTGGGGATGCTTGATACATCTCCAACGTATCTATAATTTTTTATTCTTCCGTGCTATTATATTATCCAACTAGGATGTTTTATATGCATTTATATGCTATTTTATATGATTTTTGGGACTAACCTATTAACCTAGAGCCCAGTGCCAGTTTTTGTTTTTTCCTTGTTTTTGAGTTTACAGAAAAGGAATACCAAACGGAGTCCAATTAACGTGCCAATTTTTGATGATATTTTATGGACCAAAATAAGCCCCCGGAGTAAAAGAGTTGGTCCACAAGAGTCCCGGGCCATCCACGACGGTGGGGGCACGCCCTACCCCCCGGGCGCACCCCCCTATCTCGTGGATGACTCGGGGACCCCCATGACTTGTTCCCGATGCCAAAAATTCCTATAAATACAGAAACCTCCAAAGAATAACCTAGATCGGGAGTTCCATCGCCGCAAGCCTCCGTAGCCACCTAAGACCAATCTAGACCCATTCTGGCACCCTACTGAAGGGGGGAATCCCTCTTCGGTGGCCATCTTCATCATCCCGGCGCTCTCCATGACGAGGAGGGAGTAGTTCACAATAGGGGCTGAGGGTATGTACCAGTAGCTATGTGTTTGATCTCTCTCTCTCTCTCTCTTTTTCTTGATTCGGCACAATCGTGATGCACTAGTAGAAAATGGAGCTTTAAAACCGGTTCGTAAGGGCCTTAGTGTCGGTTCTGTAACCGGCACTAAAGTGTGGGCACTAAAGGCCCCCCCCTTTAGTACCGGTTCAGCACGAACCACCACTAAAGGCCCACCACGTGGAGTGAGCTCGTGCCGTGGCATGGGGGACCTTTAGTACCGGTTGGTAAGGTTTTGTTTCGATTTTCAATTTTCTGAATTGAATTATTTGATGATTTAGTCTCTAATCACCCCTCTTAACTGCTCAAGTGTGGATCACTCATTCCAAATCGTCTAACTTCTCGGTCGGTCACCCATCCTCTCACTCCCCCAGCCTGAGCACGCTTAACTTCGGAGTTCTATTCCCCCTACTTTCCAAGTCTGCACTTGTTGTTTTCCTGACAAATGTAAGCTGTCAATCCTATTAACCCTCAGCAGTTTAGCTTGAGCATTACGTCACTCGTTTCACCATTTGAGTTTGAAGCAATTATTCTTAGAAACAGTAATTATTTAGTAACACTAATATTTCTTGAATAAGTTTGACCATAGTTTGACCAAAATTCAAAAAATTGAAATAATTATTTAGTAACACTAATATTCTTGAATAATTATGTAGTAACATTAATACTTCTTGAATAAGTAGTTTGACCAAAATAAAAAATAAATAAAATTTGAGCATATCTTTTTTTCCTTTTGGAATTTGAGGATTCTAAAAAATTGCAAACACGCCATTGGCTGTCAAAATCGGATGCGGATTTTCGTGCTGAATTTTTTGATATAATATACGTTTTTCCGACATCGTATGCAAAAGTTATAGCCGTTTTACATTTTCCTTACACTTTTTGCAAAACATGTCCAAATTTAAGCTTTCAAATTTTCATAACTAGTAGGTGTAGTAATATAACTACCTCTCGAAGTATTTTATTTTCTAAAGTTTTTATCATTTTCTTTTGATTTTTTTCAAAACTGAAATGGCGATATACGCAAGGGGGGGGGGGGTAGAGTTTGAAAATTGCCCTATAGTCCCGGTTTGTGTCTCCAAGCGGGACTATAGGTCAGACCCCTTTAGTCCCGGTTCATGGCACGAACCGGTACTAAAGGTTAGCCCTTTACTACCGGCTTGTGCCACGAACCGGTACTAAAGGTGATCATGGGGTCCCGCCCTGACACCAGCCTGCCACCACCCCTTTAGCACCGGTTCATGGCACGAACTGGTACTAAAGGTTCAACACGAACCGGCATTAATGCATAGCTGTTCGAACCGGCACTAATGGTGCCATTAGTACCGGGCCAAAATCGAACCGGGACTAATGTGTCTCACATTAGGTCCTTTTTCTACTAGTGATGTATCGCGAGCTTTGCTATTATAGTTGGATCTTATGATGTTTCTCCCCCTCTACTCTCTTGTAATGGAGTTTTCCCTCTAAAGTTATCTTATCGGATTGAGTCTTTAAGGATTTGAGAACACTTGATGTATGTCTTGCACGTGCTTATCAGTGTTAACAATGGGATATTCACATGATCTACGTGATGTATGTTTTTGTGATCAAATTGCGGGCTCCGTGACCTCGTGAACTTATGCATAGGGGTTGGCACACGTTTTCGTCCTGACTCTCCAGTAGAAACTTTGGGGCACTCTTTGAAGTTCTTTGTGTTGGTTGAATAGATGAATCTGAGAGTGTGTGATGCATATCATATAATCATACCCACGGATACTTGAGGTGACGTTGGAGTATCTAGGTGACATTAGGGTTTTCGTTGATTTTGTGTCTTAAGATGTTATTCTAGTACGAACTCTAGAATAGATCAAACGGAAAGAATAGCTTCGTGTTATTTTACTACGGACTCTTGAATAGGTCGATCAGGAAGATTAATTTGAGGTTGTTTCGTACCCTACAATAATATCTTCGTTTGTTCTCCGCTATTAGTGACTTTGGAGTGACTCTTTGTTGCATGTTGAGGGATAGTTATATGATCCAATTATGTTGTTATTGTTGAGAGAACTTGCACTAGTGAAAGTATGAACCCTAGGCCTTGTTTCTACGCATTACAATACCATTTTGGCTCACTTTTATCATTAGTTACCTTGCTGTTTTTATATTTCAGATTACAAAAAGCTATATCTGCTACCGTCCATATTGCACTTGTATCACCATCTCTCCACCGAACTAGTGCACCTATACAATTTACCATTGTATTGGGTGTGTTGGGGACACAAGGGGCTCTTTGTTATTTGGTTGCAGGGTTGTTTGAGAGAGACCATCTTCATCCTACGCTCCCATGGGTTGATAAACCTTAGGTCATCAACTTGAGGGAAAATTGCTACTGTCCTACAAACCTCTGCACTTGGAGGCCCAACAACGTCTACAAGAAGAAGGTTGTGTAGTAGACATCAGGCGTCACATGAGTTTTCGAAGTAATAAGTGCCATCATCATACCTCTTTGCACGTGCCTGCAAGTAGTCTCTGGCGCGTTCGACCCTGATTTCACTGGGGGTGTATCTTCTTCTTCTGAAGTTCTTTGTCCTCCTGTTCCCATATTAGTTTCATGCCGTAGTATCCTGCCACACCCATACACTGGGGGTGTATGTTCTTCTTCTAAAGTTCCAATTGCTTGAAACTCTTCTCAGAAAACTCTTTAGTTGCCCTGACCCTTTTGAATTCTGCCTGGTCTGCCTTTATAATTTGGGGGTATGCAGGGATTGGGTCCTTGCCTTCACTCAAGTACTTTTTGTACATCACGTGCTTCCAGTTTCTCCAAGCATCCCTAGCCTTCTTCAGTGCAGCGTGTTTCACATGCATTCTTTCACATGCATCCCTAGCCTCTCTGGAACGTTGAAGTGATCCTTGATCTCCTGGACTATCTGTCGCCGTGTTTCTGTGTCAGCCTTCTGAAACCCCGGCAGATTAATGTTGAGCCTTGCCCTGCCAACAAACCCACACACACTCCTAAACCTCATGCGTGCTTTATCTGGTTTAGTTGGATCCCAAGACTTTAAATCAATCTCGGTTACTTCATATACACCTTTAGGCTGGTGTGTGGGCTTCCTTGGAGCATTCCTCCGTGTCCTGACCGGAAGGGTAATTGTCGTAGCTCTATCCCGTTCAAGATTACTTGATCCCTCCCAGTCTGCTAAAGACCTAGGGTTGTCCGAATCAGATGAAGATACATCGCCTAAAGCACGAGTGTTGTCGCTGCTACTCGGCATCTATAGAGAACACATGCAAAAATCAGGAAAGGAGGATAAGCATATAACTAACAACTTGGTATCAAGCTTTCTAAACATGCCATGCAATAATTTAGAAAATGTACAGCTAATTTGTTATGTTTGTGTGACTTGGGCGCCCGTGATCTGTAAATAGGCAGTAACTTATTGGAACAAATATAGCTTATATGTAATAAGGTAGGTAGATAATGAACATATATGCGCTCTCCGTTATTTTATAGCCAATTAGGGAACATACCGAACGAAATTGGAAGAGGGATTGTGAGGAAATATGCCTCACCGCGATGGAGAGCAGTAACTAACAGGCTTCTTAATGCAAACGTGGCCGGACCATAGGAGAGGCGAGGGTTACTGCATCGATGTGCTCGAGGGTGGCTGGCGAGCAAATGAAGATAGCGAGGCGCGGGCGGCCACATGTAGGGAATGGCAGTGGAGGTAGGCTTGATGCCGAAGAGTGGGCACACGGCTGGGATGACCATGGCGGCGCCGGAGAGGGTTCGACCGTGGATCTGGGGGAGGGGGAGCTTGCGATGGAGATTGGGTGGACTAGTTGAGTGAAACACGGGCGGATGGTGGGGGGGTGTTGGCGGCCTAGGTGAAAAGGGTAAAAATATCCCCGGTCGTCGCGCGGGAAGAAAGGCCTATGCAAATGGTTGCCTCTAAGCGCTCGTGTGCACAAACAGAATAATTTATTTTGAAATGAAGACATACTAATTTTGAAATGAAGACGTGAGTTCATTGTTTCACCTCTAAATTTTTCCGCGTAAAGCAATCACAATTATACCACGGGTTTGATTTGCTATCGCATTTCAGGTCTGGTGTGCTATATGTAAGACATTTTTTGGCATTTACCGTGCTTTTTGGCATTTAAATCAATTCCTAACCGGACTGCATTTCCTGTTGAAAGGGATGAGGATTGTCGTTTGATCTGGGAGCATCCAATGGTGCAGACGTACGATCCGCGGGGTTTGGGTTCTGGCCAATCAGACCGCATGACTCAAATCGCGCACGCAGCAAAGGGGGGGCATCGGCCACGATTTGGTAGGCACACGGCTTTTGTGTGTGAACTGTGTTCTATTTTGAAAATATTTTTGGGGAGGGGCTATTTGAAAACATTTACATGTGCTGTCGAAAGGGATGAGGATCGTCGTTCGATCAAGGATAATCCAATGGTGCAGATGTACGATCCATGGGGTTTGGGTTCTGGCCAATCAGAACGCACGACTCAGATCGCGCGCGTGGCAGAGTGGGGTGGCATCGGCCATGGTTTAGTGGACACACGGCTTTCGTGAGTGAACCGTGCGCTCTTTGAAAACATTTACATTACCTAACATCATATTTTTGTTCGAATGAAAATATGAGTTCATCATTTCACCTCCAATTTTTTTCCATGGTAAGAAATCATGATTGTAGTTTGTGAGATCTTATGGGTTTCACCTCTAGCCTTCCCCAACTTGTTTAGGACTAAAGGCTTTGTTGTTGTTGTTGTTGGTAAGAAATGACGATTGTACCCCATGGTTTGATTTTCTGGTACATTTTATCAGGCGCATACCTCGCTAGCAATCTCAAACTATGAATATGCAAAAAGATCTCGTTTGTATGTATATATATAGTCGCAACTACACGCGCGTGTTAGCAAGGTCATTTGTGTGTCGCTTTGCGATTTTTCATTCATTGTGTGAGAAATGGGAAAAAACTTCAAACAGTCTGGCCATAGGGTGCGGCCAGAGGCGTAGGACTTATTGGTATCTTAATTTCAGGAAATGCATATAGAGTCTGGAAAATAACAAAAATTTGTGTCACTGTTATGTGCTTTCACGGTCGCATGGAAAAAATGGTAAAGTTTGGAACAAGTTTTGGTTCTCGCACCTTCCATACCGAAACATCTGACAAGAAGGATCATAGTTTCCAAAAGGAGATGCGGCACTTCGGACTACAAATCGCCAGTTACTAGCTACATCGTTCCGGCCCATTTCAGGTAGTCTGCTATGTTTAAGTCATTCTTTGCACTTACCTTGCATTGCATTTTAGTGCATATATAATTAATTAAAGTCAAAAACCCTACTACAACTACATGTGGGTGTTTTAGTTAGGCTATATATACTTAGGCTACTCATAGTTGAGAGTGTCATATAGTAGTATCATGCATATATATATATGATACTAGTGTATGATACTACCTTTAATTAATTATAGCGCATAGTATAATACATAGACTATAGTAGCATATCTAGATCATATTTATTGCCACGCATGACACAAATTAGCATCGCATTTAACATGATACGGTATCTACCTATATGTTACTCTAACCCTCTCTCTATATATTTAATTCTTTGCCACATCAGCATACTTGCTATTTCCGAGTGCATGACATCGTCGGCTATATGATACCACCACTATGGCCAGCCTTATATAGTGGGGAGTATCATATACTCTATGTAGTATCATGCATATGATACTAGTGTATGATACTACGTACATACCTTCATAGTGCATATATAGTATCATAGAGTAGTATATATCATAGATGACTGTATTTATGGCCATGCATGACACAAAGTAGTATAGAATTAATTATATATATATATATGTTACGATATCTACCTATGTTACTACTTCTTTGCCACATCATCATATTTGCTATTCTCGAGTGCATGAAACCGGCTATCATACCCCCACTATGGCCACCCTAATAAGGCTGGTCGTATTATGGGAGTATCAAGCGGTATGATGCATGCCAACTAGACTTTTTGGATGATGTGGCACACAGTTAAATGAGGAAAGAGAGGGTGTGGTATCATATTAAATGTTGTACTACTTTGTGTAATGCATGGCAATTAATAAGGCAACCTAAGATACTAACTTATGATACTATGCATGCACGCATTACGGAGGTATTACCGATCATATACTAGTATCATGCATATATACTCCCTCCTTTCCGGTTTATAGGCTTATCTCAAAATTTTAGTTTTTCCATTTTATAAGGCTCAATTTGGTTGTTCCCCATCACATGTTCAGATTCCAAGGTGCATTAAATCATTGCATGCAAGTATTAAGAGAAAACATAATTATTTGAGGAAAACAAAAGCATTAACTGGGTGTTTTTGCAAACTTCAAAAAGGATTCCACCACTCACCATCTACCTTGGTTGGTGAGATTTTTGAATTGAGCCCTATAAGACCTCCTCCAATGCATTGGTGCTAAAGTGAGGTGCTAAGTGCATTAAAATGCTTAGCAACTAATGTCCCCAATGCATTGGTGCTTAGCTTTTGTAGCTAGGCCACCTTTATTTAATTGTTTAGTGACAAAACTCCTTCATGTATTGGTTGGTAGTCCTTTTGCATAGGTCCACATGCTTACCATTGGTTCCTCTTGGGGTCACTAGAATGATCTCTCTCCTATTTAATTGCTTTGCCACATCATTTTTCCGCCTATGTGGCACCCTTAGCACACATGTACACCATGGAGCACTAGGAAGGGCCTAAGGCTGGTTGTAATGGGGAGAATCATATATATATATACTAGTATCATGCATATGATATATACTAGTGTATGATACTACTTCCGTAATGCATAGTATCATAAGTTAGTAGCTTAGGTTGCCTTATTAATTGTCATGCAAAACATAAAGTAGTACAATATTTAATATGATACGGTATCATGATATGATACCACATCCTCTCTTTCCTCGTTTAATTGTGTTCCACATCATCTGGAAAGTCTAGTTGGAATGCATGATACAGCTTATGATACTACCATTACAACCAGCGTAAACCGGAAAGGAGGGAGTATGATACGAGCTAGTCTATGATATTGTAGCTACCAAACTAAGAGCATGGTTAATAATACAACCAATGGTCGGCTATAAGAAGTTGCCATGTCATATACAGCCAACCTCTTAGCGGGTGAGGGAGTCCTGGATTAAGGGGTCCTCGGACAGCCGGACTATATCCTTTGACCGGACTATTGGACTATGAAGATACAAGGTTGAAGACTTCGTCCCGTGTCCGGGTGGGACTCTCCTTTGCGTGGAAGGCAAGCTTGGCAATTCGGATATGTAGATCTCCTCCCTTGTAACTGACTCTGTGTAACCCTAGCCCCCTCCGGTGTCTATATAAACCGGAGGGTTTAGTCCGTAGAACAACAACCATAATCATAGGCTAGCTTCTAGGGTTTAGCCTCTATGATCTCGTGGTAGATCAAGCAGGAAGTTGGGTATTACCTCCATCGAGAGGGCCCGAACCTGGGTAAACATTGTGTCCCCCCGCCTCCTGTTACCATCCGCCTTAGACGCACAATTAGGGACCGCCTACCCGAGATCCGCCGGTTTTGACACCGACATTGGTGCTTTCATTGAGAGTTCCACTGTGTCGTCACAATAAGGTTTGATGGCTCCTTCGATCATCGGCAACGATGCTGACGTATGATCCGTGGGGTTTGGGTTCTAGCCAATCAGAAAGCACGACTCAGATCGTGGGCAGGGTGGCGGGGTTTGGTCAGCACATGGCTTTCAACAATGAACCGTGTGCTATTCGCAAACCAGATTGCATATGTTTTTCACCCATACTGTAGTGAGATCAATTGAGTGTGCTACCTCTATGATCTAATAATAATAATAATAACAAAAATAGTTAATATTCATTGCCTGAGCTGACAGCATATCAAGGTGAACATATTAACGGTTCTTACATCAATAGAAAACCGGGCATAACTCATAAATTTAGTACATGCGACAGTTCTAAATTGAACGAATTAAGTTGCATTGTCGGCATAAAGACTAGTCCTACGGCTTAATTCCCATGTACATGGGGGAACTGGGATCATTATGTTGACCCCGAATGAACTTGGGTTTTATGATGATTTTACGCTTCTTTGTTACACGGGTGAATGATCCCTTGGCTTGAAACTCATCAAATTCATCGTACTCGTCCTCATCAGCAACATCGTCGAAACCTAGTACCCTTCTATTCCCATGCATCACTAAATGGCAGTTCTTATGCAAGGGGTCACCCACAAAGAAAATCTGGGTAGCGTCACTAGCAAGAATGAATGGGTCCGTGTGATATGCCATCATTGTCATTCTAACACAGGTCTTCATGTACTCATCAATCCTTAATTGACCAAGAGGGATCCATGCGCACATGAATAATGCCACCTTAACTTTCACATAGTCAAGCTCCCAAATCTCTTTGATGGTTCAATAGTATACCCTTTTATCGGCTTCATTTGCAGTCATGCATTCTATTTGAACACAGTTGTTATGATATGAGGTCTTCTGATCACGTTCCTCAATGTAGAACGTGTATCCATTTATGTCATATGCTTGGTACGTGAACACGGTAGGTGATGGCTTTTGTGCCAACCACGTAGGAATGTCATCGATGGATCCCTGTGCCAAACGATTCTTCAACCATTCGGCGCAGTTCTTAGTGTGCTCCTTCATCTCCACATCTGATGAAGGCACCACTGGTAAGAAGCTTTGGTGTATCTCCACCAAGTGTTCTTCAGCATAAGCGCTGAGAACTGGGCTGTTAAGCAGTACCATAAAATGGGCTTTCTCTACTAATTCTCTGGGTGCAGCCATTTGCGTGCCAGCAAGGACTGGCTTACCTTTCATCCTTCCCTCGTGGCGAGACAGGGGCAAACCTATAGGTCTCTGTTTCATGTATTCGGTGCAAAACTCAACCACCTCCTCCGTGGTATAACCTTGTAGGATGCTTGCCTCTGGATGGTTTCAGTTCCGACAAAAGTGCTTCAGTGTTCACATGAACCGCTCGAAGGGATACATGTTGCGAAGAAACACTGGACCACAATACTTTATCTCATCGACAAGGTGCACAGTGAGATGTACCATGACATCAAAGAATGAAGGTGGGAAAAACATCTCTAGGTTGGACAATATTCGTGCAATGTCATCTTGCATATGATCCAAATCTTCAGGATCTACAACTTTCTGCCATAGTTGGCTGAAGAAATCACAGAGGTCAATGAGTGTGTTTCTTATATCTTTGTCCATCAGATTCCTGATGGCCACCGGGAAATTTGTGTCAACATTACATGGCAATCATGTGACTTCATGTGTCCCAACTTCATTTTACCTGAGCTCACATCCACGAGACTTCTGATGTTTGCACAGTAGGAAGAGGGTGTCTTAACTGACAACAAATAGGTGCGGAACTATGTTGCTTCTTTTGTACTGAAATTGTAACTCTGGTGAGCTTTGTTGAATTTGTCATCATCTTCTGCTTCACTCTTGCGTTTTGATTAATCAGCAAGCATATCGAGCCGTGAACTGTCACCATCCTTTCTTTTACCTTTAATCTTGAGCAGAGTACCAAGGATGCTTTCACATGCGTTCTTCTCTATGTGCATGACATCGATGCAGTGACATACTTGTAGAATCTCCTAGTAAGGTAATTTACAGAACACTGATTTCTTCTTAAACACTTGAGCCTTGGTTGTTTGTTTCACCGTCAAAGGGTGGTTCTTGCCAAGCACAACATTAATTTAATTAGCCATGTTGTGGACCACCTCCCCTTCATAGGGTCTTGGGCCCACACCTGCCTCTGCCATACCATCAAATTCAGCTTTCACCTTTCGGTATGGTTGAGTTTTCCGTAAGAACCTACGATGACGCAAATACACTGTTTTGTGCGATTTGGAAGTCATCTGCTAGCTGTCCTATCCATGCATGTGACACGCCCAACATCTCCCTTTGTTTTCTGCCCCGATGCGTTGCCTAATGCCGGCATATCTTGAATGGTGTGCACCATCATCGCATGTAGATCGAAAATATCCTTTTTGTAAGCATCATAACATTTTATAGCTGGCACATATATCCACACTGTCAGCGGTTCTTCTACTAGTAGCTGAAAGTAAATGTCGATGTCATTTCCAGGTTGCTTCGGGCCTTGGATAATCATTGACATCATAATGTATTTTTTCTTCATACACAACCAAGGAGCTAGGTTATATATGCATAGAAGCACCGGCCATGTGCTGTGATTGGTGCTCATATCGCCAAAAGGATTCATCCCGTCAGTACAGTCCCCAAGCCTTATACTTCTAGGATCCTTGGCAAAAATTTCAAACTTTTTGTCGATTAATTCCCACCGAGCCCCATCTTTCGGGTGCCTCATAAACATATCCGCAGTTCTCTCATCATGATGCCACCGCAACCTATTTGTCTCTCTAGGGTTTGCAAACAAACGCCTCAACCTTGGAATTAAAGGCAAGTACCAAGCAACCTTGAATGAGATTCCTATCTTGATCTTGTCATCCAATTTGTACCTGTTCTTTGCTCTCCTGCATTTGTATCATGCATGCTTGCATGTGCGACATGCACGAAAATCTTTGTACTAACCACGGTACAATAATCAATCATTCACACAAGCGTGTATCTTCTGTACTTCAAGTTCCAATGGGCAAACAATTTTCTTCGCTTCATTCGTGCTTTTGAGGAGCACATTATCTTCTGGAAGAATTTCTTTGAAAAGACCTAACATCTCCGTGAATCCCTTGTTTGATAGACCGTTTGCTGCTTTAAATCTGAGAAGCGCTAGGGTGGCACTCAACTTGGAATATTTCTTTTTGCAACCTGGATACAATTCTTTCTTGGAGTCTGCATTAATGGTTGGCAGATCCTTGTACACAATCATATCCTTTTTGGGCCCTTGAAATCTTCAATCATAGCAGCAAAATATGGTATATCAAGATCGTCGCCATCTGCGTCGACGTCTTGGTTTTCCAGTTGGCGTTTCAGCTTTCCAATGTTCCATTGGTAGCTTGACGCCTCTGCCTCGATGTTAGATTCAACATCCATGTGACACTGATTGGGGTTTGGCATCTTCCTGCCCTGGGTATCTTCATCCATTACCTCCACTTCACCGTGTCTGGTCCAACATGTATATCCATCCATGAATCCCCATGGGTACAACACGCCCTAAACAAACGGTTTAAAACCCCTTTCCGCGACGGTATTTGGAACCATCGCCAAGGAAGTGTGGGTGATAGGGGGGTCCTTCCGACACGACCCAGAAATCGTCGGGGATAGGTCCTCCTGGGACCCAGGCTGGGGCCGTGTGCGATCGGCCGAGGCATGGAAACCCAATCATTTCCGTAGGTATGTACATCCCACACGGTGAATCTGAGAAATCATTTTCGTAGGTATGTACATCCCCAGACGGTGAATCCCAGAAATCATTTCCGTAGGTATGTACATCCCACACGGTGAATCCCAGAAAATCATTTTCGTAGATATCTACATCACACATAGTTCTTTGAGTGGAAATGTTTGTGCAAGGTGGCCTAATGCAAACAGTTCGCTACCGGAAGCCGTGTGTGATTGTTAGTTGATTGAACATGCCTACTTCTAGAAAGCATGCGGGTTGTTTGAGTTCATCGCCCACGGTGCTGTCTGAGTAACCGTTTGCAATAGAAAACCACATTAAGTAGGGTAATTAGCCTATTATTGATAATCCATGTACTAATCAAACTGATATTTCTTATAATATATTTCATATCCATATAAAAGCAACAAGGATTTCATAATCGAATTACATCAGATAGCTTCAGCACTCAGTTACGCCATTACACAATAGCACCAAGTTTCACATGCAGCATCAAAAACCTTCGGAAAGTAGCATCATACAGGGTAAATAGACAGATGAATCTCATCTAGTAAACTGCAGAAGCAGAAGGCAAATATTAAGGCTTCAGTGATGTTTAATGTCCCGGCAACTTTAGGCCAGTGGCTATCAATAATTGCCCGCCCAACCTTCGTCCTCTTCAGCAAGACTTCAATATTGTACCATGGGTGTTGAATGAATGCCTTCCTCTCCTCTTGACCATGCAGATGGTTTGAGTGGTAATCATCGGTGAGCTGCTTTGAAAAGTACTGAAAACAAAGCTATGCATAAATCGCTGCTGTAAATTTTGAAATGGTGCAAGGGGTAAAACAAGATAAAAGAGTTGGTACCATCCTATAGTTCACTGATGTCTTCTTCATTGTGCAAACAAAGATCTTGCTATTATTCGTTGCATGTTTCTTCATCCTAACAATCTTTCTGAGTTTCTTGACTCGAGTGATATTCATGAACATCTCATTTTCCCATATGCAAAATGGGTTGAACAGTGGGTCTAAGCCTCTGACAGCAGGACCTACATGTGCAAGACCAAATTGTAAGAAAACTAAATATTAGAATGATTCCTTCAACTGCACAATAATGTGCTATTAGCCAAAGGACCCTGTTTGAACAAACCTCGATGGTAAACCGCAGTGTCTCCCATTGTTTCCCTGCAACAGACATTAGGAAGATCTTGATCAGGTTAACTGAGAGTTGCCATACTACCGGTAGAATATGTATTGAGTACTTCCAAATTCGATTGGTGTCACATGCATAACAATACAAAGTTGTACCCACAGCAAATGAAAATCAAATTGCAGAACTTAACCAAACAGTTAAATGGACAGCAGACCAAATGAACCAAAATAGTTAACTGAGCACGACATTGCTGAATAGAAACATGTACTAGAAGACAAGACAATTAACAAAACAAAGAATGCTTGAGAACAGTACTACGAAATGTAGCAATTGTTGGACCAAAGTGTTAACTGAACATTACATTTCAGAGGACCAAACGGTTAACTGAACATCAGATTGCATATTAACATTATAGAGGACAAATCACTAGAAGGCACTGGTGGTGGCCTCAAGAAAACATCACGAACTGTATTTTAATGTAGACAGCCGTGCGGCGGTGTCGACAGTAGCCTCGAAGACGAGGTGCTCCTCCAAGATCTGGCGGTCGACATGCATGGAAGCCATAGCGACCTCGTTCATGCGTGTGGCCACATGCTACTCAGCTCTACGTTATACTGCGTGTAAAATGGCTATGGGAGGTGCTTAATTGGAGGAGGGGGGAGTGATTTCAGTAGAAGGTGTCGCTCCATCAGTCGGGGCATGTGGGATGAGAAAGGAGGAGGATGGTGTGGGTGGGGTGTGGATTACCTGACCATATCGATGAGGCCGCGCAGCAAGAAGAAGGGTTGGCGGTGAGGAGGCCGCGTAACAAGAAAAAGGGTCGCACACGAGGAGGCAACGCTGCAAGAAGAAGGGTCGCTGGTGAGGAGGTGGCAATGCAAGAAGAAGGGTAGCCGGCGAGGAGGCGGCGTTGCAAGAAGAAGGGTCGCCGGCGAGGAGGTTGAGCTGCCAGTAAGCAGCAGTGAAGGTTTGAACTTGGAAAGCAAGGAGGTATAGTGGAAATGTGGCTTTTGGTATGAGGGGGCGGGGAGATAGATATTTCCGTGGTGGAATTTTTTTTTCGCTCGGTGCCGCGAGAAACTGGCGCGCAAGTGTGGTTCAAGCGGGGGCAGTGGACTGTAGATGACGAAGCTTCCTGCGTAAGCCAGCCAAGATGGTGCGCCAAGATATTTTATATCGCATCGCACATGATTCTTTCTATTAAACTATTTGTGGTATACCTGATTTTTTCATTATGTTTTGTAAGACAAAATGGTGTTACATAAGGAAATTATGGTGTTTGAAATGCTAGAACATTTATGTATAGTGAACATGCAACTAGTATATGAGTGTGGTGCTTAAATTTGGAATTATTCCGGTTTCGTTTGGCATTTCTATGCATTAATTGAGATTATGGGAATTTAATGTGCATAATTCAAATTTGAACTACAAGCACATGCTCCAATGCACCAAAGTTTGCTGAAAAGTCACATGTGTGTCTTTGGGTGAATTTATAGGTCCCATGCAAGAAATGGGAATAAAATTCAAACATCTGGGTATCGTGGCTTGGCCGGAATGATTGAGAAACTTGGTTTTCTAATTCCTATAAATCCAAAACACGGCTGAAAATCATGAAACTTGGCATGGTGTCATGACATGGCACCAACATGCTACAGTAATTTTTTTGGCCGAACTGGGACAAGCTATGGTGTAAGCTTCTTGCAAACCGGAGCTTCCCTCAAGAAGGCTCCTAGTTCCGAGAGGGAACGTGTCACCTCCGTGTGTGAAACAACATACGTACACTGCCTTCTTCCGCCTTAATTTTTGTACACTGGCAGATTAGACCAAATAGAAGTATCGTGCTAAATTTTGGAATTATTCTATGTTCGTTTGGCCTTTTTTAGACATTAATTGAGTTTTTGGGCATTTAATGTGCATAATTCAAATTTGAACTACAAGCACATGCTCCAGTGCACCAAAGTTGTTTGAAAAATCACATGTGTGTCCTTGAGTGAATTTCTATGTCCCATGCAAGAGAGGGGAGTGAAATTCAAACATCTGGGCGTCGTGGATCGGCCGAAAAGGTTGAGAAACTTGGTTTTTAAATTCCTGTAAATCCAAAAACACGCCCAAAAATGATGAAACTTGGTATGGTGTCATGACATGCCACCAACATACTGCGGTAATTTCATTGGCCGAATTGGGACAAGCTTTGGAGTAGGCTTATTGCAAACTGGAGCTTCCCTTAAGAAGGCTCCTGGTTCCGAGAGGGAACGTGTCACCTCCGTGTGCGAAACGACATACGTACATTGCCTTCTCCTGCCTTAATTTTTTATAAAGGCGGATTAGACCAAATAGAAGTATCGTGCTAAATTTTGGAATTATTCCACGTTCGTTTGGCCCTTTTTATACATTAATTGAGTTTCTGCGCATTTAATGTGTATAATTCAAATTTGAACTACAAGCACGAGCTCCTGTGCACCAAAGTAGTTTGAAAAATCACACGTGTGTCCTTGGGTGAATTTCTAGGCCACATGCAAGAGATGGGAGTGAAATTCAAATAGCTGGGCGTCGTGGCTCGGCCTTAAAGATTGAGAAACTTCGTTTTTTAATTCCTGTAATTCCAAAACACGCCAGGAAATCATGAAACTTGGCATGGTCTTATGACATGGCACAACCATGCTGCGGCAATTTTTTTGGCCGAATTGGGACAAGCTTTGGTGTAAGCTTCTTGCAAACCAGAGCTTCCCTCAAGAAGGCTCGTGGTTCCGAGAGGGAACGTGTCACCTCCGTGTGCGAAACGACATACGTACACTGCCTTTTCCTGCCTTAATTTTTTACACAGCCAGATTAGACCAAATAAAAGTACCGTGCTAATTTTTCGAATTATTCCGGTTTCGTTTCGCCTTTTTTTACATTAATTGAGTTTCTGGGCATTTAAACTGCATAATTCAAATTTGAAGTACAAGCACAGGCTCCAGTGCATCAAGGTTGTTGGAAAAATCACATGTGTGTACTTGGGTGAATTTCTAGGTCCCAGGCAAGAGATGGGAGTGAAATGCAAACATCTGGGCGTCGTGGCTCGGCCGGAAAGATTGAGAAACTTGGTTTTTTTAATTCCTGTAATTCCAAAACACACATGAAAATCCTGAAACTTGGCATGGTCTCATGACATGGCACCAACATGCTGTGGTAATTTTCTGTCCGATTTGTGAAGTCAATTTGGCACAAGTGTTGTCACATTACAAATCGAAAACACAAGTATTATTGAAACGGTGGGCGTTCGACTTACCAATTACGTGCGGCCACACATCCCCTCTTTTTATTGGCTAGGAGGTGCCGTGCAGGGTAGCTATTTGACTACGGGAGGCATGCGATCAGACCCCTACACGTGCTCATTGGGAGGAGAGCCCTTTTGACCGCTACCCGCCGCGCACCTCCCTCCCAACGTCTCCATTAATAGCGCCCGGGCACCTGTTCTACGGCGTGGCTATATGTCTCACTGGAGTGAGATTTAAGAGAGAAAAATGAAAATGTGAAAAGGAACTTTTGCACGGATCTTGATGTAAGATCCGACGGACCTATATAGCATCGACTGCGACTTATAGCAAGCATGATGAATATAAGGACGAGGACATTGGATAATATTTGTCTTACATATTTATAAACATAATTTAAAAAAGCCACATGCGGCAACGCCCGATATACACAAGGGCAAAAGAAGAACGAAGCCACAATAGGAACTAGTCTCTGCGGCGGGCGGCGACGAGCCCTTTCTTGTCCTCAAGATGCTGGTTGAGAGCATCCATGGATTCCTCCACTAGCCTTCTGTAACACCCACAATGCGGCTATATCTCCCACGTATCGAGGCACGACTTAGAGGCATAGCCGCATGGTAGGCTTGTCGCAAGAGGGGTAATCTTCACACATCCCATGTACTGAATAAGAAAGGGATAAAGAGTTGGCTTACAATCGCCACTTCACACAATACATAAATAATTCATACATCATCCAAAGTACAAACAAAGGTCCGACTATGGAACCAAAAGAAAGGAAGACAACCCCAAATGCTAGATCCTCGATCGTCCCAACTGGGCTCCACTACTAATCATCAAGAAAAGAAACATAGTAACGGCCCGAATCCTCATCACCTGCAACTGTTTGGAAGTATCCGTGAGTCACGAGGACTCAACAATCTCACACCCGCGAGACCATGACTATTTAAGCTTATGGGTAGGAAAGGGTGGTGTGGTAGAGCTGCAGCAAGCACAAAGCATATATGGTGGCTAACATACACAAATGAGAGCGAGAAGAGAAGCAACGCAACGGTCGATAAGCTAGAAGTGATCAAGAAGTGATCTTGAAGCTACTTACGTTCAAGCATAACGCAAGGCCGTGTTCATTTCCCGGACTCCGCTGAAAAGAGCCCATCACGGCTACAAACACAGGTGATTCATTTTAATTAAGTTAAGTGCCAAGTTCTCTACAACCGGATATTAACAGATTCCCATCTGCCACATAACCGCGGGCACGACTCTTGAAAGTTTATACCCTGCAGGGGTGTCCCAACTTAGCCCATCACAAGCTCTCACGGTCAACGAAGGATATTCCACCTCCCGTGAAGACCCAATATGTCTCGGAATCCCTGTTACAAAACATTTCGACAATGGTAAAACAAGACCAGCAAAGCCGCCCGATGTGCCGACAAATCCCGATAGGAGTCGCACGTATCTCGTTCTCAGGGCACACCAGATAGGTCAAGCTACGAGTAAAACCAACCCTCAAGTTGCCCTGAGGTGGCCCCGCAGGTAGCCCGTTTCAAACCAACACTCAGAGGAGCACTGGCCCCGGGGGGGGGGGGATGTCGGTGTCAAAACCGGTGGATCTCGGGTAGGGGGTCCCGAACTGTGCGTCTAAGGCGGATGGTAACAGGAGGCAGGGGACACGATGTTTACCCAGGTTCGGGCCCTCTTGATGGAGGTAATACCCTACGTCCTGCTTGATTGTTCTTGATGATATGAGTATTACAAGAGTTGATCTACCATGAGATCATAGAGGCTAAACCCTAGAAGCAAGCATATGGTATGATTGTATGTTGTCCTACGGACTAAACCCTCCAGTTTACATAGACACCGGAGGGGGCTAGGGTTACACGGAGTCGGTTACAAGGGAGGAGATCTACATATATGTATTGCCAAGCTTGCCTTCCACGCCAAGGAAAGTCCCGTCTGGACACGGGACGAAATCTTCAATCTTGTATCTTCATAGTCCAACAGTCCGGCCGAAGGATATAGTCCGTCTGTCCGGAGACCCCCTAATCCAGGACTCCCTTAGGGGGTTTAAAATAAAGATGACCCATGAGTCTGCAGAACCAAAGGGAAAGGTATATGGTGGTAGGTAGGCAAATGGTAAAAGCAAGGTTGGGCCTTGCTGGAGGAGTTTTATTCAAGGTGAACTGTCAAGGGGTTCCGATAACACCCAACCGCGTAAGGAACGCAAAATCAAGGAACATAACACCGGTATGACGGAAACTAGGGCGGCAAGAGTGGAACAAAATACCAGGCATAAGGTCGAGCCTTCCACCGTCTACCAAGTATATAGATGCATTAAAGTAAATAAGATAAAATAATGATATCCCAACAAATCCATGTT
This sequence comes from Triticum urartu, assembly GCF_056163025.1. Taxonomy (NCBI): domain Eukaryota; kingdom Viridiplantae; phylum Streptophyta; class Magnoliopsida; order Poales; family Poaceae; genus Triticum; species Triticum urartu. The sequence continues at coordinate 247,897,328 of NC_141874.1, read as the reverse complement.
CCAACATGGAACAAGCTTCATCTTCACCTACAACTAGCAACGCTATAAGAGGGGCTGAGCAAAAGCGGTAACATGGCCAAACAACGGTTTGCTAGGAAAGGTGGGTTAGAGGCTTGACATGGCAATATGGGAGGCATGATATAGCATGTGGTAGGTAGCATGACATAGCGATAGAGCGAACAATTAGCAAAGCAAAGATAGAAGTGATTTTGAGGGTGTGGTCATCTTGCCTGCAAACTTATCAGAGCTGTCGAAAGCTTTATCCTCGTTAGCGTACTCAACAGGTTCCTCAGTCACGTACTTGTCCCCCGTCTCTACCCAAAGCAGGAACACAAGCAATGGAAGAACAATCAATCACGGTGCAATGCACAAGCAACATGATGCAAAACATGGCATGATATGCAAGACATGATATGCAATGCATATGCGTGCTCCGGAAGGGAAAGAATGATCAAGGCATAAACTTGGCAAACCAAGTATGCCTCTGGAAAGATGAGATGATTTCGGTTGAAAATGATATATAGATCACCGGAAACGGATGCACGGTTTGCAAATGGCAAGCATCACAAGAATGACGCAAAACTGCGATTAACAACACGATGGCACTTAGAATGCAACAGGAAACTAAGCTACTGCACTCCAACATAGCAAAAAAACATATGGCTGTGATGTACAAGAGATGCTGTGATGTACAAGCATGGCAAACGTGCAAAAGATATCAGCATCACAGACTTAGTGAAAATACTAACATGTCAAAAACAACATCAGGTAGCAATGTTTAGAGCAAGCAAACAACATGCTACAAGAACATATCATAGCAAACAAAGGCATGGAATGATTCTACTAAATGCATAAATCAAAAGTCCCTTACTTAACATGAGCTAAAAAGGCACAGAAGATATGATGGCACCCATGTAAACATAGGAAGATTTATTAACAGTTTAAGGCTTAGCAGAAAAACAGAGCATGGCATAAACAGATTCACGATAGAAACTTTGCGAGCTCATGTCACTCACCACAAAGCTTTGCATGACAATATAAGCATACCAATAGCAAGATGACATGTTCATGAAGCTAACCATGGCAAGAGCAAGTTCATAGGATGCATGGATCACTAGCAACAACCATGGCAATATTGATTAACTTGTTAAAATTATGCCAGGAACATTTTATAGCAAACGTACAGCAAGCAAATGGCATGCTAGATAACTCCATAATTGCATAGCGGGCATGGATGGATAGAGCATAACCACATGAGCAAACCATCCTTAATGAAGTATCCCAAAATAAGCATGGATCTCACTTTAGCATCAAGTTTACATGGCATCAAAATAACAGCAGGAAAAAGATAGCAAAATCCTAAGTCCCTGAAAACAGCATCATTGTGGAGCCTACTTTGCATGCTAGTTATAGTCAACACATAGATCACAAGAATACAAGGCTTGCACCTCTGTACAGATGGCATGTTGTAGTTCAAAACTCATGTAGACCTCATGCTCAAATAATGCACACAACAAATGCAAAAAAATGACAAAACCTCATGATCTGATAAGTACCAGCAGCTAACATTTTATAGCACTCTTGCATCAATGAAAATGGCAATATAATGGCAAGTAACATACATGGAAATGCTTCTAACACAGAGCTCAACGAGACGAACAATTTGACATATCATATGCAAGATTTGGACTCACGAGCATGGAGATATGATGCGTTGAACAGGGGCATAAAATATTGCAGAAAAAGACTTAGACAAATTCGGGGTCCACCTCGTCCCCGATCTGGATCTAGGGTTTCTAGTGGCACCGTTCCTGAGGTAGACGGAGTTTGCCGGAGTTGGACGCCGGGGTGGAGGGAGAAGGCCGGCCGGATGGGGATCACCGGATCTAGTGAGGAGGAGGACGGGGGCCGGCACCGGAGTTGGATCTGGCGGGATCGGGCTGAGGCAACGAGGCGGACGGCGGAGCTCGAGGACGGTGCTGGAGCGGTGGCGGCTAGGCAAGGCAGCGGAGGGCGGTGGCACGTGGGGCGGCGCTGGCGAGGGACGGGCGGCGCGACGCGGGACGGGCGGCGGTGGTGGCGCGCGGGCCTGGCGTTGGCAGGGGGTGGCGGAGCCACGTGGCGGCCCCTGGTTGGCTGGGCGCGGCGGCGGACGCGTCCGGTCCGATCCGGACGTGTCTGGCGGCGGAGAGGGCTACGCTAGGGTTTGGACTACGCGAAAAATCGGAGGGGAACACATATTTATAGGTAGAGGGAGTTTGGAGTGTCCAAATGAGGTGTAATTTTCGCCCACACGATCATGATCCGACGACGGAGGACATGGAGATGGTTTAGATGGGTTATTGGGCTGTTTTGGAGGGTTGTTGGGCTGCAACACACAAGAGGCTTTTGAGGTTACCCGGTTAACCGTTGGAGCATCAAACGGCCTCCAAATGGAACGAAATTTGCCAGGCGGTCTACCGGTGGTGTACCATGGCTACTTGGTAAATCTCATTCTATTCCGAGAACGTTTAACACACGCTCACGAAAAGGGACAAGAGGGGTGCGCCGGTGCATGTGGGAGTGTGGGATTGCGAAACGGACAACGGGGAAAATGCTCGGATGCATGAGACGAACACGTATGCAAAAGCGATGCACATGCTGACATGATATGAAATGCATGACATGAACAAAATGCAAAACAAAAGACAAAACCCAACCACCGAGGGAATCTCATAACTTAAAGCCAAAAATGGCAAGAGTCGGAGTTACAAATATGGCAAGTTACATCCAGGGTGTTACAACACTCCACCAGTATGAGAGGATCTCGTCCCAAGATATAGGACTAAAAGAACTCCGGATATTCGGAACGGAGGTGGTCCTCGCGTTCCCAGGTGGCTTCTCGGTCAGAATGGTGTGACCACTTCACTTTTAGGAATTTGAATGACTTGTTGCGAGTCCTGCGCTCGGTCTCTTCAAGAATAGAAACGGGATGCTCATGATAAGACAGGTCTTCTTGGATATCAATCTCTTCAAAGTTGATGGTGCACTCAGGAGTCTTGAAGCACTTGCGAAGCTGTGACAAGTGAAACACATCGTGCACTTTTGCGAAGTTGGACGGAATCTCAAGTTGATAGGCGAGGTCGCCTCTTTTACCAATGATCTTGAAAGAACCCACGTATCTAGGGGCAAGCCTCCTTTTGATACCGAAACGACGAGTGCCTTTCATTGGAGAGACGCGGAGGTAGAAATGGTCTCCGATCTTGAAAGCCAAGTCACGGTGTTTGTTATCATAGTAACTCTTCTGGCGCGATTGCGCGGCTTTGAGATTTTCACGGATGACTTTGCAAATTTCTTCAGCTTCTATGATTAAGTCATTGCCAAGAAGTTGGCATTCACCAGTCTCTGACCAATTGAGAGGAGTACGGCGCTTTCTTCCATATAGAATTTTGAATGGGGCCTTGCCCAAACTCGCTTGGGAGCTGTTGTTGTAGGAGAACTCGGCATATGGAAGACAATCTTCCCACTTCATACCAAAGGAAATGACACAAGCCCTGAGCATATCTTCAAGGATTTGATTGACTCTCTCCACTTCGCCACTAGTTTGAGGATGGAAAGTTGTGCTGAAGTGAATGTTGGTGCCCATAGCCTTCTGAAAGGAGTCCCAGAACTTAGAAGTGAAAATGCTTTCGCGGTCTAAATATATCAATTGCGGAATGCCGTGCAAAGAGACAATACTGGAGGTGTATAGCTCTGCCAACTGAGCTGCTAAGATAGATTCTTTGATCAGAAGGAAATGAGCCACTTTAGTAAGCTTGTCGATGACAACGAAATAGCATCATTTCCATGCTTGGATTAGGAAATCCAGTCACAAAGTCCAGCTCGATATGGTCAAACTTCCATTCTGGAATAGCAAGAGGTTGGAGGATACCAGCTGTTCGCTGGTGTTCTGCTTTCACTCTTCTGCAGACATCACATTCATTCACGAATTGAGCAATTTCTCACTTCATCCGAGTCCACCAATATGACTGCTTGAGGTCATGGTACATCTTCGTACTTCCAGGATGAATGGATAGAAGGGAATTGTGCACCTCGTTCATAAGGACTTTCCTTAGATCACCTTTAGGAACCACAATCCGGTCCTGGAAGAATAGAGTGTCTTTGTCATCAATGCGATAGCACTTGTATTTGGGTTGGCTCTTGGCAATCCCATGTTTCACCTTCTTCACCATGGTATGAAGAAGTTGTGCCTGACGAATTTGATCTTCCAAAGTAGGATAGACTTGGAGGTTGGAAAGAAAGCCTTGAGGAACAACTTGGAGATTCAGTTTGCGTAAAGCTTCACAAAGGTCCAGTTCAAAGGGCTTGATTATTAAGCTGTTGCAGTAAGCCTTCCTGCTCAAAGCATCTGCAATGACATTGGCCTGGCCTGGAGTATATTCAATACTCGCATTGTATTATTGAATCATTTCAACCCATCGAGTCTGTCCGAGGTTGAGGTTTGGTTGAGTGAACATGTACTTGAGGCTCTTATGATCTGTGAAGATGTCCACTTTCCTTCCCAACAAGAGATGTCTCCATGTTAATAATGCTTGGACAACTGTCACCAACTCAAGATCGTGAGTGGGGTAGTTCCTTTCGTTGGGCTTCAACTGACAAGAGGTACAAGCCACAACTTTCTTCTCTTGCATTAACACAGCACCGAGACCTTGTATGGAGGCATCACAGAAAACTTCAAATGGCTAGGATTCGTCAGGAGGAGTCAAGACATGAGCTGTAACTAGCTTTCTTTGAGGGTGTTGAAAGCAACATCACATTCAGGCATCCAGACATACTTGACATGCTTCTGGAGGAGGTTGGAAAGAGGCTTTGCAATCTTAGAGAAATTCTCAACAAATCTTCGACAATAGCTTGCAAGCCCAAGAAAACTGCGGAGCTGCTTTACATTCTGAGGAGGTTCCCAATTCACAATTGTAGACACCTTCTCAAGATTAACAGCGATGCCCTTGGCGGAGATTATATGACCAAGGTAAAGAACTTCATCAAGCCAGAACTCACACTGGGAAAACTTTGCATAAAATTGATGCTCTGAGTTTGTCGAGCACCAATCTCAAATGCTTGGCATGATCCTCCTAATTCTTGGAAAAAACCAAGCTATGATCGAGATACACCAGGATGAAATCATTTGTATAAGGGTTGAAGATGAAGTTCATCATGTGAGAGAACGTTGGAGGAGCATTGACAAGGACGAAAGACATGACAGTATATTCATAAGAACCATAGCTTGTTCTAAATGATGACTTGGGGATATGTTGTTCACGAATGCGAATCTGATGATAACCCATACGGAGGTCAAGCTTCGAGAATACTTTGGCCCCTTTAAGTTGCTCGAATAGCTCATTGATGTTGGAAAGTGGATACTTGTTCTTTATTGTCTTCTTGTTCAATGGACGGTAGTCGACGCAGAGTCGTTCCGTTCCATCCTTCTTGACAAAAAGGACACGACAATCCCATGGAGATGAACTCGGTCTGATCAGACACATACGCTCTTGTTCATCGAGTTGTTTCTTCAACTCCTCTGGTCCAATCTTGTAAGGATGCTTGCAAATAGGTTCCATGCTAGGCTCAAGATCGATAACGAATTCAACTGGCCGGTGAGGACGCATTCCCGGAAGCTCTTCTAGAAAGACATCTTGGTATTCACAAATGACTGGAATCTGAGAGATGGCATTCAACTCGACGTTCTCATTGAGAGAAAATAGTCGTATGGTTTCATCCCGAGCGGCATAGATGATCACCTCCTCAGGAGAGTATGTCAATTGAATTTCCCTGGCAGCACAATCAAGCTGAGCCTTGTGCTTAGAAAACCAGTCCATGCCGAGAATTAGATCAATATCTGAGTCACCAAGAACAATTGGGGAAGACAAAAAATTATAGTTTCCCATCTCGATAGACACATCAGGAGCTATCAAACTAGAGCTCAAGCGTTTACCTGGAGAAATGACAGCCATGGGTTTACCCAAAAGTGAAGTAGTGAAATCATGCTTGGCAAAAAACGGTCTTGACACGAAACAATGCGATGCAGCAGTGTCGAAAAGAACTTTTGCAGGAATAGAGTTAACTGGAAGGTTACCCATGATCAAGTCTGAAGAATCCTCTGCCTGAGCTGCGTTCATCATGTTCACCTTAGCATGCTTGGGATTATGCTTGACCACTGCATTGCTGGAAGATCTCACAGGAGGAGGAGGATGCAGAGGGCGCCTTTGGTTGAAGCATTTGTCTACATACTGCCCTTTCTACTGATACTTTTTGCAAGTAACCTCTGAGAGTGGATGATGATAAGGAGCACTTGACCTTGGAGTTTGAGACTGAGCTTTGTTCTGATAGCCTGGGTTGGGTGGGTGGGCAGATCCATTGCCACCTTTCTTCTACTGGTAGGGATGGCAAGACGGAGGACGAGGCAACCAGAACTTCGGTTGCTTAGCTGCCACTTGTGATGAAGAAGAAGATTGAACTGCATCCCTGACTCTCTTCTTTGAAGCCTCACACTTGAGCTGAGCAGCTTCTTGCTTTAGTGCCATGTTATAGAATTGATCGAACTTGGTCGCCTCAAGAAGCACGAGAGCTAACTGCAGATCATCTCTGAGGCCACCTTTGAATTGATAGATCATACCCTTTTCATTAGGAACGTCTTGTTTAGCGAAGCGAGCAAGTTTCTGAAAGTGGATATTGTATTGATACATGGAAATGCTGCCTTGCTTGAGATTGCGGAACTACTCACGCTTGCTCTTAGCAACACTTGGTGGGATGTGATCAGCTTTGAAGTCTCAGCAAAAATCATCCTAGATAATCACACGACCTCCTCTGGAATCTCGGTATTGTTGATACCACTCAGCAGCTTGGTCCTTAAGTTGAAACGAAGCAAACTTGACCTTGTCCTCAGGCCTGACATTGCTACATTCAAAAGGTTGGCAGATGTCCACGAGCCAGTCATCAGCGTCTCTGGCCTCGACACCGTTGCTGAAGGACTTCGGATGGTTTGCGAGGAACTGGTTGAGGGTAGCAAACTGAGGCTGATTGTTGCCTTGTCCTTGACTTCCTTGGTTTCCTTGCCTTTCGTTGCGCTCTTGCAAGAGTTGCAAAAGCATCTAAGTGTTGGCATTGGTGGCTGCCATGACAGCTTGCCATGCCTCCGGAGGTGGAGGTGGTGGCAGAGGGTTCTACTGATCCCCATCATTGTGGTCCGGATTCTGACGTGTTGGAGGAGCCATCCTGAAGAGGGTGACATACGTTAGAATCTTGAAAAACAGATATTCAAGATGAATCAATGGATAGAAATTGCAACATATATTCTCACAATAAACATTTGAACAGTGATGAACGGATGAATTCCAAAGTAAATGATCATATGTCCATTAAGTTGAGAAGCCACTTTGATAAAGGTAGATGAATAAAGCAACAAGGTACGGGCATGAACAAATAAGTGGTAAGGATTACCCAATCAAAAACCAAATATCTACAGGAAGAAATACTAGAGCTACTTGAATTCCCACCTATAAAACTCCTGAAACTTTCTGGTTATGCAACAGGTGTTGGGGATACAGGGGAAGCATAATATCTCACCCAAACTAACAAATCCTACATCCAGCTGTATCCATCCTTCAACACATAACCAAGAAACCTTCGGAAATCATGTATCCTTCGAAAAGCATCTGTTATACGAGTTATGGCAATACTCCCGAACACCTGCCCCAGTACTAGGTGGCGTCGATGTTATCTCACCAACAACTACATAAAAGAGATTTTCGATGTCGGCGAACTCAGTATTCTAGAACTGCAATGATAAAATTGTGACGACAACACCTCGGAGCTTAAATCCCCGGGCACTGGCACAACCCCTAAATGTCAGGAGGCACCAAGAACAATGTTCTCGTCACAAGACTATCGGAACGATTCCAAGATACCCGCATGATCCTAATTTTTTTTAGTGAAATTTGAGGAGAGAAGAGTCAAAACTTCTATGTCAGGAGGCCTCACCAGATCGATGAAGAGACCGAGGAGTAAAAAGAATCCTACTCTCCAATATATATAATCCTAAGACTCAAAACATTTTGTTCTAGACTCAACAACGTCAGCGATTCGATCAAGCAGGGGGCTCCTAAGTCGGGGATGGCTCTGATTACCAACTTGTAAGGCCCACAATGCGGCTATATCTCCCATGTGTCGGGATACGACTTAGAGGCATAGCCGCATAGTAGGCTTGTCGCAAGAGGGGTAATCTTCACACATCCCATGTACTGAATAAGAAAGGGATAAAGAGTTGTCTTACAATCACCACTTCACATAATACATAAATAATTCATACATCATCCAAAGTATAATCAAAGGTCCGACTACAGAACCAAAATAAATGAAGACAACCCCAAATGCTAAATCCCCAATCGTCCCAACTGGGCTCCACTACTGATCATCAGGAAAAGAAACATAGTAATGGCCCGAATCCTCGTCGAACTCCCACTTGAGTTCGGTAGCATCACTTGCACTGCTATCCTCGACACCTGCAACTGTTTGGAAGTATCCGTGAGTCACGAGGACACAGCAATCTCACACCCGCGAGATCAAGACTATTTAAGCTTATGGGTAGGAAAGGGTAGTGAGGTAGAGCTGCAGCAAGCACTAAGCATATATGGTGGCTAACATACGCAAATTAGAGCGAGAAGAGAAGCGATGCAACGGTCGAGAAGCTAGAAGTGATCAGGAATTGATCCTGAAGCTAATTACGTTCAAGCATAACACAAGGCCGTGTTCACTTCCCAGACACCGCCGAAAAGAGACCATAACGGCTACACACGCAGTTGATTCATTTTAATTAAGTTAAGTGTCAAGTTCTCTAGAACCAGATATTAAAAAATTCCCATCTGCCACATAACCATGGGCACGACTCTCAAAAGTTTATACCATGCAAGCTCTCGCGGTCAACGAAGGATATTCCTTCTCCCGCGAAGACCCGATCAGTCTCGGAATCCCGGTTACAAGACATTTCGACAATGGTAAAACAAGACCAGCAAAGCCACCTGATGTGCGGACAAATCCCGATATCTAGATACGAGTCGCACTTATCTCATTCTCAGGGCACACTGGATAGGTCAAGCTACGAGTAAAACCAACCATCAAGTTACCCCGAGGTGGCCCCATAGGTTGCCCGTTTTGGACAAACACTCAGAGGAGCACTGGCCAGGGGGGGTTTCAAATAAAGATGACCCTTGAGTCTACAGAACCCAAGGGAAAGGTACATGGTAGTAGGTAGGAAAGTGGTAAAACCAAGGTTGGGCCTTGCTGGAGGAGTTTTATTCAAGGGGAACTCTCAAGGGGTTCCCATAACACCCAACCGCGTAAGGAACGCAAAATCAAGGAACATAGCACCGGTATGACGGAAACTAAGGAGGCAAGAGTGGAACAAAAACCACGGGCATAAGGTCGAGCCTTCCACCCTCTACCAAGTATATAGACGCATTAAAGTAAGTAAGATAAAATAATAATATCCCAACAAATCCATGTTCCAACATGGAACAAGCTTCATCTTCATCTGCAACTAGCAACGCTATAAGAGGGGTTGAGCAAAGCGGTAGCATAGCCAAACAACGGTTTTCTAGGAAAGGTGGGTTAGAGGCTTGACATGGCAATACGGGAGGCATTATATAGCAAGTGGTAGGTAGCGTGACATAGCGATAGAGCGAACAACTAGCAAAGAAAAGATAGAAGTGATTTCGAGGGTATGGTCTTCTTGCCTGCAAAGTTCTTAGAGTTGTCGAAAGCTTGATCCTCGTTAGCATACTCAAGAGGTTCCTCGGTCAAGTACTCGTCTCCCGGATCTACCCAAAGCAAGAACACAAGCAATGGAACAATAATCAATCACGGTGCAATGCACAAGCAACATGATGCAAAACATGGCATGATATGCAAGACATGATATGCAATGCATATGCATGCTCCGGAAGGGAAAGAATGATCAAGGCATAAACTTGGCAAACCTAGTATTCCACTGGAAAGATGAGATGATTTCGGTTGAAATCGATATAAAGATCACCAGAAACGGATGCATGGTTTGCAAATGGCAAGCATCACAAGTATGACGCAAAACTGTGATTAACAACACGATGGCACTTAGAATGCAACAAGAAACTAAGCTACTGCACTACAACATAGCAACAAAACATATGGCAGTGATGTACAAGAGATGCTTGACAAAACATGAACACTGAGCTACGGCTAAATAACAATAGAACAGGTTCAAACAATGATGGCAAAAGTGCAAAAGATATCAGCATCACAGACTTAGTGAAAATACTAACATGTCAAAAACAACATGAGGAAGCAATGTTTAGAGCAAGCAAACAACATGCTATGGTAACAAACCATAGCAATAAAAAGGCATGGCATGATTCTACTAAATGCATAGATGAAAATTCCCTTACTTAACATGAGCTTAAAAGCCACAGAACATATGATGGCACCCATATAAACATAGCAAGATTTATTAATAGTTTCAGACTTAGCAGAAAAACAGAGCATGGCATAAACAGATTCACGATAGCAACTTTGCGAGCTCATAGGATGCACGGATCACTAGCATACCAATAGCAAGATGACATGTTCATGAAGCTAACCATGGCAGGATCAAGTTCGTAGGATGCATGGATCACTAGCAACAACCATGGCAATATTAATTAACATGTTAATATTCTGCCAGGAACATTTTATAGAAAAGGTAGAGCAAGCAAATGACATGCTAGACAACTCCATAATTGCACAGCAGGCATGGATGGATAGATCATAACCACATGAGGAAACCATCCTTAATGAAGTATCCCAAAATAAGCATGGATCTCACTTTAGCATAAAGTTTGCATGGCATCAAAATAACAACAGGAAAAAGACTTAGCAAAATCCTAAGTCCCTGAAAACAACATTATTGTGGAGCCTACTTTGCATGCTTGTTCTTGTCACCACATAGATCACAAATATACAAGGCTTGCACCTCTGTACATATGGCATGTTGTAGTTAGAAAGTCATGTAGACCTCATGCTCAAATAATGCACACAACAAATGCAACAAAAATGACAAAACCTCATGATATGATAAGTACCAGCAGCTAACATTTTATAGCACTCTTGTATCAATGAAAATGGCAATATAATGGGAAGCAGCATGCATGGAAATGCTTCTAACATGTATAGGACAACGAGATGAACAATTTGACATATCATATACAATATTTGGAGCCACGAGCATGGAGATATGATGCGTTGAACAGTGGCATAAAATATTGCAGAAAAAGACTTAGACGAATTCGGGATCCACCTCGTCCCCGATCTGGATCTAGGGTTTCTAATGGCACGGTTCCCAAGGTGGACGGAGTTCGCTGGAGTTGGACGTCGGGGTGGAGGGAGATGGCCGGCCGGACAGGGCACATAGGATCTGGCGAGGAGGAGGACGGGGGCCGGCACCGGAGTTGGAACCGGCGGGATCGGGCGGAGGCGACAAGGCGGATGGATGAGCTCGAGGCCGGCGCAGGAGCGGCGTCGGCTAGGCAAGGCAGCGGAGGGCGGTGGTGCGTGGGGGGCGCCGGCGAGGGACGGGCGGCACAGGCGGCGGGGACGGGCGGCATGACACAGGACGGGCGGTGGCCCTAGCGTTGGCAGAGCCACATTGCGGCTCCTGGTTGGCTGAGCGCGGCGGCGGACGCGTCCGGTCCAATCCGTACGGGTCCGGCGGCGGAGCGGGGCTAGGCTAGGGTTTGGACTGCGCAAAAAATCGGAGGGAACACATATTTATAGGTAGAGGGAGTTTGGAGTGTCCAAATGAGGTGTAGTTTTCGCCCACACGATCGTGATCCGACGACGGAGGACATGGAGATGGTTTAGACGGGTTATTAGGCTGTTTTGGAGGGGTGTTGGGCTGCAACACACAAGAGGCTTTTGCGGTTACCCGGTTAACCGTTGGAGCATCAAACGGCCTCCAAATGGATCGAAATTTGCCAGGCGGTCTACCGGTGGTGTACTGAGGCCACTTGGCAAATCTCGTTCCATTCCAAGAACGTTTAACACCCTCTCACAAAAAGAGACAAGTGGGGTGCGTCGGTGCATGTGGGAGTCTCGAATTGTGAAATGGAGAACGGGGAAAATGCTCGGATACATGAGACGAACACATATGCAAAAGCGATGCACATGATGACATGATATGAAATGCATGACATGAACAAAATGCGAAACAAAAGACAAAACCCAATCACGAAGGTAATCTCATAACTTAAAGCCGAAAATGGCAAGAGTCGGAGTTACAAATATGGCAAGTTACATCCGGGGTGCTACACCTTCTGTGCTCGATGCGCAGCATGGCATTCTCGTTCATAAGTTTCTCGACGATGACGCCGGTCCTCCTCAACAAGGCAGTGGTCTGCTCCTGCTGCTCCGCACTTCCACCGATCTTCACCCTCAGCAGGTCGCGCTCGGCCCGGAGCTTCACATTGCTCTCATTTAGTTGTCGGATGACGTCAGTATACTGTTCAAACGAGGCTTGCAGGTCATCCTGCAACCTCGCCCACCTGGAGACCTGATCCATCTACCTAAGGACAAGGGCACGCATGCGCCTATAAGAGTCCTCCCCTGCCCGCGAGGCATATTCCCAGGCCGCCATAGTGCGGGAGGATATCTCTGCTGCATTCGTGGCGCGGCGGGACATCTCTTATGCTTCCGCGGCGCGACCGGACCAATTTGCTGCATCGACGGTGCGGCATGTCCTCCATGCTGCTTCGGCGGCGCGGCTGGACCTCTCTGCTGCTACGACCGTGCAGCGGGAAATGTTGGTTGCTTTCGCGGCGAGGCAGGACATCTCTCGTGCTCCCACATCCAGGATCACCTCTCCCTGGTGGCAATCTCTCGACCCAGAACTAACGCTGGCCATGGCGGATGCAAGGGAACGATGATGAATGACTTGTCTATTTTTGACTTTTTCTGGATGAGGAGTTGAGGAGGAATGTGCAGTCATCTTGGAGTAGTTGTATTTATAACCGCATAGTAATATGCTCCTAAGTGGGAAACCGTTTAGCTTTTGATCAGAGTGAACAGGTTTGCAATTTGGAATGTGACGGGACGCATGCTCAAAATTTACTAACGGTTATAAGTGTGGCACTATTCCCGGAAGGTGTAACGTGGGAACGTACGCCTTCTCGGCCGCGTACGTGGCGTTTGCACCATAGGGTGCACCGCAATAGGCAATGTCAGCACACATCTTGTTCCCGCAACTGTGCACGGTCGTTATTACCATCTCGCACGCTTATTTTAATTTGAATGGGTGTGCTCGTCTAGCGCACACACGTTGATCTATCTAAGTATTTTAGTTTGTTGTGGCTAATCGCAAACAGTTCATCCATGTGAAGGGTATGCCATCAATCGCAGTCACTTTGATCTGGCTTACCCGTTTCTATTCTATTGCCTAATCGTAAATAGTTAATCCTTCTGAAGAGAATACCCTCAATCACACACACCTTGATCTGGCTGACCATTTCTTTTGTGTTTCCTAATCGCAAACAGTTCATCTGAGTGAACAATATGTTGTATATCGCACACACCTTCATATGGCTGCCCGTTTCTTTTGTGCTGCCAAATCACAAACAGTTCATCCGAGTGAACCGTATTGTCGGATTTTGGATTCCGGCAAAACCCTTGAGGTTTGAACTCTAGGGTGAGCAAGAAGATCTCCCCTCCCCCTAGCACACACTCTCACCACAATCTCAAATCTTAGCACGTCAAACTCGCAGAACAAAGGACACAGGGTTTGTACTGGTTTGGGCCACCGATGTGGTGTAATACCCTACTCCAGTGTGGTCTGGTGGATTGCCTCGTAGGCTGAGGATGAACATGTACAAGGGATGAACAGCCTCCTGAGGAGAGGTGTTCTTGAGCTCGGTGAGCTTGTATGGTGGCCTTGGCGGAATGGGTCCAGTTCTAGATCCGATGCCTCCCTACAGTGGTGGCTAGTCCTATTTATAGAGGCCTTGGTCCTCTTCCCAAATGTTGGAGCGAAGGGATCCAGCAATGGCCAAATTCGAAGGGAGACAACTAGTACAAGTTATCCTGACAAAAGGTGGTCTTTGCCTGCCAAAGGCTCTGGTGGTGATGCCGTCCTGGGCTCCATGGTGACCTCCATCCTATCGTCATGCTGGTCTTGGTCTTGTTGCACCGATATGGAACCTTTGCTTGATGCCTCGGGACTCCTCGCCTATGCTTGCCTCTTTAGCACCAAAGAGGAAATGAGTACACTGCACGCGCTGGCGCCCGCTTGGACTTGGTCATCATGGCTTGCGTCAGAGGGACCTCGTGAGGTGCCCCTCGCCTTGATCTCTCCGCCCCTCGCGAGCCAGCTTGGTGAGGCCGCCCCCGAGGAGGTCTTGTGTCCTCCGCCTCGCGAGGGTCTTGAGTGTTCGCTCATGAAGATGGGCCGTACAGGGCCGTTGGTGGAGCCACGCCGTGGGCCGCAGGTAGGCAAGTCTGGGTACCCCCGTTCCCAGGACGCCAACACATATGCTCTATATCGCACACGCCTTCATCAAGTTGTCCGTTTCTTTTGTTCTGCCTCATCACAAATTGTTCATTGGACTGAACCATATGCCTTGGATCACACACGCAGCTAAAATCTGGACCGTGTTTGTTGCATCCTCCATTGCAAACGTGTTGCACCTTTTTGAAGGGTTTTTTACATCCCCGTGTGTGATTAATGCATCGCACACAGTTTCGTGAAAGGGTCTCTGATTGTAGTGTCGCGTTAGCAGCATCCTGCAGTAGTGCCCCTAGAGACTAAGTGCATTTGGACATATGCAACTTCGTGTGACTTTGTATTGGCACAATCAGTACATGGACACATGATGTAATCCACATCACCAATTCTCCTCTTTGTACTTTCAGCCAAATTCATGAACTCTGTCACACCACTTACAAAATCTGTGGTTTTCCGATTTTCATCCATCGAGATCGTTCAATCTACAGCACACGAATGGTAATTAAGAACAAAACAACAACATTAATGTACAGATTAAATGCTGCCCAAAGATGCATGCATAAATCACAAGGTTTTATTTTCGTAATTACTAAGGGTGCTCCATATTGTTATCCAGACATGCAATGACAAAAATTAATGGCCATTCAATTTACACGTGGAGTACTAGTTACCCTTATGAATTGAATACCTTAATTTATCCACTCATGAAAAGAATGCCTTAATTAATTAGCCGCGTGGCAACCTTCACCCATCAGACAGAGAAGCGCGATGTGGCGGCACGTCGGGACAGCAGAGTCGCGGAGCAAAGCTTAGTGCGCCTGCCACCTGAAGTTCAACCTCCACTATACCACCCTCGACGCGATGGACGTCCTCGAATCACGCTGCCGCCGACCTTGATGGTTGAGATCCTCCTATCTCCCGCCGCAGACCGAGGATTGACCTCCTATGATGCCGCCACCACCCACCGACCAAGGATTGACCTCTTCTCTGGTAGCCGCTGCCTAGGATGCCTCCGACATCTCTATATGTAGAGAGTCTATTCTATTTTTTGACGGATATCCACAGATCGGCTATTTACATGGTATCACTACAACTTAATTATATTTACAGGGTAGTACAACATATATGGTTATGTAACGGGAACCGTGTCTCACATACGTTGTCTTATCACATGGTTTGGTGCAGAACTCGTGTGTGAAGTTGTGATACCCAACACAACCAACATGTATAAACAGTGTGCCATATACAACATATAGTGCCATAAGTAGTTCTCGACCGTTAGCTTATCTCCACAGTTTCCCCATTTCCCCCAAATCCGTACATAGCCTCCATATTCTCTCTCGTGGCACTGACATTGGGGGAATGTAGACGAGTGGTGCTGATGGTTTCGGTGTGGATGCTCCTGCTCATATCGCCGCCACGACGGCGGTCGCCGCTGAGCACTTGCCTAAGGTTATTAGAAGGCAGGTGTACTACAGATCCAAATCGTGCTATCCGGTTCCAATCTATCCAGATTTTTTTTAGCATGTCCAAAGTATAGCTCCTTGCGGAATTTGTCCTGAATGACCCCCTCCCCCCAGGAAAGCGATCTGCCGCCGGATCCGGAGCATGACTCCAGACTCCCGCAACACAAGTTCAACTCTGAGTTTTGCGTCACTGAGAAGTACCAAAAGTTGAGTTGTGTGCACGGGCACACTCCCGCTCGACGTGTATGCATGGAGGGATTCGACATTGGCAGGCGGTTTCTCAGTTGCCCCTTAGAGGTTAGTGCTAATTAACTTCATCATTTTACTTCAGTTAATGCCACTGCTCATCCTGAATACTATTTAACATTCGCAAGGATATGAGGCTTGTGCCTTTATTAACTGGCTGGATGAAGAATAGCATGGCAGGGCTCAGAGTGTTATCACCAAGCTCGCAGAAGATAACGTAAAGCTGAAGCAGAAACTGGCTGTTCTAGAATGTACAATCAGTACGATGAAGCAAGAAAGAATCAATCACAGGCAACAAATGAAAGCAAGAGACAAGAAGGAACTAGCATGTGTAGTTGTGGTTGTCGCATTAGCCATGTTCTATGATTTGTTAGCAATGATGATTAGGAGTTTTATTTGACAGTATTGCTAAAGCACATCTAGATGTGCTCTAAGTAATGCACATCTAGGTCCTATGCCATTGATGTTAAGTGAAGATTCGTGCATACATTTTTCTTTGTCTTTTTTCTTTTCGTTTATAGTTTGATTATTACTGGCTTTATCAATAAGAAGAGCTGAATTTATTGCTTGCCAACTGTCCTACTCCATTCGTACCGGTACCGGTGCATAATCCCAAAACTCGTTCCTTGTTTTTTCCTGAAAAAGGAAACCGGCCAAATAGCCAATAGTAGTCATGCACTACCTCGGGAATTTGGAGCGACTGGGTACAAATAATTGCGGTTGTTT
This sequence comes from Triticum urartu, assembly GCF_056163025.1. Classification (NCBI taxonomy): domain Eukaryota; kingdom Viridiplantae; phylum Streptophyta; class Magnoliopsida; order Poales; family Poaceae; genus Triticum; species Triticum urartu. Next base: position 247,880,354 of record NC_141874.1, on the reverse strand, counting down.
TATCATCGGTTAGATAATACGTCAACCCCCGCTTCAATCCCAGCTTCAATTCATAGTTCCTCTTCTATGCATACCCCGCTTAAGTGTCCACCATCTTCATCGTCCCCGGAAGGCCGCGCTACACACTGGCACACACTTTGCAACCATGTCAAGCGACAGCAAGAACGATAGTTTGGCCAGCAATCTGGCGCCCGATGATAGGTCAACATTGGAATCATCCCACTCGTCTTCCATGAGTCTGGCATTGAGCCCAGACCTCGATTACATCTGGTTCATGGAAGGGACGCCGCCTCCAGAGTCATCCGACGACAACCAGATGGACGAGGAGCCGTCGGAGGATGAAGAAGAGGATGACAATGATGATGAGGAGGAATGGTCAAACGAGGAGGAGGAGGACGACAACAACAACGACAATGATGACGGCGGCGGAGATGAAAAGCCAACAGTCAGTGGCAAGAAGGGTCCTCCCCCAGATGATGCCGCGGGTCCATCCAACAACAACAACAACAACAAGGACAAAATTAAGTGTAACACCCACGATGCGGCTATATTTCCCACGTGTCGGGGCATGACTGAGAGGCATAACCGCATGGTAGGCATGTCGCAAGAGGGGTAATATTTACACATCCCATGTACTGAATAAGAAAGGGATAAAGAGTTGGCTTACAATCGCCACTTCACACAATACATAAATATATCAAACATCATCCAGAATACAATCAAAGTCCGACTACGGAACCAAAATAAAGAAAGACAACCCCAAATGCTAGATCCCCGATCGCCCCAACTGGGCTCCTCTACTGATCATCCGAAAAAGAAACATAGTAACGACCCGAATCATCGTGGAACTCCCACTTGAGTTCGGTAGCGTCCCCTACACTAGCATCATCGGCACCTGCATCTGTTTGGAAGTATCTATGAGTCACGGGGACTCAACAATCTCACACCCTCGCGATCAAGACTATTTAAGCTTAAAGATAGGAAAGGTAGTGAGGTAATTTGTAGTATTGTTTGTGCACTTTGCCATGCCATGCTTCATTAAACCGGACATGCATCATACTTGGTTGTGCATCATGCCATGTTTATGTGATGGTTGTTTACCATGTTGTTTGCTTCTTTCCGGTGTGCTTCTTCGGGTTGGTTCTATTAACGTCGCGTTTGTGAGGATTCGTTCGACTACGTCCGTTTGTCTTCTTCATGGACTCATTCTTCTTCCTTGCGGGATCTTAGGCAAGATGACCATACCCTCGAGATCACTTCTATCTTTGCTTGCCAGTTGCTCGCTCTATTGCTATGCCGCGATACCTACCACTTGCTATATCATGCCTCCCATGTTTCCATGTCCAACCTCTAACCCACCTTTCTTAGCAAACCGTTGTTTGGCTATGTTACCGCTTTTGCTTAGCCCCTCTTGTAGCGTTGCTAGCTGCAGGTGAAGATGAAGTTTGTTCCGTGTTGGAACATGGATATTGTTGGGATATCATTATTATCTTATTTACTTTAATGCATCTATACACTTGGTAAAGGGTGGAAGGCTCGGCCTTATGCCTGGTGTTTTGTTCCACTCTTGCCGCCCTACTTTACGTCATATCGGTGTTATGTTCCTTGATTTTGCGTTCCTTACACGGTTGGGTGTTATGGGGACTCCTTGACAGTCCGCTTTGAATAAAACTCCTCCAGCAAGGCCCAACCTTGGTTTTACCATTTTCCTCACCACCACCTACTTTTCCCTTGGGAGTCACGCTCCCGAGGGTCATCTTTATTTTAACCCCCCCTGGGGCCAGTGTTTGTCTAAGTGTTGGTCCGGACCGAGCTGGCTGCGGGGCCACCTCGGGGAAACTTGAGGTTTGGTTTTACTCATACCTAGTCTCATCCGGTGTTGCCCCAGGAACGAGATACATGCAACTCCTATCAGGATTGTCGGCACATCGGATGGCTTTGCTGGTCTTGTTTTACCATTGTCGAAATGTCTTGTAACCGGGATTCCGAGTCTGATCGGGTCTTCTCGGGAGAAGGAATATCCTTCGTTGACCGTGAGAGCTTTTGATGGGCTAAGTTGGGACACCCCTGCATGGTTTTGAACTTTCGAAAGTCGTGCCCGCGGTTATGTGGTAGATGGGAATTTGTTAATGTCCGCTTGTAGAAAACTTGACACTTAACTTAATTAATATGCATCAACCGCGTGTGTAGCCATGATGGTCTCTTCTCGGCGGAGTCCGGGAAGTGAACACGGTTCTTGTGTTACGCTTCAATGTATCTAGTTTCAGGATCACTTCTTGATCATTTATAGCTTCACGACCGTGTGTTGCTTCTCTTCTCGCTCTCTTTTGCGTAAGTTAGCCACCATATATGTTAGTGCTTGCTGCAGCTCCACCTCAATACCCTTTCCTACCCATAAGTTTAAATAGTCTTGATCTCGCGGGTGTGAGATTGCTGAGTCCTCGTGACTCATAGATACTTCACACAAATACAAGTTAAACATACATCATCCAAAATACAATCAAGGTCCGACTATGGAACCAAAATAAAAGAAGACAACCCCAAATGTAGATCCCCGATTGTCCCAACTGGGCTCCACTACTGATCAACAAGAAACGAAATAATACAATGATCAAGATCTTCATTGAGCTCCCACTTGAGCTCAGTTGCGTCATCTGCACTGGTATCATTGGCACCTGCAACTGTTTGGAAGTATCTGTGAGCCACGAGGATTCAGCAATCTCACACCCGCGAGATCAAGACGATTTAAGCTTATGGGTAGGAAAGGGTAGTGAGGTGGAGCTGCAGCAAGCACTAGCATATATGGTGGCTAACTTATGCAAAAGAGAGTGATAAGAGAAGCAGCACAATGGTCGTGAAGCTAGAAATGATCAAGAAGTGATCCTGAAAGTACTTACGTTCAAGCATAACACAAGAACCGTGTTCACTTCCCGGACTCCGCCAAGAAGAGACCATCACGGCTACACACGCAGTTGATGCATTTTTGTTAAGTTAAGTGTCAAGCTCTCTACAACCGGATATTAACAAATTCCTGTCTGCCCATAACTGTAGGCACGACTTTCGAAAGTTCAAACCCTGCGGGGGTGTCCCAACTTAGCCCATCACAAGCTCTCACGGTCAACGAAGGATATTCCTTCTCCTAGAAAGACCCGATCAGACTCGGAATCCCAGTTACAAGACATTTCGACAAAGGTAAAACAAGACCCGCAAAGCTGCCCGATGTGCCGACATCCCGATAGGAGCTGCACATATCTCGTTCTTAGGGCAACACCGGATGAAAAGTCCGTACAACTAAAACCAGCCCTCAAGTTTACCCGAGGGGGCACTGCAAGGGGCTCTAGTTCGGACCAACACTTAGAGAAGCACTGGCCCGGGGGGGTTAAAATAAAGATGACCCTCGGAAGCGCGACTCCCAAGGGAAATGTAGGTGGTGGTGAGGAAAATGGTAAAACCAAGGTTGGGCCTTGTTGGAGGAGTTTTATTCAAAGCGAATTGTCAAGGGGTTCCCATAACACCCAACCGAGTAAGGAATACAAAATCAAGGAACATAACACCAGTATGACAGAAACTAGGGTGACAAGAGTGGAACAAAACACCAGGCATAAGGCCAAGACTTCCACCCTTTACCAAGTATATAGATGCATTAATTAAATAAGAGATATTGTGATATCCCAACATATCCATGTTCCAACATGGAACAATCTTCATCTTCACCTGCAACTAGCAACGCTAGAAGAGGGGCTTAGCAAAGCGGTAACATAGCCAAACAACGGTTTGCTAGGAAAGGTGGGTTAGAGGCTTGACATGGCAATATGTGAGGCATGATATAGCAAGTGGTAGGTAGCGCGGCATAGCAATAGAGCGAGCAACTAGCAAGCAAAGATAGAAGTGATTTCGAGGGTATGGTCATCTTGCCTGAGATCCCGCAAGGAAGAAGAACGGGTCCATGAAGAAGACAAACGGACGTAGTCGAACGGATCCTCACAACTCCGAAACGGAACCGAATCTAACGAGAGAAGCAACCCGAAAAGAAGCAAACAACCTATTAAACAACCATCACATAAGCATGGCACGATGCACAACCAAGTATGGTGCATGTGCGGTTTAAAGAGGCATGGCATGGCAAAGTGCAACAAACAATACTACGAATTAAGTGGAGCTCAATATGCAACGAGTTGCATATTGGCGGAACACCACATGACTTATTTAGTTCTCTCCCGTTTATGTACTCAACAATATTAAATGTTGGTTAGCATGGCAAGAGGTGAAGCATATGAAAACTACCTATCTAGGCAAGTTTAAATGTGGCCGGATATAACAAACAACAAATCAGGAAAATCCCCATGTGCAAATTATGGATTTGGTACTGTTCTGCCTCAAACCATATTTTAGAGTTGTTAAACATGCAAGATGAGAGCACCAAGTTAAAATAGGCATTTTTCTACCCCATTTACATATAAAGTTTATTAAAATCGGAGCTACGGTTATTAAGTTATGAATTAAAGCATTTTAGCATGGCATATGAGAAAATTTAAACAAACAACATCTTAAACATTTTAAACATTCATTAAAGTGGCACATTATGAAACTACATGAAAATCTAGTCATTTTTCATATATGAAACATTTTAATACGATGCTCGGTTAATGAGTTATTATATGCATGAAGTTTAGGGGCTAAACCAAAGCTAAAAAAAGCTACACTGGGCCAAATTTGCTGGCTGGCCCAACAGTGGAAGGGAAAAAAGGGCGATGGGGTTAGCTCACATTGAGCTGAGGCCTAGTAGGGAAAGAGGCCCGCGGGAGGGTGCGGTGGAGCAGGCCGACGGGGCTGGCCGGGCGCACTGGACCTGCTGGATCTGGGCCACGCGCAAGGCAGTGATCGACTGGAGCAGTTCGACGCGAGGCAGGGAAAGCAGCAGGTGCGGTGCTCTGTTCGACAGAAAACAGAGGAGCGGCGGCGCTGGGACTTGGCGAAGGAGAAGCCTCTCCAGCAAGGCGAGGACGGGGCAGTGGTACTTGGCACGGAGACAGAGCTGGGCCCTGGAGTGAGGCGGCCCACCACGTGACGCAGAGGAGGTGAGCGGGATGCTAGGGGATCAGAGGATGCAGTGCGGCCTGGCGCGACGGCGAAGTACGGGCAAGCACAGGTGAGACAAGGGGACTTGGCGAAGTGACGGCTCCCTAGTGGCGACGAACGGCTGCAGTACTTGGCACGTCGAAGGAGGAGTTTCTTGCTCCGGCGTTCGTCGTGCGCCATGGAATCGATTCACGACGAAGGGTTCGAACAGGGAGGCGGCTTGGAGCTTCCGGCGATGACGATGAGCGAGACAAGGCGGGCGCGGCGGGACTGATGACCGACTCCACAGCTGCGGGTCCAGGGAGGCACGGCTCTGGCGGACAGGGGCCGGAGACGAGGTACGGAAGGACGGCTTCCATGGCCTCCTCATGTTCCTGTAGAAAGAGAGAACAGAGAGAGATTTGAGATGGGAGGAAGCAACGCGATGAACAAGGAGAAAGGAGGGGTGGAGCAGGGACGCGGGGTTCTGCTAGTGCGGCGGTGTCAGGACCCCGATTCCAAGTCACATCGACCTAGCCGATAACACCTCATATCACTTTGTGGCCTCATGCATGGTATTCCCACGGGTGTCGCCTTACCATGGCCCGGACCGTTTGCGCCTTTTGGCTCTCGTATATGATGATGTCGCTAGCATCCATCTGACAGAGAACCCGGGCCGACATGACTAGTCGTGAACCCAAAGTGGCACTAACTTACGGGGACAGGCATACATGAAACAACATCGAGCATGTCGGTCAGCAGCGTGCGAATCCGGGTTGTAACACTGGGCTAACAGGACTCCGGTGAACCGGGCTGTAGCAGGCTAGGCAGGACTCTGTATGTCACCGTGTGACATTTCCCCGAAGGGACAGACACATGAACAAAGTGAATCACATGCCGGCCAGTCAAGTGTTCCAGAGCAGTCGTGCTGGGCTAGCAGGACTTCGGTGAACCGGGCTGTAGTGGACTACTATGGCTCATGGAAGCACATGACTACATTTCCCGATAAGAGAGGCTACCAAGGATAAACAACTAGGTTGTCGGATCCCACACATACCAAGCATTTCAATCATACACACAATATGCTCGATATGTGTAAATACCGAGGAGCGAGGAGCGAGATATTACAAACATGGGTCTCATGACCCAACATTCAGAGCATACAAATCAAAGCACATGCAAAACCTTAACATGTCTGAGTACAGACATCTATAAATGAAAAAGGCTTAGAAGCCTGACTATCTACCAGATCCTGCCGAGGGAACAAGATCGTAGCTGAGATATCAAGCTAAACGTCGGAGTCCACATAGAACTACTAGCGAGACCGACGTCTCTCTGCAAAACATAAATTAAGCAAACGTGAGTACAAATGTACTCAGCAAGACTTACATCAGAACTAACTACATATGCATCGGTATCAACAAGGGGGGTGGTGGAGTTTAACTGCAGCAAGCCAGCTTTGACTCAGTGGCTAACCTGAACTATGACTGCAAGCAACTCTTTTGAGGTGGCGCACACGAGTCCACATATTCACCATTCAATACACCATTATGGATCCGCTCCCGTCTCCCTACGAGAAGGCCATCCATAGCACTCACGCTTATATTGCGCATTTTAGAGTATCCACATTCACTTGTCTATGAACTGTATAGGCAACCAAGTAGTCCTTTACCGCGGACGCGGCTATTCGAATAGATGATGTTAACTCTGCAGGGGTGGACTTCTTCATACACGCTCTCACCACTTATCGTCGCTTAAACGACATGTACTCGGCAACCTTCAAGCGGAAGCCCCACAAGGGTGTCGGCCACGGCCTACCTAAACACTCAAGTCTCTAGTCCAGGTTTAGCGCCTATCCAGGTTCCATCCGCAGGGAGTCCGGCCGAGGTTTCCACATACGGCCCCGAACAATGTGTACAGGGTTCTGAGACACTAAACGGGCGCCCGACATGCCCGGCCACGGTGTATCTACCACATCATCGCCCACCCCTGGGGTCAGCGCTACGCACGACCGCCAACACATATCCTACAAACACCAGAAACTAGTTGCAACTCCTGGACAGATGACTAGGGTGATTAAGAAGCCGAGAGGGTCCATTGGTTTTGGGCCCAATGTATGGTAGTAACTGATTCTTAAATCACTCATACAGATCTTAGTTCTTAGGGATGGCCCCAATGAAACAACACACCATGTGCTCCTACATGGCCTCTCATCGATACCTTTACCAAATCGTGTTCAACACACTTAGCTCACACACAATAGGACATGTTCACAACTTTCTAATTCATCCCCGATGAATCAAACCTAACACAACTCTAAGAAATAGTAGGCATGACATACAAGCATGAATGAGTAGGAACATCAGGGCTCAAACAACTCTTACTCATGCTAGTGGGTTTCATCTATTTACTATGGCAATGATAGGTCATGCAGAGGATAAGGGATTCAACTACCGCAGTAAGTAACAGATGAATCGTTGCTGTCCTAATGCAGTAAAAGAGAGCAGGAGTGAGAGAGTGGGATTGTATCGGAATGAACAAGGGGGGTTTTGCTTGCGTGGCACTTCTGAAGATAGTATAGCTGTTCATCGGTGTCATCGATCATATCGCCGAAACACGTCTACTGACAGGGGACAATTACCAGCAAGGGAACATAAACAACATTCAATTAATGCAATGCACAAGCGAATGAATGATATGACATATTAAGGTACTGAATTGACCTAATGCAATATCTAGCCAATTTAATTGAAGTGGAACTCAAACAAGATCAAATTCCAACTCCAGATGTTATTTCATAAATTGCCCTAATCATTATTTGTCCTATTAAGTGAGGTTAACTTGTTCAAACATGCACGATCATGGCATAAACATATTCTTCATATGTTTCTGATCATTTTTCATATATAATTTATTTCATTTGGAGTTACGGTTTAATTTCTATGAATTTTAGAAGTTTATATTATTTTCTGGAATTTCCTGGTTATTAATAAATCCAGAAAATGTAATACTGCATCAGCATTAGGTCATGCCGACGTCAGCAGGTCGACAGGCGCCGTCCAGGTCAAACTTGACCAGTGGGGTCCACTGGTCAGTGACTTAGTCAACTGACATGGTTAACTAGCACTAACTAACAGTTAATCTAGGCTAATTAGTCCCTGGACCCACACGTCAGTGACTGTGGTTTAAAATTAAATTAATTTAACACTTAGCTAATTAACTGGGGTCAGGGCCCACATGTCAGCGGCTAACCTAACTAACCTAAATACGATTATCGCTAACTAACTTAGTTAGCCAGGCGGGGCCCGCATGTCAATGAGAGAGAGAGGTCAAACCCCTGGTCAGACGGGGTCAAACCTATCGGCGTTGAGTCGCTGGCAAGGCCGAGATGCTGGAGAGCGTCGGAAACGCTGCTCCGACTACGGTTCGATGCGCGAGTGGGTGCTACGAGTAGCTGGCGGTGTGGCGCATCCAACGGTGGCGTTGGTTGGTGCTGGGGTGGCCTGGAACGATGACAGCGTCGAGCCGGGCGGCGGCCGGAGTTCGGCCGTGCTCAAGTTCCTTGCTAGGGTGCATGGGAGGAGGAGCTGGTGGGCTCTACAGACTCCTGGGGGTGCACTGAGTGCAGTGACGTGCTCGGTTTGGACGGAGGCAAACCAAAATGACGACGGCGACAAGTCCGGTGCCGGTGAGGTCTCGGTCTTGACGGAAATGTGGGTTATGATGAGATAATGGACATGGGAGTAGGGGGATTGGTAGAGGAGCTCACGGCGAGTGCATAGGTGGCCTCGGCGTGCTCGGGGAAGCACCGGAGCGAGCGGGGCGACGAGAGGCATCTCCGGTGGCCGGTGCCGAAGACGATGAAGATGGCGTCGATGCAAGGCCTCCGGCGAGGCGTGGCTGGACGGAGAGGACGAGGGAGGCGTGGCGATGCTCGTGGACACGTCGGGGAGGCGAGGGGAGCATGGAGGCTGCGTCTACGGCATACGGCGGCGACGAGCTCCGCTCGGCTTCGGGAGAGAGCAAGAGAGGCGAGGCAGGGAGAGAGAGGAGCGGTCGAGGGGTCCAGGGGGTCTGCGTGGCAACGCCAGAGGCATCCAGGCCCTCGGCGTCAAGCAAGAGATGGCGCATGGCAGTGCGCGCGTCGGGCACGCGCCCGTCCTCCTGGCAAGGAGGAAGACGACAGGGGAGGGGCCAGGCGGGCTGGGCCGCGCAGGTGGGCGGGCCAGCTGGGCCACGACAGGTAAGTCACGTAGGTTCTCTCTCTCTCCTCTATTTTCTGTTTTCTATTATTTCTGTAACTTCAGGGCTTTATTAAAAATAGCAGAACGTTTCCAAAAATCCTAGAAATAGTTGTGGGCTCTTGTTGGAATATTTCCAACAGCCCTCACTTAAGTTCAGAATTAATTGAGCATTCAAAATATTATATAGCATTTAAATGCCCAATTCCAAATAGCATATGATCTAATTCAAAAATCCAGGATGGCATAGAAATATGTGCGTCATTTTTGTCAGAGGTTCTGGACCAATTCAAAAATGATGAACATTTCTAAAGGGCATTTTGGGATCATTGAAAAGATTTAAGTTTGAACCTGGTTGAATTTCATTTACTGCTAGGGTTTATTATCCCCAATTTCAAATTAAAGAAGTAATTTAGGCAAGATGCATGGATGCTTGTGCCACTAATTGCAAACAATTCTAGGGCTGTGATAACTCATCCCCGCTAAAAAAGAATCTCGTCCCGAGATTCAAGATGTGAGGTAAGAAGACAGAGGGGCACAAACTAGCACGGTCTTCACGATCCAAGTTGCACTTCATAGGAACGTTGACACGATCACCATCTTTGCCTCGATGCCTTGCTCTGAGAACTCCATCCAACACGATGACGGTAAGAAAAGAAACTCTCAAAGAATCGATCTTCTTGAAGATCGAGCAACCGGCGATCAACTCACAGAACGAGACATAGCGACATCTGTCGAGACGAGACACGATACACACATCAAGAATGATGGAAATGAGCATATGCCAAGGTTTAAGTAAGCAGTGGAATTCCCACACCTAGGAGGGTGGTGAACGGTGTCAACGTAGCGAGGAGTTGGGTTGCCATGATACCACAACGAGACATCTTAAGGAAGGTGACTCGCAGAAATATTCCCTTAAGTGGCAAAAAGAATTACTTTTGATTCAAAGATCATTGAAACTCTTTATACCAGCCAAAGGCAAATCACAACAATCATTTGGAGGAGTAAGAAGGGATGGCATACCCAGACTAGAATGGATGATGTGAACTACCTTGTTGAAGATAACGCAATGGATGATTTTTGCTTATCATCGGAAATGGATGGGACCCATGGTAAGTCCACTTTTGAAGATGATCTTGGACAACAACTGCTGAGAAGGGCAGCCCATGGGAAATTGGCACAATGGTGGTCCAAGCTAGGAACAAAATGCACCTGTTGGGAATGTTCCAGCCATCATATCTGCCTGAGATTCAGATCTGGTTAGAAACAGGATACTTCAGACTCACATGTCTGAAAAGAAGATTTGCAACACAAATCGACGAGATAACATTGTGAGACTCTCCGGAGATGAACTACGATAGCAAGCTCCAAAACATGAGCTGGTTCTGCTACACACCTGTGAACACACTGTCCTAGACAAGCATGACCACATGGTAGTCTTATAAAAAAACAATACCAAGTTCCGATTAGGAACCATCATTGCGAAGAGCGAAGTCCTGCGCATGTACCTTTGGGTCCTTAAGGAGTAGCACTTAAGAACTTCTTTTCCTTGAACAAATCAATCAGTGTCTTGGTGTGCTAGGAATTACACATGGAGTGGAGGTAGCGAGCCTACCAAACCATGGAATACCTCGCACTTGCATGACTGACTTGGGATGATTCCGGAGAAAGCAAAAACAATCTTTCTCAATTCACAGCGGCAACTTGCACCTAATGCACATGAACTTGGAGAAAGTCACTTCTTACACCAAACATGTATTTCATGAACGGGACATGAAGATAATGCTTACAAAAGTTTCCAATACTAGCTTGATGTTCAACATGAATCATGGAGGAGACAAGATGCTGCTGATGGGCTCAATAGCAACTCATCGGAATTTCCATATGAGTGGACTTCCACCATCATGTGAACAATGTGATAGTATTGGTCAGACGAAAAGATATAATGGCGTATGCTCGAGGAAACCACCGCGAGTAAGACAACATAAAAAATATCGTTGGTTCTGATTTGATTTGTTGATAACCCATACTCAAATCAAAGTCTGGACAAGACAATAGATCCAACAATTTATCCCAAGGACCAATCGATGAAGACATCATCTTTCTTCAACACACACTCAAAAGGATAACCCTTAAAATGAACTAAGCCGGACAAAGCTTTTATCTTCCAACTCTCCAAGTTGTTGTTTTGCTTAACCAACTAGCTCAGGGGTATCCCAGACAGATTCTTGGAGAATGGGTGGTTTGGAGGAAACCCACATGATCACGAACTCAACATAGCGGTCAGGTGACAACCTGGTAATACTTCCGAGAGGATATTCGGAACATCACGAACCACCGATATGTTACTAAGCTCGAGAACAATCTTGCTTTTTAGAGCAAGACGATGTGATCAAATAAGCAAGGGATTGAATAATCCTAACTCATTGATCGAAGAGTGCACCGGAAATAAGGACAAGGTAGCACAATCTATCTTAGAATGGTGATTCAATAACCAACACGCTAAGAATGAGAATACTGTCCATTTACTACCAAGCAACGAAGTTGCTAGGAGTATAGATTTCACGCATCACGATTCACTTGTCGGTGTTCCGGTTACAATAACACGGGGACCGAGGAATGAATAATGATGGCGAGAAGTATCACTGTATCAAGAGTTCATAGGATGGTCTGCAATTTCCATGACATTCTTGATATAAAGATGGTAATACTCCAAGGTAGAACATAATAAAAAGCTGGATTGGCATTTGATTTGCGGGTTACAACTGCTTTGACCCAATCCTAGAAATGGACGAGGTACTAGAGTTTGTTTCTCCTAGACTCCTAGCCATTCCGGAATAGATTGGCTTGACAGACCACAGGAATATGAGGTATCGATGAGCATGAATGCATGACATGCTCTTGACTATCAAATGATAAACGGAGATCAGGATACAACTAAAGAGAGGGACAACTCAAAGGAATGTATATCCTTCTGAGTTGTGGATGCATAGACTAGCATGTCGATCGAGTTCAACATATTTCTTACGGATGACCCATGCAGAAAGGTAGAACTGGCAGAATCACAATATGAATGGAGTACTCCTCAAGAACACCCTGGTTGTGATCTTTTGGCTCAAAAGAACTTCTGCCATGATGGTTCATGGTATTGGAAGAATGAGATACCATGGACCTCGAGGACTATCGCAAAGGTTACTAATATCTTACGGAACTAGCAAATACTAACAACATGAAGTAGGGTGAATCTCGGGTTCGAAAACCCAGGAGTAGAATACCTACTACTAAATGGCATCATGGGATGCTTTCGAGAATGGTGGCCAGAATCATAACACCGGAAACACAAAACATGGCTAGATTACTAGGTGACTCCCTAAAACACCTAGGGTCATAATAATAGCTCCAGCATATATGTCGAGGCAATAAAGTACCTCAACTCACCGATTAGTGTGCTTATTCTCACCAAATAGGACATTGGGAACGGAAAGAAAGGATTTGCAAATGCATCAGACTATTTAGAGACCTGGGATGACTCGGACAGCATAACGACTGTAAATGCTCAGAAAAAGATTTGAGACATTCACAAGGATTTGCATAGTCACTTAGCAACATCATATCAAGGTTCTGATTCAATTGACAACATACTAAAAGTAGTAGAAACTGAATTGAGGCCTGGAACCAACAATCCTATAAGTCTCTAACACAATAACTCGTCATCCTAAAAGATAGATGGGAAGGCCTAGTTCTTAATCCCCGTAGAAATGAAGAGGATGACTCAGATCAGAAGGGCATAAGGTAAAGGAGTAAAAAGAGCCTTACGTTCCCTTCCACAATCAATTCCCTTACATAACTAAAGCATTTCTAGACACAACTTCGACTGGTTTGGCTTGGTAATCCTACAGGCAGTCAGGCTCTGATACCAAAGCTATAAGGACCCCGATTCCAAGTCACATCGACCTAGCCGGTAACACCTCATATCACTTTGCGGCCTCACGCATGGTATTCCCACGGGTGTCGCCTTACCATGGCCCGGGACCGCTTGCGCCTTTTGGCTCACGTATATGATGATGTCGCTAGCATCCATATGATAGAGAACCCGGGCCGACATGACTAGTCGTGAACCCAAAGTGGCACTAACTTACGGGGACAGGCATACATGAATCAACATCGAGCATGTCAGTCAGTAGCGTGCGAATCCGGGCTGTAGCACTGGGCTAACAGGACTTCGGTGAACCGGGCTGTAGCAGGCTAGGGAGGACTCCGGATGTCACCGCGTGACATTTCCCCGAAGGGACAGACATAGGAACGAAGTGAATCGCATGCTGGGCAGTCAAGTGTTCTGGAGCAGTAGTGCTACTGAGGGAGTCCTGGATTAGGGGGTGTTCAGGTAGCCGGACTATACCTTCAGCCGAACTCCAGGACTATGAAGATACAAGATTGAAGACTTCGTCCCGTGTCCGGATGGGACTTTCCTTGGCGTGGAAGGCAAGCTTGGCGATGCGGATATTCAAGATCTCCTACCATTGTAACTGACTCTGTGTAACCCTAACCCTATCCGGTGTTTATATAAACCGGAGGGTTGTAGTCCGTAGGACATCAACTCCATATACAACAATCATACCATAGGCTAGCTTCTAGGGTTTAGCCTCCTTGATCTCGTGGTAGATCTACTCTTGTACTACCCATATCATCAATATTAATCAAGCAGGAGTAGGGTATTACCTCCATAGAGAGGGCCCGAACCTGGGTAAAAACATCGTGTCCCTTGTCTCCTGTTACCATCCGGCCTTGACGCATAGTTCGGGACCCCCTACTCGAGATCCGCCGGTTTTGACACCGACAGCTGGGCTAGTAGGACTCCAGTGAACCGGGCTGTAGGGGACTACTATGGATCATGGAAGCACATGACTACATTTCCCCATAAGAGAGGCTACCAAGGATAAACAACTAGGTTGTCGGATCCCACACATACCAAGCATTTCAATCAGACACACAATATGCTCGATATGTGTAAATGCCACATGGCATCACAACAAAACTCTACGACTCAAAGTATTTATTCAATAGGCTCCGAGGAGCGAGATATTACAAACATGGGTCTCATGACCCAACATTCAGAGCATACAAATCAAAGCACATGCGGAAGCTTAACATGTCTGAGTACAGACATCTGTAAATGAAAAAGGCTTAGAAGCTTGACTATCTACCAGATCCTGCCGAGGGCACAAGATCGTAGCTGAGGTATCAAGCTAAATGTCGGAGTCCACACAGAACTACTAGCGAGACCGACGTCTCTCTGCAAAACATAAATTAAGGAAACATGAGTACAAATGTACTCAGCAAGACTTACATCAGAACTAACTACATATGCATCGGTATCAACAAGGGGGGTGGTGGAGTTTAACTGCACCAAGCCAGCTTTGACTCAGTGGCTAACCTGAACTACGACTACAAGCAACTCTTTTGAGGTGGCGCACACGAGTCCACATATTCACCATTCAATACACCACTATGGATCCGCTCCCATCTCCCTACGAGAAGGCCATCCATAGCACTCACACTTATCTTGCACATTTTAGAGTATCCACATTCACTTGTCTATGAACTGAATAGGCAACCAAGTAGTCCTTTACCGCGGACGCGGCTATTCGAATAGATGATGTTAACCCTGCAGGGGTGTACTTCTTCATACACGCTCTCACCACTTATCGTCGTTTACACGACATGTACTCGGCAACCTTCAAGCGGAAGCCCAACGAGGGTGTTGGCCACGGCCTACCAAAACACTCAAATCTCTAGTCCAGGTTTATCGCCTATCCAGGTTCCATCCGCAGGGAGTCCGGCCGAGGTTTCCACATACGGCCCCGAACGATGTGTACAGGGTTCCGAGACACCAAACGGGCGCCCGGCATGCCCGGCGATGGTGTATCTACCGCATCATAGCCCACCACTGGGGTAAGCGCTACACACGGCCGCCAACACATATCCTACAAACACCAGAAACTAGTTGCAACTCCTGGACAGATGACTAGGGTGATTAAGAAGCCAAGAGGGTCCATTGGTTTCGGGCCCAATGTATGGTAGTAACTGATTCTTAAATCACACATACAAATCTCAGTTCTTAGGGACGGCCTCAATGAAACAACCCACCATGTACTCCTACATGGCCTCTCATCGATACCTTTACCAAATCATGTTCAACACACTTAGCTCACACACATTAGGACATGTTCACAACTTTCCAATTCATCCCCGATGAATCAAACCTGACACAACTCTAAGCAATAGCAGGCATGACAAACAAGCATGAATGAGTAGGCACATCAGGGCTCAAACAACTCCTACTCATGCTAGTGGGTTTCATCTATTTACTATGGCAATGACAGGTCATGCAGAGGATAAGGGGTTCAACTACCGCAGCAAGTAACGGATGAATCGTTGTTGTCCTAATGCAGTAAAAGAGAGCGGGAGCGAGAGAGTGGGATTGTATCGGAATGAACAAGGGGGGGGGGGTTTGCTTGCCTGGCACTTCTGAAGATAGTATAGCTCTTCATCGGTGTCATCGATCATATCACCGAAACACGTCTACTGAGAGGGGACAATTACCGGCAAGGGAACATAAACAACATTCAATTAATGGAATGCACAAGCGAATGAACGATATGACATATTAAGGTACTGCATTGACCTAATTCAATATCTAGCCAATTTAATTGAAGTGGAACTCAAACAAGATCAAATTCCAACTCCAAATGTTATTTCATAAATTGCCCTAATCATAATTTGTCCTATTCAGTGAGGTTAACTTATTCAAACATGCATGATCATGGCATAAACAGATTCTTCATATTTTTCTGATCAATTTTCATATATAATTTATTTCATTTGGAGTTACGGCTTAATTTCTATGAATTTTAGAAGTTCATACTATTTTCTGGAATTTCCTGGTTATTAATAAATCCAAAAAATGTAATATTGCGTCAGCATTAGGTCATGCCGACGTCAGCAAGTCAACAGGTGCCGTCTAGGTCAAACCTGACCAGTGGGGTCCACTGGTCAGTGACTCAGTCAACTGACAGGGTTAACTAGCACTAACTAACAGTTAATCTAGGCTAATTAGTCCCTGGACCCACACATCAGTGAGTGTGGTTTTAAATTAAGTTAATTTAACACTTAGCTAATTAACAGGGGTCAGGGCCCACATGTCGGCGGCTAAACTAACTATCCTAAATAGTATTATCGCAAACTAACTTAGTTAGCCAGGCGGGGCCCGCATGTCAGTGAGAGAGAGAGAGGTCAAACCCCTGGTCAGACGGGGTCAAACCTGCCGGCGTTGAGTTGCCGGAGAGGCCGAGACGGCGGAGAGCGTCAGAAACGCTGCTCCGGCTACGGTTCGATGCACGGGTGGGTGCTACGGGTAGCTGGCGGTGTGGCGCATCCAACGGTGGCATTGGTTGGTGCTGGGGTGGCCGGGAACGATGACGGCGTCGAGCCGGGTGGCGGCCGGAGTTCGGCCGTGCTCAAGTTCCTCACTAGGGTGCATGGGAGGAGGAGCTGGTGGGCGCTACAGACTCCTGGGGGTGCACTGAGTGCAGTGACGCGCTCGGTTTGGACGAATGCGAACCAAAACGATGACGGCGACATGTCCGGCGCCGATGAGCTCACAGCGAGTGCAGAGGTGGCCTCGGCGTGCTCAGGGAAGCACCGGAGTGAGCGGGGCGGCGAGAGGCATCTCTGGTGGCCGGCGACGAAGACGATGAAGATGGCGTCGATGCAAGGCCTCCGGCGAGGCGTGGCTAGACGAAGAGGACGAGGGAGGCGTGGCGATGCTCGTGGACACATCGGGGAGGCGAGGGGAGCACGGAAGCCACATCTACGGCGTACGGCGGCGACGAGCTCCGCTCGGCTTCGGGAGAGAGAGTGAGAGAGGCGAGGCAGGGAGAGAGAGGAGCGGTCGAGGGGTCCAGGGGTTCTGCGTGGCAACGCCAGAGGCGTCCAGGCCCTCAGCGTCAATGTGACACCCCGAGACCGTTGCACCAGGTGTCTTCCAGTTCTTTACCGTCGTTGCCATGTCATTCGCTTGCGTGTTGCATCTTGTCATTGCATCATATGCATTGCATCATCATGTTTTCAAAACTTGCATCCGTCCGGGTTTCCCCAGTTCTCTATGTTGTCCGTTCCGAGTCCAGACACACTTGCATGTGCCTGCGGCATGTCCGAAATAGTATTTTATAAGTGGCCAGAAAATGTTCTCGGAATGGAATGAGAGTTGACGTGTGGTCTTATTATAGTGTAGATAGACCGCCTGTCAAGTTTCATCGCATTTGGAGTTCATTTGACGCGCCAACGATTAACTATAGCGGCAGTATAGCCGGTCTCTTTGTCAAACGTGTTCGGTCTCCGGAAACAGTCGCCGGGTCTCTCTCTTCTCTTTTCTCAGCCCAAGGCCTTCTGCACAGTCCACTACCTACCGCCAGGCCCAACCTAACCTCTCTCGTCAGCCCGCGGCCCTCCTCGCGCGCGTGTCCGAAAAGTTGTCCCGGACCCGACCCGAGCAGTCGTCACCGTTGGGTCCGGATCATCCCCTAACATCTACAAAACGTCACCGTTTTCTCATTTGGACTCCTTAGCCCATTTTTCTTGTCCGTCTGATTGCAATCGGAGGGACGATATACCCCTAAGTAAAACCCACCTACTATATATAGCTAGTCTAACCCTAGACCAAATCCCAAACTTCTAGGGATCCATCCCACCGCCGCCACTCTCTTCCTCGAATTCCACACCGAACCAACAACGTCCTCCCTGATCCAAAATTCCTCTCTCGTTCAAACACCAGCCAAGACAAATCCTCCCCGACCCTCTCCCTCGTTTTGCGGGCTTGACCAATCGGTCGCCCGAGCCCCGTGCTCCTCCATCCCACCTCGTCGGCTGACGACCGGCACCGTCGCCGGCGACCACGAGTCCAGCCCTGCGCCTCTCCTCCAGTTACGCCTGGCGTCGTCCCCGCCGAGCAGTTCTGCCGGTGACCACCAACAGGCTAGGCCACCTCCCCTGCTTTCTCCCTTCTCCATCCTTCTCTCTTCTCTGATCTCTCTCTCTGACCAGGAACCATGAAGGATCCCGACGCCATGCTCGCGCTCGATCTGCTCCAAGGCATGCCGCTCCGCCAAGTTTCCTCGCCTGCATCTTCCCGTGGAGCGTCAGGAATAATTGCAGCACCTCATCGCCGCCCAAGTCCGTCGCCCCGCCAAGCACCTCGCCCTTGCCTCGCGCTCCTCTTCTTCCTTGTTTTCCTTGCGCTGCTGCTGACCCGTCTCCCGCCGCTGTTTGACGCCACAGGGCTCGTCGCCGACCTCCCCTGCCGTCTGGACAAGTCCGGCCTCCCGCAGCACCTTTCGTCTCTGACCGCGGCCGCGCCGACGATCGCCAGCAAACCAGCAGGGAGCCGCTGTCGCCGTTTGCCATGTCGCCGGCCTGCTACCTCCTTCCTCCTTGAGTCCCCTGCCTGGATCCATGCCGCCCCGGCCTTCAACGCGCCATCGCTGGAGTCCAAGCCGCGTGAAGCCACCGCTCCATCCTCTGCTTCGAGCTCTGAACGAGCGCACCAGCGAGGCCGGTTGACCGCGTCGTTGCCTCCAGATCCGGGCCCAGTTGCGCGCCCCTGCAGGCCTCCCCTCACCACAGTTCCGGGCCGAGTCCCAATGTGTGGAACTTCCCCAGCCCAGCTCGGTTCCGTTTCAGCCCATGTTTATTTTTTTCCCTCTCTGCGAATTTAGTTATTTTTCCTGAGACTGCAGTTTTACAGAAAAGACCCTCATGTTCATTCATTCAATATCTCACAAACTAAGCACCACATGTAAAAACTTTGTATATGAAATATGCTTAGTTTTTCATCTAGTTTCATAATATGTCATTTTCATCCATGTTTAAAATGTTGTTTGCATATAATTTGCTCCTATGCCATGCTAAAATGCTTTATTTCATAACTGATTAACCATAGCTCGGTTTTAAAAAAACTTTATATGTAAATGGGGTAGAAAAATGCCTAGTTTAACATGGTGGCATCACTTTGCATGTTTAACAAATCTAAAATTGTGATTATGGCAAAACAGTACCAAACCTTAAAATATGCATATGGGGTTTTACCGGACTTGTTGTTTGTTGTTCCAGCCTCATTTAAACTTGCCTAGATAGGTAGTTTTCATTTGCTTCACCCCTTGCCATGTTAATCAACATTTAATATTGTTGGGTACATAAACGAGATCGAACTAAATAACTTGAATGTGGTGTTTCGTCAATATGCAACAGAGTTTCATGTTGAGCTCCACTTAATTTGTAGGATTGTTTGTGCATTTTGCCATGCCATGCTTCGTTAAACCGGACATGCATCATACTTGATTGTGCATCATGTCATGCGTACGTGATGGTTGTTTACTTTGTTGTTTGGTTCTTTCCGGTGTTGCTTCTTCGGGTTAGTTCCGATAACGTCGCGTTTGTGAGGATCCGTTCGACTACGTCCGTTTGTCTTCTTCATGGACTTGTTCTTCTTCCTTGCGGGATTTCAGGCAAGATGACCATACCCTCGAAATCACTTCTATCTTTGCTTGCTAGTTGCTCGCTCTTTTGCTATGCCTATGCTGCGATACCTACAACTTGCTTATCATGCCTCCCATATTGTTGAGCCAAGTCTCTAACCCACCTTGTCCTAGCAAACCGTTGTTTGGCTATGTTACTGCTTTGCTCAGCCCCTTTTATAGCGTTGTTAGTTGCAGGTGAAGATTGAAGTTTGTTCCTTTTTGGAACATGGAGATGTTGTTCCTTGTTGGAACATGTCTATTTGGTTGGGATATCACAATATCTCTTATTTAATTAATGCATCTATATACTTGGTAAAGGGTGGAAGGCTCGGCCTTATGCCTGGTGTTTTGTTCCACTTTTACCGCCCTAGTTTTCGTCATATCGGTGTTATGTTCCCGGATTTTGCGTTCCTTACGCGGTTGGGTTATATTGGGAACCCCTAGACAGTTTGCCTTGAATAAAACTCCTCCAGCAATGCCCAACATTGGTTTTACCATTCGCCACCTAGCCTTTTCTTTTTCCTTGGGAGTCGCGCTCTCGAGGGTCATCATTATTTTAACCCCCGGGCCAGTGCTCCTCTGAGTGTTGGTCCACCTTGTCAGCTGCCGATGGCCACCAGGGGCAACTCTGGGCTGGCCTACCGGAAGTTTGGACAATCCGGTGTGCCCTGAGAACGAGATATGTGCAGCTCCTATCGGGATTTGTCGGCACATTCGGGTGGCTTTGCTGGTCTTGTTTTACCATTGTCGAAATGTCTTGTAACCTGGATGCCGAGTCTGATCGGAATGTCTTGGGAGAAGGAATATCCTTCATTGACCATGAGAGCTTGTGATGGGCTAAGTTGGGACACCCCTGCAGGGTTTTGAACTTTCGAAAGCCGTGCCCGCGGTTATGGGCAGATGGGAATTTGTTAACGTCCGGTTGTAGAAAACCTGAAGTTGAACTTAATTAAAATACATCAACCACGTGTGTTACCGTGATGGTCTCTTTCCAGCAGAGTCCGGGAAGTGAACACGATGTTGGAGTTATGCTTGACGTAGGTTGTTCTAGGATCACTTCTTGATCATAGTTTCTCGATCGTGCTTTGCCTTCTCTTCTCGCTCTCTTTTGCGTATGTTAGCCACCATATATGCTAGTCGCTTGCTGCAGCTCCACCTTGTACCTTTTACCCTTCCTATAAGCGTAAATAGTCTTGATCGCGAGGGTGTGAGATTGCTGAGTCCCCGTGACTCACATATACTTCCAAAACCAGCTTGCAGGTGCCGATGTTACCGAGCAGATGACGCAACCAAGCTCAGGAGGAGCTCGATGAAGATCTTGTCCTTTGTGTTGTTTCATTCTAGTTGATCAGTAGTGGAGCCCAGTTGGGGTCGATCGGGGATCTGTGTAGCATTTGGGGTAGTCTTCTTTTATTTTGGTTCCGTAGTCGGACCTTGATTGTATCTGGTTGATGTAATGCTTTAATTCATGTATTGTGTGAATTGGCGATTGTAAGCCAACTATGTATCTCTTTCCCTTATGTATTACATGGGTTGTGTGAAGATTACCTCACTTGCGACATTGCTTTCAATGCGGTTATGCCTCTAAGTCGCCCTTCGACACGTGGGAGATATAGCCGCAACTTCTAGGGCGTTACAAGTTGGTATCAGAGCCTTCCCCGACCTTAGGAGCCCCCTGCTTGATCGAATAGCCAGCGTTGTTGAGTCTAGAAAATGTTTTGAGTCATTTAGGATTATATATATCAGAGAGTTAGGACTTCTTTTTACTCCTCAGTCCCTTCGTCGCTCTGGTGAGGAATCTTGACGTAGAGTTTTGACTCTTCTCTTCTACAATTTCACTAAAAAAATTTAGGATCACGCGGGTATCTTGGAATCGTTCCGATGGCTTTGTGACGGGAACATTGTTCTTGGTGCCTCCTGTCATTTACGGGTTGTGGCAGTGTCCCGGGGAGTTGAGCTCCGAGGTGTTGTCATCACAATTTTATCGTTGCAGTTCTGGAATACCTGAGTTTAGTTTTGCCGACATCGAAAATCTCTTTTATGCAGTTGTTGGTGAGATAACCTCGACGCCACCCAGTACTGGGGCGGGAGTTCAGGAGTATTGCCATAACTGTATAACGGATGCTTTTCGAAGACTGAGGTAAACGATTTCCGAAGGTTTCTTGGTTATGTGTTAAAGGATGGATACAGCTGGATGTAGGATTTCCGAAGTTTTTCATCTAGTTTCATAATATGTCATTTTCATCCATGTTTAAAATGTTGTTTGCATATAATTTGCTCCTATGCCATGCTAAAATGCTTTATTTCATAACTAATTAACCGTAGCTTGGTTTTAAACAAACTTTATATGTAAATGGGGTAGAAAAATGCCTAGTTTAACATGATGGCATCACTTTGCATGTTTAACAACTCTAAAATTGTGATTAAGGAAGAACAGTACCAAACCTTAAAATATGCATATGGGGTTTTACCAGAATTGTTGTTTGTTGTTCCAGCCTCATTTAAACTTGCCTAGATAGGTAGTTTTCATTTGCTTCACCCCTTGCCGATGTTAATCAACATTTAATATTGTTGGGTACATAAACGAGATCGAACTAAATAACTTGAATGTGTGAGATTGCTGAGTCCCCGTGAGATTGCTAGCCGCCATATATGCTAGTCGCTTGCTGCAGCTCCACCTTATACCTTTTACCCTTCCTATAAGCGTAAATAGTCTTGATCGCGAGGGTGTGAGATTGCTGAGTCCCCGTGACTCACAGATACTTCCAAAACCAGCTTGCAGGTGCCGATGTTACCGAGCAGATGACGCAACCAAGCTCAGGAGGAGCTCGATGAAGATCTTGTCCTTTGTGTTGTTTCATTCTAGTTGATCAGTAGTGGAGCCCAGTTGGGGTCGATCGGGGATCTGTGTAGCATTTGGGGTAGTCTTCTTTTATTTTGGTTCCGTAGTCGGACCTTGATTGTATCTGGTTGATGTAATGCTTTAATTCATGTATTGTGTGAAGTGGCGATTGTAAGCCAACTATGTATCTCTTTCCCTTATGTATTACATGGGTTGTGTGAAGATTACCTCACTTGTGAGATTGCTTTCAATGCGGTTATGCCTCTAAGTCGTGCTTCAACACGTGGGAGATATAGCCACAACTTCTAGGGCGTTACAGTCAAGCAGGAGGTGGCGCACGGCGGTGCGCGCGCGTCGGGCACGCGCCCATCCTCCTGGCAAGGAGGAAGACGACAAGGGAGGGGCCAGGCAGGCTGGGCCACGCAGGTGGGCGGGCCAGCTGGGCCGCGACAGGTAAGTCAGGTAGGTTCTCTCTCTCTCTCCTCTATTTTCTGTTTTCTATTATTTCTGTAACTTCAGGGCTTTATTAAAAATACCAGAACGTTTCCAAAAATCCTGGAAGTAATTGTGGGCTCTTGTTGGAATATTTCCAACAGCCCTCACTTAAGTTCAGAATTAATTGAGCATTCAAAATATTATATAGCTTTTAAATGCCCAATTGCAAATAGCATATGATTTAATTCAAAAATCCAGGATAGCCTAGAAATATGTGCATAATTTTTGTCAGAGGTGCAGGACCAATTCAAAAATGATGAACATTTCTAAAGGGCATTTTGGGATCATTGAAAAGATTTAAGTTTGAACCTGGCTGAATTTCATTTGCTGCTAGAGTTTATTATCCCCCATTTCAAATTAAAGAAGTAATTTAGACAAGATGCATGGATGCTTGTGCCACTAATTGCAAACAATTCTAGGGCGGTGACAGCCGGCTTGCTGCGGTGGTGGATCGGGCAGGCGACGAGTAGTTGGTCTGGTTGGAAATTCGAGGGAGGATTTTGATCGGGGAAGACCCCGAGGTGGGAGGAGACAAGAGGAGTGGCGGTGGCAGCTAGGAGGATCCCTAGAAATTAGGGATTTGGTCTCGGGTTAGACTAATATATATACCGAGTTGGTTAGGTTAGGGGCTATCTCGTCCCTCCGATCAAAATCGGACGGTCAGGAAAAATAGGCTAGGGAGTCCAAATAAGAAAATAGTGATGTTTTATAGATGTTTGGGGATGACCCAGACCCAACGGTGATGTCTGCCCGGGTCGGGTCCAGGGAAATTTCGGACCGCACGTGATGGGTCGGTTGGAACTTGTGGGCTGTGCAGAAGGGCTCGAGCTGAGAGAAGAGAAGAGAGAGAGGCCCGACAACTGTTTGCAGAGACCGAAAACGTCTGACGATAGACCGGCTACTATTGCCGCTATAGTTATCCGTTTGGGCAATCAAACGGACTCTCAATGCGATGAAACTTGGCAGGCGGTCTAGTGACAATATAACAACACCGCACGCCAACATTCATCCCATTCCGAGAACATTTTATGGCCACTTATAAAATAATATTTCGGACATGCCATGGGCGCGTGCGAGTGTGTCTGGGTTAAGAACAGATAACGGAAGGAACGGGGAGACCGGGACGGATGCAAGTTTTGAAAACATATAGATGCAATGCACATGATGACATGGCAAGATGCAACACGCAAGCAAATGACAAGGCAACAACAGCGAATAACTAGAAGACACCTGGTGCAAGTGCCTCGGGGCATTACAACACTCCACCACTACAAGAGGATCTCGTCCTGAGATCTAGGATGGCACCGGAGAAAAACGGAAGAGGAAGCGAAGAGGTAAAGCTACGTTGCTTCTTTGACAAACGAGTGAAACCAAAGAACCTTGCAAGGTTGAAAAAATTGAAAGAAATAATGCAACGAAGATGAATAATGTTGAAAACACTCCGTTAGAAAAGAGGAACAAGGAACATTACTAGAACCTTGTAGGTTAAAAGACATAAGAAAAGGGTTGCAATGGACAAGAAGTACATGCAAGCACTCCAGTAGCAACGAAATGTACAAGGAACGATACAGATAAATTATGATAACACTCCGGTTGGAAATGGATGGAATAGAATATGAAGTTGGAAAAATGAAAGCACTTGGATTATACTCTGGTTAAAAGAGGAATGATAGGCACAACACTCCGGTTAAAACAAGATGGAGAAGGGATAAGAATGATATAAATTGGACAGCAATCTGACTCTAAATGGTAGGAATAGAACATGATCTTGGCAAGATGAGAGGATACTTGAAAAGAGGACACGACACCGGTTTAATGGGTAAGCACGAAAAGGACATGGTCCTCACAATCCGAGATGATGAGTGAAAAGAGCAACATCACAATGCCTCCGGAATGAATTTAAGAATGGAATCAAAAGAACGGAGGATAAAACCACATCTTTTGCCTCAAATGAGCTTGAAAAAGCATCTTTAGGGGAAGAGTCGAACAGAGTTGTTGGAAAACCAACAACTAAAAGAGTAAGATTGTTGTGGGCTTATGGAAAACATCTCAAAATCTTGAGGTGAAATGATGCCACTAACGAAAAACAATAGATAGGATTGATATCAACAAGGAGACAAGAAGCTTATTTCACCGGGAGGATCAATGAAGAACTTGGGTCATTTATAAGCACTATAAATAGCAACAATCCTTAGGGAAAGATTTAGGTGAAATATAACCCAAGGTAACTCCGACAAAAGGATTGATTAGTTGAAAAGATCTCTTTGAGCGAAGAGAAAATGATGGATTTAAATATGTCACTCTTTGAAAACTTGTGACTCATGAAACCCGAAGGGAAATTATCAAGAATGACATAACACCACCTCAAATGATAAGGTCGAAAGAACTGCACTTCCAAATGCAAGATAAAGAATGCTTGATCTCCTCACAACAAAACATGTATTGAGCACCATGTTTATTTTAGAGTATTGCTTGGCGGATCTTAACTTCAAGAGAAATCTTGAGGACATATGAAGAATGAAAGGAATCCTTGACAAACCACCATGTAGAGCCTCCATGAGGAACTCCGGTAATAAAAGAATGGAAAGGATTAACCCACTATGAAAATAATTTGAAAGATCTTGGTGAAAGCCATTTGACTGGTGATAACTCATTCTTACGTCAAACTTTGAAACAAATTTGTGAATAACTCCGGAAAAATTAGAAGAGTCAAGTAAGATCCTGGGAAAAGACCTGTGGGTTAGGGCCCACTCAAGAGAAACATCGTTGAAATGGTTTTGAAGAGGTATTGCACCGGTTGAATTTAATGGCTTGAATGAGATAACAATCTCAAAATAGCTTGAACGGATTGAGAATGGAAACACGAATCTCCTGAGATATCTTCAGCACTCCGAAACAAATGAATAGCGAGAAGTGAATGATTAAGAGGTGCACCGGCATGAGAAAACATTTGAAACAAGAAAAGGATATGATTGACAAGGCTTGACTTGAATCCACCAGAGAAGAAAAGAATGTAGAATAATACACTTGAAGCTCAGTTAGTATGTTCCTGAGAATCACCGGATAAGAACATTGACGGAAAAGAATGGGGAGGCTTCCCATCAATAAAAGGATACTTGATTAAGAAATCCGAGTCCTTGAAGAAAAAGTGTGGGAGGGCGGGAAAACAAAGGAAACTTGGGACTGATGAAACAAACAACATAGAGAAGACTTGAGTTGATCTTGTGGATGTTGAAAAAGATCGACTCCACTTTAAGAGTAACACGCCAGTGAAAAGGATTGACATAACAATCTCGATTATCATGAAGGATTAGTATTCACATAGAAATATGAGAAAACCACTTAGGAAAGGTATGGAATCCACATTTGACTTCGAAGCAACTCGAATACCACAGACCAAAATAAAAAACAAAGGACTGGCTTGCAAAATAAGTCGGAAACAAACATATGATAGACCCCATATCGTATCATGTGTCTGTTGGACAGATATTCTACGATATACTTGAATTCCCACTTATAATCTCCCGAAACTTTTTGGTTATGCAATTAGGTGTTGGGGATACAGGGGAAGCATAATATCTCACCCAAACTAACAATACCTACATCAGCTGTATCCATCCTTCAACACATAACCAAGAAACCTTCGGAAATCATTTACCTCAACCTTCAAAAAGCATCCGTTATACGAGTTATGGCAATACTCCCGAACTCCCGCCCCAGTACTGGGTGGCGTCGAGGTTATCTCACCAACAACTGCATAAAAGAGATTTTCGATGTCGGCGAACTCAGGTATTCTAGAACTGCAACGATAAAATTGTGACGACAACACCTCGGAGCTCAACTCCACGGGTAACTGCCACAACCCCTAAATGTCAGGAGGCACCAAGAACAATGTTCTCGTGACAAAACCATCCGAACGACTCCAAGATATCCGTGTGATCCTAACTTTTTTCATGAAATTTGAGGAGAGAAGAGTCAAAACTTTACGTCAGGATGACCCACCAGAGCGATGAAGGGACTGAGGAGTAAAAAGAATCCTACTCTCCGATATATAATCCTAAGACTCAAAACATTTTGTTCTAGACTCAACAATGTCAGCGATTCGATCAAGCAGGGGGCTGCTAAGTCAGGGATGGCTCTGATACCAACTTGTAACACCCATGATGCGGCTATATCTCCCACGTGTCGGGGCATGACTTAGAGACATAGCCGCATGGTAGGTTTGTCGCAAGAGGGGTAATCTTCACACAATCCCATGTACTGAATAAGAATGGGATAAAGAGTTGGCTTACAATCTCCACTTCACAGAAATACAAGTTAAACATACATCATCCAGAATACAATCAAGGTCCGACTACGAAACCAAAATAAAAGAAGACAACCCCAAATACTAGATCCCCGATCGTCCCAACTGGGCTCCACTACTAATCAACAGGAAACGAAATAATACAACGATCAAGATCTTCATCGAGCTCCCACTTGATCTCAGTGGCGTCATCTGCACTGGTATCATCGGCACCCGCAACTATTTGGAAGTATCTGCGAGCCACGAGGACTCAGCAATCTCCCACCCGTGAGATCAAGACTATTTAAGCTTATGGGTAGGAAAGGGTAGTGAGGTGGAGCTGCAGCAAGCACAAGCATATAGGGTGGCTAACTTCCGCAAAAGAGAGCGAGAAGAGAAGCAACCCAACGGTCGTGAAGCTAGAAATGATCAAGAAGTGATCCTGAAACTATTTATGTTCAAGCATAACACAAGAATCGTGTTCACTTCATGGACTCCGCCGAGAAGAGACCATCACGGCTACACACGCAGTTGATGCATTTTAATTAAGTTAAGTGTCAAGTTCTCTACAACCGGATATTAACAAATTCCCGTCTGCCCATAACCGCGGGCACGGCTTTCAAAAGTTCAAACCCTGCAGGGGTGTCCCAACTTAGCCCATCACAAGCTCTCACGGTCAACGAAGGATATTCCTTCTCCCAGGAAGACCCGATCAGATTCCGAATCCTGGTTACATGAAATTTCGACAAAGGTAAAACAAGACCAGCAAAGCCGCCCGATGTGCCAACATCCCGATAGGAGCTGCACATATCTCGTTCTCAGGGCAACACCGGATGAGCAATCCGTACAACTAAAATCAGCCCTCAAGTTTCCCCGAGGTGGCGCTGCAAGGGGCTCTAGTTCATACCAACACTTAGAGAAGCACTGGCCCGGGGGGGTTAAAATAAAGGTGACCCTTGGGAGCGCGACTCCCAAGGGAAAAGTAGGTGGTGGTGAGGCAAATGGTAAAACCAAGGTTGGGCCTTGCTGGAGGAGTTTTATTCGCGAACTGTCAAGGGGTTCCCATGACACCCAACCGTGTAAGGAACGCAAAATCAAGGAACATAACACCAGTATGACGGAAACTAGGGCGGAAAGAGTGGAACAAAACCGGTTTCCATCATACCGGTGTTATGTTCCTTGATTTTGCGTTCCTTACGCGGTTGGGTGTTATGGGAACCCCTTGACAGTTTGCCTTGAACAAAACTCCTCCAGCAAGGCCCAACCTTGGTTTCACCATTTGCCTACCAACCACCATATACCTTTCCCTTGGGTTCTGCAGACTCAAGGCTTATCTTTATTTTAACCCCCCCGGGCCAGTGCTCCTCTGAGTGTTGGTCCGAAATGGGTAACCTGCGGGGCTTCCTCGAGGCAACTTGAGGGTTGGTTTTACACGTAGCTTGACCTATCTGGTGTGCCCTGAGAACGAGATATGTGCGACTCCTATCGGGATTTGTCGGGACATCGGGCGGCTTTGCTGGTCTTGTTATACCATTGTCAAAATATCTTGTAACCGGGAATCCGAGACTGACCGGGTCTTCCCGCAAGAAGGAATATCCTTCGTTGACCGTGAGAGCTTGTGATGGGCTAAGTTGGGACACCCCTACAGGGTTTTGAACTTTCGAAAGTCGTGCCCGCAGTTATGGGCAGATGGGAATTTGTTAATGTCCGGTTGTAGAGAACTTGACACTTAGTCTAGTTAAAATGAATCAACCGCGTGTGTAGCCGTGATGGTCTCTTTTCGACGGAGTCCAGGAGGAGAACACGGTCTCATGTTATGCTTGAACGTAAGTAGCCTCAGGATCACTTCTTGATCATGATTAGCTTCTCGACCGTGCTTTGCTTCTCTTCTCGCTCTCTTTTGCGTAAGTTAGCCACCATATATGCTAGTGCTTGCTGTAGCTCCACCTCACTACCTTTCCTACCTTTAAGCTTAAATAGTCTTGATCGCGAGGATGTGAGATTGCTGAGTCCCCGTGACTCACATATACTTCCAAATAGATGCAGGTGCCGATGATGCCAGTGCAGGGGACGCTACCGAACTCAAGTGGGAGTCCAATGAGGATTCGGGCCGTTACTATGTTCCTTTTCCAGATGATCAGTAGAGGAGCCCAGTTGGGGCGATCGGGGATCTAGCATTTGGGGTTGTCTTTCTTTCTTTTGGTTCCATAGTCGGACCTTGATTGTATTCTGGATGATGTTCGATATATTTATGTATTGTCTGAAGTGGCGATTGTAAGCCAACTCTTTATCCCTTTCTTATTCAGTACATGGGATGTGTAAAGATTATCCTCTTGCGACATGCCTACCATGCGGTTATGCCCCTAAGTCATGCCCCAACACATGGGTGATATAGCCGCATCGTGGGTGTTACATTAAGCAGATTGTATATATCTGTGTTTATCCTGTCAATCTCATCGCAGACGGATAGTAATATGTATTCGATAGAGATCTTCTACATTATCGTCATAGGTTGGTTTGTTGAACTGTGTGCCTTGACAAGCACACAATTCACAAAAATAGACTGTATGGGATGTCTATAATTATCGCACACGATTCTTATTACCGACCTATTTGCCAGGTATCACACACATCTTGTTACGCCGAATCGTTTGTGTTCACCTCAATCATCGCAAACGGTTCACCGGACTGAACTGTATGCCATATATCACACACACCTTGATATGGCTGCCCGTTTCTGTTGTTCTATCTCATCGCAAATAGTTCGTATAGATCAATTGTATGCCCCTCATCGCACACGCAACTAAAATCTTAACCGTGTTTGATGTATCATTCATCGCAAACATTTTGCATCTTTTTTGATGATTTTTTACATCACCGTTCGCGATCAATGCATCACACACACTTTTGTCAAAGGGTCTCTGATCGTAGTGTCGTGTTAGCAACATCCTGCAGTAGTGTGGGATAGTTTCTTTTGGTGGGTTTGGGGAAACTTGCTCCAATTTAACCCTCATGTTTGGTTACTTTAGGGATATTTGAGCCCCAAGTAGCTCAAACTAACTCGAACCCATGGATCCAAACAGGGCCAGAGTTAGTCTCGAAAAACACATTAAGCCCTATATACATGGATAGATGGAGTACCTGATACTAGCAAATGCTCACAAGTAGTAGTAGTAAAAGTACTTCCACGTTATAATTGTACTCGGAGTCCTCATTATAGGGCTCTATCTTTTCGCCTCGGAGTCCTTGTTATAATAGTACTTCCACGTGGCGCCGTCCCCGGCACCGTGCACACGTCCATATTGCGGCCGCTACCTGGCAAGTGTCCCTTCATTATGTTCATGGCCTGGTTGAAAGGAGTGTCCCACCTGTACTTGGCCACGACTGAGTCGACGAGTCACTTTCGGCCGCAAGCTTGTGTTGGTCTCTCTGCAAAATGGAGCATGAATCGTTTATGAATGTGACTAGAATGTAGTAGACTTCATTGATCAGAAGCTAATATGTAAGGTGGTAAAAGGATAATTACAAGTAATCTCATGAATTTCCTAGTCGGCTTGTCGGTGAAAAAATCATTATTTGGGGTCCCACGAGAATCGGGCCCTAATGAAGTCGTGCTCCTACTGGTCCGTGAACTCATCCAATGGGTCTGGGATCCCCTAACGTTCAGGTTTTGCGTCCTCCTTAGCCCACACGGGCCTCTTTCCCATGTAACCACATCTTCCAAGGCGGTGGTTCCCCATGTTCTTTGCCTGCAGCTACTTACCTCTCTCTGACCTGGCTTTGGCAACTTCTTCACTTCAAGTCTCCTTGAACTTTTCAATGTCCTCTATCGTAATTTTTGGATTGTCTGCAACAATCTCGGTGTAGGTTTCATGGTCTACCTCAATCTCCTTTTTCACCCTAGGATGGACTTCCCTAGGGCTTTGTTGTTGATTTTTTTCATGGCATCATCATCCCATGGGGCGACATCATCATTTTGACCGATGAATAGAAATCTTGCGTGCAACCAAGTTAGTAGCAGATTCTTCAAATGTTCATTCTTCCGTATTTTCGTGGTGTTGATGTTAGCGGTATCCCGTAGGATGCATGACAGTTGGTTGTCATAACAGCTGCCCCTTCCCGCGGCTCTATTGGCTCAAACTCGCCTGGGTGCACTGCCATGACCTCCAGTCTTCTGGTGCAGAGCTCATTTTGGCGTCGTGTCCTCTTTTCCTTCTTTCCTTCACTAGCTTGGGAGGTCTCACCTTCCATGTTGTAGTTAGCAACATCATCAGCGCCAGTCTTAGTGTCCGTGCCGTTGGTGGCATCAGTGTCGGCGCCAGCGCCACCATCATCGTCGTCCGTTATGACAAGGGGGTCCTGACACCCAACTTGCTGTCTCTCCTGATCCGCCAAAAAGTC
Organism: Triticum urartu; assembly: GCF_056163025.1. NCBI lineage: Eukaryota > Viridiplantae > Streptophyta > Magnoliopsida > Poales > Poaceae > Triticum > Triticum urartu. The sequence goes on along the minus strand of NC_141874.1, from coordinate 247,848,458 downwards.
GAGGCAGGCGTGTGCTCGATCTAATTGGGACTGAGAACCTCTGGCCTCATCGGTGTCGCTCATGTTTCCTAGGTTTCAATGTCGTAGTCGTTTAATTATCGAGCTTTAAATAATAAAGTGAATAATGCCAAATAGTGACCTTTGTTTTGCCTGAATGTCGTTTCATTCCCATCGCGAGAAATCTCGAGTACTCAATATGTGCAACTTTCTAGCACAAGTTATGCCAAAATTCACGAAAAATTTCGGCATGACCTTTGCTAGAAAGTGCACATATAGAGCACCTAAAATTTGCCAGAATGGAAATGAATCAACATTTCCGGCAAAACATAGGTCACTCGCAATCGGTTTCCCTACAAATGACAATAAACACTATGTGCTGAAGTGGCATTTCACTACCATCTGCACTACCAATTTACCATAGCAAAAGTGGTACTTTTCATCACAATGTAGCGTGAACAGTACCATATGCCACAGCTGGCACACCATACATTCCAGTAAAATAACACACATTATTATGTTAGCACTATGGGCTATCTAACATTCAAACTGGCACTGGTGCAATCTTTCAGATTGGTAGAAACACTAGTATGATATGATGCATGATCTTACTGATACTATAAGCGGAAATGATTGTTGCATTCTGCGGAGATCGATAGATGCTAGTTCAGTACATCAAGAGGTTCAACATACCTTGCAAAAGGATTGTAGTCTTATTATTATTTAACTATACGGGTGCTAAATTGTCAACATGGATGCACAACTCTACACTGCTAGAACATCTCCATATGAATATGAGATGTAAACACTAGTATTTGTTAGCTCATGATAAATGCAGAAATTGCTAATCACTAGCATATGACTAAGAATACATGCAAATGCACAATACCAGTAGAACAAATGGGACTGCTATGCTATCTAATTAGCTACCTATTCTGAGGATCAATAAGTGGGAGGGGGTGGCTCACCGCGTCGGGGTCGCCGGGGCTGAGGGGGTTGTTGTTGGGATTGAGGACGTCAGCGTCGTGGTTGGGGTCGTCGAGGCTGAGGGGGTCGGGGTCGATCTGCAGAGACCAAATTTGTTCAGAGAGAGAGAGAGAGGGAGGGAGGGAGGGAGACCTGCCGACATAGAGAAGACGGCGCTGGTGTTCGGGGGAGCGGCGGCACGTGGGGGGGGGGGGGGAGGGGCCAAGCCAGGAGGCGCCACAGGGGGAGGGGGTGACGGGCGGCCAGTGGCCAGAGTTAGGGTAGGGGCTGAGGTCGAGTCCGGCATCGGCGGCGGCGTGGGTGGTGTGGCATCAGCGGCGGCGTGGGTGGTGCGGCGTCGGCGGTGGCATGGGATCCATCAAAGAAAAGGGGATCGACGAGCAAGAGTGAGAGAGAGGAAAGAGATAGGAGCTCTCAGACCGGTGCTGTAGGTAACTTAGCTATAGCGCGTCTTAGCCAAACGCGCTATAGCTAAGTTAGCTATAGCACTGCCCAAGCCAAACCGCGCTACTGCTATTTTTTTTATTTTTTTCTTTTTAATTTTAATTTTATTTTTATTTCATTTCATTTTCCACAAACTTCCTTCCTTTTTCTTTTTTCCTTTGATTTCATTTTCCACAACTTATTCCTTCCTTTTTGTTTTCTTTCATTTGCACTTTTCTTTTTCTTATCTTTCATTTGCATTTGTACAAGTTTGTATAGCAGGGGTATATCTAGCTCTAGCTCGGGTTTAATTTGGTCTGTCATTGGAGCAATACCACCGTTTACCATCCGGATAATAATTAGTATAATATATATTACATCATTTGACCTCTAACGGGGGTATTCGAAATAGATACACACAAAATTTATGGATTAGTTTGTCATCTTGGGCAACGACGATGCTTCAGGTTGATCTTCTTCCCACTTTTGTTCGTTGTAGAATAATTGAGCCCATGGTCGTCATCATTAGCATCATCTTTCGTAGGTAATGTAGTTTTGGTTCTTCTTTTGACGTATGTTTCATCATCATTAGCATCATCTGCCCTTATCGGATCACCGTATTGGTCGTAGTCTTCTTCGTTGGCGACTCCATCCATTCCGACGATGCTCCTTTTGCCTTTCCACACGGCTGGGATTGATCGGGTCGGTTATGAAGAAACATTATGTCACATGTTTAGCGTGTACCCATGGCTCATTTTAGGCGGTGGCTTTGACAGTACCGCTATTGGAGTCGGGTATACACATGGTAGTGAAATGTCAGTTTTCTCTTTGTACATTCTTAGCCCATTTGACAAGGAACATCGTCGTGCTATGCAATCCAGAGTAGTTAAGCTCCCATATCTCTTCGACCCTTCAGTCCATGTAGAACGTGTATCCGTTGATATCGTATGCTTGATAAGTCGCGAGGTTGGTCGACGGGCCATGTGCTAAGGCGCATATTAGCGTTCCGTTCAGACAGCCCTCTTCCAGGGGATTAGCCAGAACTCGCTCATTGAACCAACGCAAAAAAGTGGAGTTGTGCTCTCTAATAACTTTAGCGTCCGTCCTGTGCACCCCACGGTCACGATACTTCTTTGGGATGGTCTCTTTGTGTAGTGTCACAAAATCTTCTAGCACATCTAGGTGTTGTAGCACTACTAAGTTTGCCCTGTCAAGGTCGTTTTGTCGGCCCGAGCGTAACACATTTACATCCCTATGACCGTTGGTGTGACCTTCGACTTCGAGCCTTCCATAGTGCTTGTTGACGGGCAAATCAACAACAGGGTCTCCGGTGCCTACTAAATAACTCTCACAGAAAGAGATGCACTCTTTGGTCAGATATCCCTGGGCTATACTTCCATCTGGACGGGACATGTTATGAACGAATCCTTTCATTACCCCATTCATCCTCTCAAACGGCATCATGTTGTGCAGGAATGTCGGCCCTAGGTCGATGATGTCACCCATGATGTGGCACATAGATGCACCATGACATGAAAGAACGCGGGCAGGAAGTACATCTCTAGCTCATTCAGTATGACAATGATCTCTTCTTGTAGCATATGGAGGTGCTTCACACTGATGGACTTTCGAGAGACAACATCAAAAAAGTGGCATATGTCAGTAAGCGTCTCACGCACATGTGTGTCCATAATCCCTCTTAGTGCAACTGGGAGTAACTACGTCATCATCACATGACAGTCATGAGACTTCATCCCACTGAACCTTTTTTTCTTAGAGTCAAGATATCTTCTTATCTTCCCACAGTATCCGGAGCTAACTTTGATTCCGGCAAGGCACTTGAACAATTGATCAACCTCTTCGGATCCAAGGTGAAGCAAGAGGGGGGCAATATTTTTCTTCCTTCTTGTTTACTTTTTCCAATATCTTCCGTCTCCGTCTGGGTCCCCTCTGACGACTTTTTATCGGGCATTGTGAGATCTTTCTTGATATTCAAAAATTCCAAGCATTTTCTTGCCTTCGGCCCATCCTTGGTCCTCTCTGGCATGTTCATCGATGTTCCAAGCAAACTCTCAAGGATACTTTTTGTGATATGCATTTGATCAAGGCTATGAGGCATGTCGAGTTTGGGCCAGTATTCCAAGTCCTAGAAAACAAATCTCGTCTTCCATAACTTCAGCAGGGGCTCCGGTTCCTTTTTCTTCGTTCTCCCCGGCGAGGGAGCACTCTTCCCAGTTCTTCAATAACTCATATATTTCTGCACCGCTACACTTAGGACCTTGATGCTAAGCCTTACCATTGAATAGATCTCCACGCTTTCTCCACAGGTCATCCTTCTCGAGCCATCTTTGATGGCCCATCTACACGATTTTCGCAGACCCGCCATCTTTCGATAGCCGTTGAGAAGTTGTATCATCCATGCACCTCGTGCATCAGCAATATCCGTGGCACACCTGGCCGAAAGAGATAGCCGTAACCGAGATAGTCCTGCATTGTCGTGATCAACGCTGCTCTCATGTAGAAATACTCTCCTTTGCTTGCATCCCATGTCTTGGATGGCATTGTCCATAAGGTTTGTAGCTCCTCTTTCAGTAACCCGAGAAACAAATTTATATCATTTCTCGGTTTTCTCGGCCCTTGAATAAGCATAGCCATGTGTATGTATTTTTCCTTCATGCCCAACCAGGGGGAGGTTGTACATCCATACAAACACGGGCCATGTGATATGATTGGTGTTCTAGTTGCCAAACGGATTCATGCCATCACTACTAGCGCCAAGCACGATGTTCCTTGGATCATTTGCGAAAAATAAAATTCAGCATTTAATGCTCTCCACTAGCTAGCATCTGCAAGGTGTCTCAGCTTCAGATCATCTCCGTCATCTGGCTTCACCCTCTCCGTATGCCTGTGCATATGTTTTGCTTCGTTAGGATATACGAAATACCGCTGTAGACGCGGAGTGATCGGAAAGTACCATAGAACTTTCTATGGAGCTTTCTTTCCGGCCATTTTATATCGTGAAGGATTGCACTTTGGACAGATGGTTTTTTCCGCGTGCTTGTTCCGATATATGATGCAATCATTGATGCATGTGTGATATCTAATGTGTGGCAGATCAAGAGGGCACACAATTTTCTTGGCCTCCTCGACACTAGTAGGACATAGGCTTCCCGCGGGAAGAACCTTCTTTAGATACTTCAGAATCTCATCCAGGCTTGCATCCGTCCATTTGTTTTTTGCCTTCGTCTTTAGAAGTTCTAGTGTGAAACTCAAGAGGGTCACATTGGGATCACAACCATCATACAAAGGAGTCATCGAGTCTACCTCCAGTTGCGCCAGTTTGGCTCCTCTGTAGAAGCAGCTCTGACCCTAGTCGTCTTCTTGCGAAGCAGGTCTCGAACATGCGGGTCCTACATGACTGAACTTAGTAGCGACAAAGACGACGGCGTGTCTGCATCTTCTCCACCTTGAACTGCCTCTTCGCCATCGACATTTCCGAGGCCATCTTCCTCTTCGGGCACATAATCGGTCATCTCTTTGTCTGGTCGCCCCATGTTGTTATTTCCTGCCCCGTCGACGTCCTCATCATCATCATCATCATCATGTTCACTTATCCATCGAGTATGGCCATCCATGAAGCCATGCGTGAGCAGGTGCGCCTTGAATATACCACCCTCAAAGGGGTCAAGCCTGACTATTCCTTTGCATTTTCAGCACGGACATACAACATCCTTCAGTCTTTTTTCATACATGTCGTCCACCACGGATAGCCACTATCTTTCCACCATCCTTCCATTAACCTTCATGATCACCTGCGCGCGGAGAAAATATTATAACCACATATGCATGCATGGATCAAATTCATACAAAAATTCGGCATGACCTTCCGTAAACATATGACATATTGAGTTTGCCGAAATTCGCCAAAACGGAATTGAATCGACATTCGGCAAAACATAGGCAACTCATGTCACCCACATTATTTCAACAAATACACAATGTAGGAAACTCAAATTATGCCACACACAATTCGGTGTATTCTCATATCGCCCATATATATATATAGTTTCGGTCATATCCACACAAACACTTTTTTTGCTCACCTATGTGTCGAGAGGGATATCGATCACCTTTCTTCTTAATTAGCTAGTAGCTCTAGATATATAGCTCTAACTAGCTAGCTAGCTAGGGAGAGAGAGATAGGGGTAAAGTGGGAGGAGAGGGAGAGGAGAGGGAAGGCATTAATGGAAGGGGTGGTGCAAGGGAAAGAAGAGGAGGAGGGAAGGCATTAATGGAGGGGGTGGTGGAGGGCAAAGAAGAGGGGGAGGGAGTTCTTTAATGGAGGGGTGGTGGAGCTGCAAATAAGAGGGGGTGGTGGAGGGCTAGAGGTGCAGGAGGGGCAGCATTGAAAGGAACAAGCATGGTGCAAGGAAAGGGGGAGAAAGGAAGGGGGAAGAAGAGAGGGGAGGAAGAAGGGGGGGAAAGGTGGTAGGTGGCTGGCGGCCATAGGAGTAGCATGGGTCACCTATGCGTGCTACTGCTATGGGCGCCTGCAAAATATCTAAGGTTAGGTGTTACACTACCTATAGCGTGGGCTAGGATAACACGCTAATGGTAAAATGTTACACATAGAAGAAATAGCAGTAGCGTGTTTAGGTAAACAGACGCTATATATATCCTAGACTAACAGTAGCGCCGGTTAGACGACCAGCGCTACTAATATTTATTGATCAGGGGGCGTGGTGTGTTACACTTAGCAGTAGAGTGGTACTAGAAAACAAGCGCTGCTGCTAATGAATACCAGTAGCGCTCTTTCTACCCAACGCTACTACTAACTACTAGTACCGTGGGGTCATAAACAAACGCTACTGGTAAACTTCTATCTATAAGCATTTTCCTAGTAGTGCACGCTCACGCTCAAGTGCTCAACCTACTCCCTACGTCCATGAAATACAGTACATATGGAGATTTAGACATTGACCAGGGCATAATTAACACCCAAAAGTAGCAGACTTATGTGTGCATCCGACCATTGAGACTAGTCACAGTGGAGAGTAACATACACTAGTAACATACACATATCCCTAGACTATGTTACTACTTTCATAGTGGGTAGTAACATAACTGTGGTAACATGCAAATCTTCACTTATTAGGTTATAGACTCATATTGCATTGGGACATGTGATGTTACAGTAACTAGCTAAGTTACTCAAACTACCTCTCTCCTCATTAACTCATTGCCACATAAGCAAATTTGATGAGTTGGACTTGATGTTACTTCTGATGTTACTCCCACTTTGAAGATTAAATGAAGGTTGTTGCATGCTATAATTAAGGATAGACATGTAGCCTATAGCTAGAGCACAAGTTGTTGCATTAGTCAATCAATATCGATTAGATTAAAGGCTGAATGCATTGGGTGTGTAGATGTACACTCTTTGTTTTTGAGCCGATGTACACGTGCATGCAGTCACATACACAACCAGGGTGGTTCCCGCGCAAGGGTTGGACTCTTGTCACGCCTGCGTAAAGTTTTGTTTAACTAATTTCTTTGCTCTGCACACTGACAGGTGGGACCCAGAAACTAGGTGACAATTTAACCAGTCAACAAAGTGCACGTCGACTAAGTGGCTGGTTAGTAGGGTGCAATATGGTGCTCTACGATGAGCTAGTGATCGTATAATCACCGCAAAACTATATAGTGACCGTAAAGAGTGTATTGTTACATACATTGACTGCTAGTGTATTTCTCATTTCAAATTAAGCCATATTAACCGGAAAGGACGCAGTATGGACTAGTACTGGTACTGCTTTGATGTGTCTCGTCAACTCGCCAAACAAGGAGAGGCTTGCTTACTACACCCCTCCCTCTCCCACGCGCATGGTGGCTCGCACGACGAGGAGAGGGTTTTGACTACAGCGCCCTCTCCCTTGCCCTGGCCCTTGCGATGGACGTGAAGCAGTTCAATCGGTGTCAAATTATCAGAAGCATATTGTATTGTAGTATCATCATTGATGGACCTTCCAAAGAGGTGAAGAGCCAAGTGCAAGGTACACACGAGTATGAACAGTTGAACCTCCCGAAGAGGCAAAGAGCCAAGTGCAAGGTTTTATAGGAGTTGTCGTCCTAGTAGGTGTATACTACAACTATAGCGAACGATGCTACTGTATGATGCCGCCATGTCACCTATATCCAAAGTTGTGCTACCTTTTTTTCTCAAAGAGCGTGTTGGAGCCCGTGCAACAACCACACAAGTTGCACGTACACATAACAGATTTACTAGTAATAAATTCTAAAGGACAAGTGCCAGTATGCCACACAAATTCATCTCCACTTCATGTGATAAATTCGTGCACGCCTAGTCTACATATATTCAAAGCGCTACCATTCACAATTTATCATACTCCACTTACACGTTATAGATGGGCTACATGTCCTCATCCAGTTTCTTGTCCGAGGTGTTCTTCATGGATGGCACGACCCATAGCGGTGGGAAACGGGAATCATTGTCGCAGCTTTCTAGTCCGGTTCCACATGATGGAGATTCATCCAAGCTGAAGCGGCATAAATCATGGATAGCGTATCACAGCATGTCATTCATCCGGCGGTGCGCACTGAAGACACAACCATGCTTCATGAACGGCAGGCCTTCGGTGTGGTGCACAGAAGGTGGCATCCGCTTAACAATGGGGTAGTTGTCCCTAATGAAAAGTGAGTACTCTCCAAGAGTGTTCCTCGGCACCCACGTAGCATCACAAATCATCTAGTACACATGGCATCTTAGGTCTAGACACATGGTGTCGTACATAGTCAAGGTCCATGCATAATAATGTTGTGCTCAAATATGGCGGTCAGTAATACTGTGCAGCAAATAGTACTACTTCGGTATAGATGATGTAAACTAACCAACTTATTATATATAGCCACTCTTGGCACTAATATCCCTTAGTTTCCAATAGGACCCTGCTACCACGAGAGGGTAGGACAAAAGATGTCATGCAAGTTCTTTTCCATAAGCACGTATGACTATATTCGGAATAGATGCCTACAATACATTGATGAACTGGAGCTAGTTCTGTGTCACCCTATGTAATAACTATTGCATGAGGAATCACATTCGACATAATTATCCATCATTGATCGATTGCCTACGAGCTTTTCATGTATTGTTCTTCGCTTATTTACTTTTCCGTTGCTACTGTCACAATCACTATAAAACCAAAACTATTACTTTTGCCACCGTTACCACTACTATCATATTACTTTGCTACTAAATACTTTGCTGCAGATATTAAGTTTCCATGTGTGGTTGAATTGACAACTCAGCTGCTAATACTTGAGAATATTCTTTGGCTCCCCTTGTGTCAAATCAATAAATTTGTGTTGAATACACTACCCTCGAAAACTGTTGCGATCCCCTATACTTGTGGGTTATCAAGAATATTTTCTGGCGCCGTTGCCGGGGAGCATATATCTATTCTTTGAGTCACTTGGGATTTATATCTGTTGATCACTATGAAGAACTTGAAAGATCAAAGAACCAAGATTTTTCCCTCAACTACGAGGGGAGGTAAGGAACTGTCATCTAGCTCTGCACTTGATTCACCTTCTGTTTTGAGTGAACTTGCAACACTTACTCCTGCTATTTATTCTGATATGTCAGATGTTATTGATGATGCCACTTCTGCTTTGCATGATACTTATGATGAAACTACTTCTATGCTTGATAATATTGTGCCACTAGGTGAATTTCTTGATGAACAACTTGCTAGGGTTAGAGAGAATGAAATTATTGAAACTGATAATATTGATGAAAGCGATGATGAAGATTATCCCCCTAGATATGAATTGCCTGTTGTGCCTGAGGGTTATGTTATGGATGAAGAAACTGCTAGAGACTTCTTAGCTTGCAATGACAGATCTGATCTTAAGAAATTATTAACTAAGCTTAAAGAAAAGTCTTTGAATGCTAGAATGAAATATGACCCTACTTTTGCTACTTCATGTATCTTTATTACAGATAAGGATTATGATTTCTCTGTTGGTCCTGAGTTAATTACTATGGTTGAATCTGATCCTTTTTATGGCTATGAATCTGAAACTGTTCTAGCACATCTTACTAAATTAAATGATATAGCCACCCTGTTTACTCATGATGAGAAAACTCGCTATTACTTTATCCTTAAGTTGTTTCCGTTCTCATTAAAGGGTGATGCTGAAACATGGTTTAATTCTCTTGATCCTGGTTGTGTGCGTAGTCCCCAGGATAGGATTTATTACTTCTCTGCTAAATATTTCCAGGCTCATAAGAAACAAGCTGCCTTAAGGGAAATATAGAATTTTGTGCAAATTAAAGAAGAGAGTCTCCCCAAGCTTGGGGGAGGCTTCTCTAATTACTTAATGCTTTGCCTGATCATCCTCTCAAGAAAAATGAAATACATAATATCTTTTATAATGGACTAACAGATGCTTCCAGAGACCACCTGGATAGTTGTGCTGGTTGTGTTTTCAGGGAAAGAACTATTGATCAAGCTGAATTGCTATTGAATAATATGTTCTGTAATGAAAATGATTGGACACTTTCCGAACCAATTCCTAAGCCAACTCCTAAGAGAAGGGCTATTCTATTCCTCGGTACTGAATATATTCAAGAGGCAAAGAAATCTATGAAAGAAAAAGGTATTAAAGCTGAAGATGTTAAGAATTTACCACTTATTGAAGAGATACATGGTATTGATAATGCGACACAGGTAGTAAAGGTAAATTCTCTCTGTAGATTTGATGAAGGTGATATTCCCCGTTATAAGTCTGCTAGCCAATAATTAGATGAGTTTGATAATTTTATTGTTAAACAAGAAAACGTCAATGCTTATGTTGGTAGACAATTGAAACACAATGTTGATATTCTTGAACACTTGAGTGATTATATGTCTAGAGTTAAAGGTGAACTTAAACTTATTAGTAAACATGCTTCTATGGTTACCACTCAAGTAGAACAAGTACTTAAGGCTCAGAATGATTTGCTCAATGAATTAAATAATAAGAAAAATGATAATGTTGTTAGAGTTAGGACTATAGGGGGTAAAAAGACTTAGGAACCTTTGTATCCTGAGGGCCACCCTAAGAGGATTGAGCAAGATTCTTAGAGAACTGATGTTGATGCACCTAGTCCTTCTAAAAGGAAGAAAAAGAAAAATGATAGGACGTTGCATGCTTCTAGTGAACCTGTTGTAGACACACCTGAGAATCCCAATGATATTTCTATTTCTGATGCTGAAACACAATCTGGTAATGCACATGAACCTAGTGATAATGTTAATGATGATGTTCATGTTGATGCTCAACCTAGCAATGATAATGATGTAGAGATTGAACCTACTGTTGATCTTGATAACCCACAATCAAAGAATCAACATTATGATAAGAGAGACTTTGTTGCTTGGAAGCACGGTAAGGAAAGAGAACCATGGGTTTAGAAACCCATGCCTTTTCCTCCTAAACCATCCAAAAAAAGGATGATGAGGATTTTGAGGACTTTGCTGAAATGATTAGACCTATCTTTTTGCGTATGCGTTTGACTGATATGCTTAAAATGAACCCTTATGCTAAGTACATGACACATATTGTTACTAATAAAAGAAAGATATTGGAAGCTGAAATTTCCACCATGCTTGCTAATTATACTTTTAAGGGTGGAATACCAAAGAAACTTGGAGATCCAGTAGTACCAACTATACCATACTCCATCAAAAGAAACTATGTTAAAACTGCTTTATGTGATCTTGGAGCCGGTGTTAGTGTTATGCCTCTCTCCTTATATCGTAGACTTGATTTGAATAAGTTGACACCTACTGAAATATCTTTGCAAATGGCTGATAAATCAACTGTTATACCTGTCGGTATTTGCGAGGATATGCCTGTTGTGGTTGCAAACGTAACTATTTTAACGGACTTTGTTATTCTTGATACTCCCTAGGACGACAGTATGTCGATTATCCTTAGTAGACCTTTTTGAATACCCCAAGGGCTGTTATTGATTGCAACAAAGGTAATGTCACTTTTCATGTTAATGGTAATGAGAATACGGTAGACTCTCTGAGGAAACAACCTCAAGTCCATATTATCAATTCTATTGGAAAAATTTCAACGATTATAATTGGAGGTTTTGAATTTCATCTCCCTACTATCAAGAAGAAATATGATATTCTCATTGTTGGGGATGTGCATATCCCAGTTGAGGTAACCTAGTGTTATTCCAAATTTCTCGGGTTTCATGCGATTCGGAATGAGTTTGTTAACAAGACTTGATCAACCTTGTTAGTGCATTCCTTTTGATGAGCATGTGATGGATGATGTTAGAAACCACAACTTTACCCTCTTTTTACCTTCTGTTATTTATTTTAAATAAAGCAAAAATAGTATTTTCTTTCGGTTTTCTGAATTATCCTTGTAATAAAAAATACCCCGAAAATAAAAGTTCTCCAAATACCCTGAAAAAGAAATTTGATTTTTTCCAGAATATTTAAGAATTATTGGCACTGAGAACACACGAGGGGGACCCAGCATGTGCCCACGAGGGTGGAGGGCGCGCCCACCCCCCTGGGCGTGACCCCTACCTCATGGACCCCATGTGGGTCCCCTCCACTTATTCTTGCACCTACACACTTCGTCTTCCTCCAAAAAAATCATCCACCAACTCAAACCCGAGTTCTAGCTCATCTTGCTGCCATTTTTGTTCTCCTTGCTCAAAGCTCCATTTGCAAAACTTCTTTGGGGGATTGTTCTTCGGTATGTGACTCCTCCAATGGTCCAATTAGTTTTTGTTCTAGTGCTTTATTTATTGCAAATTTTGCTGCTTAGGTGACCCTGTTCTTGAGCTTACCTGTCAAATTTATGTGGTCAAAAGTAGTTTTAATGCATGATATAGCCTCTAGACACTTGTAGAAGTAGTTGCTATCAATTTTGTTGAGTTTGGTTCACTTTTACTTTAAGTTACTAAAAAAATTCATAATTTTTTTAGAGGAAGAAACATGTTTAGGAAAATGTACCAATGTGGTTTCTCAAGGAAGCAAGGCCCAAGGCCCGCAATACGCGAGACAGACAATGAACTACCAAGGGAGGCTCAAGTGTGGCCTTTTGAATGGCCGTCAGAGGATTTCATGGTCCAGGCAGGCATCAAGGAAGAATTTGATGCATATGTGTGTAACACTGATCTTGAGAGCTTCAAACCAGATAAGTGCCGGCAATACCTCTATTTAACCGATTCATTTGTGAGAAGGTTTAAATTTACATCCTCGCGCAACTCTCACAATGTCCTATTTGATCTTTATGATAAATCTTATACCATGTATTTAGAATATTTTAATACTTCTTGTAAACTCCCACAGTGGGGTAGTGCTAGTGAACCTCGCAAATCTGAAATTAAAGAATTTCTTGCTAGTATTACTGTGGGGGAATCTAGCGAAATAACACAAGCTACCATAGGGAGCATCCATTTTCCTGCCATACATTATTTTGCTTTATTCGTGGGTAGATGCATTAATGGTAAGGATGAGGCATTTCACAGGTGTGTTCCTGACCTTAGTGTTCTCAAGAGCGTTGTATTAGGAGATAAACAATACAACTTGGGGGCTATTGTTGCACGTAGGTTGCATCTTAATGGTTTAACTGGAGATTGATTTGGTGGAATTTATGCAACTTGTGTAGCTAACTTTCTTGGTATACCCACACGTGGGGATGATATTGAGTTGCCTCCTTCTTATCTAGATTATGATGCTATGGTTCGTCATCAGTTTGTTGAGAGGAACGACCAGTTCCACCAGTACCGACTAATCTTGGACAGACGGTGCACCGTCCATGTTGATCTCCCTGCTCCTACTTTATTTGATTTTCAGACAAAAGGGAGAAATGTTATATCCAAGGAGGAGGCGAACGAGTACGAGAGGAGGACGGAGGTAGCTCGCCTCCAAGCTGCAGCTCATGAGGCAATTAGCGCTGCATCCCAGTATGACCCCAGCTACAACTTTGATCCATGGGCATAGACCAACTTAAGCCAAAAGCCTAAGCTTTGGGGAGTACGTATTTCTCACCGACATTACATTCATGTTCACACACTCATGCCAGTTGTCGGTGCTCATACTTTTTCATTGTATAATCAATGCTAGTTTATTTTCTTTTTGAGCTTTCTTCTAGTGTGTTTGGAAAACCTTGAGAAAACCAAAATAAATAATTGTAGCTTTTAGCTAGTTTACTTTTCCATGCTTGTAGTAGTAGTAATCAAAAAGAAAACCCAAAAAGATTTCTCATTCTTCTTTTGCTTGTTGGGAGTTGAGGGAGTCCTGGATTAGGGGGTCTCCGTACAGCCGGACTATCTCCATTGGCCGGACTGTTAGACTATGAAGATACAAGATTGAAGACTTCGTCTTGTGTCCGGGTGGGACTCTACTTGGCATGGAAGGCAAGCTAGGCAATACAGATATGGATATCTCCTCTTTTGTAACCGACCTTGTGTAACCCTAACCCTCTCCGGTGTCTATATAAACCGAAGGGTTTTGGTCCGTTGGACAACAATCATAACATACAGTCATACCATAGGCTAGCTTCTAGGGTTTAGCCTCTCTGATCTCGTGGTAGATCTACTCTTGTACTACCCATATCATCAATATTAATCAAGCAGGACATAGGGTTTTACCTCCATGAAGAGGGCCCGAACCTGGGTAAAACATCGTGTCCCCTGCCTCCTGTTACAATCCGGCCTAGATGCACAGTTCGGGACCCCCTACCCGAGATCCGCTGGTTTTGACACCGACATTGGTGCTTTCATTGAGAGTTCCTCTGTGTCGTCGCCGTTAGGCTTGATGGCTCCTATTATCGTCGGTAGCGATGCGGTCCAAGGTGAGACTTTTCTCCCCGGATAGATCTTCGTATTCGGCGGCTTTGCACTGCGGGATAATTCACTTGGCCATCTGGAGCAGATTGAAAGCTACGCTCCTGGCCATCAGGTCAGATTTGGAAGTTTGAACTACACGGCCGACATCCGCAGAGACTTGATCTTCGACAGATTCGAGCCACAGCCGGGCGCGTCGCACTGTCGCGATGGGTATGACCTAGCTCTGCCGCCGAACAATACCCCAGAGGTTGCGCCCGCATCAGCTCCGACCCTCAGCTCAGAGCCAACTACGCCAGTTGAGGACGGGTGGTTAGACACCGCCTCAGGGTCTACAGGCTCAATGGCGATCAAGCCGAACACCATCCTAAACCGCTGCGTAGCCCGTGACTCCAAGGTGTCGGACTCCTTTCCGAACTGCAAACCATCCGCGCCCCTGCCAATCGAATCCGATTGGGCGCCGATCATGGAATTCACCGCCGCGGATATCTTTCAGCACTCGCCTTTCGGCGATATTCTGAATTCACTAAGGTCTCTCTCTTTGTCTGGAGAGCCCTGGCCGGATTATGGCCAACAGGATTGGGATGCGGACGACGAAGAAATTCGACGCCCACCCACCACCCACTTCATAGCCACTGTCGATGATTTAACCAACATGCTCGACTTCGACTCCGAAGACATCGACGGTATGGACGACGATGTAGGAGACGAACATGAACCAGCACCTATAGGGCACTGGAAAGCCACCTCCTCATATGACATATACATGGTGGATACACCCAAAGAAGGCAATGGCGACGGGATAGCGGAGGATGACCCCTCCAAGAAGCAACCCAAACGCCGACGTCAGCGGCGCCGCTCTAAGTACCGCCAATGCAAAAGTGGTGATACCGGCACAGGAGATAACAACACTCCGGATATTGCCGAAGAAAACAACAAACCCCTCTAGCAAGATTTAGAGCAGGAGGTTGGAGGAGCCATCTCTCCTGAGAGAGCGGCAGACGGAGAGGAGGAGGATGACAATTACATCCCCCCCTCCGAAGACGAGGCAAGCCTCGGTGACGATGAATTCGCTGTCCTAGAGGATCCCGCCGAACAAGAGCGCTTCAAGCGCCGGCTTATGGCCATGGCAAATAGCCTGAAGAAAAAGCAGCAATAGCTTCAAGCTGATCAAGATCTGTTAGCTGACAAATGGACTGAAGTCCTCGTGGCCGAGGAATATAAACTCGAGCGCCCCTCCAAAAGTTACCCAAGGCGTAGGTTACTACCCCGACTGGAGGAAGAAGCGTATGATACGGCTGATCAGCCACCTCGTGGCCCTGATAGAGAGGCATCCTAGCCAAAAGCTCTGCCTCCACCCCAACGCCATTCAAATAAAAAGGCATGGGGAGATACGCCAGACTTGCGAGACACATTGGAGGACAAGGCAAAGCATTCAAGATCGATCTACGGATCACGAGGGCGCACAACTCTGCGAGACGATAAATGTAACGCCGGATATAGTAAAAGCAAATCCGGCCGGGTCGAACACAGCGGGCAAGACCCATTCGAGTTGCGTCGCGATATAGCCCAATACAGAGGCGCCGCACACCCCTTATGCTTCACAGACGAAGTAATGGAACATCAATTCCCAGAAGGTTTCAAACCTGTAAATATTGAATCATACGACGGCAAAACAGATCCTGCAGTATGGATTGAGGACTTCCTCCTCCACATCCACATGGCCCGCGGCGATGACTTACACGCCATCAAACACCTCCCACTAAAGCTCAAAGGACCAGCGCGGCATTGGCTTAACAGCCTACCAGCGGACTCCATTAGCTGTTGGGATGATCTGGAAGCTGCATTCCTCGACAACTTTCAGGGCACTTATGTGTGACCACCAGACGCGGATAATTTGAGCCACATAATTCAGCAGCCAGAAGAGTCGGCCAGGAAATTCTGGACTCGGTTCCTTGCAAAGAAAAATCAAATCGTCGACTGTCCGGATGCGGAGGCCTTAGCGGCTTTCAAGAAGAACATCCGAGACGAGTGGGTAGCCCGGCACCTTGGTCAGGAAAAGCCGAAATCTATGGCAGCTCTCATGACGCTCATGACACGCTTTTGTGCGGGAGAAGACAGCTGGCTGGCTCGCAGTAATAACATATCAAAGAACCATGGTACCTCAGATACCAAGGACGGCAATAGCAGGTCACGTCGCAACAAGCATAAGCGCCGCATTATCAGTGAAAATATTGAGGATACGGCAGTCAATGCCGGATTCAAAGGCTCTAAACACGGTCAGCGGAAAAAGCCATTCAAACAAAGTACGCCGGGTCCGTCCAGCTTGGACCGTATACTCGATCGGTCATGTCAAATACACGGCACCCCAAACAAGCCAGCCAATCACACCAACAGGGATTGTTGGGTGTTCAAGCAGGCCGGCAAGTTAATTGTCGAAAATTAGGACAAGGGGCCGCATAGCGATGACGAGGAGGAACCCCGGCAGCCACACACTGGAGGACAGAAGAGGTTTCCCTCGCAAGTGCGGACGGTGAACATGATATATGCAACCAGTCGCCCCAAAGTTCAACCCTTGGTCCTCCTGTCCGATCACCTTCGATCGCAGGGACCACCCCACTAGTATCCGTCATGGCGGATTCGCCGCACTGGTCCTAGACCCCATCATCGACAGATTTCACCTCACTCGAGTCCTTATGGACGGCGGCAGCAGCCTGAACCTGCTCTATCAGGACACAGTGCGCAAAATGGGTATAGACCCCTCAAGGATCAAACCCACAAAAACGACCTTCAAGGGCGTCATTCCAGGTGTAGAGGCCCATGGCACAGGCTCAATTACATTGGAAGTGGTATTCGGATCCCCGAATAACTTCCGAAGTGAAGAGTTAATCTTCGATATAGTCCCGTTTCGTAGTGGTTATCACGCGCTGCTCAGGCGAACCACATTTGCTAGATTCAATGCGGTACCGCATTATGCATACCTCAAGCTCAAGATGCCAGGACCTCGCGGAGTTATTACAGTCAATGGAAAAACAGAGCGCTCTCTCCGAACAAAGGAGCACACCTTAGCCCTCGCAGCAGAAACGCAAAGCAGCCTCTCAAGGCAATCAACCAGTTCGGCGCTTCATAGCCCGGACACCTTCAAGCGCACTCAGGGCAATCGGCAAATAGACCGCCTGGCGCGATCTAAGCTCGCGTAGCAATACGGCGGCCACCCCAATCCCAGCCCAGCGGCGAAACTCGTGTCGCGCGTACATAATTATGCATTAAAAATACCATGGGCACAGGTGGGAGGGGGGCACAACTACGGCACGCCCCAAGACGCGGCCTAAACTGCACTAGGGGCTTCCCATTAGGTTATTTTTCTTTTTCTTTCAGGACCTTAATCTCTGGAAACACTGTCCGGCAGCACTATTGCCGAACACATGATGCAGCAACCAAGGAGGCAGACATCTACGTTATATCACGGAATTCCCAGGTTGATTACAGTAACGAGTGAAATATTCAATTTAATATCATTCCTCAGCTTGCCCTTGGAAGGGACATAGACCTACTCTTTGCTTATCGCACTATCTGTATCACTCTGCTTTAACACATTTTTTTAAAATAAATAATGCATGACATTACGACTATTATTGCATTCTTGTTATATATATATATATATATATATATATATATATATCTGTGTCCATCAATGACGCCTTGCAACCGTACACTATGGTACGATCAATACACCAGGGGCTTACGTATCCCACAATGCGGTGTGAAAAGTCCGAACACTTTCACAAGTGCGGCATCCCGAACTTATAGCATTATATGCATCAGCTCCGAATCATGTCTTTGGTCAAATGTTGGGTTTGCCCGGCTCTTATGTTTTGGTACCTTACGTTCCGCTCTATCGGCTAAGGTAGCGCTAGGAGAACTATTGCGATTGTGGCCCGGTTCTGTATAGAAAGCTAAAACTGACTGTCATGATAAGGCGAGAGACTGGTCGTTGTTCGGCGAGGTTTTTCGAGTCCTTAAAGACTTATGCCGCTTAGGGCGATGCGCCGGCCCTGTCTGGCTTACAGGCGTGTATCGTGCCCCATATTCGGCCTTCCGAATACCAGGGGCTTCGCCGAAATTTAAAATTATAGAATTCTATGGCTAAGTGAGAGTGATAAAGCATTATTAGTCCGGTTGCCTTGTTCGTTGTGCTGAGCACCTCCCTCGAAGGACCCAAATATGAGAACAAGAGTGCTCAGGTTTATCCCGAACACCCCAGCACTCATGGCATGGGGGCAGAAGTTGAGGACTAGCCATCTCTCAGATTGGATAAACAGCCAAACAGAAGGTAATATTGTAAATTCAAACAAGTGTGGCATAGCGCGTATGAAACAAGTTTTCATAAATACAGGATAAAACGAGCAAGTTTACTCAAATATTACATCTTTCGAACACTCGTCCGCGATGATACGGGAACCCGGCACAACACCCTCATAGTACATCTCGGGTTGGTGGTGCTCCTTGCCCTCTGGCGGCCCCTCCTTGATCAGCTTCACGACGTCTAGCTTGACCCACTGCAATTTCACACAGGAGAAAGCCCGGCGTGCACCTTCAATGCAGACAGATCGCTTGACGACCTCCAGCCACGGGCAGGCATCCACAAGCCTCCTCACCAGGCCGAAGAAGCTGTTCGGAAGGGCGTCGCCAGGCCACATCCGGACTATAAAGCTCTTCATGGCCTGATCGGCCACCTTATGTAGCTCGATCATCTGCTTCAGCTGGTCGCTCATTGGCACCGGATGTTCGGCCTCAGCATACTGAGACCAGAACAGCTTCTCCGTCGAGCTTCCATCCTCATCCTGGTGAAATTGTGCAGCATCGGACACACTGCGGGGCAAATCTGCGAATACTCCTGAAGAGCTCCGGATCCGGGTAAGTAATCGGTAATTTACTTTTACATGCTTGCTTTGCATATAGAAAGCCTTACCCGCCGCTATCTTCTTCATCGCGTCTATCTCTTGGAGGGCCTTCTGGGCCTCGGCCTTGACACTCTTTGCGCTCTCAAGGGCCGCGGCAAGCTCAGACTCTCGCGTCTTCGAGTCAAGCTCTAACGCCTCGTGCTTCGTCACGAGAGCCTGGAGCTCTTGCTGCATCTCGCCCACCCGAGCCTCGTGCTTCCCTTGCTCGGTGTGCTCCTCTGCTGCTTTATCTTCGACCTGGGTTAGCGCTTGCTTCAGGGTCGCCACCTCGGTCGTGCCCCCTGGCAAACATACAATGATCCTGCCATTTTGCAATCGCGTCCTTTTTTATATATACACATCCATATACAGGGTATTACTTACCCTTGTTTTCCTCGAGCTGCCTCTTGGCAAGGCCGAGCTCTTTCCAGGACCCCTTGAGGGCCTGCTTCAGTACGGCGACCTCCGCAGTCAGTGCAGCGGACGCCAGCAGCGAAGCCTGCATGTGCATATTGACATACTCATATTAGACTCCTGCGATATTATTTGACCCTCTGTTTGGCTTTTCTTTATGAACACCGAACAAAGAATCAGGGGCTACTGTCTATGCGGTAATATCTCTACTACATTTTAAAACACTTACCTCGAAGCCTGTTAGAAGGCTGGCACAAGCTTCAGTCAATCCGCTCTTGGCGGACTGAACCTTCTGGATCACCACACTCATGATAGTGCGGTGCTCCTCGTCGATGGAAGCGTTGCGAAGCGCTTCCGGTAGATCGTCCGGCGCCTCTGGATGGATAGAGGTCACCGGCACAGGCATCTTTCCCCTCTTAGAAGGAGGCCGCCTGCCCGAGCCCGGAACCGCTAGAGGGTCCGGCGCGGTGTTCGATTGAGGGCCGAACTCGGAGCTCTTGGGGGCCCCGTCCCCTCGGCTCCCGGAGTCTGGAAGGTCGCCTTGAAGCGCCTCCAAGACTATCTCCCCTCGATCCGGTGCCTCTTGAGACAACACCTCAGTGTCGTCGGCAGGATGAGGGGAGGTGGCGGTCGGGACTGGATCGCTATCCATGTCCGACGAGCCCAAGGAGTCGTCCGATGATACCTCGATATTGGCTCGCGGCGGCCTGCATAATTATGTTCGGCGATTAGGGAAAATAGTGCGACAAAGGAATTCCATGAGTTACTCTGGTATCCGAACACTTACGATCTCCCCGGGGGCTTGGCCCTGGGAAACCACTCGTCTTCGCCTTCGTCGGCAGCGGTGGAACTGTCCGGAGGGGGAGTCCTTCTCTTCTTGGACCCTCCGGCCTCCCCGGTTGGGGTGACCTTCCTTTTCCTGTCTTCCCTAGTCGATGGGGGAGCATGTTCTTCTTCTTCTTCCTCGTCTTCGGGGGAAGAGTGCGCCGCATAGTCATCGGATGGTGAGTCCGATGACGTCTGGCGTCGGGAGCTCTTTCGAGCTCCATTTGGCCTTCTTGGTCTCCTCCGGCACCGTATAAGGGGCCGGAGTCAACATCTTCGCCAGAAGAGCGTCTACTGGGCCTTCGGGCAAAGGAGCCGGACAATCGATCTGTCCAGCCATCTTTTGCTAGTCCTGTCAAAGGTACGGGAATTTAGATCCCGCATAGAGTCAATCTATATAAAAAATAAGTATCCTATGAAAGGTAAAGTAGCTTACCGCACTGGCTTGGCGCTTCGCGCTAAATCCGCGATCCTCAGTAATAGGGGGGGGGGACCTCGACGCTTTTGAACAGCACCCTCCAGGCGTCTTCATGAGTCGTGTCGAAGAGCCTATTCAGAGTTCGGTGATGCGCCGGATTGAACTCCCACAAGTTGAACTCCAGTTGTTGGCATGGGAGTATCCGGCGGATGAGCATAACTTGGACTATGTTGACAAGCTCGAGCTTCTTGTCCAGCATGTTTTGAATACATGTTTGGAGTCCGGTCAGCTCTTTTGAATTACCCCAGGACAGGCCCTTCTCTTTCCAGGAGGTGAGTCGCGTGGGGATGCCAGATCGGAACTCGGGGGCCGCTGCCCATGCAGGGTCGCGCGGCTCGGTGATATAGAACCACCCTGATTGCCACCCCTTTATGGTTTCCACAAAGTAGCCCTCGAGCCATGTTACATTGGGCATCTTGCCCACCATGGCGCCTCCGCACTCCGCCTGGCGGCCACCCACCACCTTCGGCTTAACATTGAAGGTCTTCAGCCATAAGCCGAAGTGGGCCCTGATGCGGAGGAAGGCCTCACACACGACGATAAACGTCGGGATGTTGAGGATGAAGTTCGGAGCCAGATCTTGGAAATCTAGGCCGTAATAAAACATGAGCCCGCGGAAAAAGGGATGGAGAGGGAATCCCAATCCGCGGAGGAAATGGGTGAGGAATACTACCCTCTCATGGGGCCTGGGGGTGGGGATGAGCTGCCCCTCATCTGGGAGCCGGTGTGTGATGTCGTCGGGCAGGTATCCGCCTCTCCTCAGTTTCTTGATGTCTCCCTCCGTGACGGAGGAGACCATCCACTTGCCTCCCGCTCCGGACATGATTGGAGAAGGTCGAGGTGGGAAGTGCGGACTTGGGCGCTAGACCTAGAGTGTGCGAAAACGGATGAGCAAAGGAGGAAGAAGGCGTGGATAGAAAGGTGAATCCTTATACCTCTATATGGGCGGACGAAACTAAGCGTCCCCACTTGCCTGGTAAAACTCACTTATCCCCCAAGCGCCGCAATTGATGGCGCAGTTGGGTTACCCATGCCCGTATTGATGAGAATCCTGTAATAAGGGGACACGATCTTTGCTTTGACAAGACGTGTCGAAAAACTGCCTCGCGTTATGTTCGGGGCTGGTTAAAAGAAACGGTTCGAATAATCACCGGGCCATGACACAACGTCATGCTGCCAAAACGAGTCAGCAAATTATATCTGTGAAAATATTATTCTCTCTACGGTGGAATGTGGAACTTATTTTGCAGGGTCGGACACTATCCTCGTATTCAAATTCTTCTGTGATGTATTCGGAGAAGGAACCTGCCTTGCAATGCCGAAGACAATACTGCGCGCCGGACACATCGTCATTGAAGCCTGCTTCAGGGGCTACTAAGGGAGTCCTGGATTAGGGGGTCTCCGGACAGCTGGACTATCTCCATTGGCCGGACTGTTAGACTATGAAGATACAAGATTGAAGACTTTGTCTCGTGTCCGGGTGGGACTCTACTTGGCGTGGAAGGGAAGCTAGGAAATACGGATATGGATATCTCCTCCTTTGTAACCGACCTTTTGTAACCCTAACCATCTTCGGTGTCTATATAAACCGAAGGGTTTTAGTCCATAGGACAACAATCATAACATACAATCATACCATAGGCTACCTTCTAGGGTTTAGCCTCTCTGATCTCGTGGTAGATCTACTCTTGTACTACCCATATCATCAATATTAATCAAGCAGGACGTAGGGTTTTACCTCCATCAAGAGGGCCCAAACTTGGGTAAAACATCGTGTCCCCTGCCTCCTGTTACCATCCGGCCTAGACGCACAGTTCGGGACCCCCTTCCCGAGATCCGCCGGCTTTGACACAGACAGGAGTTTTCCCATGTAAATAGTTTTGTTTCTTTTCTTTTTCTTTGGGGGTCGAGAGGAGAAGACCTTGATGAAAATGTTGAGTGGCTCTCATATGCATTATTGTTGATCTAACAAAGAGCCTGTATTACCTTATCTTCTCCCTTGTATTGAATGCTTGCAGATTCCAGCTTAGTCCAATGCACGTGCACTGTTATTATTATCCACACTATTCGGTCGTGCAAGTGAAAGGCAATAATGACGATATATGATGAACTGATTGAGATAAGAAAAGCTGTTATGAACTCAACCTCTCTTGTTTTTGTAAATATGATTAGTTCATCGTTCCTCATTCATCCTATTATGAATGAAACATGTTTGCAATGACAATTATAGATTATAGTTGCTCATGCCATGCTTAATTTGCTAGGAGTTTATAATGGTTTATCTTGCATGCCAACATGCTATTAAAATGGTTGTGATGTGGTATAATAGGGTGGTGTCCTCCTTTGAATGATTCGAGTGGCTTGACTTGGCACATGTTCACGCATGTAGTTGAAACAAAATCAACATAGCCTGCATGATATTTATGTTCATGGTGAATTATATCCTACTAATGCTTGCATTCAGTGTTGATTAATTTTAATGCATGTTCATGACTATTCTCGCTCTCTAGCTGGTCGCTTCCCAGTCTCTTTCTAGCCTTCACTTGTACTAAGTGGGAATATTGCTTGTGCATCCAACTTCGTGAACCCCAAAAGTTATTCCATATGAGTCCACCATACCTTCCTATATGGGGTATCTACCTGCTGTTCCAAGTAAATTTGTATGTGCCAAACCCTAAGCCTTCAAATAAAAATTTTGTTTTGTATGCCTGAATAGCTCATGTATCAACTAGGGCTGTTTGTATCCTCCATGCTAGGCGGGTTATTCTCAAGAGGAGTGGACTCCGCTCCTCACTCACAAGAAAATGGATGTTCACCGGGATGCCCATTCCCTTTCTCAAATCAAATCAAAGTAATTGCAAACAAAACTCCCCCAGGATTGTTGTTAGTTGGAGGCACCCATTATTTCTGGCAAGCCATGGATTGATGCTTGTTGGTGGTGGGGGAGTATAAACTTTACCATTCTGCTTGGGAACCGCCTATAATGTGTGTAGCATGGAAGATATCGAGATCTCTTAGTTGCTATGTTGACAATGAAAGTATACCGCTCAAAATATTATTCATCTCTATTTCAAAACCGAGCTCTAGCACCTCTACAAATCGCTACTTCCCTCTACGAAGGGCCTATCCATCTACTTTTATGTTGAGTCATCATCCTCTTATTAAAAACACCAGTTGGAGAGCACCACTGTCATTTGCATGTATTATTATTAGTTTACATTGAGTATGACTTGACTTGGATCTCTTTTACCATGAATTACAATTTCCAGTCAGCCCTTGATCTTCAGGGGTGCTCTGCATTTATGTTTTATTGTCTCAGAAAGGGCTAGGGAGATACCATCTTGTTATATCGTATTATGATTGTTTTGAGAAAGTGTTGTCATCCGAGATTTATTATTATTGCCCGCTAGTTGATTATGCCATTGATATGAGTAAACATGAGACCTAAATGTTATTGTGAATATGGCTAGTTCATAATATTTTCTGAAAACTTGAATGCTGGCTTTACATATTTACAACAACAAGTGCAAACAGAGTTTGTAAAAGTTTTTCTTCTTCCCTTTCAGTTTATCAACTGAATTGCTTGAGGACAAGCAAAGGTTTAAGCTTGGGGGAGTTGATACGTCTCCAATGTATCTACTTTTCCAAACACTTTTGCCCTTGTTTTGGACTCTAACTTGCATGATTTGAATGGAACTAACCCGGACTGACGTTGTTTTCATCGCAATTGCCATGGTTTTATTTTTGTGCAGAAATAAAAGTTCTTGGAATGACCTGAAAATATAAAAAATACTGGCGAAAGGATCAAGGCCAGGGGGCCCAAATCCTGTCCACGAGGGTGGGGGCGCGCCTACCCCCCTGGGCGCGCCCCCTGCCTCATGACCCCCCTGGTGCTCCACCGACCTCAACTCCAACTCCATATATTCACGTTCGGGGAAAAAATAAGACAGAAGGATTCATCGTGTTTTACGATACGGAGCCACCGCCAAGCCCTAATCTCTCTCGAGAGGGCTGATTTGGAGTCCGTTCAGGGCTCCGGAGAGGGGAATCCGTCGCCATCGTCATCATCAACCTTCCTCCATCACCAATTTCATGATGCTCACCACCGTGCGCGAGTAATTCCATCGAAGGCTTGCTGGACGGTGATGGGTTGGATGAGAGTTATCATGTAATCGAGTTAGTTTTGTTAGGGTTTGATCCCTAGTATCCATTATGTTCTGAGATTGATGTTGTTATGACTTTGCTATGCTTAATGCTTGTTAGTACGGCCAGAGTGCCATCATTTCAGATCTGGACCTATTATGTTTTCATGAATATATGTGAGTTCTTGATCCTATCTTGCAAGTTTATAGTCACCTATTATGTGTTATGATCCGTTAACCCCGAAGTGACAATAATCGGGATACTTACCGGTGATGACCGTAGTTTGAGGAGTTCATGTATTCACTATGTGTTAATGCTTTGGTCCGGTACTCTCTCAAAAGGAGGCCTTAATATCCCTTACTTTCCAATAGGACCCCGCTGCCATGGGAGGGTAGGACAAAAGATGTCATTCAAGTTCTTTTCCATAAGCACGTATGACTATATTCGGAATACATGCCTACATTACATTGATGAACTGGAGCTAGTTTTGTGTCACCCTATGTTATAGCTATTGCATGAGGAATCGCATCCGACATAATTATCCATCACTGATCCATTGCCTACGAGCTTTTCATATATTGTCCTTCGCTTAGTTACTTTTCTGTTGCTACTGTCACAATCACTATAAAACCAAAACTATTACTTTTGCCACTGTTACCACTACTATCATATTACTTTGCTACTAAATACTTTGCTGCAGATATTAAGTTTCCAGGTGTGGTTGAATTGACAACTCAGCTGCTAATACTTGAGAATATTCTTTGGCTCCCCTTGTGTCGAATCGATAAATTTGGGTTGAAAACTCTACCCTCGAAACTGTTGCGATCCCCTATACTTGTGGATTACCACCTTGCTTCATTGGTAGAACATCCAGAGGTGCTGGATGTTCCTGGCATTCTGGATGTGGATTCCGTCCTGTGTCTCTAGGCGTGCGGCGCCAGGCCTGGAGACACGGGCAATCCTAAACGGGCCCTCCCACGTGGGTGAGAGCTTATGCAGCCCTTCCCTGGATTGCACCCGCCTCAAGAGAAGATCACCCACCTTGAGCGTCCTGGAGCGGACGCTGCTGTAGTGGTACTGCCGCAGCGCCTGGTGGTACCTTGCCGCCCAGAGCTATGCTTGGCACCTCTTGAGCTTGTGTTGGTTTTCCGTTGAAGAGGAATGGTTGCTGCAGCACAGTAGCGTAAGTATTTCCCTCAGTTTTTGAGAACCAAGCTATCAATCCAGTAGGAGACTACACGCAAGTCCCTCGTACCTGCACAAACAAACAAGAACCTTGCAACCAACACAATAAAGGGGTTGTCATTCCCTTCACGGTCACTTACGAGAGTGAGATCTGATAGAGATAATAAGATAAATATTTTTGGTATTTTTGTTGTATAGATTGGAAAATAAAGATTACAAAATAAACGGCGACCGAAATAGCTTGTTGACGGGAGAATAATATAATGGAGAATAGACCCGGGGGCCATAGGTTTCACTAGTGGCTTCTCTCAAGATAGCAAATTCTATGGTGGGTGAACAAATTACTGTCGAGCAATTGATAGACAAGCGCATGGTTATGAGAATTTCTAGGCATGATCATGTATATAGGTATCACGTCTGTGACAAGTAGACCGAAATGATTCTGCATCTACTACTATTACTCCACACATTGACCGCTATCCAGCATGCATCTAGAGTATTAAGTTCATAAGAACAGAGTAACGCATTAAGTAAGATGACATGATGTAGAGGGATAAACTCAAGCAATATGATGTAAACCTCATCTTTTTATCCTTGGTGGCAACAATACAATATGTGCCTTGCTGCCCCTGCTGTCACTGGGAAAGGACACCGCAAGATTGAACCCAAAGCTAAGCACTTCTCCCATTGCAAGAAAGATCAATCTAGTAGGCCAAACCAAACTGATAATTCAAAGAGACTTGCAAAGATATTTAAATCATGCATAAAAGATTTCAGAGAAGAATGACATATTGTTCATGGATAATCTTGATCATAAACCCATAATTCATCGGATCTCAACAAACACACCGCAAAAAGAATTACATCAAATAGGTCTCCAAGAGAATCGAGGAGAACTTTGTATTGAGATCCAAAGAGAGAGAAGAAGCCATATAGCTAATAACTATGGACCTGAAGGTCTGTGGTAAACTACTCACACATCATCGGAGAGGCTATGGTGTTGATGTAGAAGCCCTCCGTGATCGATTCCCCCTCTGGCGGAGTGCCAGAAAAGCCCAAAGTTGGGATCTCATGGGTACAGCACGTTGCGGCGGTGGAAATAGGTTTTCGTTGTGCTCCTGGATGTTTTGGGGGTATATGGGTATATATAGGAGGAAGAATTACGTCGGTGGAGCTCCGAGGGGCCCATGAGGGTGGGGCACGCCTGCTCCCCTGGGCGCGCCTCCCTGCCGCGTGGCCTCCTTGCTTCTTTCTTGACGTCAACTACAAGTCTCCTAGATCATGTGTGTGTTCCAAAAATAACTCTCCCGAAGGTTTCATTCCGTTTGGATTCCGTTTGATATTCCTTTTCTGCGAAACACTGAAATAGGCAAAAAAGCAATTTGCACTGGGCCTTTGGTTAGTAGGTTAGTCCCAAAAATAATATAAAAGGTATATTAAAGCCCATTAAACATCCAAAATAGATAATATAATAGCATGGAATAGTAAAAAATTATAGATACGTTGGAGACGTATCAAGCATCCCCAAGCTTAATTCATGCTCGTCCTCGAGTAGGTAAATGATAAAAACAGAATTTTTGATGTGGAATGCTACCTAGCATAATTCTCAATGTAATTTTCTTTATTGTGGCATGAATGTTCAGATCCAAAAGATTCAAGAAAAAAGTTTAATATTGACAAAAAAATACGTCAAGCATACTAACAAAGCAATCATGTCTTCTCAAAATAACATGGCCAAAGAGAGTTATCCCTACAGAATCATATTGTCTCGCTATGCTCCATCTTCACCACACAAAATATTTAAATCATGCACAACCCCGATGACAAGCCAAGCAATTGTTTCATACTTTTGATGCTCTCAAACTTTTTCAATCTTCGGGCAACGCATGAGCGTGGGCCATGGACATAGCACTATAGATGGAATAGAATGGTGGTTCTGGAGAACACAGAAAGGAGAAGATAGCCTCACATCAACTAGGTGTATCAACGGGCTATGGAGATGGCCATCAATAGATATCAATGTGAGTGAGTAGGGATTGACATGCAACGGATACACTAGTGCTATAAGTGTATGAAAGCTCAACAAAAGAACTAAGTGGGTGTGCATCCAACTTGCTTACTCACGAAAACCTAGGGCATTTTGAGGAAGCCCATCATTGGAATATACAAGCCAAGTTCTATAATGTAAAATTTCCACTAGTATATGAAAGTGACAACATAGGAGACCCTCTATCATGAAGATAATGGTGCTACTTTGAAGCACAAGTGTGGTAAAAGGATAGAAGCATTGTCCCTTCTCTCTTTTTCTCTCATTTTTTGGGCCTTCTCTTTTTTATGGCCTTTCTCTTTTTTTCGTCTGGAGTCTCATCCCGACTTGTGGGGGAATCATAGTCTCCATCATCCTTTCCTCACATGGGACAATGCTCTAATAATGATGATCATCACACTTTTATTTACATACAACTCGAAAAATTACAACTCGATACTTAGAACAAAATATGACTCTATGTGAATGCCTCCGGTGGTGTACCAGGATGTGCAATGACTCATGAGTGACATGTATGAAAGAGTTATGAACAGTGGCGTTGCCACAAATATGATGTCAACTACATGATGCAAATCAATATGACAATGATGACGCGTGTCATAACAAACAGGTAGGTATGGTGGCTGTTTTGAGGAAGGTATATGGTGTGTTTGTGGTACCAGCGAAAGTTGTGCGGTACTAAAGAGGCTAGCAATGGTGAAAGGGTGAGAGTGCATATAATCCATGGACTCAACATTAGTCATAAAGAACACACATACTTATTGAAAAAATCTATTAGTTATCGAAACAAAGTACTACGTGCATGCTCCTAGGCGAATAGATTGGTAGGAAAATGCCATCACTCGTCCTCGACCGCCACTCATAAGGAAGACAATCAATAAATAAATCATGCTCCGACTTCTTCACATAACGGTTCACCATACGTGCATGCTACGAGAATCACAAAATTTAGAACAAGTATCTCTCAAATTCACAACAATTCAACTAGCATGACTCTAATATCACCATCTTCATATCTCAAAACAATCATAAAGTATCAAACTTCTCATAGTATTCAATGCACTCTTTATGATAGTTTTTATTATACCCATCTTGGATGCCTATTTTATTAGGACTAATTTTATAGCCAAAGCAAATTACCATGTTGTTCTAAAGGACTCTCAAAATGATATACGTGAAGCATGAGAGATCAATAATTTCTATAAAATAAAACCACCACCATTCTCTTAAAGATATAAGTGAAGCACTAGAGTAAAATTATCTAGCTCAAAAGATATAAGTGAAGCACATAGAGTATTCTAATAAATTCCGATTCATGTGTGTCTCTCCAAAATGTGTGTACAACAAGGATGATTGTGGTAAAATAAAAATCAAAGACTCAAATCATACAAGTCGCTCAAAGCAAAACACATATCATGTGGTGAATAAAAATATAGCCTCGAGTAAAGTTACCGATGGAAGAAGACGAAAGAGGGGATGCCTTTCGGGGCATCCCGAAGCTTAGGATTTTGGTTGTCCTTGAATTTTACCTTGGGGTGCCTTGGGTATCCCCAAGATTGGGATCTTGCCACTCCTTATTCCAAAATCCATCAAATCTTTACCCAAAACTTGAAAATTTCACAACACAAAACTGAACAGAAAATCTCATGAGCTCCGTTAGTATAAGAAAACAAACCACCACTTAGAGGTACTATAATGAACTCATTCTTTATTTATATTGGTGTTAAACCCACTGTATTCCAACTTCTGTGTGGTTCATACCCCCCGATACTAGCCATAGATTCATCAAAATATGGAAACAACACACAAAAAACAGAAACTGTCAAAAATAGAATAGTCTGTAGTAATCTGTAGGTTTCAAATACTTCTGTAACCCCAAAAATTCTGAAATAAATTGGTGGACATGAGGAATTTGTCTATTAAAAAGAATCAACCTAACCACACTCTCCAGTAAATAATGGCAGCAAATCTTGTCGGATTTCGGGTTCCGGCAGACCCTTGAGGTTCGAACACTGGGGTGCGCGCGGAGCTTTCGTCTCCTACCTACCTGCACCCCTCCTCCTTGCTAGGATCTAAATTAAGGAAAGAACAACACAAGAGACACAGGGTTTATACTGGTTCGGGCCACCGTTGTGGTGTAATACCCTACTCCAGTGTGTGGTGTGGTGGATTGCCTCTTGGGCTGATGATGATGAACAATACAAGGAAGAACAGCCTCGCGAGAGTCTGTTCTTGGCTGGGGCGATGAACTGCTAGGAGGAGCTCAGTCGCCCTTCTCTCTCTCTCTTTCTTTTTTCCCTCGGTCCTCTCTCCCCTGTCTAGCGGGTGGCCGGTCCTATTTATAGGGGCCCTGGTCCTCTTCCCAAATATCGAGCGGGAAGGGAGCCAACAATGGCGGGCTAATTTGAAGGGGGACAGCTAGTACTAGCTATCCTGACAAAAGTAGTCTTCGCCTGCGCAAAGCTCTGGTGATGACGCCGTCTTGGGCTCCACGGTGACCTCCATCTCGTAGTCCTCCTGGTCTTGGTCTCGTTGCACCGAAATGGCAACCTTTGCCTGATGCCTCGGTACTCCACGGCTGCGCTTGCCCCCTTTGCACCAAAGAGGAAAGGAGGACACTGCGCGGGCTGGCACCCGCCTGGCGCCCTCGGTCGTCATGGCTTGCGTCACGGGCACCTCGTGAGGTACCCCGCCTTGATCTCTCCGCCTCCTCGTGAGCCAGCCTGACGAGGCCGTGCCTGAGGAAGCTCCGAGTCGTCCGCCCCGCGAGGCTTGCCCCCTCGCGAGGGTCTTGGGTTTGTGTTGGTGAAGATGGGCCGCGCTGGGCCCCCTTTTGAGTAACGTCGCAGGCTGCAGGCAGGCAAGTCTGGGGATCCCCGTTCCCAGAACGCCTACAGTAGCCCCCGGGCCCAAGGCGCACCCGGACTTGGCTGTGCAGGGAGGCGGATGGTTAAGAGCGAAGCGCCGCGGGCCCTAACAGTCTGCCGCCTTGGGCGCCTCGTGGCAGTTGATTGGACGTGGGCGCCTCCACTTCCCCATGGCGCCTTGGCAACTGCACGGATTGGACAAGTCCCTGCATGCAAAGTGGGTCATGATTACCTACGATCATGGAGGTAGGCGGTTGGCCTCCGCCGGCCATAAGTACGGAACAGCGCGTGCCCTTCCAGTCCATCCCTCCTTGCT
The DNA here is from genome assembly GCF_056163025.1 of Triticum urartu. Lineage (NCBI taxonomy): Eukaryota > Viridiplantae > Streptophyta > Magnoliopsida > Poales > Poaceae > Triticum > Triticum urartu. Next base: position 247,816,944 of record NC_141874.1, on the reverse strand, counting down.
TCTCCTTCTTCCCGATCCTTGCTCCGTCTTGCTGCGATGGCTCCGATCCGCCGGTTCTTGACGGCAGAGAAGGGAAAGGCTCCCCGAGAGGAACCAGACCCACTCCCGCCGAAGAAACGGCTCGCCCCCCGTGGCTCGGACGAGGGGGCCCTTCAGGTGGTGTCGAGGCCTTTGTGCGAGCGGGCACCGCCGGGGTTCCCGCTTCCATTGTACGCCCACATCGAGGGCCCTGAAGGAGCTGATGCTGACCGCCATGGGCGGCGCCGCCATCGGGTCACGAAGGTGTGGGTCGTCCCCCCTGGGGCCCACACCGAGGGCTCATCCCGAGAGTTCGTGCTTCACGTCGCCATTCCTCCCTTGGATCCGCCTTCCTCCCTTCTTCACCTCCATCATCCCGCAGGGGGAGCCCCTGGAGGTCTGGCTGCAGCACGTCGGCTGCAGCACCGTCATGACCGAGGCAGAGGTCGCGGTCGTTGCCCCGGGTGAGGTCTACATGACTCGGGGCTGGAGAGAGATCGCCCGGGTTTGCAGGGTAAGGGGCATCTTCGTGGTGCACTTGGATAATGATGGTGCTTCGGTGATGCTCTTCAAGGTCTTCGATGCGAGTGGGCGCCGGCTGGAGTGCTGCCCCGGGGAAGGTGGCCAGGACCCTGCCGGACGAGGACTCGGCCCGCCAACCGCTCCCTTGGCGGCTCCTCAGGTGGTGGAGGCGTCGGAGGTTCCAGCGACTCCGATGAGCTCTTCGCGACTCCGGAGACGAGCGACGATAGCTACGAACCCCCGAGCCGGCGCCGCTCCTGGAGCAGGGCGGGCTCGTCAGGTAGCCGCCGACCCTGATCTGGATGGGGTGGGCGTCGGTGCTTGACGGCCCACTGTTGATGATGGCGTCTTTTGCTGGGACGCGCGTAGTTTGTGTCCCTTTAGGATCTGTTCCCTGCGAGGAATCAAAAACGCGTCCCGTGGGGGCTTGTAAGGTGCCTGTGATCCTGTTTTGTTAATATAACCCCTGTCGTAGAATTGTGCGAGTTGCTAATTCCGTCTTAGCTCAGTCCTCCCTTTCGAACCTCATGAGAGCTTGGTGCTCTGCGCCGGCAGGTCCCAGTCCCAAGGCGGCTTCAGCCGTCGCTGGTATGCCAGGTCGCGATGCCGTGGTCAAGGCCAGGAAGTGAGCGACTCGGAGTCCGGTAAGAGCCCCTGAGTCGTGATGCTCAGGAGGTCCCCTTTGGCGCCCAAGCAGCCGTCGTTTGTGAGAAAGGAGAGTGGCATCGCTAACACGAGATGGCGTTAGGTGCGGGGATGGTGCCACGGTAGCTGGCGCTTCCGGGTGATGACTTATCTCGAGGATCAGGGGCCGCTCTCTGGTGTGTCGCCGGGTCCGTGCTTCGGCAGGCGCGAGGTTGCTCGGCGAGGTCCTCGCGTGTCTCTCCCCTCTCGCCTTTGTTCCCCTTTCTGCTCTACGTCCTCGGGTCCGGGCCCTCAAGCGGGTCTCAGCCGTCGCTGGTATGCCAGGTCGCGATGCCGTGGTCAAGGCCAGAGGGTGAGGGCTGGAGAGCCGGTAGGAGCCCCGAGTCGCGATGCTCAGGTACCCCCCCCTTAACGTGCAAGCGGTTCGCGCGGACGAGGACGAAAGAGACACCGCAAGGGCCTTGCCTGACGCAGCTCCTTCAGGAGGTCCTGCAGGTCCACCATAGAAAAAACAAGGGGTTGCCATGACAATTGACAGTCAGCGTTGGTTGCTTCCGAGGGGTAGTGAGGCACTGAAGGCTTGACGAGGTGACGCTATGCGGGGCTGCCGCGGCCAGAGCTCAGCCATCCAGGTTTGTCGACGTTGCAGGGATGGACCCATGCGCAAGCGTCGTGCCGTTTGGGAGCAGCTTCGTTAGTTGGCGTCAGCTGAGCAGGCAACTAGGTAAAACACATTAGCTGCGAAGGAGTGGATTCGTTCAAATAGATGCTGGGAATGCGGACATCACTGGGTCAGGCCCGAGAGACTTGGGGATCATGCAGCCTGAGGGGCGCCCCCAACAAGGTAAGCTAACAACATGGAATAAAAAAGGGATACACGCTGCAGGGACGGACCCACGCGGCCTGGGAATAATGTAGCCCTCGGGGGGGCGCTCCCAGCTGGAAGTAAAACTAGAAAGGTGTTACCCGATGATGTTGAGGATGAAGGAGCGTTGATGTAGCAGGCTCGGTTGGCTGCGGGAGCCGATCCTCACGAGCCCCCAGGCCCAGGGGCCTCGGGAGGCTCCGGAGGCGCGGGCGGCTCCTCGCGGGCCATCTCCATCCCTGCCAGGGCAGTGGAATGCTTGGCCTCTTGTGCCTCCGTGATGCCCCTCATGAGGCGCTGGTACGCGTCAGACGCGCTCGGCAGGCCGTAAGGCATGCGGACGTAGCTGTGGGGTGGGCCTCCGCAGCGCCCCACTCGCGAGGGCCAGAGGCGCTCCAGAGAGGCGACTCGGTTGAGCCCTGGTATGTCGATGCAGACGCACAGCCCACCATCCTCGCCTGGATGGGGAGCCACTGCTGGTAGGCGGTGACCACCTTTCATGACTCTTGACTCCTGTAGCTCCTGAATGACCTTGCTGATGAACTCCTGAGGGTCTGGATCTCCTTGCCTTGCTCCTTCTTGAGGGAAACGTGCTTCGAAACACGCCTCCATGTGGTCCCCAAGCGCCTCCCTCGTGACCCTAGCTAGGTCGGTGGCCCTCCAGGGGATAGCCCCCGAGCCCTGCCTGAGGAGGGTGCTAGGCGCGCTTTCCTATGCGATGGAAGGAGGTTCCCCCTGGGCAGGCGCGGGCCCAGAGGGGCCTGCCTCCTGAGTGGTCGGGCCGGACGATGTCTTCTTCTTAGGGGCGGTCTCGGGAGGCCTCCTGCTGCCATGATCCGGGTCTTCCAGTGACGCGGCCTGAAAGGCTCATTCCAGGGAACACACCGCGTCCTTCTCTTCACAGGGTACTGTGATGACTCCGCCACTTCCTGGCATCTTGAGGACGTTGTAGCCGTGGTGAGTTACGGCCATGAACTTGGCCAGCGCTGGGTACCCAAGGATGGCGTTGTACGGTAGGCGAATGTGAGCGACGTCGAAGTCGATGAGCTCGGTGCGGTAGTTGTCGCGTGCCCCGAAGGTGACAGGGAGGCGAACCTACCCAATCGGGACCGTGGAGCCTTCGGTGATACCGGAGAAAGGCTTGGTTGGCTGAAGCTGGCTGTAGGGCACTTGGAGGTTGTTGAATGTTTCCACGGACAGGACGTTGAGCCCTGCCCCGCCATCGATGAGGGTCTTGGTGACCACCACATTGCTGATGATTGGGGAACAAAGCATCGGGAGGACTCCGGCTGTAGCCGCACACTTGAGCTGATCTGCCGAGCTGAACGTGATGGCGCACGCCGACCACCTGAGAGGGCGCGTGGCTTCGAGCCTGGGGAGGACTGCGTTCACTTCACGGCGAACTGCTTGAAGATGCGCTGAGAGGCTGGGGCTTGTGCCCCGCCCAAGATGCTGGCGATCGCGTGCGGCTCCTAGAAGCCCCCAGCCCCCTTGTCCTGGTGGCGTTCTTTGTTTCTTCTTGGCTGCGGCAGCAGCGGTGGGAGGCCTGTGTTGCCTTGCGGGCGATCCTCGCGAGGCTGATCCCTCCAGTCCCCCTCGCGAGGCTGATCCCTCCAGCCTCCCTCGCGAGGCGGGTCTTGCCAGCAATCCTCGCGAGGTTGGTCGCGCCACCCTTGGCGTGGGCCACGGTCTTCCCAGCGTCGTGCGTTCCTTCCTCCTCCTCGGCCGTATCCCCGGTCACTGCGGTCAGGGCGACGGCCGATCCTTCCTTCTCGCATAGCTCGGAGCTCTTGACATTCGTTGGTGTTGTGGGTGTGGAGGTCGTGGTACACACAGTACCGGCCGCCCTTGGAAGGTTCGGGCTGATCTCTGCCTCGCTTGGTGTCTGGTTCTGCCGCGAGCACGGTAGCCCCCTTGCGCTTCACATCCTTGGTCTTGGGCTTCTTCTCTTCTGGGTTTGTGGCAGGCAGCTCAAGGAGGGAGAGACGCCCTTCCTCGTCCATGGTGCACTTGGTTGCCAGGTTGAACAGCTCCAAGGAGGTGCACAGGTCTTCATGCATCGCCAGCTCCTCCTTCATCTTGACGTCGCACACGCCGTTGGAGAAGGCCGAGATGGTGGCCTCCTCGGTCACCTTGGGAATCTTGAGGCGCGCGTTGTTGAAGCGCTGGATGTACTTCTGCAGGGTATCCCCGGGCTGTTGCTTGATGCGGCGCATGTCGCTTACGGCGGGTGGCCGGTCGCAAGTGCCTTGGAAGTTGGCGATGAAGCGGGTGCGCATCTCATCCCAGGAGGAGATTGTGCCTGGAGCCAGGTTTAGGAGCCAGGTGCGGGCCCCGTCCTTGAGTGCCATGGGGAACCAGATCGCCATGACCTTCTCGTCTCCGTTTGCAACTTCGATGCCCAGCTCGTAGAGCTGGAGGAACTCCGCAGGGTCAGCCGTGCCGTCGTAGCGAGGAGGCAAGTCTGGCTTGAACTTGCCGGGCCACGCGATGCTGCGTAGCTCGGCGGTGAAGGCGCGGCAGCTTGCTGTGGCCATGGGAGGTCGTGGATGACGGGGAGCTTGGTCTTGCATGTCCCCACGCGCTGCAGCTGGCTGCAGCACGGGGTCTTGACGCGCGGGAGCAGGAGCATGGTCGCGACGTGCTGGAGCAGGGAGCGCCCGGGCAGCTTCTTGCGGGCGAGGGACTTCTTGACAGCTCTGCTCTTGTTGCGCTGGCGCCTGCCGGAGCGGGTTCCGCCCAGGGGCCACGCGCCTTGGATCCATGGCGCCTTCCTGAGGAGGAGGCCGTCGGGGCGCCGCCGGAGCTTCATTGCCCGTGCGGGGCGGGGTGCAGTGCAGCGGAACGGACGGCGCAAGAGAGCCCCCTGCGGGGCGGACGAGCTCGGCGACGCGGTGGAGCCATTCTTCGTAGACGTCATCGACGGGGCGGTAGCGCAGGAGCTCGTTCGTGGCGATGAGTGCAGCTCGAGCCTCCATGGGCGTGTGGAGCGCGCGGGACGAAGAACCAGCTGGGGTGAGAGAGGGAGTTGGGGTGCGGCCGTCTTGCCGCACAGACGGATGCTGTGATGATGCTTGCCGCTCGTCCCCTGCCGGGCCGGTGGCGGCGTTGACGGCAGGTGACGGGGAACGGCGAGGGCGCCCGCCGACAGGGGCCGTCTGGGCGACGCGGGAAGCGAGCGCGGCCTGGCGCTCGGCGCGGGCCCGACGAGCGTCAGACATGGGCGTGATGGTCGGAGGAGAATGGGGTGGTGGAAGACGAATCCCGGCGCACCCCTACCTGGCGCGCCAAGTGTCGGATTTCGGGTTCCGGCAGACCCTTGATGTTCGAACACTGGGGTGCGCGCGGAGCTTTCGTCTCCTACCTACCTGCACCCCTCCGCCTTGCTAGGATCTAAACTAAGGAAAGAACAACACAAGAGACATAGGGTTTATACTGGTTCGGGCCACCGTTGTGGTGTAATACCCTACTCCAGTGTGTGGTGTGGTGGATTGCCTCTTGGGCTGATGATGATGAACAATACAAGGAAGAACAGCCTCGCGAGGGTCTGTTCTTGGCTGGGGCGATGAACTGCTGGGAGGAGCTCAGTCGCCCTTCTCTCTCTCTCTCTCTCTCTCTCTCTCTCTCTCTCTTTCTTTTTTCCCTCGGTCCTCTCTCCCCTGTCTAGCGGGTGGCCGGTCCTATTTATAGGGGCCCTAGTCCTCTTCCCAAATATCGAGCGGGAAGGGAGCCAACAATGCCGGGCTAATTTGAAGGGGGACAGCTAGTACTAGCTATCCTGACAAAAGAAGTCTTCGCCTGTGCAAAGCTCTGGTGATGATGCCGTCTTGGGCTCCACGGTGACCTCCGTCTCGTAGTCCTCCTGGTCTTGGTCTCGTTGCACCGAAATGGCAACCTTTGCCTGATGCCTCGGTACTCCGTGGCTGCGCTTGCCCGCTTTGCACCAAAGAGGAAAGGAGGACACTGCGCGGGCTGGCACCCGCCTGGCGCCCTCGGTCGTCATGGCTTGCGTCACGGGCACCTCGTGAGGTACCCCGCCTTGATCTCTCCGCCTCCTCGTGAGCCAGCCTGAGGAGGCCGTGCCTGAGGAAGCTCCGCGTCGTCCGCCCCGCGAGGCTTGGACCCTCGTGAGGGTCTTGGGTTTGTGTTGGTGAAGATGGGCCGCGCTGGGCCCTGTTTTGAGCCACGCCGCAGGCCGCAGGCAGGCAAGTCTGGGGACCCCCATTCCCAGAACGCCGACAAATCTCGTGAGCGCTAAAATTTCTATTGTTTACAGAAATATCACATAAACTTCCCCCAAGTCTTCCCAAAGGTTCTACTTGGCACAAGCACTAATTAAAAACATAAAACCACATCTAAACAGAAGCTAGATGAAATATTTATTACTAAACAGGAACAAAAAGCAAGAAACAATAATAAAATTGGGTTGCCTCCCAACAAGCGCTATCGTTTAATGCCCCTATCTAGGCATTGAAAATTTCGATGATGCTCACATGAGAGACAAGAATTGAAGCACAAAGAGAGCATCATGAAACACGTGACAAACACATATAAGTCTAACATGCTTCATATGCATAGGCATTTCATAAGCAAACAAATTATCAGGATAAGCAAAAACTAGCATATGCATGGAAGAAAAAAGAAACAATAGCAATCTCAACATGACGAGAGGTAATTTAGTAACATGAAAATTTCTACAACCATATTTTCCTCTCTCATAATAATTACATGTAGGATCATAATCAAATTTAACAATATAGCTATCACATGAAATTTTCTCTTCATGATCCACATGCATGCAAAGTTGACACTCATTCGAAATAGTGGGATTAACATTAACTAAAGTCATGACCTTTCCAAACCCACTTTTATCAAAAACTTCATAAGATTGAACATTCTCCAAATATGTGGGATCTAAAGTTGACACTCTTCCAAACCCACTGTCAATATTATTGCAAACATTATTATCAATCTCATAATCATCACGGGGCTTAAATAAATTTTCAAGATAAGAAGAATCACCCCAATCATGATCATTGAAACAAATAGTAGTCATAGCAAAAGTAGCATCCCCAAGCTTGAGGTTTTGCATATCATTAACACAATTGACATTAAGAGAATTTATGATAACATCATTGCAATCATGTTTTTCATCGAGGAAACTATCAAGTATGGGTGCAATAGCAATGATCTCATGTTTAACATAAAGAACTATAGCAAACTCATCTTCATAAATATTGGCATCATGGCCACAAGAATATCACGCATCATGTTCATCAAGGGATATTTCAATCAAATCATCGGAATCATAATTATCTATAGATTCATGCATATCATTATTTTCTTCCAAAGCAGTGGTCATTATTTCAATAAATTCTTTGACATAGATATTATGAGCATAGTTTTCATAGAACTTCTCCCATTGCAAGAAAGATCAATCTAGTATGCCAAACCAAACTGATAATTCAAAGAGACTTGCAAAGATATTTAAATCATGCATAAAAGATTTCAGAGAAGAATCAAATATTGTTCATAGATAATCTTGATCATAAACCCATAATTCATCGGATCTAGACAAACACACCGCAAAAATAATTACATCAAATAGATCTCCAAGAGAATCGAGGAGAGCTTTGTATTGAGATCCAAAGAGAGAGAAGAAGCCATCTAGGTAATAACTATGGACCAGAAGGTCTGTGGTAAACTACTCACACATCATCGGAGAGGCTATGGTGTTGATGTTGAAGCCCTCCGTGATCGATTCCTCCTCCGACGGAGCGCCGGAAAAGGCCCCAAGATGGGATCTCATGGGTACAGAAGGTTGTGGCGGTGGAAATAGGGTTTCGTGGTGCTCCCGGATGTTCTCAGGGTATATGGGTATATATAGGAGGAAGAAGTACGTCGTTGGAGCTGCGAGGGGCCCACGAGGGTGGGGGCGCGCCCACCCCCCTGGGCGCGCCTCCCTGCCTCAGGCCTCCTTGCTTCTTTCTTGACGTCAACTCTAAGTCTCCTGGATCACGCTTGTTCCAAAAATAACTCTCCCGAAGGTTTCATTCTGTTTGGATTCGGTTTGGTATTCCTTTTTTTCTGCGAATCACTGAAATAGGCAAAAAAAACAGCATTTTGCACTAGGCCTTTAGTTAGTAGGTTAGTCCCAAAAATAATATAAAAAGGTATATTAAAGCCCATTAAACATCCAAAATAGATAATATAATAGCATGGAACAATAAAAAATTATAGATACGTTGGAGACGTATCAATGCTTGACGGCGGTGTTCCCCGCCCCCCAGCATGAGGTCCATCCCCCACGTGGTGTCCTAGCGTGCCTCGTCAAACACCAAGATCCATGTGGAGCGATGGTTGACCTCATGAGGGAGAACCTCTTTGGCTTCGTAGACGAGGAAGAACGGGGTGTCGCCCGTCGGCTTGGTGGCGGTGGTGCGGATGGACCACAACACAGACTAGAGCTCATCGAGCCAGCCCCTGCCGCAGGCCTCGAGCTTCTTCTTGAAGGTTCTTGTCTTGAGGCCTCTCAGGACCTCCACGTTGGTGCGCTCAGCTTGGCCGTTGCTTATGGGGTGAGCTACTAAGGCGTAGCATATCTGCGTTCCAAGGTTAGCACAATACGTTTGGAAGAGGCTGCTAGTGAACTGCGAGCCGTTGTTAGTGATGATACAGTTAGATACCCCGAAGCGGCTCACGAGGCCCTTGATGAACTTGACTGCCAAGCCGGCCGGGATGGTGCGGATGGCTTCCACCTCCGCCCACTTGGTGAACCTGTCACTAGCGATGTAGAGGTAGCGGTAGCCCCCGGGCCCTCGTGGGAATGGTCCCAAGATGTCCAGCCCCCAGACCGCGAACGGCCATCTGAGAGGAATGGTCAGGATGACCTGAGCTGGCTGGTGGATTTTCTTGGCATGGAACTGGTAGGCTTCACAGGATCTCACCAGCTCAGTCGTGTATTTGAGCGTCGTGGGCTAGTAGAACCCGCTACAGAATGCCTTGCCCACCAAGGTGCGCGATGACGAGTGATGCCCACCGTCTCTGTCGTGTATGTGCGCTAACAGCTCGTACCCCTGTTCCCTGGAGATGCATCACAAGGAAACATCATTTGGTCATTTTCGGTAGAGCTCACTATCCTGAATGCAGTAGGCTGTGGCCTGCCAGGCCATGCGCTCCGTGTCTTCCTGTTTCTCCGGCATGGTTCCCTGAAGCAGGTACGCCTTGAATTCTTTGGTCCGGCACCCCTCCTGAGGCTTGATCATGAGGAGCAGGCATGCTCCCGGGGTCGGGCCATTGGCGGTGGCTCCCGAGGTCGGTGCTGGGGAGAGCTCCTCCTGGGGAAGTGTTGGCTCCGCAGCCAGAGGGGCTCCCGAAGGCTTGAAGAGCCACTCCTCGAAGATGCCGGGCTCCTGAGGCTGGCGCTTGGATGCTCTCTTGGCGATATCATCAGCTTCCTTGTTTGTGTCGTGAGGCACGTGCTATAACTCCAGGCCCAAGAGTTGCTTCTCAATTTTGCGTACCTCCGCCAGGTATGCCTCCATGTGTTCATCCGTCGGCTCGTACACCTTGTTGGAGAAGTTGACGAGGAGCTGAGAGTCGCCCTTGATGGTGAGGCGCTTCACGACCAACGCGGTCACGGCCTTGAGGCCGACAATCAAGGCTTCGTAATCTGCGATGTTGTTGGAGACCATTTCGCCATGTTGGAAGCAGAGCTACAGGGCGTAGTAGATCTTGTCCTGAGTGGGCAAAATGAGTACGGCTCCAGCCCCCACACCCCATCGTGCGAAGGCACCGTTGAAGTACATGACCCAGCCGTCTGGTGCCTCGCACCCCGGTGAGACTGATTGGTCCTCGCCCGCTTCTGACCCTGGAGCGTCGGTCCATTCCGCCACGAAGTTGGCGAGTGCAGAGCCCTTGATGACCCTGGTGGTGCCGAACTCCAGCTGAAACGCCTGCAATTCAATGTTCCACTCGGCGACCCTGCCTGTAGCATTGGGGCTCCGGAGCACCCTCTCTAGTGGCTAAGGCGAGATGACCTTGATGGGGTGGCCTTGGAAGTAGTGGCGCAGCTTGCGCGAGGCTATGATGAGCGTGAGCAAGAGCTTCTATGGCATGGGGTAGCATGCCCGCGCATCTCGCAGTACCATGCTGACTAAGTACATTGGGTGCTCAACGAGGGCGGAAGTGTTGGTGGTCTGAAACCTCCTGAGGCTGGGGAACCTCAAGAGCTTGGTCACCTATTGGGGCAACTACGGCATCGTGAGCGCCATCTTGTGGAACCTGATCATCTATTGGCGCCACCGAGGCTTTAGGGGCGCTGTCTTGGGACTACATCATCTTGATTGAGCGTGTGACATCGTGTGGCAGCCCTTGGCCTGGCGCTCCTCCCAGACGGCCACCAGCGCTGCGCTGGCCGAGTGAGGTATGGCGGCCAAGTAAAGCACCATGAGCTCGAGAGGATGCGGCGCCACCATCATCGGCGGGCTGGTGATATACCTCTTGAGGTCTTGGAATGCTGCGTCAGCCTCCGGAGTCCACTCGAGCGAGCCCTTCTTTTTCATCAGCTTGAAGAACGGGAGGGCACGCTCCCCCAGCATGGAGATGAAGCGCCCAGCGAGGTCATGCAGCCCGCCAGCTCTGTATCTCCTTGAGAGTCTATGGCGGACTCATCCTTTCTATTGCTTTGACCTCCTCTGGGTTTGCCTCGATTCCCCTATCTGACACCAGAAAGCCCAACAGCTTGCTGGAGGGAACGCCAAACACACATTTCTCCGGGTTGAGCCGCAGGTCCACCTTGCGCAGGCTGGCGAACGTCTCTTCCAGGTCCTCGATGAATGTCTTTGCCTCCCGAGACTTCACCACTATGTCGACGACGTAGGCTGATAACCCACAAGTATAGGGGATCACAACAGTTTTCGAGGGTAGAGTATTCAACACAAATTTATAGATTCAACACAAGGGGATCCAAAGAATATTTGAAGGTAATAGCAGTTAAGTTGTCAATTCAACCACACCTGGAGATTAATTATCTGCCGCAAAGTGATCAGTAGGAAAGTAGTTTGATAGTTTTGATAGTAGTAGTAGAAGCAACGTAACAGTAACAGTGATAGCGGTGATTTGTAGCAAGTGTAACACTAATGATAGCTGTAGTAACCTAGCAGAAACAATAAGGATAAATTCGTAGGCATTGGATCGGTGACTTGTTGGATGATATTCATCATGTGACAGTTATAACCTAGGGCGATATGGCACTAGCTCCAGTTCATCGATATAATGTAGGCATGTATTCCGTAAATAGTCATACGTCCTTTATTAACAGAACTTGCATGACATCTTTTGTCCTACCCCGCCGTGGCAGCGGGGTCCATATTGGAAACTAAGGGATATTAAGGCCTCCTTTTAATAGAGAACCAGAACAAAGCATTAACACATAGTGAATACATGAACTCCTCAAACTACGGTCATCATCGGGAGTGGGTCCGGTTGTTGTCACTCCAGGGTTCCCGGATCATAACCGTAGTAGGTGACTATAACTTGCAAGATCGGATCTAAAACATGGATATAATGATGAATTCATAAACGGTTCGGATCTGAAATCATGGCACCCAGGCCCAAAGTGAAAAGAATTAAGCATGGCAAAGTCACAGCAACATCAATCTAAGAACATAGTGTATACTAGGGATCAAGCCCTAACAAAACTAACTCGATTACATGATGAATCTCATCTAACTCGTCATCGACCAGCGAGCCTACGAAGGAATTCCTCACTCCGGGTGGGGAGCATCATAGAATTGGCGATGAAGAAGGGTTGGTGATGACGAAGAATGAAGATCCATCTCTCCGGAGTCCCAAACGGACTCCAGATCTGCCCTCCCAAGGAAGGACAGGGCTTGGCGGCGGCTCCGTCTTGTGGTTCATGATAATTCTTTTTCCCTGATTTTTTTCTGGAATAATTGATTTTATAGTATCAGGGGGGTCATCAGTGGGGCCACTAGGTGGGTACCACCCACCTGGGCGCTCCAGGAGAGGGGGCGTGCCTTGGTGGGTAGTGCCCACCCAGGGGGCCCCTCTCCGGTGGATCTTGGCTCCATAAATTCTTATTATTGGTATAAAAATCCTCAAAAAGTTTCATTCCATTCTAGAACTTTTATTTCTGCACAAAAACAACACCATGGTAGTTCTGCTGAAAACAACGTCAGTCCGGGGTTAGTTTCATTCAAATCATGCAAATTAGAGTCCAAAACAAGAGGAAAAGCGTGAGAAAAAGTAGATACGTTGGAGATGTATCATAGGCCTCAGCGTTCCTCCTGAGCTGTTGGCCCAGAGCGATGTGCATAAACCGCTGGAAGGTTGCTCCGGCATTATGCAGCCCAAAAGGCATGCAGGTGTAGCAATACACCCCGCACGGGGTCAGGAAGGCCGTTTTCTCGATATCCTGCACCGCCATCTTGATTTGGTGATACCCTGAGAATGCGTCTAGGAAGCACAGCAGGTCGCACTAGGCGGTGGAGTAGACGATCTAGTCGATGCGCGATAGAGGAAAGGGGTCTTGAGGGCAAGCCTTGTTGAGGTTGGTGAAATCGACGCACATGCGTTCCTTCCCACCTTTCTTGGGGACGATGACTGGGTTTGCCAACCGTTTTGGGTACCGCACCTCTCGAATGACACCAACATCTTGCAGCTTGTGGGTTTCTTGGATGATGAACGACTACTTCTCTATGGATTGTCGCCACGCCCTCTGCTTCACTGGGCGCACATTGGGGCACACCCTCAGGTGATGCTCGATCACCCCCCTTGGGACTCCAACCAGGTCCTTGGGCTCCCATGCGAACACCTCCTTGTTCGCGTGCAAGAAATTGACACCTGCTGGGGCAAGGTTGGCACCTATGGTGAAAGTGGCTCCTGATGCCCCATTCTCGAACTGGCACCTGCTTTGTATCTGCCCAACCTTGAGAGAACAACTTCTTCTTTTTTCCCGGCATAGCCCTCGGGACCTGAGGGGCCCCTCCCGCTTCTGGCCACATGGTAGCAGCGGCCCTGAAGGCGAGTTTGAGAGCCGCCAGTGCCTTCTTGGTGTCTCCGGGTGCGGTGAGGACGCCGCTGCTTCCTGGCATCTTCATGAGGTTGTAGGCAGGGTGAGTTGCTGCCATGAACTTGGGCAAGGCTGGGTACCAGAGGATGGAATTGTACGGGAGACCGATGCGGGCGATGTCGAAGTCAATGAGCTCAGTGCGGTAGTTGTCATGGGTGCCGAAAGTGCCGGGGAGGCGGTTCTGCCCCAGGGGACTAGTGAAGCTGTCGACCACCCCAGAGAATGGCTTGGTGGGGCGGAGCCGGCCATGTGACACGTGAAGCAAGCTGAAAGCTTCCACGGAGAGCACATTGAGGCTGGCCCCGCCGTCGACTAGGGTCTTCGTTACCGCTACGTTGCAGATGGTGGGGGTGCAGAGAATCGGGAGCGTGCCTGTGCCCATGGTGGTTGCAGGATGGTCCCTTTAGTCGAAGGTGAGGTCGGCCTTGGGTGTCGCCCATCCCGGAGGAGCTCCCTGCTGCACGCATGCGGTACCCACTTGGCAAAAGAATTGCTTGGCATGGCGGTCTTAGGGCGGCGCTTGTGAACCACCCAGGAGTACCGCGACGGCGTGAGGCGCCAGTGCCGCAAATCGCGCAATGAGGAGGCCCCGCAACTTCTCCCAGGAGGCCACCGAAGATCCTGGCAGGTTGAGAAGCCAGGTGCATGGCACGCCCGCGAGGGCCATGGGAAGCTAGTTTGCCATGACGTTGTCGTCACCGCCTGCCAGCCAGACAGCGTCCTCATATGCCAGGAGGAAGCCTGATGGGTCAGCCGCGTTGTTATATCGGGTGTCAGATCCGGCCTGAACTTGAGTGGCCACTACACTCGTCGTAAGGCAGGGGTGAAGGTCCGGAGGCCCCGGCGCCTCCGTGCACGCCTGTCGATCCAGCCGGAGGGGCGGCGCCCGCCATGACGAATAGATGAAGCGGATGGAGAGATGGAGCAGACGAAGAGGCGGAGCTGGCGGAGAGGCAGAACAAGCGGAGAGGCGGGGTGGGCGGAGAGGCGGAGCTTCGACGCAGCCCTACCTGGCGTGCCAAATGTCAGATTCAGGGTTCCGCAAACCCTTGAGAGGTTTGAACTATGGGGTGCATGCGAAGAACTCGTGCTCCCTAGTCTTCCTACTCAACGATTCCAAGGCCTAGGTCGATGAACCCAACAAACAAGGGACACAATAGTTTATCCTGGTTCCTGCCACCTTGCGGTGTAATAACCTACTCCAGATTTGTGGTCGATTGCCTCGAGGGGCTGAGGATGAACTAGTACCGTGGTAGAACAGCCTCGGGAGGTGAGGTGTTCTAGAGCTCGATGAGCTGGTGGATGAGAGGATGATCTAAATGATTCTTCCCCCGCTACGGTGGAGGCTAAGTCCTATTTATAGTGGCCTTGGTCCTCTTCCCAAAATGTATGATGGAAGGGAGCCCACAATGGCAAAATTCGAAGGGAGTCAACTAGTACAAGTTATCCTGACCAAAGTAGTCTTCGCCTAAAAAAGCCTCTCTGGTGGTGACGCTGCGGTGGGCTCTGCGATGACCTCCGTCCTGCCATCCTAGCGGTCTCAGTCTCGTTGCACCGAAATGGAAATCTTTGCTTGATTCCTCGGGACCCTGTGCCTGCGCTTGCTCCCTTAGCACCAAAAAGGAAACTGGTACACTATGTCTGCTGGCGCCCGCATGGCCTTGGTCGTTGTGGCTTGCATAGATATCTCCGCTCACATCATATGAACCTCGCGAGGTGCACCTTGCATAGATATCTCCGCTCCTCGGGAGCCAGCCTCGTGAGGCCGCCCCCAGTGAGGCCCTGGATGTCGTCTGCCTCGCGAGGCTTGGCCCCTCGCGAATGTCTTAGATTGTTGTCATTGAAGCTGGGCTGTACTAGGCCGTTCATGGAGCCATGCCATGGGCCGCATGTAGGCAATTCTGGGGACCCCTCTTCCCAAAACTCCGATAGGTGCCTCCCGTCTGTCCCTCTGCCGCCCACCATTTCTGTATAAACTATTATGCTGGACATAGTTGCAGTCATCCGCCATTGTTCCCTTTCTCTTGTCCACACCACTCCCACCATGGCTTCCTCGCACTCCAACGCACTTCGGGACAGGCATACGATAGACCAGAAGGAGATGGTAGCCATTACTGTCGACTGTTGGCCGGTAGGCACCCGGAGGATGATGAAGTCCCAATGGAGAATGTGGTAGTCGATGATCCGGCGCCAACATCCTCCTTCGCGCCATCCTCGCCGGTGCATTGCACCATGACCATTGGCGAGGCCCGTGCCCACTACATGGACATGGTGAGGCAGAAGCATGATGAGCAGTTCCGGGAGGCGCATGCTGACGCCACCTACAACCACCATGTCCTCCAGGAGCACCTGCAGGCAGAGGAGCAGATCACCGCAGAGCGGGCGGAGCAGGAGGCGCTGCTCGAGTCGTACCGCTCCGCCCGCAAGAGTCACCTCGCATGCTGGCGGTAGCGCAAGCAGGTGGCAGAGGTTGCGCCCGCCTATGAACAGGGTGATGAAGAGGGAGAGGCGCTTTTTGGCGAGACCGACGATGAGGCGAAGGACAATGCCGGCTCCGCCAAGGCCCCGCCCCGCTGGCACCGAGGCGGAGGACTTCGCCGTCTTCGGTGAGGCCCTGCTCCGCCGAGGCCCCACCCCACCAACAACAAGGCAGATGACATCATCGGCTCTACCAAGGCCCTCCCCCCCACTTGCACCGAGGCGGAGGACTTTGTTGGCTTTGGTGAGGCCCTCCTCCGCCGAGGCACCGCCCCGCCAACAATGAGGCAGAGGACATTGCTGGCTCCACCGAGGCCCCGCCATGCCAACAATGATGGGGAGGATTTCCCTGCTCCACCCAGGCACCACCCCGCCGGAAACGAGACAGAGGACATCACCGGCTCAATCGATGCCCCGCCCCGATGCCAGCGAGGATGCTCCACATAGAAAACAAGGAAGAGTATAACACAGTAGGTTGCTGTCGCTTGGGTCCAAGTAAGGCCATTGCTTCTACCCTCCGGTTGAAGGTAAGCTTGCCGAGTTGAGTATTGATGGCCGATTAGCTTCTTGGCGGTGACATGGAGTCGGAGAGGTTGGCTGGAGAATAAGCTTCTGTTTGGCTCAGCCAGACATGCGAAATGGGCGCCGGAGATCATAGATTAGGTTAATTAATTATACCTCTAGCGCACCCCTTTTTAGTTGAAGAATGTACGAAATGTAATGAAATCCAGCCATGTATGTATGAACTTAGTTTGATTAGTTCGAATTCTTGTATCACTAGCATTGGATGAACATGCAAAACAATATGACTAGCATCATTCCCAAGACGCACGGTGATCACCTCGTTTGCAGCAGTTTCACACGTACAAAAAGTTTGAGCAGCTTTTTAGCATGCATGTACATTGCAATCAAACTCACGGGCCTGGCAATTCATAGAGAACATTCAAAACAATCGATGATTATGTATCTCAGTGATTCACATGTCAGAGCCAATATTTACTTCACAACTAAAGTATAAATAAAAATTGATCAAGATGTTGCTGACAGAAAAGTGCATCCCATTCTTAAATATCAACCACATGTCTTCTTGCTAACATCAATGAGCAAAATTTGACAAGGTTGTCCCATTCCTAAATATCAAATGCGTGTCTTTGCATACATCAATAAGCAAACTTTGATAAGGTTTTCCCATTCCAAAATATCAAATGCCTACAATTGTGGAATGGTCGGGGTTTGCCATTAGTTCAGACATTGACATGTCACCTCATGCTAAATAAACCAGTTGTTCTTTTTGTGCAATTCCACTAAAATCAACCAACTTCGCGCGTAGCTTCTATGATTTCGCCTTTATATGTTGCAATGCCTTGAACATATCTGTCGTGGTTCTAAGTCTGACAGTAAAGTAGGGGTAGGAATGTAGAGGCAAGATCCTAGCTATGGTGAGATTGTGCACGCAAGATGTACGAGTTGAGGCCCTTAGCGGTGGAAGTAACGGCCCAACGTCTCGGTGCCCGGAGGCTCGGTCAATTGGATTATGCGTGAAGTTACAGGGGGTGCGAACCCTTGTGCCAGAGGAGGGGGTTGCTTATATAGAGTGCGCCAGGACCCCCGCCATCCCACGTTACACATGGTTCAATGTACATTAAGACAGGGCGTTACTGGTAACGCCAACAAAAAAGTCATACAACTGATCATTAATACTACGGAGTATATGCCTGACCGTTGCTACCCGGGGTGACTTTAGGCCTTCTGTACTCCGAGTGGTTTCTTTTACGGTCGAGTGATGGTATGCTGGTCGAATGGAATTGGGGTATCCGAGTGGAGCTGTTGGTCGAGTGGGCATGCAATTAGGTGATTCCAGTCGGTTTGAACCCGCTGTCCTTTGATTATCTTTCACTATAGGGAAGTGTCCTTGGGAGGGGTGCTTAGATCAGGTCTATTGCCCTACCCTAGGTACACAACATCGTCATTAGCCCCCGAATGGTTCTGGATTCGAGTGGAAAATGGACTTGAAGATGGTTCTGACACAATCTTTAAGCTGCGGAAGCATTTTACTGGATTGGTGAACCACGCAACAGCTTCGATTTCAATTTTCACTCGCCTTGAGCCATTCAGAGGTTGTCGAGTGGGTTTCTGCTGATAAGCTTCGACTATTGGTGTTGCTTAAAAATTTCGGCAATATTGACTGTTGTGCCGTTTTCGGATCTCGTGGGATTCAAAATTTGTGGAAGCGCGCGAGGCGGAGAGGGCCGTATTAATCAGAGCAGACTAGGCTGGGGTACCTCGATCCCCATGCCACCTTTTTCTCCACATACTACACGCGCGCTTGTTGCAGGATTTGATAGGATCTTCCAGGTCCACATGTCAGTCACTCGGGGAATGGGGTCATATAAGGCGTCGGAGTCGATGTCTTCGCACTGTGCACCCCATTCTCCCCCTTCTTCCTCTGCTCCCCATTACTTCCACCTCTGCTCTCAGTGCCGGCGCCCAGCTCGAGCTCGATCCACCACAATGGGGAAGGACAGGACCGCTGCTCTGGAGCACGCGAAGAAGGCAACGACGAAAGCGAAGGGGAAGAAGACGAGCCGGGGCGGGTTGTCGTCGAGATCTTCTCTGCCGCCTGGCTGGATCCAGGGCGACTAGATCCGGTCGACGATCTTGAAAGAAGATATGGAGGATCTGGTTGATGCGGAGCTGATCGCCCACGAGTCTTGGCGGCTTCCGGGGGACGAGACCGAGCCGCGACTGCAAGAGGGTGAGTGCGTCCTTCTTGCGGCTCACGTCGACCCCAGTTTTTCTTTGCCCCCCATCCTTTCTTCCAAGGTTTTCTGAACTTCTTTGGAGCCTAACTTCATCATTTTTCTCCCAACACCATCACATACCTTGCCATGTACGTTTCCATGTGTGAACACTTTCTGGGTTGTCGACCGCACTGGGCCTCTTCAAACACATTTTCACCTGCCATTCTCAGTCGGTTAAGAAAGCCAATCCGAGTGATGAGAGGACACACGTGATCCAGATGTGTGGGGGTTTAGGGATCCAGATGAGGGTCGGTCAAGGGGTGGCAGTCGACTTGGATCTGCTGTAAGGACCAACCGACCCCAGTTCAGTCGACTCGTCTTCCCCCATTTTCCACAAAGCGAGTCAAGAAACCTTCTCCCTTGATAGTGACTCTAGCTGAGAAAGCATAGGTTAATATGTTGGTTGAGCGAGTAGTCTAGCTTGTCTGTGATGGTGTGACTGGCATGGACCTGTTAGAAGCATTTCTCAGTCGACGCATCCAGCCACTCCAAGCCCCTGACCTTCCAATGTGGATGTATTCGGGTGTTGAAGACAGCACTCAAATCCTTCCGGAGGAGGTCGAAGAGGAGACGGTGGCACTGTGGCTACAAGGTATCACTAGCAACAGGGACAACCCCAAGGATCTAGGAGGGTTCCTCCACTTCACCACACCACCGAACCTGACAAGGTCTTATTCTTTCCTTTCGAGCGTATCTTTCTCTGATATGTGTTTTTCTCTGGAAACTAATTGGTATCCACTCGACTCCGTGTCTTGCAGATGTACACTAAGATGTACTTGATTCCCAACGGAGAGCAGGAGGATGAAGGGGAGGCGAGTAGAGGCGATAGTGGCAAGTGCCATTCTGACGGAAGGGGAGGCAAGGAGAGCGAGTACTTGAGTAGTGGTGAAGAGGTCGACTCCCCTCCTCGCACAGAAAGGCGCTCCAAGCAAAGGCAGAACCCAGCCAGCGTCCGTGGCAAAGCGACTCCGCCGACTGCACAAACCACCAAGCGCACTCGGACGTCAACTCACATGCCGATAGAGAGAGCTCCTAAGCAGTCCAAAGTCATGATGTCAAAGCCTCGAAAGGCCCTGCAAAGATTAAAGTTGATGTCGCCATCACTTCTAGGTAACTACTGAGCTCGACCCCTTAGTTTTTGCATGACTCAAACTTTGGTCGACTCACTTTCTTGTTTTAACCAAGTGAATTCTGAAATTTGTAGTGCTGTCTCTGGAACTTCTATTTACCGAGATGACGAAGATGAGGAGATGGAAGATGCAGTAACTTCCCACACGGGTATAACCTTTATCACTTTGACTATTCTTTTTCAGCCGTTTTGATGGTCGACTGAACTTCTGTAATCGATTGCTTCGGAGCTCCACCCAATGTCATTGAACTTCCAGACGATGACGAAGACGTGCCGCAAAGGGCCATGGGAAGGAGGGGCAGAGCTTCGAGCAAGAAGGCATCTGCTGGCCAAACGTCCCAATCGGTGCCAGTGATGGAGCCAGTGATTCAACAGCCTGAAGACATGAACCGGGCTTCTATTACCTTTGCTATTCCAGTGTCGAGTGAACGCCCTTCATCATCGACTGTGCCAGTCCCTTCTTCATCTGTCCAACCTCACGCCTCGGATTCTCAGGCTACCGCGACTGAACTGCCATCTTCGTTCTTCACTACCGAGGTAAATTGGTTTCCGACTGAACTCTTATCTTGACGCTTGTTCTATTAGGATATGCTACCTGAAAACTTTTCATTGCGCTTCCATTTGTTGGTCTGTTCTTTGCATCTGTACACCCACTGGGTGTTTCAGTTTATGCTGAGTAGTTCTTCCAGTTGAGTCGACTAGGTTATGTCGATTGTAGTTTTGTACTAGTGGGGGCACGCAGAGTGCACCCACTGGGTGTAGTCCCCGAGGCCGTCATCGAATGTGTGATTCGGCGGGGGCCTTGATAAAAATATCTTGTACTTCAGTTCTTCCACTCGGTCTGGACCATGTAGAGTGGAATCTGGACCAGTGGGGGCATGCATAGTGCACCCACTAGGTGTAGTCCCCGAGACCGTGGTCGATTGCAGGCAGTCAGTTGGCATCTAAGAGTAACTATTTTTTTACTCCGTCTGGGCGGACCATGTCGAGTGGAGTCACTGGGTGTAGTCCCCGAGACTATTGTTGAATGTTTGATTCTGAAGTAGTATCAGAGTTCTTTTCACTCGGAAGCGAACAATTTTTGATTCTGTCCACTGATGTATCTTTTTGCTGACTTCAGAAATCCTGTGAGCTCATCTCCAAATTTACCGATTTTGAAGAGAAGCAGAGATAGCTCAAACTTGACTTGGAGCTGGCCAATCAGAACTTGCAAACGGCCAAAGACGAAGCAGCTGGTACAGAAGGTAACAACCTGTCGACTGTCTATCTTAACCATCTCACAAGTTATCTCCTCGTTCTTCTCTCTGACCCGAGTGTATATTTTTCAGAGAAAATGAGGCAGGCTCTGGCATGGAAGGACCTTGATCTTGCAGCAGCGCAGAAGGAGGCTCAGGAGAAAATAGCACTCGTTGATAAAAAACTAGCTTCAGTCGGGGCACTAGAGGAAGATAACACCAAGCTGAAGACTGCTCTTACTGAAGCTAACAGAGAAGTGACCTGCCTAAATAAAGACAAAGTAACTTTGAACGGGAAAATTGAAGGCATTTCTCGTAAGGGAAATGACCTGGAGGCCTATCTTGGAGCACTCGCCAAGAAGTTATTCCTTATGCTTGAAGGTATTTTTTCTTGTCCGACTGTTCTGCTGTCGTCGAGTCACCATAAATCGGTCGACTCATTAGCTCTTTTGTGTTGTAGAATTCTGTCAAAACTTTGAGGAAGAAACTACAAGAATCGAGACGAGCTTGGACCCCATCAATTCTCCTGTTAATGATGAAGCTGCTATGAACGTGCTCCGACTGGAATCCAGTATTGCCAGCGTTATAGACTAGCTCGCTCGCCTAAAAGTTGTTGTGTCGCAGGTTGACACGGCACTTTGGCCAAGCGAGACGCTCCATAATGACCTTGAGTCTCTGATGATTCGACTCAATGAGATCCCTGGTCGAGTGTAGGAATGGAAAAAATCATCTGCTCGCTGCGGTGCTGATGTAGCCCTGTCCCTTGTACGCGTCATTGCAAGGAGGCCAAGGAAGAGAAGTTAGCAGCGATCAAGGTTGCCAACACCAAGAATCTTTACTTCCGTTCTTTTATGGAGACTGAGGGAGTCCTGGATTAGGGGGTCTCTGGACAGCCGGACTATATCCTTTGGCCGGACTGTTGGACTATGAAGATACAAGATTGACGACTTCGTCTCGTGTCCGGATGGGAATCTACTTGGCATGGAAGGCAAGCTAGGCAATATGGATATGTATATCTCCTCCTTTGTAACCGACCTTGTGTAACCCTAGCCCCCTCCGGTGTCTATATAAACCGGAGGGTTTTAGTCCGTAGGACAACATACAATCATACCATAGGCTAACTTCTAGGGTTTAGCCTCTCCGATCTCATGGTAGATCAACTCTTGTAATACCCATATCATCAATATTAATCAAGCAGGACGTAGGGTTTTACCTCCATCAAGAGGGCCCGAACCTGCGTAAAACATCGTGTCTCCTGCCTCCTGTTACCATCAGCCTTAGACGCACAGTTCGGGACCTCCTACCCAAGATCTGCCAGTTTTGACACCGACATTGGTGCTTTCATTGAGAGTTCCTCTGTGTCGTCACCATCGGGCTTGATGGCTCCTTCGATCATCGTTAGCGATGCAGTCCAGGGTGAGACTTTTCTCCCCGGATAGATTTTTGTATTCGGCGGCTTTGCACTGCGGGCCAATTCGCTTGGACATCTGGAGCAGATTGAAAGCTACGCCCCTAGCCATCAGGTCAGGTTTGGAAGCTTAAACTACACGGCCGATATCCGCGGAGACTTGATCTTCGACGGATTCGAGCCTCTGCCTTGTGCGTCACGCGGTCATGATGAGTACGATTTAGCTCTACCATCAGACAGTGTTCAGGAGATCGCACCAGCAGCCGCTCCGACCCTCAATTCGGAGCTAGATGCGCCGTCCATGGACGGGTGGATGGACCCCGCCACGGAGGCCTTACCCTCAGCGGTGATCGAGCCGAACATCGACCTTACCTTGCACGAGAGCCGTGTTGTCAAACTGCTGGATCTTTCTCCGGCCACGGACTCTGAACCGCCTGCGCCCGTTCCTAGCGAATCCGATTGGGCACCGATCATGGAGTTTACCTCCGCGGATATTTTTCAGCACTCGCCCTTTGGCGACATACTGAACTCGTTAAGGTCTCTCTCCTTGTCAGGAGGATCCTGGCCGAACTATGTCCGGCAGGATTGGGATGCGGACGACGAAGAAATTCGCGGCCCACCCACCACCCACTCATCATACGATATATACATGGTGGACACACCCAAAGAAGGCAATGGCGACGAGACAGCGGAGGATGACCCCTCCAAGAAGCAACCCAAGCATCGACGTCAGCGGCGCCGCTCTAAGTCCCGCCAAAGCAAAAGTGGTGATACCAGCACAGGAGATAATAACACTCCGGATAGTGCCAAAGACAACAACAATCCCCTCCAGCCAGATTTAGAGCGGGAGGATGGAGAAGCCAGTCCTCCTGAGAAAGCGGTAGTTGGAGGATGATAATTACATGCCCCCTCCGAAGACGAGGCAAGCCTCGGCGATGATGAATTCGCCATGCCAGAGGATCCCGTCGAACAAGAGCGCTTCAAGCGCCGGCTTATAACCACGACAAATAGCCTTAAGAAAAAGAAGCAGCAGCTTCAAGCTGATCAAGATCTGCTAGCTGACAGATGGACCGAAGTCCTGGCGGCCGAGGAATATAAACTGGAACACCCCTCCAAGAGTTACCCAAAATGCAGGTTGCTACCCCGACTGGAGGAAGAAGCGTATGGCGCGGCTGATTGGCAACCCCGTGGCCGCGACAGAGAGGCATTCCAGCCAAAAGCTCAGCCCGCACCCCAACGCCATTCAAATAAAAAGGCATGGGGAAATACGCCAGACCTGCGAGACGTATTGGAGGACAAAGCAAAACATGCAAGATCGATGTACGAATCACGAGGGCGCGCCAATATGCAAAATGATAAACGTCATGCCGGATACAGTAAAAGTAAGTCCGGCCGGGCCAACCACAGCGGACACGACTCATTCGAGCTGCATTGCGACATAGCCCAGTATAGAGGCGCCGCACACCCCCTATGCTTCACAGACGAAGTAATGGATCATCAAATCCCAGAGGTTTTCAAACCCGTAAATATTGAATCATACGACGGCACAACAGATCCTGCAGTATGGATCGAGGATTTCCTCCTCCACATCCACATGGCCCGCGGTGATGACTTACATGCCATCAAATACCTCCCACTAAAGCTCAAAGGACCAGCGCGGCATTGGCTTAACAGCTTGCCAGCACAGTCCAT